>NC_092132.1:107574488-108183249 GCF_043159975.1 Macaca nemestrina
CAATTCCACAAGAACTGTCTTACCGAAAGGCTTCTTGAGGGGAAAGCTGTAACTCTGTGAGATGATTTCACAGAACACAAAGAAGTTTCTCAGAAAGCTTCTTTCTCTTTGTTATCGGAGGATATTTCCTTTGGCCCTATAGTCTTCAAAGGGATCCGAAATATCTGTTCTCAGATTCCACAGAAATAAGGCTAGGAAAGAGATCCACGAAATACAGATGTAACTCTGTGAGATGAATGAACAGAACACTAAGGAGTTTCTTAGAAAGCTTCTTTCCAGATTTCATCTGAGGATATTTCCTTTTTCACCATAGCCCTCTATGGGCTTCCAAATATCACTTTGCCATTTCCACAAGAACTGTCTTAGCGAAAGGCTTCTTGGGGCGAAAGCTGTAACTCCGTGACATGATTTCACAGAACACAAAGAAGTTTCTCAGAAAGCTTCCTTCTCTTTGTTATCGGAGGATATCTCCTTTGGCCCTATAGTCTTCAAAGGGATCCGATATATCTGTTCTCAGATTCCACAGAAATAAGGCTAGCAAAGAGATCCACGAAATACAGATGTAACTCTGTGAGTGGAAGTCACACATCACAGAGCAGTTTCTCAGAAAGCTTCTTTCCAGATTTCATCTGAGGATATTTCCTTTTTCACCATAGCCCTCTATGGGCTTCCAAATATCACTTTGCCAATTCCACAAGAACTGTCTTAGCGAAAGGCTTCTTGAGGGGAAAGCTGTAACTCTGTGAGATGATTTCACAGAACACAAAGAAGTTTCTCAGAAAGCTTCCTTCTCTTTGTTATCGGAGGATATTTCCTTTGGCCCTATAGTCTTCAAAGGGATCCGAAATACCTGTTCTCACATTCCACAGAAATAAGGCTAGCAAAGAGATCCACGAAATACAGATGTAACTCTGTGAGTGGAAGTCACACATCACAGAGCAGTTTCTCAGAAAGCTTCTTTCCAGATTTCATCTGAGGATATTTCCTTTTTCACCATAGCCCTCTATGGGCTTCCAAATATCACTTTGCCAATTCCACAAGAACTGTCTTAGCGAAAGGCTTCTTGAGTGGAAAGCTGTAACTCTGTGAGATGATTTCACAGAACACAAAGAAGTTTCTCAGAAAGCTTCTTTCTCTTTGTTATCGGAGGATATTTCCTTTGGCCCTATAGTCTTCAAAGGGATCTGAAATATCTATTCTCAGATTCCACAGAAATAAGGCTAGCAAAGAGATCCACGAAATACAGATGTAACTCTGTGAGATGAATGAACAGAACACTAAGGAGTTTCTCAGAAAGCTTCTTTCCAGATTTCATCTGAGGATATTTCCTTTTTCACCATAGCCCTCTATGGGCTTCCAAATATCACTTTGCCAATTCCACAAGAACTGTCTTAGCGAAAGGCTTCTTGAGGGGAAAGCTGTAACTCTGTGAGATGATTTCACAGAACACAAAGAAGTTTCTCAGAAAGCTTCCTTCTCTTTGTTATCGGAGGATATTTCCTTTGGCCCTATAGTCTTCAAAGGGATCCGAAATACCTGTTCTCACATTCCACAGAAATAAGGCTAGCAAAGAGATCCACGAAATACAGATGTAACTCTGTGAGTGGAAGTCACACATCAAAGAGCAGTTTCTCAGAAAGCTTCTTTCCAGATTTCATCTGAGGATATTTCCTTTTTCACCATAGCCCTCTATGGGCTTCCAAATATCACTTTGCCAATTCCACAATAACTGTCTTAGCGAAAGGCTTCTTGAGGGGAAAGCTGTAACTCTGTGAGGTGATTTCACAGAACACAAAGAAGTTTCTCAGATAGCTTCCTTCTCTTTGTTATGGGAGGATATTTCCTTTGGCCCTATAGTCTTCAAAGGGATCCGAAATATCTGTTCTCAGATTCCACAGAAATAAGGCTAGCAAAGAGATCCACGAAATACAGATGTAACTCTGTGAGTGGAAATCACACATCACAGAGCAGTTTCTCAGAAAGCTTCTTTCCAGATTTTATCTGAGGATATTTCCTTTTTCACCATAGCTCTCTATGGGCTTCCAAATATCACTTTGCCCATTCCACAAGAACTATCTTAGCGAAAGGCTTCTTGAGTGGAAAGCTGTAACTCTGTGAGATGATTTCACAGAACACAAAGAAGTTTCTCAGAAAGCTTCCTTCTCTTTGTTATCGGAGGATATTTCCTTTGGCCCTATAGTCTTCAAATGGATCGGAAATATCTGTTCTCAGATTCCACAGAAATAAGGCTAGCAAAGAGATCCACGAAATACAGATATAACTCTGTGAGATGAATGAAGAGAACACTAAGCAGTTTCTCAGAAATCTTCTTTCCAGATTTCATCTGAGGATATTTCCTTCTTCACCATAGCCCTCTATGGGCTTCCAAATATCACTTTGCCAATTCCACAAGAACTGTCTTACCGAATGGCTTCTTGAGGGGAAAGTTGTAACTCTGTGAGATGATTTCACAGAACAAAAAGAAGTTTCTCAGAAAGCTTCTTTCTCTTTGTTATCGGAAGATATTTCCTTTGGCCCTATAGTCTTCAAAGGGATCCGATATATCTGTTCTCAGATTCCACAGAAATAAGGCTAGCAAAGAGATCCACGAAATACAGATGTAACTCTGTGAGTGGAAGTCACACATCACAAAGCAGTTTCTCAGAAAGCTTCTTTCCAAATTTCGTCTGAGAATATTTCCTTTTTCACCATAGCCCTCTATGGGCTTCCAAATATCACTTTGCCAGTTCCACAAGAACTGTCTTAGCGAAAGTCTTCTTGAGTGGAAAGCTGTAACTCTGTGAGATGATTTCACAGAACACAAAGAAGTTTCTCAGAAAGCTTCTTTCTCTTTTTTATCGGAGGATATTTCCTTTGGCCCTATAGTCTTCAAAGGGATGTGAAATATCTATTCTCAGATTCCACAGAAATAAGGATAACAAAGAGATCCACGAAATACAGATGTAACTCTGTGAGATGAATGAACAGAACACTAAGCAGTTTCTCAGAAAGCTTCTTTCCAGATTTCATCTGAGGATATTTCCTTTTTCACCATAGCCCTCTATGGGCTTCCAAATATCACTTTGCCAATTCCACAAGAACTGTCTTATCGAAAGGCTTCTTGAGGGGAAAGCTGTAACTCTGTGAGATGATTTCACAGAACACAAAGAAGTTTCTCAGAAAGCTTCTTTCTCTTTGTTATCGCAGGATATTTCCATTGGCCCTATGGTCTTAAAAGGGATCCGAAATATCTGTTCTCAGATTCCACAGAAATAAGGCTAGCAAAGAGATCCACGAAATACAGATGTAACTCTGTGAGATGAATGAACAGAACACTAAGGAGTTTCTCAGAAAGCTTCTTTCCAGATTTCATCTGAGGATATTTCCTTTTTCACCATAGCCCTCTATGGGCTTCCAAATATCACTTTGCCAATTCCACAAGAACTGTCTTAGCGAAAGGCTTCTTGAGGGGAAAGCTGTAACTCTGTGAGATGATTTCACAGAACAAAAAGAAGTTTCTCAGAAAGCTTCTTTCTCTTTGTTATCGGAGGATATTTCCTTTGGCCCTATAGTCTTCAAAGGGATCCGAAATATCTGTTCTCAGATTCCACAGAAATAAGGCTAGCAAAGAGATACACGAAATACAGATGTAACTCTGTGAGATGAATGAACAGAACACTAAGCAGTTTCTCAGAAAGCTTCTTTCCAGATTTCATCTGAGGATTTTTCCTTTTTCACCATAGCCCTCTATGGGCTTCCAAATATCACTTTGCCAATTCCACAAGAACTGTCTTATCGAAAGGCTTCTTGAGGGGAAAGCTGTAACTCTGTGAGATGATTTCACAGAACAAAAAGAAGATTCTCAGAAAGCTTCTTTCTCTTTGTTATCGGAGGATATTTCCTTTGGCCCTATAGTCTTCAAAGGGATCCGAAATATCTGTTCTCAGATTCCACAGAAATAAGGCTAGCAAAGAGATCCACGAAATACAGATGTAACTCTGTGAGATGAATGAACAGAACACTAAGCAGTTTCTCAGAAATCTTCTTTCCAGATTTCATCTGAGGATATTTCCTTCTTCACCATAGCCCTCTATGGGCTTCCAAATATCACTTTGCCAATTCCACAAGAACTGTCTTAGCGAAAGGCTTCTTGAGGGGAAAGCTGTAACTCTGTGAGATGATTTCACAGAACACAAAGAAGTTTCTCAGAAAGCTTCCTTCTCTTTGTTTTCGGAGGATAATTCCTTTGGCCCTATAGTCTTCAAAGGGATCCGAAATACCTGTTCTCACATTCCACAGAAATAAGGCTAGAAAAGAGATCCACGAAATACAGATGTAACTCTGTGAGTGGAAGTCACACATCACAGAGCAGTTTCTCAGAAAGCTTCTTTCCAAATTTCGTCTGAGGATATTTCCTTTTTCACCATAGCCCTCTATGGGCTTCCAAATATCACTTTGCCAATTCCACAAGAACTGTCTTAGCGAAAGTCTTCTTGAGTGGAAAGCTGTAACTCTGTGAGATGATTTCACAGAACACAAAGAAGTTTCTCAGAAAGCTTCTTTCTCTTTGTTATCGGAGGATATTTCCTTTGGCCCTATAGTCTTCAAAGGGATCTGAAATATCTATTCTCAGATTCCACAGAAATAAGGCTAACAAGGAGATCCACGAAATACAGATGTAACTCTGTGAGATGAATGAACAGAACACTAAGGAGTTTCTCAGAAAGCTTCTTTCCAGATTTCATCTGGGGATATTTCCTTTTTCACCATAGCCCTCTATGGGCTTCCAAATATCACTTTGCCAATTCCACAAGAACTGTCTTAGCGAAAGGCTTCTTGAGGGGAAAGCTGTAACTCCGTGAGATGATTTCACAGAACACAAAGAAGTTTCTCAGAAAGCTTCCTTCTCTTTGTTATGGGAGGATATTTCCTTTGGCCCTATAGTCTTCAAAGGGATCCGAAATATCTGTTCTCAGATTCCACAGAAATACGGCTAGCAAAGAGATCCACTAAATACAGATGTAACTCTGTGAGTGGAAGTCGCACATCACAGAGCAGTTTCTCAGAAAGCTTCTTTCCAGATTTCATCTGAGGATATTCCCTTTTTCACCATAGCCCTCTATGGGCTTCCAAATATCACTTTGCCAATTGCACAAGAACTGTCTTATCGAAAGGCTTCTTGAGGGGAAAGCTGTAACTCTGTGAGATGATTTCACAGAACACAAAGAAGTTTCTCAGAAAGCTTCTTTCTCTTTGTTATCGCAGGATATTTCCTTTGGCCCTATAGTCTTCAAAGGGATCCGAAATATCTGTTCTCAGATTCCACAGAAATAAGGCTAGCAAAGAGATCCACGAAATACAGATGTAACTCTGTGAGATGAATGAACAGAACACTAATCAGTTTCTCAGAAAGCCTCTTTCCAGATTTCATCTGAGGATATTTCCTTTTTCACCATAGCCCTCTATGGGCTTCCAAATATCACTTTGCCAATTCCACAAGAACTGTCTTAGGGAAAGGCCTCTTCAGGGGAAAGCTGTAACTCTGTGAGATGATTTCACAGAACAAAAAGAAGTTTCTCAGAAAGCTTCTTTCTCTTTGTTATCGGAGGATATTTCCTTTGGCCCTATAGTCTTCAAAGGGATCCGAAATATCTGTTCTCAGATTCCACAGAAATAAGGCTAGCAAAGAGATCCACGAAATACAGATGTAACTCTGTGAGTGGAAGTCACACATCACAGAGCAGTTTCTCAGAAAGCTTCTTTCCAGATTTCATCTGAGGATATTTCCTTTTCACCATAGCCCTCTATGGGCTTCCAAATATCACTTTGCCAATTCCACAAGAACTGTCTTATCGAAAGGCTTCTTGAGGGGAAAGCTGTAACTCTGTGAGATGATTTCACAGAACACAAAGAAGTTTCTCAGAAAGCTTCTTTCTCTTTGTTATCGCAGGATATTTCCTTTGGCCCTATAGTCTTCAAAGGGATCCGAAATATCTGTTCTCAGATTCCACAGAAATAAGGCTAGCAAAGAGATCCACGAAATACAGATGTAACTCTGTGAGTGGAAGTCACACATCACAGAGCAGTTTCTCAGAAAGCTTCTTTCCAGATTTCATCTGAGGATATTTCCTTTTTCACCATAGCCCTCTATGGGCTTCCAAATATCACTTTGCCAATTCCACAAGAACTGTCTTATCGAAAGGCTTCTTGAGAGGAAAGCTGTAACTCCGTGAGATGATTTCACAGAACAAAAAGAAGTTTCTCAGAAAGCTTCTTTCTCTTTGTTATCGGAGGATATTTCCTTTGGTCCTATAGTCTTCAAAGGGATCCGAAATATCTGTTCTCAGATTCCACAGAAATAAGGCTAGCAAAGAGATCCACGAAATACAGATGTAACTCTGTGAGTGGAAGTCACACATCACAGAGCAGTTTCTCAGAAAGCTTCTTTCCAGATTTCATCTGAGGATATTTCCTTTTTCACCATAGCCCTCTATGGGCTTCCAAATATCACTTTGCCAATTCCACAAGAACTGTCTTAGCGAAAGGCTTCTTGAGGGGAAAGCTGAAACTCTGTGAGATGATTTCACAGAACACAAAGAAGTTTCTCAGAAAGCTTCCTTCTCTTTGTTATCGGAGGATATTTCCTTTGGCCCTATAGTCTTCAAAGGGATCCGAAATACCTGTTCTCAGATTCCACAGAAATAAGGCTAGCAAAGAGATCCACGAAATACAGATGTAACTCGGTGAGTGGAAGTCACACATCACAGAGCAGTTTCTCAGAAAGCTTCTTTCCAGATTTCATCTGAAGATATTTCCTCTTTCATCATAGTCCTCTATGGGCTTCCAAATATCACTTTGCCAATTCCACAAGAACTGTCTTAGCGAAAGTCTTCTTGAGTGGAAAGCTGTAACTCTGTGAGATGATTTCACAGAACACAAAGAAGTTTCTCAGAAAGCTTCTTTCTCTTTGTTATCGGAGGATATTTCCTTTGGCCCTATAGTCTTCAAAGGGATCCGAAATATCTGTTCTCAGATTCCACAGAAATAAGGCTAGCAAGGAGATCCACGAAATACAGATGTAACTCTGTGAGTGGAAGTCACACATCACAGAGCAGTTTGTCAGAAAGCTTCTTTCCAGATTTCTTCTGAGGATATTTCCTTTTTCACCATAGCCCTCTATGGGCTTCCAAATATCACTTTGCCAATTCCACAAGAACTGGATTACCGAAAGGCTTCTTGAGGGGAAAGCTGTAACTCTGTGAGATGATTTCACAGAACAAAAAGAAGTTTCTCAGAAAGCTTCTTTCTCTTTGTTATCGGAGGATATTTCCTTTGGCCCTATAGTCTTCAAAGGGATCCGAAATATCTGTTCTCAGATTCCACAGAAATAAGGCTAGCAAAGAGATACACGAAATACAGATGTAACTCTGTGAGATGAATGAACAGAACACTAAGCAGTTTCTCAGAAAGCTTCTTTCCAGATTTCATCTGAGGATTTTTCCTTTTTCACCATAGCCCTCTATGGGCTTCCAAATATCACTTTGCCAATTCCACAAGAACTGTCTTATCGAAAGGCTTCTTGAGGGGAAAGCTGTAACTCTGTGAGATGATTTCACAGAACAAAAAGAAGATTCTCAGAAAGCTTCTTTCTCTTTGTTATCGGAGGATATTTCCTTTGGCCCTATAGTCTTCAAAGGGATCCGAAATATCTGTTCTCAGATTCCACAGAAATAAGGCTAGCAAAGAGATCCACGAAATACAGATGTAACTCTGTGAGATGAATGAACAGAACACTAAGCAGTTTCTCAGAAATCTTCTTTCCAGATTTCATCTGAGGATATTTCTTTCTTCACCATAGCCCTCTATGGGCTTCCAAATATCACTTTGCCAATTCCACAAGAACTGTCTTAGCGAAAGGCTTCTTGAGGGGAAAGCTGTAACTCTGTGAGATGATTTCACAGAACACAAAGAAGTTTCTCAGAAAGCTTCCTTCTCTTTGTTTTCGGAGGATAATTCCTTTGGCCCTATAGTCTTCAAAGGGATCCGAAATACCTGTTCTCACATTCCACAGAAATAAGGCTAGAAAAGAGATCCACGAAATACAGATGTAACTCTGTGAGTGGAAGTCACACATCACAGAGCAGTTTCTCAGAAAGATTCTTTCCAAATTTCGTCTGAGGATATTTCCTTTTTCACCATAGCCCTCTATGGGCTTCCAAATATCACTTTGCCAATTCCACAAGAACTGTCTTAGCGAAAGTCTTCTTGAGTGGAAAGCTGTAACTCTGTGAGATGATTTCACAGAACACAAAGAAGTTTCTCAGAAAGCTTCTTTCTCTTTGTTATCGGAGGATATTTCCTTTGGCCCTATAGTCTTCAAAGGGATCTGAAATATCTATTCTCAGATTCCACAGAAATAAGGCTAACAAGGAGATCCACGAAATACAGATGTAACTCTGTGAGATGAATGAACAGAACACTAAGGAGTTTCTCAGAAAGCTTCTTTCCAGATTTCATCTGGGGATATTTCCTTTTTCACCATAGCCCTCTATGGGCTTCCAAATATCACTTTGCCAATTCCACAAGAACTGTCTTAGCGAAAGGCTTCTTGAGGGGAAAGCTGTAACTCCGTGAGATGATTTCACAGAACACAAAGAAGTTTCTCAGAAAGCTTCCTTCTCTTTGTTATGGGAGGATATTTCCTTTGGCCCTATAGTCTTCAAAGGGATCCGAAATATCTGTTCTCAGATTCCACAGAAATACGGCTAGCAAAGAGATCCACTAAATACAGATGTAACTCTGTGAGTGGAAGTCGCACATCACAGAGCAGTTTCTCAGAAAGCTTCTTTCCAGATTTCATCTGAGGATATTCCCTTTTTCACCATAGCCCTCTATGGGCTTCCAAATATCACTTTGCCAATTCCACAAGAACTGTCTTATCGAAAGGCTTCTTGAGGGGAAAGCTGTAACTCTGTGAGATGATTTCACAGAACACAAAGAAGTTTCTCAGAAAGCTTCTTTCTCTTTGTTATCGCAGGATATTTCCTTTGGCCCTATAGTCTTCAAAGGGATCCGAAATATCTGTTCTCAGATTCCACAGAAATAAGGCTAGCAAAGAGATCCACGAAATACAGATGTAACTCTGTGAGATGAATGAACAGAACACTAAGCAGTTTCTCAGAAAGCCTCTTTCCAGATTTCATCAGAGGATATTTCCTTTTTCACCATAGCCCTCTATGGGCTTCCAAATATCACTTTGCCAATTCCACAAGAACTGTCTTAGGGAAAGGCCTCTTCAGGGGAAAGCTGTAACTCTGTGAGATGATTTCACAGAACAAAAAGAAGTTTCTCAGAAAGCTTCTTTCTCTTTGTTATCGGAGGATATTTCCTTTGGCCCTATAGTCTTCAAAGGGATCCGAAATATCTGTTCTCAGATTCCACAGAAATAAGGCTAGCAAAGAGATCCACGAAATACAGATGTAACTCTGTGAGTGGAAGTCACACATCACAGAGCAGTTTCTCAGAAAGCTTCTTTCCAGATTTCATCTGAGGATATTTCCTTTTCACCATAGCCCTCTATGGGCTTCCAAATATCACTTTGCCAATTCCACAAGAACTGTCTTATCGAAAGGCTTCTTGAGGGGAAAGCTGTAACTCTGTGAGATGATTTCACAGAACACAAAGAAGTTTCTCAGAAAGCTTCTTTCTCTTTGTTATCGCAGGATATTTCCTTAGGCCCTATAGTCTTCAAAGGGATCCGAAATATCTGTTCTCAGATTCCACAGAAATAAGGCTAGCAAAGAGATCCACGAAATACAGATGTAACTCTGTGAGTGGAAGTCACACATCACAGAGCAGTTTCTCAGAAAGCTTCTTTCCAGATTTCATCTGAGGATATTTCCTTTTTCACCATAGCCCTCTATGGGCTTCCAAATATCACTTTGCCAATTCCACAAGAACTGTCTTATCGAAAGGCTTCTTGAGAGGAAAGCTGTAACTCCGTGAGATGATTTCACAGAACAAAAAGAAGTTTCTCAGAAAGCTTCTTTCTCTTTGTTATCGGAGGATATTTCCTTTGGTCCTATAGTCTTCAAAGGGATCCGAAATATCTGTTCTCAGATTCCACAGAAATAAGGCTAGCAAAGAGATCCACGAAATACAGATGTAACTCTGTGAGTGGAAGTCACACATCACAGAGCAGTTTCTCAGAAAGCTTCTTTCCAGATTTCATCTGAGGATATTTCCTTTTTCACCATAGCCCTCTATGGGCTTCCAAATATCACTTTGCCAATTCCACAAGAACTGTCTTAGCGAAAGGCTTCTTGAGGGGAAAGCTGAAACTCTGTGAGATGATTTCACAGAACACAAAGAAGTTTCTCAGAAAGCTTCCTTCTCTTTGTTATCGGAGGATATTTCCTTTGGCCCTATAGTCTTCAAAGGGATCCGAAATACCTGTTCTCAGATTCCACAGAAATAAGGCTAGCAAAGAGATCCACGAAATACAGATGTAACTCGGTGAGTGGAAGTCACACATCACAGAGCAGTTTCTCAGAAAGCTTCTTTCCAGATTTCATCTGAAGATATTTCCTCTTTCATCATAGTCCTCTATGGGCTTCCAAATATCACTTTGCCAATTCCACAAGAACTGTCTTAGCGAAAGTCTTCTTGAGTGGAAAGCTGTAACTCTGTGAGATGATTTCACAGAACACAAAGAAGTTTCTCAGAAAGCTTCTTTCTCTTTGTTATCGGAGGATATTTCCTTTGGCCCTATAGTCTTCAAAGGGATCCGAAATATCTGTTCTCAGATTCCACAGAAATAAGGCTAGCAAGGAGATCCACGAAATACAGATGTAACTCTGTGAGATGAATGAACAAAACACTAAGGAGTTTCTCAGAAAGCTTCTTTCCAGATTTCATCTGAGGATATTTCCTTTTTCACCATAGCCCTCTATGGGCTTCCAAATATCACTTTGCCAATTCCACAAGAACTGTCTTAGCGAAAGGCTTCTTGAGGGGAAAGCTGTAACTCTGTGAGATGATTTCACAGAACACAAAGAAGTTTCTCAGAAAGATTCTTTCTCTTTGTTATCAGAGGATATTTCCTTTGGCCCTATAGTCTTCAAAGGGATCCGAAATATCTGTTCTCAGATTCCACAGAAATAAGGCTAGCAAAGAGATCCACGAAATACAGATGTAACTCTGTGAGTGGAAGTCACACATCACAGAGCAGTTTGTCAGAAAGCTTCTTTCCAGATTTCTTCTGAGGATATTTCCTTTTTCACCATAGCCCTCTATGGGCTTCCAAATATCACTTTGCCAATTCCACAAGAACTGGATTACCGAAAGGCTTCTTGAGGGGAAAGCTGTAACTCTGTGAGATGATTTCACAGAACACAAAGAAGTTTCTCAGAAAGCTTCTTTCTGTTTGTTATCGGAGGATATTTCCTTTGGCCCTATAGTCTTCAAAGGGATCCGAAATATCTGTTCTCAGATTCCACAGAAATAAGGCTAGAAAAGAGATCAACGAAATACAGATGTAACTCTGTGAGATGAATGAACAGAACACTAAGGAGTTTCTCAGAAAGCTTCTTTCCAGATTTCATCTGAGGATATTTCCTTCTTCACCTTAGCCCTCTATGGGCTTCCAAATATCACTTTGCCAATTCCACAAGAACTGTCTTATCGAAAGGCTTCTTGAGGGGAAAGCTGTAACTCCGTGAGATGATTTCACAGAACACAAAGAAGTTTCTCAGAAAGCTTCCTTCTCTTTGTTATGGGAGGATATTTCCTTTGGCCCTACAGTCTTCAAAGGGATCCGAAATATCTGTTGTCAGATTCCACAGAAATAAGGCTAGCAAAGAGATCCACTAAATACAGATGTAACTCTCTGAGTGGAAGTCACACATCACAGAGCAGTTTCTCAGAAAGCTTCTTTCCCGATTTCATCTGAGGATATTTCCTTTTTCACCATAGCCCTCTAGGGGCTTCCAAATATCACTTTGCCAATTACACAAGAACTGTCTTATCGAAAGGCTTCTTGAGGGGAAAGCTGTAACTCTGTGAGATGATTTCACATAACACAAAGAAGTTTCTCAGAAAGCTTCTTTCTCTTTGTTATCGCAGGATATTTCCTTTGGCCCTATAGTCTTCAAAGGGATCCGAAATATCTGTTCTCAGATTCCACAGAAATAAGACTAGCAAAGAGATCCACGAAATACCGATGTAACTCTGTGAGATGAATGAACAGAACACTAAGGAGTTTCTCAGAAAACTTCTTTCCAGATTTCATCTGAGGATATTTCCTTCTTCACCATAGCCCTCTATGGGCTTCCAAATATCACTTTGCCAATTCCACAAGAACTGTCTTAGCGAAAGGCTTCTTGAGGGGAAAGCTGTAACTCTGTGAGATGATTTCACGGAACACAAAGAAGTTTCTCAGAAAGCTTCTTTCTCTTTGTTATCAGAGGATATTTCCTTTGGCCCTATAGTCTTCAAAGGGATCCGAAATATCTGTTCTCAGATTCCACAGAAATAAGGCTAGCAAAGAGATCCACGAAATACAGATGTAACTCTGTGAGTGGAAGTCACACATCACAGAGTAGTTTCTCAGAAAGCTTCTTTCCAGATTTCATCTGAGGATATTTCCTTTTTCACCATAGCCCTCTATGGGCTTCCAAATATCACTTTGCCAATTCCACTAGAACTGGCTTACCGAAAGGCTTCTTGAGGGGAAAGCTGTAACTCTGTGAGATGATTTCACAGAACACAAAGAAGTTTCTCAGAAAGCTTCTTTCTCTTTGTTATCGGAGGATATTTCCTTTGGCCCTATAGTCTTCAAAGGGATCCGAAATATCTGTTCTCAGATTCCACAGAAATAAGGCTAGCATGGAGATCAACGATATACAGATGTAACTCTATGACATGAATGAACAGAACACTAAGCAGTTTCTCAGAAAGCTTCTTTCCAGATTTCATCTGAGGATATTTCCTTTTTCACCATAGCCCTCTATGGGCTTCCAAATATCACTTTGCCAATTCCACAAGAATTGTCTTAGCGAAAGGCTTCTTGAGGGGAAAGCTGTAACTCTGTGAGATGATTTCACAGAACACAAGGAAGTTTCTCAGAAAGCTTCCTTCTCTTTGTTATGGGAGGATATTTCCTTTGGCCCTATAGTCTTCAAAGGGATCCGAAATATCTGTTCTCAGATTCCACAGAAATAAGGCTAGCAAAGAGATCCACGAAATACAGATGTAACTCTGTGAGTGGAAGTCACACATCACAGAGGAGTTTCTCAGAAAGCTTCTTTCCAGATTTCATCTGAGGATATTTCCTTTTTCACCATAGCCCTCTAAGGGCTTCCAAATATCACTTTGCCAATTCCACAAGAACTGTCTTAGCGAAAGGCTTCTTGAGGGGAAAGCTGTAACTCTGTGAGATGATTTCACAGAACACAAAGAAGTTTCTCAGAAAGCTTCTTTCTCTTTGTTATCGGAGGATATTTACCTTGGCCCTATAGTCTTCAAAGGGATGCGAAATATTTGTTCTCAGATTCCACAGAAATAAGGCTAGCAAAGAGATCCACGAAATACAGATGTAACTCTGTGAGTGGAAGGCACACATCACAGAGCAGTTTCTCAGAAAGCTTCTTTCCAGATTTCATCTGAGGATATTTCCTTTTTCACCATAGCCCTCTATGGGCTTCCAAATATCACTTTGCCAATTCCACTAGAACTGGCTTACCGAAAGGCTTCTTGAGGGGAAAGCTGTAACTCTGTGAGATGATTTCACAGAACACAAAGAAGTTTCTCAGAAAGCTTCTTTCTCTTTGTTATCGGAGGATATTTCCTTTGGCCCTATAGTCTTCAAAGGGATCCGAAATATCTGTTCTCAGATTCCACAGAAATAAGGCTAGCAAAGAGATCAACGATATACAGATGTAACTCTATGACATGAATGAACAGAACACTAAGCAGTTTCTCAGAAAGCTTCTTTCCAGATTTCATCTGAGGATATTTCCTTTTTCACCAATGCCCTCTATGGGCTTCCAAATATCACTTTGCCAATTCCACAAGAATTGTCTTAGCGAAAGGCTTCTTGAGGGGAAATCTGTAACTCTGTGAGATGATTTCACAGAACACAAAGAAGATTCTCAGAAAGCTTCCTTCTCTTTGTTATCGGAGGATATTTCCTTTGGCCCTATAGTCTTCAAAGGGATCCGAAATATCTGTTCTCAGATTCCACAGAAATAATCTAGCAAAGAGATCCACGAAATACAGATGTAACTCTGTGAGTGGAAGTCACACATCACAGAGCAGTTTCTCAGAAAGCTTCTTTCCATATTTTATCTGAGGATATTTCCTTTTTCACCATAGCTCTCTATGGGCTTCCAAATATCACTTTGCCAATTCCACAAGAACTGTCTTAGTGAAAGGCTTCTTGAGGGGAAAGCTGTAACTCTGTGAGATGATTTCACAGAACACAAAGAAGTTTCTCAGAAAGCTTCTATCTCTTTGTTATCGGAGGATATTTCCTTTGGCCCTATAGTCTTCAAAGGGATCCAAAATATCTGTTCTCAGATTCCATAGAAACAAGGCTAGCAAAGAGATCCACGAAATACAGATGTAACTCTGTGAGTGGAAGTCACACATCACAGAGCAGTTTCTCAGAAAGCTTCTTTCCAGATTTCATCTGAGGATATTTCCTTTTTCACCATAGCCCTCTATGGGCTTCCAAATATCACTTTGCCAATTACACAAGAACTGGCTTACCGAAAGGCTTCTGGAGGGGAAAGCTGTAACTCTGTGAGATGATTTCACAGAACACAAAGAAGTTTCTCAGAAAGCTCTTTCTCTTTGTTATCGGAGGATATTTCCTTTGGCCCTATAGTCTTCAAAGGGATCCGAAATATCTGTTCTCAGATTCCACAGAAATAAGGCTAGCAAAGAGATCCACGAAATACAGATGTAACTCTATGACATGAATGAACAGAACACTAAGCAGTTTCTCAGAAAGCTTCTTTCCAGATTTCATCTGAGGATATTTCCTTTTTCACCATAGCCCTCTATGGGCTTCCAAATATCACTTTGCCAATTCCACAAGAATTGTCTTAGCGAAAGGCTTCTTGAGGGGAAAGCTGTAACTCTGTGAGATGATTTCACAGAACACAAGGAAGTTTCTCAGAAAGCTTCCTTCTCTTTGTTATGGGAGGATATTTCCTTTGGCCCTATAGTCTTCAAAGGGATCCGAAATATCTGTTCTCAGATTCCACAGAAATAAGGCTAGCAAAGAGATCCACGAAATACAGATGTAACTCTGTGAGTGGAAGTCACACATCACAGAGGAGTTTCTCAGAAAGCTTCTTTCCAGATTTCATCTGAGGATATTTCCTTTTTCACCATAGCCCTCTAAGGGCTTCCAAATATCACTTTGCCAATTCCACAAGAACTGTCTTAGCGAAAGGCTTCTTGAGGGGAAAGCTGTAACTCTGTGAGATGATTTCACAGAACACAAAGAAGTTTCTCAGAAAGCTTCTTTCTCTTTGTTATCGGAGGATATTTACTTTGGCCCTATAGTCTTCAAAGGGATGCGAAATATTTGTTCTCAGATTCCACAGAAATAAGGCTAGCAAAGAGATCCACGAAATACAGATGTAACTCTGTGAGTGGAAGGCACACATCACAGAGCAGTTTCTCAGAAAGCTTCTTTCCAGATTTCATCTGAGGATATTTCCTTTTTCACCATAGCCCTCTATGGGCTTCCAAATATCACTTTGCCAATTCCACAAGAACTGTCTTAGCGAAAGGCTTCTTGAGGGGAACGCTGTAACTCTGTGAGATGATTTCACAGAACACAAATAAGTTTCTCAGAAAGCTTCTTTCTCTTTGTTATCGCAGGATATTTCCTTTGGCCCTATAATCTTCAAAGGGATCCGAAATATCTGTTCTCAGATTCCACAGAAATAATGCTAGCAAAGAGATCCACGAAATACAGATGTAACTCTGTGAGATGAATGAACAGAACACTAACCAGTTTCTCAGAAAGCTTCTTTACAGATTTCATCTGAGGATATTTCCTTTTTCACCATAGCCCTCTATGGGCTTCCAAATATCACTTTGCCAATTGCACAAGAACTGTCTTATCGAAAGGCTTCTTGAGGGGAAAGCTGTAACTCTGTGAGATGATTTCACAGAACACAAAGAAGTTTCTCAGAAAGCTTCTTTCTCTTTGTTATCGGAGGATATTTGCTTTGGCCCTATAGTCTTCAAAGGGAGGCGAAATATTTGTTCTCAGATTCCACAGAAATAAGGCTAGCAAAGAGATCCACGAAATACAGATGTAACTCTGTGAGTGGAAGGAACACATCACAGAGCAGTTTCTCAGAAAGCTTCTTTCCAGATTTCATCTGAGGATATTTCCTTTTTCACCATAGCCCTCTATGGGCTTCCAAATATCACTTTGCCAATTCCAGAAGAACTGTCTTAGCGAAAGTCTTCTTGAGGGGAAAGCTGTAACTCTGTGAGATGATTTCACAGAACACAAAGAAGTTTCTCAGAAAGCTTCTTTCTCTTTGTTATCGGAGGATATTTCCTTTGGACTATAGTCTTCAAAGGGATCCGAAATATCTGTTCTCAGATTCCACAGAAATAAGGCTATCAAAGAGATCCACGAAATACAGATGTAACTCTGTGAGTGGAAGGCACACATCACAGAGCAGTTTCTCAGAAAGCTTCTTTGCAGATTTCATCTGAGGATATTTCCTTTTTCACCATAGCCCTCTATGGGCTTCCAAATATCACTTTTCCAATTCCACAAGAACTGTCTTATCGAAAGGCTTCTTGAGGGGAAAGCTGTAACTCTGTGAGATGATTTCACAGAACAAAAAGAAGTTTCTCAGAAAGCTTCTTTCTCTTTGTTATCGGAGGATATTTCCTTTGGCCCTATAGTTTTTAAAGGGATCCGAAATATCTGTTCTCAGATTCCACAGAAAAAAGGCTAGCAAAGAGATCCACGAAATACAGATGTAACTCTGTGAGATGAATGAACAGAACATTAAGGAGTTTCTCAGAAAGCTTCTTTCCAGATTTCATCTGAGGATTTTTCCTTTTTCACCATAGCCCTCTATGGGCTTCCAAATATCACTTTGCCAATTCCACAAGAACTGTCTTAGCGAAAGGCTTCTTGAGGGGAAAGCTGTAACTCTGTGAGATAATTTCACAGAACACAAAGAAGTTTCTCAGAAAGCTTCCTTCACTTTGTTATCGTAGGATATTTCCTTTGGCCCTATAGTCTTCAAAGGGATCCGAAATATCTGTTGTCAGATTCCACAGAAATAAGGCTAGCAAAGAGATCCACGAAACACAGATGTAACTCTGTGAGTGGAAGTCACACATCACAGAGCAGTTTCTCCGAAAGCTTCTTTCTAGATTACATCTGAGGATATTTCCTTTTTCACCATAGCCCTCTATGGGCTTCCAAATATCACTTTGCCAATTCCACAAGAACTGTCTTATCGAAAGGCTTCTTGAGGGGAAAGCTGTAACTCTGTGAGATGATTTCACAGAACACAAAGAAGTTTCTCACAAAGCTTCATTCTCTTTGTTATCGGAGGATATTTCCTTTGGCCCTATAGTCTTCAAAGGGATCCGAAATATCTGTTCTCAGATTCCATAGAAATAAGGCTAGCAAAGAGATCCACGAAATACAGATGTAACTCTGTGAGATGAATGATCAGAACACTAAGCAGTTTCTCAGAAAGCTTCTTTCCAGATTTCATCTGAGGATATTTCCTTTTTCACCATAGCCCTCTATGGGCTTCCCAATATCACTTTGCCAATTCCACAAGAACTGTCTTATCGAAAGGCTTCTTGAGGGGAAAGCTGTAACTCTGTGAGATGATTTCACAGAACACAAAGAAGTTTCTCAGAAAGCTTCTTTCTCTTTGTTATCGGAGGATATTTCCTTTGGCCCTATAGTCTTCAAAGGGAGGCGAAATATTTGTTCTCAGATTCCACAGAAATAAGGCTAGCAAAGAGATCCACGAAATACAGATGTAACTCTGTGAGTGGAAGGAACAGATCACAGAGCAGTTTCTCAGAAAGCTTCTTTCCAGATTTCATCTGAGGATATTTCATTTTTCACCATAGCCCTCTATGGGCTTCCAAATATCACTTTGCCAATTCCAGAAGAACTGTCTTAGCGAAAGTCTTCTTGAGGGGAAAGCTGTAACTCTGTGAGATGATTTCACAGAACACAAAGAAGTTTCTCAGAAAGCTTCTTTCTCTTTGTTATCGGAGGATATTTCCTTTGGACTATAGTCTTCAAATGGATCCGAAATATCTGTTCTCAGATTCCACAGAAATAAGGCTAGCAAAGAGATCCACGAAATACAGATGTAACACTGTAAGTGGAAGGCACACATCACAGAGCAGTTTCTCAGAAAGCTTCTTTCCAGATTTCATCTGAGGATTTTTCCTTTTTCACCATAGCCCTCTATGGGCTTCCAAATATCACTTTGCCAATTCCACAAGAACTGTCTTAACGAAAGGCTTCTTGAGGGGAAAGCTGTAACTCTGTGAGATGATTTCACAGAACACAAAGAAGTTTCTCAGAAAGCTTCCTTCTCTTTGTTATGGGAGGATATTTCCTTTGGCCCTATAGTCTTCAAAGGGATCCGAAATATCTGTTCTCAGATTCCACAGAAATAAGGCTAGCAAAGAGATCCACGAAATACAGATGTAACTCTGTGAGTGGAAGTCACACATCACAGAGCAGTTTCTCAGAAAGCTTCTTTCCAGATTTTATCTGAGGATATTTCCTTTTTCACCATAGCTCTCTATGGGCTTCCAAATATCACTTTGCCAATTCCACAAGAACTGTCTTAGCGAAAGTCTTCTTGAGTTGAAAGCTGTAACTCTGTAAGATGATTTCACAGAACACAAAGAAGTTTCTCAGAAAGCTTCTTTCTCTTTGTTATCGGAGGATATTTCCTTTGGCCCTATAGTCTTCAAAGGGATCTGAAATATCTGTTCTTAGATTCCACAGAAAGAAGGCTAGCAAAGAGATCCACGAAATACAGATGTAACTCTGTGAGATGAATGAACAGAACACTAAGCAGTTTCTCAGAAAGCTTCTTTCCAGATTTCATCTGAGTATATTTCCTTTTTCACCATAGCCCTCTATGGGCTTCCAAATATCACTTTGCCATTTCCACAAGAAGTGTCTTAGCGAAAGGATTCTTGAGGGGAAAGCTGTAACTCTGTGAGATGGTTTCACAGAACACAAAGAAGTTTCTCAGAAAGCTTCCTTCACTTTGTTATCGGAGGATATTTCCTTTGGCCCTATAGTCTTCAAAGGGATCCGAAATATCTGTTCTCAGATTCCACAGAAATAAGGCTAGCAAAGAGATCCACGAAATACAGATGTAACTCTGTGAGTGGAAGTCACACATCACAGAGCAGTTTCTCAGGAAGCTTCTTCCTAGATTACATCTGAGGATATTTCCTTTTTCACCATAGCCCTCTATGGGCTTCCAAATATCACTTTGCCAATTCCACAAGAACTGTCTTATCGAAAGGCTTCTTGAGGGGAAAGCTGTAACTGTGTGAGATGATTTCACAGAACACAAAGAAGTTTCTCAGAAAGCTTCTTTCTCTTTGTTATCGCAGGATATTTCCTTTGGCCCTATAGTCTTCAAAGGGATCCGAAATATCTATTCTCAGATTCCACAGAAATAAGGCTAGCAAAGAGATACACGAAATACAGATATAACTCTGTGAGATGAATCAACAGAACACTAAGCAGTTTCTCAGAAATCTTCTTTCCAGATTTCATCTGAGGATATTTCCTTCTTCACCATAGCCCTCTATGGGCTTCCAAATATCACTTTGGCAATTCCACAAGAACTGTCTTAGCGAAAGGCTGCTTGAGGGGAAAGTTTTAACTCTGTGAGATGATTTCACAGAACAAAAAGAAGTTTCTCAGAAAGCTTCTTTCTCTTTGTTATCGGAGGATATTTCCTTTGGCCCTATAGTCTTCAAAGGGATCCGAAATATCTGTTCTCAGATTCCATAGAATTAAGGCTAGGAAAGAGATCCACGAAATACAGATGTAACTCTGTGAGATGAATGAACAGAACACTAAGCAGTTTCTCAGAAAGCTTCTTTCCAGATTTCATCTGAGGATATTTCCTTTTTCACCATAGTCCTCTATGGGCTTCCAAATATCACTTTGCCAATTCCACAAGAACTCTCTTATCGAAAGGCTTCTTGAGGGGAAAGCTGTAACTCTGTGAGATGATTTCACAGAACACAAAGAAGTTTCTCAGAAAGCTTCTTTCTCTTTGTTATCGGAGGATATTTCCTTTGGCCCTATAGTCTTCAAAGGGAGGCGAAATATTTGTTCTCAGATTCCACAGAAATAAGGCTAGCAAAGAGATCCACGAAATACAGATGTAACTCTGTGTGTGGAAGGAACACATCACAGAGCAGTTTCTCAGAAAGCTTCTTTCCAGATTTCATCTGAGGATATTTCCTTTTTCACCATAGCCCTCTATGGGCTTCCAAATATCACTTTGCCAATTCCAGAAGAACTGTCTTAGCGAAAAGCTTCTTGAGGGGATAGCTGTAACTCTGTGAGATGATTTCACAGAACAAAAAGAAGTTTCTCAGAAAGCTTCTTTCTCTTTGTTATCGGAGGATATTTCCTTTGGACTATAGTCTTCAAAGGTATCCGAAATATCTGTTCTCAGATTCCACAGAAATAAGGCTAGCAAAGAGATCCACGAAATACAGATGTAACTCTGTGAGTGGAAGGCACACATCACAGAGCAGTTTCTCAGAAAGCTTCTTTCCAGATTTCATCTGAGGATATTTCCTTTTTCACCATAGCCCTCTATGGGCTTCCAAATATCACTTTGCCAATTACACAAGAACTGGCTTACCGAAAGGCTTCTTGAGGGGAAAGCTGTAACTCTCTGAGATGATTTCACAGAACACAAAGAAGTTTCTCAGAAAGCTTCTTTCTCTTTGTTATAGGAGGATATTTCCTTTGGCCCTATAGTCTTTAAAGGGATCCGAAATATCTGTTCTCAGATTCCACAGAAATAAGGCTAGCAAAGAGATCCACGAAATACAGATGTAACTCTGTGAGATGAATGAACAGAACACTAAGCAGTTTCTCAGAAAGTTTCTTTACAGATTTCATCTGAGGATATTTCCTTTTTCACCGTAGCCCTCTATGGGCTTCCAAATATCACTTTGCCAATTCCACAAGAACTGTCTTAGCGAAAGGCTTCTTGAGGGGAAAGCTGTAACTCTGTGAGATGATTTCACAGAACACAAAGAAGTTTCTCAGAAAGCTTCTTTCTCTTTGTTATCGGAGGATATTTTCTTTGGCCCTAGAGTCTTCAAAGGGATCCGAAATATCTGTTCTCAGATTCCACAGAAATAAGGCTAGCAAAGAGATCCACGAAATACAGATGTAACTCTGTGAGTGGAAGTCACACATCACAGAGCAGTTTCTCAGAAAGCTTCTTTCCAGATTTCATCTGAGGATATTTCCTTTTTCACCATAGCCCTCTATGGGCTTCCCAATATCACTTTGCCAATTCCACAAGAACTGTCTTAGCGAAAGGCTTCTTGAGGGGAAAGCTGTAACTCTGTGAGATGATTTAACAGAACACAAAGAAGTTTCTCAGAAAGCTTCTTTCTCTTTGTTATCGGAGGATATTTCCTTTGGCCCTATAGTCTTCAAAGGGATCCGAAATATCTGTTCTCAGATTCCACAGAAATAAGGCTAGCAAAGAGATCCACGAAATACAGATGTAACTCTGTGAGATGAATGAACAGAACACTAAGGAGTTTCTCAAAAAACTTCTTTCCAGATTTCATCTGAGGATTTTTCCTTTTTCACCATAGCCCTCTATGGGCTTCCAAATATCACTTTGCCAATTCCACAAGAACTGTCTTAGCGAAAGGCTTCTTGAGGGGAAAGCTGTAACTCTGTGAGATGATTTCACAGAACACAAAGAAGTTTCTCAGATAGCTTCCTTCTCTTTGTTATGGGAGGATATTTCCTTTGGCCCTATAGTCTTCAAAGGGATCCGAAATATCTGTTCTCAGATTCCACAGAAATAAGGCTAGCAAAGAGATCCACGAAATACAGATGTAACTCAGTGAGTGGAAGTCACACATCACAGAGCAGTTTCTCAGAAAGCTTCTTTCCAGATTTTATCTGAGGATATTTCCTTTTTCACCATAGCCCTCTATGGGCTTCCAAATATCACTTTGCCAATTCCACAAGAACTGTCTTAGCGAAAGGCTTCTTGAGGGGAAAGCTGTAACTCTGTGAGATGATTTCACAGAACACAAAGAAGTTTCTCAGAAAGCTTCTTTCTCTTTGTTATCGGAGGATATTTCCTTTGGCCCTATAGTCTTCAAAGGAATCCGAAATATTTGTTCTCAGATTCCACAGAAAGAAGGCTAGCAAAGAGATCCAGGAAATACAGAGGTAACTCTGTGAGATGAATGAACAGAACACTAAGCAGTTTCTCAGAAAGCTTCTTTCCAGATTTCATCTGAGGATATTTCCTTTTTCACCATAGCCCTCTATGGGCTTCCAAATATCACTTTGCCAATTCCACAAGAACTGTCTTACCGAAAGTCTTCTTGAGGGGAAAGTTGTAACTCTGTGAGATGATTTCACAGAATAAAAAGAAGTTTCTCAGAAAGCTTCTTTCTCTTTGTTATCGCAGGATATTTCCTTTGGCCCTATAGTCTTCAAAGGGATCCGAAATATCTGTTCTCAGATTCCACAGAAAAAAGGCTACCAAAGAGATCCACGATATACAGATGTAACTCTGTGAGTGGAAGTCACACATCACAGAGCAGTTTCTCAGAAAGCTTCTTTCCAGATTTCATCTGAGGATATTTCCTTTTTCAACATAGCCCACTATGGGCTTCAAAATATCACTTTGCCAATTCTACAAGAACTGTCTTAGCGAAAGGCTTCTTGAGGGGAAAGCTGTAACTCTGTGAGATGATTTCACAGAACACAAAGAAGTTTCTCAGAAAGCTTCCTTCTCTTTGTTATCGGAGGATATTTCCTTTGGCCCTATAGTCTTCAAAGGGATCCGAAATACCTGTTCTCACATTGCACAGAAATAAGGCTAGCAAAGAGATCCACGAAATACAGATGTAACTCTGTGAGATGAATGAACAGAACACTAAGGAGTTTCTCAGAAAGCTTCTTTCCAGATTTCATCTGAGGATATTTCCTTTTTCACCATAGCCCTCTATGGGCTTCCAAATATCACTTTGCCAATTCCACAAGAACTGTCTTAGCGAAAGGCTTCTTGAGGGGAAAGCTGTAACTCCGTGAGATGATTTCACAGAACACAAAGAAGTTTCTCAGAAAGCTTCCTTCTCTTTGTTATGGGAGGATATTTCCTTTGGCCCTATATTCTTCAAAGGGATCCGAAATATCTGTTCTCAGATTCCACAGAAATAAGGCTAGCAAAGAGATCCACTAAATACAGATGTAACTCTGTGAGTGGAAGTCACACATCACAGAGCAGTTTCTCAGAAAGCTTCTTTCCCGATTTCTTCTGAGGATATTTCCTTTTTCACCATAGCCCTCAGTGGGCTTCCAAATATCACTTTGCCAATTCCACAAGAACTGGCTTACCGAAAGGCTTCTTGAGGGGAAAGCTGTAACTCTGTGAGATGATTTCACAGAACACTAAGGAGTTTCTGAGAAAGCTTCTTTCTCTTTGTTATCGGAGGATATTTCCTTTGGCCCTATAGTCTTCAAAGGGATCCGAAATATCTGTTCTCAGATTCCACAGAAATAAGGCTAGCAAAGAGATCAACGAAATACAGATGTAACTCTATGAGATGAATGAACAGAACACTGAGGAGTTTCTCAGAAAGCTTCTTTCCAGATTTCATCTGAGGATATTTCCTTTTTCACCATAGCCCTCTATGGGCTTCCAAATATCATTTTGCCAATTCCACAAGAACTGTCTTAGCGAAAGGCTTCTTGAGGGGAAAGCTGTAACTCTGTGAGATGGTTTCACAGAACACAAAGAAGTTTCTCAGAAAGCTTCCTTCACTTTGTTATCGGAGGATATTTCCTTTGGCCCTATAGTCTTCAAAGGGATCCGAAATATCTGTTCTCAGATTCCACAGAAATAAGGCTAGCAAAGAGATCCACGAAATACAGATGTAACTCTGTGAGTGGAAGTCACACATCACAGAGCAGTTTCTCAGGAAGCTTCTTCCTAGATTACATCTGAGGATATTTCCTTTTTCACCATAGCCCTCTATGGGCTTCCAAATATCACTTTGCCAATTCCACAAGAACTGTCTTATCGAAAGGCTTCTTGAGGGGAAAGCTGTAACTGTGTGAGATGATTTCACAGAACACAAAGAAGTTTCTCAGAAAGCTTCTTTCTCTTTGTTATCGCAGGATATTTCCTTTGGCCCTATAGTCTTCAAAGGGATCCGAAATATCTATTCTCAGATTCCACAGAAATAAGGCTAGCAAAGAGATACACGAAATACAGATATAACTCTGTGAGATGAATCAACAGAACACTAAGCAGTTTCTCAGAAATCTTCTTTCCAGATTTCATCTGAGGATATTTCCTTCTTCACCATAGCCCTCTATGGGCTTCCAAATATCACTTTGGCAATTCCACAAGAACTGTCTTAGCGAAAGGCTTCTTGAGGGGAAAGTTTTAACTCTGTGAGATGATTTCACAGAACAAAAAGAAGTTTCTCAGAAAGCTTCTTTCTCTTTGTTATCGGAGGATATTTCCTTTGGCCCTATAGTCTTCAAAGGGATCCGAAATATCTGTTCTCAGATTCCATAGAATTAAGGCTAGGAAAGAGATCCACGAAATACAGATGTAACTCTGTGAGATGAATGAACAGAACACTAAGCAGTTTCTCAGAAAGCTTCTTTCCAGATTTCATCTGAGGATATTTCCTTTTTCACCATAGTCCTCTATGGGCTTCCAAATATCACTTTGCCAATTCCACAAGAACTCTCTTATCGAAAGGCTTCTTGAGGGGAAAGCTGTAACTCTGTGAGATGATTTCACAGAACACAAAGAAGTTTCTCAGAAAGCTTCTTTCTCTTTGTTATCGGAGGATATTTCCTTTGGCCCTATAGTCTTCAAAGGGAGGCGAAATATTTGTTCTCAGATTCCACAGAAATAAGGCTAGCAAAGAGATCCACGAAATACAGATGTAACTCTGTGAGTGGAAGGAACACATCACAGAGCAGTTTCTCAGAAAGCTTCTTTCCAGATTTCATCTGAGGATATTTCCTTTTTCACCATAGCCCTCTATGGGCTTCCAAATATCACTTTGCCAATTCCAGAAGAACTGTCTTAGCGAAAAGCTTCTGGAGGGGATAGCTGTAACTCTGTGAGATGATTTCACAGAACAAAAAGAAGTTTCTCAGAAAGCTTCTTTCTCTTTGTTATCGGAGGATATTTCCTTTGGACTATAGTCTTCAAAGGTATCCGAAATATCTGTTCTCAGATTCCACAGAAATAAGGCTAGCAAAGAGATCCACGAAATACAGATGTAACTCTGTGAGTGGAAGGCACACATCACAGAGCAGTTTCTCAGAAAGCTTCTTTCCAGATTTCATCTGAGGATATTTCCTTTTTCACCATAGCCCTCTATGGGCTTCCAAATATCACTTTGCCAATTACACAAGAACTGGCTTACCGAAAGGCTTCTTGAGGGGAAAGCTGTAACTCTCTGAGATGATTTCACAGAACACAAAGAAGTTTCTCAGAAAGCTTCTTTCTCTTTGTTATAGGAGGATATTTCCTTTGGCCCTATAGTCTTTAAAGGGATCCGAAATATCTGTTCTCAGATTCCACAGAAATAAGGCTAGCAAAGAGATCCACGAAATACAGATGTAACTCTGTGAGATGAATGAACAGAACACTAAGCAGTTTCTCAGAAAGCTTCTTTACAGATTTCATCTGAGGATATTTCCTTTTTCACCGTAGCCCTCTATGGGCTTCCAAATATCACTTTGCCAATTCCACAAGAACTGTCTTAGCGAAAGGCTTCTTGAGGGGAAAGCTGTAACTCTGTGAGATGATTTCACAGAACACAAAGAAGTTTCTCAGAAAGCTTCTTTCTCTTTGTTATCGGAGGATATTTTCTTTGGCCCTAGAGTCTTCAAAGGGATCCGAAATATCTGTTCTCAGATTCCACAGAAATAAGGCTAGCAAAGAGATCCACGAAATACAGATGTAACTCTGTGAGTGGAAGTCACACATCACAGAGCAGTTTCTCAGAAAGCTTCTTTCCAGATTTCATCTGAGGATATTTCCTTTTTCACCATAGCCCTCTATGGGCTTCCAAATATCACTTTGCCAATTCCACAAGAACTGTCTTAGCGAAAGGCTTCTTGAGGGGAAAGCTGTAACTCTGTGAGATGATTTAACAGAACACAAAGAAGTTTCTCAGAAAGCTTCTTTCTCTTTGTTATCGGAGGATATTTCCTTTGGCCCTATAGTCTTCAAAGGGATCCGAAATATCTGTTCTCAGATTCCACAGAAATAAGGCTAGCAAAGAGATCCACGAAATACAGATGTAACTCTGTGAGATGAATGAACAGAACACTAAGGAGTTTCTCAAAAAACTTCTTTCCAGATTTCATCTGAGGATTTTTCCTTTTTCACCATAGCCCTCTATGGGCTTCCAAATATCACTTTGCCAATTCCACAAGAACTGTCTTAGCGAAAGGCTTCTTGAGGGGAAAGCTGTAACTCTGTGAGATGATTTCACAGAACACAAAGAAGTTTCTCAGATAGCTTCCTTCTCTTTGTTATGGGAGGATATTTCCTTTGGCCCTATAGTCTTCAAAGGGATCCGAAATATCTGTTCTCAGATTCCACAGAAATAAGGCTAGCAAAGAGATCCACGAAATACAGATGTAACTCAGTGAGTGGAAGTCACACATCACAGAGCAGTTTCTCAGAAAGCTTCTTTCCAGATTTTATCTGAGGATATTTCCTTTTTCACCATAGCCCTCTATGGGCTTCCAAATATCACTTTGCCAATTCCACAAGAACTGTCTTAGCGAAAGGCTTCTTGAGGGGAAAGCTGTAACTCTGTGAGATGATTTCACAGAACACAAAGAAGTTTCTCAGAAAGCTTCTTTCTCTTTGTTATCGGAGGATATTTCCTTTGGCCCTATAGTCTTCAAAGGAATCCGAAATATTTGTTCTCAGATTCCACAGAAAGAAGGCTAGCAAAGAGATCCAGGAAATACAGAGGTAACTCTGTGAGATGAATGAACAGAACACTAAGCAGTTTCTCAGAAAGCTTCTTTCCAGATTTCATCTGAGGATATTTCCTTTTTCACCATAGCCCTCTATGGGCTTCCAAATATCACTTTGCCAATTCCACAAGAACTGTCTTACCGAAAGTCTTCTTGAGGGGAAAGTTGTAACTCTGTGAGATGATTTCACAGAATAAAAAGAAGTTTCTCAGAAAGCTTCTTTCTCTTTGTTATCGCAGGATATTTCCTTTGGCCCTATAGTCTTCAAAGGGATCCAAAATATCTGTTCTCAGATTCCACAGAAAAAAGGCTAGCAAAGAGATCCACGATATACAGATGTAACTCTGTGAGTGGAAGTCACACATCACAGAGCAGTTTCTCAGAAAGCTTCTTTCCAGATTTCATCTGAGGATAATTCCTTTTTCAACATAGCCCACTATGGGCTTCAAAATATCACTTTGCCAATTCTACAAGAACTGTCTTAGCGAAAGGCTTCTTGAGGGGAAAGCTGTAACTCTGTGAGATGATTTCACAGAACACAAAGAAGTTTCTCAGAAAGCTTCCTTCTCTTTGTTATCGGAGGATATTTCCTTTGGCCCTATAGTCTTCAAAGGGATCCGAAATACCTGTTCTCACATTGCACAGAAATAAGGCTAGCAAAGAGATCCACGAAATACAGATGTAACTCTGTGAGATGAATGAACAGAACACTAAGGAGTTTCTCAGAAAGCTTCTTTCCAGATTTCATCTGAGGATATTTCCTTTTTCACCATAGCCCTCTATGGGCTTCCAAATATCACTTTGCCAATTCCACAAGAACTGTCTTAGCGAAAGGCTTCTTGAGGGGAAAGCTGTAACTCCGTGAGATGATTTCACAGAACACAAAGAAGTTTCTCAGAAAGCTTCCTTCTCTT
The DNA here is from genome assembly GCF_043159975.1 of Macaca nemestrina. Classification (NCBI taxonomy): domain Eukaryota; kingdom Metazoa; phylum Chordata; class Mammalia; order Primates; family Cercopithecidae; genus Macaca; species Macaca nemestrina. The sequence continues at coordinate 107,602,716 of NC_092132.1, forward strand.
TGTTATGGGAGGATATTTCCTTTGGCCCTATATTCTTCAAAGGGATCCGAAATATCTGTTCTCAGATTCCACAGAAATAAGGCTAGCAAAGAGATCCACTAAATACAGATGTAACTCTGTGAGTGGAAGTCAAACATCACAGAGCTGTTTCTCAGAAAGCTTCTTTCCAGATTTCATCTGAGGATATTTCTTTTTTCACCATAGCCCTCTAAGGGCTTCCAAATATCACTTTGCCAATTCCACAAGAACTGTCTTAGCGAAAGGCTTCTTGAGGGGAAAGCTGTAACTCTGTGAGATGATTTCACAGAACACAAAGAAGTTTCTCAGAAAGCTTCTTTCTCTTTGTTATCGCAGGATATTTCCCTTGGCCCTATAGTCTTCAAAGGGATCCGAAATATCTGTTCTCAGATTCCACAGAAATAAGGCTAGCAAAGAGATCCACGAAATACAGATGTAACTCTGTGAGATGAATGAACAGAACACTAAGCAGTTTCTCAGAAATCTTATTTCCAGATTTCATCTGAGGATATTTCCTTTTTCACCATTGCCCTCTACGGGCTTCCAAATATCACTTTGCCAATTCCACAAGAACTGTCTTAGCGAAAGGCTTCTTGAGGGGAAAGCTGTAACTCCGTGAGATGATTTCACAGAACACAAAGAAGTTTCTCAGAAAGATTCTTTCTCTCTGTTATCAGAGGATATTTCCTTTGGCCCTATAGTCTTCAAAGGGATCCGAAATATCTGTTCTCAGATTCCACAGAAATAAGGCTAGCAAAGAGATCCACTAAATACAGATGTAACTCTGTGAGTGGAAGTCACACATCACAGAGCAGTTTCTCAGAAAGCTTCTTTCCCGATTTCTTCTGAGGATATTTCCTTTTTCACTATAGCCCTCAGTGGGCTTCCAAATATCACTTTGCCAATTCCACAAGAACTGGCTTACCGAAAGGCTTCTTGAGGGGAAAGCTGTAACTCTGTGAGATGATTTCACAGAACACTAAGGAGTTTCTGAGAAAGCTTCTTTCTCTTTGTTATCGGAGGATATTTCCTTTGGCCCTATAGTCTTCAAAGGGATCCGAAATATCTGTTCTCAGATTCCACAGAAATAAGGCTAGCAAAGAGATCAACGAAATACAGATGTAACTCTATGAGATGAATGAACCGAACACTGAGGAGTTTCTCAGAAAGCTTCTTTCCAGATTTCATCTGAGGATATTTCCTTTTTCACCATAGCCCTCTATGGGCTTCCAAATATCATTTTGCCAATTCCACAACAACTGTCTTAGCGAAAGGCTTCTTGAGGGGAAAGCTGTAACTCTGTGAGATGATTTCACAGAACACAAAGAAGTTTCTCAGAAAGCTTCCTTCTCTTTGTTATGGGAGGATATTTCCTTTGGTCCTCTAGTGTTCAAAGGGATCCGAAATATCTATTGTCAGATTCCACAGAAATAGGCTAGCAAAGAGATCCACTAAATGCAGATGTAACTCTGTGAGTGAAAGTCACACATCACAGAGCAGTTTCTCAGAAAGCTTCTTTCCCGATTTCATCTGAGGATATTTCCTTTTTCACCATAGCCCTCTATGGGCTTCCAAATATCACTTTGCCAATTACACAAGAACTGTCTTATCGAAAGGCTTCTTGAGGGGAAAGCTGTAATTCTGTGAGATGATTTCACAGAACACAAAGAAGTTTCTCAGAAAGCTTCTTTCTCTTTGTTATCGCAGGATATTTCCTTTGGCCCTATAGTCTTCAAAGGGATCCGAAATATCTGTTCTCAGATTCCACAGAAATAAGACGAGCAAAGAGATCCACGAAATACCGATGTAACTCTGTGAGATGAATGAACAGAACACTAAGCAGTTTCTCAGAAAGCTTCTTTCCAGATTTCATCTGAGGATATTTCCTTCTTCACCATAGCCCTCTATGGGCTTCCAAATATCACTTTGCCAATTCCACAAGAACTGTCTTAGCGAAAGGCTTCTTGAGGGGAAAGCTGTAACTCTGTGAGATGATTTCACAGAACACAAAGAAGTTTCTCAGAAATCTTCTTTCTCTTTGTTATCAGAGGATATTTCCTTTGGCCCTATAGTCTTCAAAGGGATCCGAAATATCTGTTCTCAAATTCCACAGAAATAAGGCTAGCAAAGAGATCCACGAAATACAGATGTAACTCTGTGAGTGGAAGTCACACATCACAGAGCAGTTTCTCAGAAAGCTTCTTTCCAGATTTCATCTGAGGATATTTCCTTTTTCACCATTGCCCTCTATGGGCTTCCAAATATCTCTTTGCCAATTCCACAAGAACTGGCTTACCGAAAGGCTTCTTGAGGGGAAAGCTGTAACTCTGTGAGATGATTTCACAGAACACAAAGAAGTTTCTCAGAAAGCTTCTTTCTCTTTGTTATCGGAGGATATTTCCTTTGGCCCTATAGTCTTCAAAGGGATCCGAAATATCTGTTCTCAGATTCCACAGTAATAAGGCTAGCAAAGAGATCAACGAAATACAGATGTAACTCTATGACATGAATGAACAGAACACTAAGCAGTTTCTCAGAAAGCTTCTTTCCAGATTTCATCTGAGGATATTTCCTTTTTCACCATAGCCCTCTATGGGCTTCCAAATATCGCTTTGCCAATTCCACAAGAATTGTCTTAGCGAAAGGCTTCTTGAGGGGAAAGCTGAAACTCTGTGAGATGATTTCACAGAACACAAAGAAGTTTCTCAGAAAGCTTCTTTCTCTTTGTTATCGGAGGATATTTCCTTTGGCCCTATAGTCTTCAAAGGGATCCGAAATATCTATTCTCAGATTCCACAGAAATAAGGCTAACAAAGAGATCCACGAAATACAGATGTAACTCTGTGAGATGAATGAACAGAACACTAAGGAGTTTCTCAGAAAGCTTCTTTCCAGATTTCATCTGAGGATATTTCCTTTTTCACCATAGCCCTCTATGGGATTCCAAATATCACTTTGCCAATTCCACAAGAACTGTCTTATCGAAAGGCTTCTTGAGGGGAAAGCTGTAACTCTGTGAGATGATTTCACAGAACACAAAGAAGTTTCTCAGAAAGCTTCTTTCTCTTTGTTATCGCAGGATATTTCCTTTGGCCCTATAGTCTTCAAAGGAATCCGAAATATCTGTTCTCAGATTCCACAGAAATAAGGCTAGCAAACAGATCCACGAAATACAGATGTAATTCTGTGAGATGAATGAACAGAACACTAAGCAGTTTCTCAGAAAGCTTCTTTCCAGATTTCATATGAGGATATTTCCTTTTTCACCATAGCCCTCTATGGTCTTCCAAATATCACTTTGCCAATTCCACCAGAACTGTCTTAGCGAAAGGCTTCTTGAGGGGAAAGCTGTAACTCCGTGAGATGAATTCACAGAACAAAAAGAAGTTTCTCAGAAAGCTTTTTTCTCTTTGTTATCGGAGGATATTTCCTTTGGCCCTATAGTCTTCAAAGGGATCCGAAATATCTGTTCTCAGATTCCACAGAAATAAGGCTAGCAAAGAGATCCACGAAATACAGATGTAACTCTGTGAGATGAATGAACAGAACACTAAGCAGTTTCTCAGAAAGCTTCTTTCCAGATTTCATCTGAGGATATTTCCTTTTTCACCATAGCCCTCTATGGGCTTCCAAATATCACTTTGCCAATTCCACAAGAACTGTCTTAGCGAAAGGCTTCTTGAGGGGAAAGCTGTAACTCTGTGAGATGATTTCACAGAACACAAAGAAGTTTCTCAGAAAGCTTCTTTCTCTTTGTTATCAGAGGATATTTCCTTTGGCCCTATAGTCTTCAAAGGGATCCGAAATATCTGTTCTCAGATTCCACAGAAATAAGGCTAGCAAAGAGATCCACGAAATACAGATGTAACTCTGTGAGTGGAAGTCACACATCACAGAGCAGTTTCTCAGAAAGCTTCTTTCCAGATTTCATCTGAGGATATTTCCTTTTTCACCATAGCCCTCTATGGGCTTCCAAATATCACTTTGCCAATTCCACAAGAACTGGCTTACCGAAAGGCTTCTTGAGGGGAAAGCTGTAACTCTGTGAGATGATTTCACAGAACACAAAGAAGTTTCTCAGAAAGCTTCTTTCTCTTTGTTATCGGAGGATATTTCCTTTGGCCCTATAGTCTTCAAAGGTATCCGAAATATCTGTTCTCAGATTCCACAGAAATAAGGCTAGCAAAGAGATCCACGAAATACAGATGTAACTCTGTGAGTGGAAGGCACACATCACAGAGCAGTTTCTCAGAAAGCTTCTTTCCAGATTTCATCTGAGGATATTTCCTTTTTCACCATAGCCCTCTATGGGCTTCCAAATATCACTTTGCCAATTCCACAAGAACTGGCTTACCGAAAGGCTTCTTGAGGGGAAAGCTGTAACTCTGTGAGATGATTTCACAGAACACAAAGAAGTTTCTCAGAAAGCTTCTTTCTCTTTGTTATAGGAGGATATTTTCTTTGGCCCTATAGTCTTTAAAGGGATCCGAAATATCTGTTCTCAGATTCCACAGAAATAAGGCTAGCAAAGAGATCCACGAAATACAGATGTAACTCTGTGAGATGAATGAACAGAACACTAAGCAGTTTCTCAGAAAGCTTCTTTCCAGATTTCATCTGAGGATATTTCCTTTTTCACCGTAGCCCTCTATGGGCTTCCAAATATCACTTTGCCAATTCCACAAGAACTGTCTTAGCGAAAGGCTTCTTGAGGGGAAAGCTGTAACTCTGTGAGATGATTTCACAGAACACAAAGAAGTTTCTCAGAAAGCTTCTTTCTCTTTGTTATCGGAGGATATTTCCTTTGGCCCTAGAGTCTTCAAAGGGATCCGAAATATCTGTTCTCAGATTCCACAGAAATAAGGCTAGCAAAGAGATCCACGAAATACAGATGTAACTCTGTGAGTGGAAGTCACACATCACAGAGCAGTTTCTCAGAAAGCTTCTTTCCAGATTTCATCTGAGGATATTTCCTTTTTCACCGTAGCCCTCTATGGGCTTCCAAATATCGCTTTGCCAATTCCACAAGAATTGTCTTAGCGAAAGGCTTCTTGAGGGGAAAGCTGAAACTCTGTGAGATGATTTCACAGAACACAAAGAAGTTTCTCAGAAAGCTTCTTTCTCTTTGTTATCGGAGGATATTTCCTTTGGCCCTATAGTCTTCAAAGGGATCCGAAATATCTATTCTCAGATTCCACAGAAATAAGGCTAACAAAGAGATCCACGAAATACAGATGTAACTCTGTCAGATGAATGAACAGAACACTAAGGAGTTTCTCAGAAAGCTTCTTTCCAGATTTCATCTGAGGATATTTCCTTTTTCACCAGAGCCCTCTATGGGCTTCCAAATATCACTTTGCCAATTCCACAAGAACTGTCTTAGCGAAAGGCTTCTTGAGGGGAAACTGTAACTCCGTGAGATGATTTCACAGAACACAAAGAAGTTTCTCAGAAAGCTTCCTTCTCTTTGTTATGGGAGGATATTTCCTTTGGCCCTATAGTCTTCAAAGGGATCCGAAATATCTGTTCTCAGATTCCACAGAAATAAGGCTAGCAAAGAGATCCACGAAATACAGATGTAACTCTGTGAGTGGAAGTCACACATCACAGAGCAGTTTCTCAGAAAGCTTCTTTCCAGATTTCATCTGAGGATATTTCCTTTTTCACCATAGCCCTCTATGGGATTCCAAATATCACTTTGCCAATTCCACAAGAACTGTCTTATCGAAAGGCTTCTTGAGGGGAAAGCTGTAACTCTGTGAGATGATTTCACAGAACACAAAGAAGTTTCTCAGAAAGCTTCTTTCTCTTTGTTATCGCAGGATATTTCCTTTGGCCCTATAGTCTTCAAAGGAATCCGAAATATCTGTTCTCAGATTCCACAGAAATAAGGCTAGCAAACAGATCCACGAAATACAGATGTAACTCTGTGAGATGAATGAACAGAACACTAAGCAGTTTCTCAGAAAGCTTCTTTCCAGATATCATATGAGGATATTTCCTTTTTCACCATAGCCCTCTATGGTCTTCCAAATATCACTTTGCCAATTCCACAAGAACTGTCTTAGCGAAAGGCTTCTTGAGGGGAAAGCTGTAACTCTGTGAGATGATTTCACAGAACACAAAGAAGTTTCTCAGAAAGCTTCTTTCTCTTTGTTATCGGAGGATATTTCCTTTGGCCCTATAGTCTTCAAAGGGATCCGAAATACCTGTTCGCACATTGCACAGAAATAAGGCTAGCAAAGAGATCCACGAAATACAGATGTAACTCTGTGAGTGGAAGTCACACATCACAGAGCAGTTTCTCAGAAAGCTTCTTTCCAGATTTCGTTTGAGGATATTTCCTTTTTCACCATAGCCCTCTATGGGCTTCTAAATATCACTTTGCCAATTCCACAAGAACTATCTTAGCGAAAGTCTTCTTGAGTGGAAAGCTGTAACTCTGTGGGATGATTTCACAGAACACAAAGAAGTTTCTCAGAAAGCTTCTTTCTCTGTGTTATCGGAGGATATTTCCTTTGGCCCTATAGTCTTCAAAGGGATCCGAAATATCTGTTCTCAGATTCCACAGAAATAAGGCTAGCAAAGAGATCCACGAAATACAGATGTAACTCTGTGAGATGAATGAACAGAACACTAAGGAATTTCTCAGAAAGCTTCTTTCCAGATTTCATCTGAGGATATTTCCTTTTTCACCATAGCCCTCTATGGGCTTGCAAATATCACTTTGCCAATTCCACAAGAACTGTCTTAGCGAAAGGCTTCTTGAGGGGAAAGCTGTAACTCCGTGAGATGATTTCACAGAACACAAAGAAGTTTCTCAGAAAGCTTCCTTCTCTTTGTTATGGGAGGATATTTCCTTTGGCCCTATATTCTTCAAAGGGATCCGAAATATCTGTTCTCAGATTCCACAGAAATAAGGCTAGCAAAGAGATCCACTAAATACAGATGTAACTCTGTGAGTGGAAGTCAAACATCACAGAGCAGTTTCTCAGAAAGCTTCTTTCCAGATTTCATCTGAGGATATTTCTTTTTTCACCATAGCCCTCTATGGGCTTCCAAATATCACTTTGCCAATTCCACAAGAACTGTCTTAGCGAAAGGCTTCTTGAGGGGAAAGCTGTAACTCTGTGAGATGATTTCACAGAACACAAAGAAGTTTCTCAGAAAGCTTCTTTCTCTTTGTTATCGCGGGATATTTCCCTTGGCCCTATAGTCTTCAAAGGGATCCGAAATATCTGTACTCAGATTCCACAGAAATAAGGCTAGCAAAGAGATCAACGAAATACAGATGTAACTCTATGAGATGAATGAACAGAACACTGAGGAGTTTCTCAGAAAGCTTCTTTCCAGATTTCATCTGAGGATATTTCCTTTTTCACCATAGCCCTCTATGGGCTTCCAAATATCACTTTGCCAATTCCACAAGAACTGTCTTAGCGAAAGGCTTCTTGAGGGGAAAGCTGTAACTCTGTGAGATGATTTCACAGAACACAAAGAAGTTTCTCAGAAAGCTTCCTTCTCTTTGTTATGGGAGGATATTTCCTTTGGTCCTCTAGTGTTCAAAGGGATCCTAAATATCTATTGTAAGATTCCACAGAAATAAGGCTAGCAAAGAGATCCACTAAATGCAGATGTAACTCTGTGAGTGAAAGTCACACATCACAGAGCAGTTTCTCAGAAAGCTTCTTTCCCGATTTCATCTGAGGATATTTCCTTTTTCACCATAGCCCTCTATGGGCTTCCAAATATCACTTTGCCAATTACACAAGAACTGTCTTATCGAAAGGCTTCTTGAGGGGAAAGCTGTAATTCTGTGAGATGATTTCACAGAACACAAAGAAGTTTCTCAGAAAGCTTCCTTCTCTTTGTTATCGGAGGATATTTCCTTTGGCCCTATAGTCTTCAAAGGGATCCGAAATATCTGTTCTCAGATTCCACAGAAATAAGGCTAGCAAAGAGATCCACGAAATACAGATGTAACTCTGTGATTGGAAGTCATACATCACAGAGCAGTTTCTCAGAAAGCTTCTTTCTAGATTTCATCTGAGGATATTTCCTTTTTCACCATAGCCCTCTATGGGCTTCCAAATATCACTTTGCCAATTCCACAAGAACTGTCTTAGCGAAAGGCTTCTTGAGGGGAAAGCTGTAACTCTGTGAGATGATTTCACAGAACACAAAGAAGTTTCTCAGAAAGCTTCCTTCTCTTTGTTATGGGAGGATAATTCCTTTGGCCCTATAGTCTTCAAAGGGATCCGAAATATCTGTTCTCAGATTCCACAGAAATAAGGCTAGCAAAGAGATCCACGAAATACAGATGTAACTCTGTGAGTGGAAGTCACACATCACAGAGGAGTTTCTCAGAAAGCTTCTTTCCAGATTTCATCTGAGGATATTTCCTTTTTCACCATAGCCCTCTATGGGCTTCCAAATATCACTTTTCCAATTACACAAGAACTGGCTTACCGAAAGACTTCTTGAGGGGAAAGCTGTAACTCTGTGAGATGATTTCACAGAACACAAAGAAGTTTCTCAGAAAGATTCTTTCTCTTTGTTATCGGAGGATATTTCCTTTGGCCCTATAGTCTTCAAAGGGATCCGAAATATCTGTTCTCAGATTCCACAGAAATAAGGCTAGCAAAGAGATCCACGAAATACAGATGTAACTCTGTGAGATGAATGAACAGAACACTAAGGAGTTTCTCAGAAAGCTTCTTTCCAGATTTCATCTGAGGATATTTCCTTTTTCACCATAGCCCTCTAAGGGCTTCCAAATATCACTTTGCCAATTCCACAAGAACTGTCTTAGCGAAAGGCTTCTTGAGGGGAAACTGTAACTCCGTGAGATGATTTCACAGAACACAAAGAAGTTTCTCAGAAAGCTTCCTTCTCTTTGTTATGGGAGGATATTTCCTTTGGCCCTATAGTCTTCAAAGGGATCCGAAATATCTGTTCTCAGATTCCACAGAAATAAGGCTAGCAAAGAAATCCACGAAATACAGATGTAACTCTGTGAGTGTAAGTCACACATCACAGAGCAGTTTCTCAGAAAGCTTCTTTCCAGATTTCATCTGAGGATATTTCCTTTTTCACCATAGCCCTCTATGGGATTCCAAATATCACTTTGCCAATTCCACAAGAACTGTCTTATCGAAAGGTTTCTTGAGGGGAAAGCTGTAACTCTGTGAGATGATTTCACAGAACACAAAGAAGTTTCTCAGAAAGCTCTTTCTCTTTGTTACCGCAGGATATTTCCTTTGGCCCTATAGTCTTCAAAGGGATCCGAAATATCTGTTCTCAGATTCCACAGAAAAAAGGCTAGCAAAGATATCCACGAAATACAGATGTAACTCTGTGAGATGAATGAACAGAACACTAAGCAGTTTCTCAGAAATCTTCTTTCCAGATTTCATCTGAGGATATTTCCTTCTTCACCATAGCCCTCTATGGGCTTCCAAATATCACTTTGCCAATTCCACAAGAACGTCTTAGCGAAAGGCTTCTTGAGGGGAAAGCTGTAACTCTGTGAGATGATTTCACAGAACACAAAGAAGTTTCTCAGAAAGCTTCTTTCTCTTTGTTATCAGAGGATATTTCCTTTGTTCCTATAGTCTTCAAAGGATTCCGAAATATCTGTTCTCAGATTCCACAGAAATAAGGCTAGCAAAGAGATCCACGAAATACAGATGTAACTCTGTGAGTGGAAGTCACACATCACAGAGCAGTTTCTCAGAAAGCTTCTTTCCAGATTTCATCTGAGGATATTTCCTTTTTCAACATAGCCCTCTATGGGCTTCCAAATATCACTTTGCCAATTCCACAAGCACTGTCTTAGCGAAAGGCTTCTTGAGGGGAAAGTTGTAACTCTGTGGGATGATTTCACAGAACACAGAGAAGTTTCTCAGAAAGCTTCTTTCTCTTTGTTATCGGAGGATATTTCCTTTGGCCCTATAGTCTTCAAAGGGATCCGAAATATCTGTTTTCAGATTCCACAGAAATAAGGCTAGCAAAGAGATCCACGAAATACAGATGTAACTCTGTGAGTGGATGTCACACATCACAGAGCAGTTTCTCAGAAAGCTTCTTTCCAGATTTCATGTGAGGATATTTCCTTTTTCACCATAGCCCTCTATGGGCTTCCAAATATCACCTTGCCAATTCCACAAGAACTGTCTTAGCGAAAGTCTTCCTGAGGGGAAAGCTGTAACTGTGTGAGATGATTTCACAGAACACAAAGAAGTTTCTCAGAAAGCTTCTTTCTCTTTGTTATCGGAGAATATTTCCTTTGGCCCTATAGTCTTCAAAGGGATCCGAATTATCTGTTCTCAGATTCCACGGAAATAAGGCTAGCAAAGAGATCCACGAAATACAGATGTAACTCTGTGAGATGAATGAACAGAACACTAAGCAGTTTCTCAGAAAGCTTCTTTCCAGATTTCATCTGAGGATATTTCCTTTTTCACCATAGCCCTCTATGGGCTTCCAAATATCACTTTGCCAAATCCACAAGAACTGTCTTAGCGAAAGGCTTCTTGAGGGGAAAGCTGTAACTCCGTGAGATGATTTCACAGAACACAAAGAAGTTTCTCAAAAAGCTTCCTTCTCTTTGTTATGGGAGGATATTTCCTTTGGCCCTATAGTCTTCAAAGGGATCCGAAATATCTGTTCTCAGATTCCACAGAAATAAGGCTAGCCAAGACATCCACGAAATACAGATGTAACTCTGTGAGTGGAAGTCACACATCACAGAGCAGTTTCTCAGAAAGCTTCTTTCCAGATTTCATCTGAGGATATTTCCTTTTTCACCATAGCCCTCTATGGGCTTCCAAATATCACTTTTCCAATTCCACAAGAACTGTCTTAGCGAAAGGCTTCTTGAGGGGAAAGCTGTAACTCTGTGAGATGATTTCACAGAACACAAAGAAGTTTCTCAGAAAGGTTCTTTCTCTTTGTTATCGGAGGATATTTCCTTTGGCCCTATAGTCTTCAAAGGGATCCGAAATATCTGTTCTCAGATTCCACAGAAATAAGGGTATCCAAGAGATCCACGAAATGCCGATGTAACTCTGTGAGATGAATGAACAGAACACTAAGCAGTTTCTCAGAAAGCTCTTACCAGATTTCATGTGAGGATATTTCCTTCTTCACCATAGCCCTCTAAGGGCTTCCAAATATCACTTTGCCAATTCCACAAGAACTGTCTTAGCGAAAGGCTTCTTGAGAGGAAAGCTGTAACTCTGTGAGATGATTTCACAGAACACAAAGAAGTTTCTCAGAAAGCTTCCTTCTCTTTGTTATCAGAGGATATTTCCATTGGCCCTATAGTTTTCAAAGGGATCCGAAATATCTGTTCTCAGATTCCACAGAAATAAGGCTAGCAAAGAGATCCACGAAGTACAGATGTAACTCTGTGAGTGGAAGTCACACATCACAGAGCAGTTTCTCAGAAAGCTTCTTTCCAGATTTCATCTGAGGATATTTCCTTTTTCACCATAGCCCTCTATGGGCTTCCAAATATCACTTTGCCAATTCCACAAGAACTGGCTTACCGAAAGACTTCTGGAGGGGAAAGCTGTAACTGTGTGAGATGATTTCACAGAACACAAAGAAGTTTCTCAGAAAGCTTCTTTCTCTTTGTTATCGGAGGATATTTCCTTTGGCCCTATAGTCTTCAAAGGGATCCGAAATATCTGTTTTCAGATTCCACAGAAATAAGGCTAGCAAAGAGATCCACGAAATACAGATGTAACTCTGTGAGTGGATGTCACACATCACAGAGCAGTTTCTCAGAAAGCTTCTTTCCAGATTTCATGTGAGGATATTTCCTTTTTCACCATAGCCCTCTATGGGCTTCCAAATATCACTTTGCCAATTCCACAAGAACTGTCTTAGCGAAAGTCTTCCTGAGGGGAAAGCTGTAACTGTGTGAGATGATTTCACAGAACACAAAGAAGTTTCTCAGAAAGCTTCTTTCTCTTTGTTATCGGAGAATATTTCCTTTGGCCCTATAGTCTTCAAAGGGATCCGAATTATCTGTTCTCAGATTCCACAGAAATAAGGCTAGCAAAGAGATCCACGAAATACAGATGTAACTCTGTGAGATGAATGAACAGAACACTAAGCAGTTTCTCAGAAAGCTTCTTTCCAGATTTCATCTGAGGATATTTCCTTTTTCACCATAGCCCTCTATGGGCTTCCAAATATCACTTTGCCAAATCCACAAGAACTGTCTTAGCGAAAGGCTTCTTGAGGGGAAAGCTGTAACTCCGTGAGATGATTTCACAGAACACAAAGAAGTTTCTCAAAAAGCTTCCTTCTCTTTGTTATGGGAGGATATTTCCTTTGGCCCTATAGTCTTCAAAGGGATCCGAAATATCTGTTCTCAGATTCCACAGAAATAAGGCTAGCCAAGACATCCACGAAATACAGATGTAACTCTGTGAGTGGAAGTCACACATCACAGAGCAGTTTCTCAGAAAGCTTCTTTCCAGATTTCATCTGAGGATATTTCCTTTTTCACCATAGCCCTCTATGGGCTTCCAAATATCACTTTGCCAATTCCACAAGAACTGTCTTAGCGAAAGGCTTCTTGAGGGGAAAGCTGTAACTCTGTGAGATGATTTCACAGAACACAAAGAAGTTTCTCAGAAAGGTTCTTTCTCTTTGTTATCGGAGGATATTTCCTTTGGCCCTATAGTCTTCAAAGGGATCCGAAATATCTGTTCTCAGATTCCACAGAAATAAGGGTATCCAAGAGATCCACGAAATGCCGATGTAACTCTGTGAGATGAATGAACAGAACACTAAGCAGTTTCTCAGAAAGCTCTTACCAGATTTCATGTGAGGATATTTCCTTCTTCACCATAGCCCTCTAAGGGCTTCCAAATATCACTTTGCCAATTCCACAAGAACTGTCTTAGCGAAAGGCTTCTTGAGAGGAAAGCTGTAACTCTGTGAGATGATTTCACAGAACACAAAGAAGTTTCTCAGAAAGCTTCCTTCTCTTTGTTATCAGAGGATATTTCCATTGGCCCTATAGTTTTCAAAGGGATCCGAAATATCTGTTCTCAGATTCCACAGAAATAAGGCTAGCAAAGAGATCCACGAAGTACAGATGTAACTCTGTGAGTGGAAGTCACACATCACAGAGCAGTTTCTCAGAAAGCTTCTTTCCAGATTTCATCTGAGGATATTTCCTTTTTCACCATAGCCCTCTATGGGCTTCCAAATATCACTTTGCCAATTCCACAAGAACTGGCTTACCGAAAGACTTCTGGAGGGGAAAGCTGTAACTGTGTGAGATGATTTCACAGAACACAAAGAAGTTTCTCAGAAAGCTTCTTTCTCTTTGTTATCGGAGGATATTTCCTTTGGCCCTATAGTCTTCAAATGGATCCGAAATATCTCTTCTCAGATTCCACAGAAATAAGGCTAGCAAAGAGATCCACGAAATACAGATGTAACTCGGTGAGATGAATGAACAGAACACTAAGCAGTTTCTCAGAAAGCTTCTTTCCAGATTTCATCTGAGGATATTTCCTCTTTCACCATAGCCCTCTATGGGCTTCCAAATATCACTTTGCCAATTCCACAAGAACTGTCTTAGCGAAAGTCTTCTTGAGTGGAAAGCTGTAACTCTGTGAGATGATTTCACAGAACACAAAGAAGTTTCTCAGAAAGCTTCTTTCTCTTTGTTATCGGAGTATATTTCCTTTGGCCCTATAGTCTTCAAAGGGATCCGAAATATCTGTTCTCAGATTCCACAGAAATAAGGCTAGCAAAGAGATCCACGAAATACAGATGTAACTCTGTGAGTGGAAGTCACACATCACAGAGCAGTTTCTCAGAAAGCTTCTTTCCAGATTTCATCTGAGGATGTTTCCTTTTTCACCATAGCCCTCTATGGGCTTCCAAATATCACTTTGCCAATTCCACAAGAACTGTCTTAGCAAAAGGAATCTTGAGGGGAAAGCTGTAACTCTGTGAGATGATTTCACAGAACACAAAGAAGTTTCTCAGAAAGGTTCTTTCTCTTTGTTATCGGAGGATATTTCCTTTGGCCCTATAGTCTTCAAAGGGATCCGAAATATCTGTTCTCAGATTCCACAGAAATAAGGGTATCCAAGAGATCCACGAAATGCCGATGTAACTCTGTGAGATGAATGAACAGAACACTAAGCAGTTTCTCAGAAAGCTCTTACCAGATTTCATGTGAGGATATTTCCTTCTTCACCACAGCCCTCTAAGGGCTTCCAAATATCACTTTGCCAATTCCACAAGAACTGTCTTAGCGAAAGGCTTCTTGAGAGGAAAGCTGTAACTCTGTGAGATGATTTCACAGAACACAAAGAAGTTTCTCAGAAAGCTTCCTTCTCTTTGTTATCAGAGGATATTTCCATTGGCCCTATAGTTTTCAAAGGGATCCGAAATATCTGTTCTCAGATTCCACAGAAATAAGGCTAGCAAAGAGATCCACGAAATACAGATGTAACTCTGTGAGTGGAAGTCACACATCACAGAGCAGTTTCTCAGAAAGCTTCTTTCCAGATTTCATCTGAGGATATTTCCTTTTTCACCATAGCCCTCTATGGGCTTCCAAATATCACTTTGCCAATTCCACAAGAACTGGCTTACCGAAAGACTTCTGGAGGGGAAAGCTGTAACTGTGTGAGATGATTTCACAGAACACAAAGAAGTTTCTCAGAAAGCTTCTTTCTCTTTGTTATCGGAGGATATTTCCTTTGGCCCTATAGTCTTCAAATGGATCCGAAATATCTCTTCTCAGATTCCACAGAAATAAGGCTAGCAAAGAGATCCACGAAATACAGATGTAACTCTGTGAGATGAATGAACAGAACACTAAGGAGTCTCTCAGAAAGCTTCTTTCCAGATTTCATCTGAGGATATTTCCTTTTTCACCATAGCCCTCTATGGGCTTCCAAATATCACTTTGCCAATTCCACAAGAACTGTCTTAGCGAAAGGCTTCTTGAGGGGAAAGCTGTAACTCTGTGAGATGTTTTCACAGAACACAAAGAAGTTTCTCAGAAAGCTTCCTTCTCTTTGTTATCGGAGGATATTTCCTTTGGCCCTATAGTCTTCAAAGGGATCCGAAATATCTGTGCTCAGATTCCACAGAAATAAGGCTAGCAAAGAGATCCACGAAATACAGATGAAACTCTGTGAGTGGAAGTCACACATCACAGAGCAGTTTCTCAGAAAGCTTCTTTCCAGATTTCATCTGAGGATATTTCATTTTTCAGCATAGCCCTCTATGGGCTTCCAAATATCACTTTGCCATTTCCACAAGAACTGGCTTACCGAAAGACTTCTTGAGGGGAAAGCTGTAACTGTGTGAGATGATTTCACAGAACACAAAGAAGTTTCTCAGAAAGCTTCTTTCTCTTTGTTATCGGAGGATATTTCCTTTGGCCCTATAGTCTTCAAAGGGATCCGAAATATCTGTTCTCAGATTCCACAGAAATAAGGCTAGCAAAGAGATCCACGAAATACAGATGTAACTCTGTGAGATGAATGAACAGAACACTAAGCAGTTTCTCAGAAAGCTTCTTTCCAGATTTCATCTGAGGATATTTCCTTTCTCACCATAGCCCTCTATGGGCTTCCAAATATCACTTTGCCAATTCCACAAGAACTGTCTTAGCGAAATGCTTCTTTAGGGGAAAGCTGTAACTCCGTGAGTTGATTTCACAGAACACAAAGAAGTTTCTCAGAAAGCTTCCTTCTCTTTGTTATCGGAGGATATTTCCTTTGGCCCTATAGTCTTCAAAGGGATCCGAAATATCTGTTCTCAGATTCCACAGAAATAAGGCTAGCAAAGAGATCCACGAAATACAGATGTAACTCTGTGAGTGGAAGTCACACATCACAGAGCAGTTTCTCAGAAAGCTTCTTTCCAGATTTCATCTGAGGATATTTCCTTTTTCAATATAGCCCTCAATGGGCTTCCAAATATCACTTTGCCAATTCCACAAGAACTGTCTTAGCGAAAGGCTTCTTGAGGGGAAAGCTGTAACTCTGTGAGATGATATCACAGAACACAAAGAAGTTTCTCAGAAAGCTTCTTTCTCTTTGTTATCGGAGGATATTTCCTTTGGCCCTATAGTCCTCAAAGGGATCCGAAATATCTGTTCTCAGATTCCACAGAAATAAGGGTAGCAAAGAGATCCACGAAATACAGATGTAACTCTGTGATTGAATGTCACACATCACAGAGCAGTTTCTCAGAAAGCTTCTTTCCAGATTTCATCTGAGGAAATTTCCTTTTTCACCATAGCCCTCAATGGTCTTCCAAATATCACCTTGCCAATGCCACAAGAACTGTCTTAGCGAAAGGCTTCTTGAGGGTAAAGCTGTAACTCCGTGAGATGATTTCACAGAACACAAAGAAGTTTCTCAGAAAGCTTCTTTCTCTTTGTTATCGGAGGATATTTCCTTTGGCCCTATAGTCTTCAAAGGGATCCGAAATATCTGCTCTCAGATTCCACAGAAATAAGGCTAGCAAAGAGATCCACGAAATACAGATGTAACTCTGTGAGATGAATGAACAGAACACTAAGCAGTTTCTCAGAAAGCTTCTTTCCAGATTTCATCTGAGGATATTTCCTTTTTCACCATAGCCGTCTATGGGCTTCCAAATATCACGTTGCCAATTCCACAAGAACTGTCTTAGCGAAAGGCTTCTTGAGGGGAAAGCTGTAACTGTGTGAGATGATTTCACAGAACACAAAGAAGTTTCTCAGAAAGCTTCCTTCTCTTTGTTATCGGAGGTTACTTCCTTTGGCCCTGTAGTCTTCAAAGGGATCCGAAATATCTGTTCTCAGATTCCACAGAAATAAGGCTAGCAAAGAGATCCACGAAATACAGATGTAACTCTGTGAGTGGAAGTCACACATCACAGAGCAGTTTCTCAGAAAGCTTCTTTCCAGATTTCATCTGAGGATATTTCCTTTTTCACCATAGCCCTCTATGGGATTCCAAATATCACTTTGCCAATTCCACAAAAACTGTCTTATCGAAAGGCTTCTTCAGGGGAAAGTTGTAACTCTGTGAGATGATTTCACAGAACACAAAGAAGTTTCTCAGAAAGCTTCTTTCTCTTTGTTATCGGAGGATATTTCCTTTGGCCCTATAGTCTTCAAAGGGGTCCGAAATATCTGTTTTCAGATTCCACAGAAATAAGGCTAGCAAAGAGATCCACGAAATACAGATGTAACTCTGTGAGATGAATGAACAGAACACTAAGGAGTTTCTCAGAAAGCTTCTTTCCAGATTTCATCTGAGGATATTTCCTTTTTCACCATAGCCCTCTATGGGCTTCCAAATATCACTTTGCCAATTCCACAAGAACTGTCTTAGCGAAAGGCTTCTTGAGGGGAAAGCTGTAATTCTGTGAGATGATTTCACAGAACACAAAGAAGTTTCTCAGATAGCTTCCTTCTCTTTGTTATGGGAGGATATTTCCTTTGGCCCTATAGTCTTCAAAAGGATCCGAAATATCTGTTCTCAGATTCCACAGAAATAAGGCTAGCAAAGAGATCCACGAAATACAGATGTAACTCTGTGAGTGGAAGTCACACATCACAGAGCAGTTTCTCAGAAAGCTTCTTTCCAGATTTTATCTGAGGATATTTCATTTTTCAGCATAGCCCTCTATGGGCTTCCAAATATCACTTTGCCAATTCCACAAGAACTGGCTTACCGAAAGACTTCTTGAGGGGAAAGCTGTAACTGTGTGAGATGATTTCACAGAACACAAAGAAGTTTCTCAGAAAGCTTCTTTCTCTTTGTTATCGGAGGATATTTCCTTTGGCCCTATAGTCTTCAAAGGGATCCGAAATATCTGTTCTCAGATTCCACAGAAATAAGGCTAGCAAAGAGATCCACGAAATACAGATGTAACTCTGTGAGATGAATGAACAGAACACTAAGCAGTTTCTCAGAAAGCTTCTTTCCAGATTTCATCTTAGGATATTTCCTTTCTCACCATAGCCCTCTATGGGCTTCCAAATATCACTTTGCCAATTCCACAAGAACTGTCTTAGCGAAATGCTTCTTTAGGGGAAAGCTGTAACTCCGTGAGATGATTTCACAGAACACAAAGAAGTTTCTCAGAAAGCTTCCTTCTCTTTGTTATCGGAGGATATTTCCTTTGGCCCTATAGTCTTCAAAGGGATCCGAAATATCTGTTCTCAGATTCCACAGAAATAAGGGTAGCAAAGAGATCCACGAAATACAGATGTAACTCTGTGAGATGAATGAACAGAACACTAAGCAGTTTCTCAGAAAGCTTCTTTCCAGATTTCATCTTAGGATATTTCCTTTCTCACCATAGCCCTCTATGGGCTTCCAAATATCACTTTGCCAATTCCACAAGAACTGTCTTAGCGAAATGCTTCTTTAGGGGAAAGCTGTAACTCCGTGAGATGATTTCACAGAACACAAAGAAGTTTCTCAGAAAGCTTCCTTCTCTTTGTTATCGGAGGATATTTCCTTTGGCCCTATAGTCTTCAAAGGGATCCGAAATATCTGTTCTCAGATTCCACAGAAATAAGGGTAGCAAAGAGATCCACGAAATACAGATGTAACTCTGTGAGTGGATGTCACACATCACAGAGCAGTTTCTCAGAAAGCTTCTTTCCAGATTTCATCTGAGGATATTTCCTTTTTCACCATAGCCCTCTATGGGATTCCAAATATCACTTTGCCAATTCCACAAAAACTGTCTTATCGAAAGGCTTCTTCAGGGGAAAGTTGTAATTCTGTGAGATGATTTCACAGAACACAAAGAAGTTTCTCAGAAAGCTTCTTTCTCTTTGTTATCGGAGGATATTTCCTTTGGCCCTATAGTCTTCAAAGGGGTCCGAAATATCTGTTTTCAGATTCCACAGAAATAAGGCTAGCAAAGAGATCCACGAAATACAGATGCAACTCTGTGAGATGAATGAACAGAACACTAAGGAGTTTCTCAGAAAGCTTCTTTCCAGATTTCATCTGAGGATATTTCCTTTTTCACCATAGCCCTCTATGGGCCTCCAAATATCACTTTGCCAATTCCACAAGAACTGTCTTAGCGAAAGGCTTCTTGAGGCGAAAGCTGTAACTCTGTGAGATGATTTCACAGAACACAAAGAAGTTTCTCAGATAGCTTCCTTCTCTTTGTTATGGGAGGATATTTCCTTTGGCCCTATAGTCTTCAAAAGGATCCGAAATATCTGTTCTCAGATTCCACAGAAATAAGGCAGGCAAAGAGATCCACGAAATACAGATGTAACTCTGTGAGTGGAAGTCACACATCACAGAGCAGTTTCTCAGAAAGCTTCTTTCCAGATTTTATCTGAGGATATTTCCTTTTTCACCATAGCTCTCTATGGGCTTCCAAATATCACTTTGCCAATTCCACAAGAACTGTCTTAGCGAAAGGCTTCTTGAGTGGAAAGCTGTAACTCTGTGAGATGATTTCACAGAACACAAAGAAGTTTCTCAGAAAGCTTCTTTCTCTTTGTTATCGCAGGATATTTCCTTTGGTCCTGTAGTCTTCAAAGGGATCGGAAATATCTGTTCTCAGATTCCACAGAAATAAGGCTAGCAAAGAGATCCACGAAATACAGATGTAACTCTGTGAGTGGAAGTCACACATCACAGAGCAGTTTCTCAGAAAGCTTCTTTCTAGATTTCATCTGAGGATATTTCCTTTTTCACCATAGCCCTCTATGGGCTTCCAAATATCGCTTTGCCAATTCCACAAGAATTGTCTTAGCGAAAGGCTTCTTGAGGGGAAAGCTGAAACTCTGTGAGATGATTTCACAGAACACAAAGAAGTTTCTCAGAAAGCTTCTTTCTCTTTGTTATCGGAGGATATTTCCTTTGGCCCTATAGTCTTCAAAGGGATCCGAAATATCTATTCTCAGATTCCACAGAAATAAGGCTAACAAAGAGATCCACGAAATACAGATGTAACTCTGTGAGATGAATGAACAGAACACTAAGGAGTTTCTCAGAAAGCTTCTTTACAGATTTCATCTGAGGATATTTCCTTTTTCACCATAGCCCTCTATGGGCTTCCAAATATCACTTTGCCAATTCCACAAGAACTGTCTTAGCGAAAGGCTTCTGGAGGGGAAACTGTAACTCCGTGAGATGATTTCACAGAACACAAAGAAGTTTCTCAGAAAGCTTCCTTCTCTTTGTTATGGGAGGATATTTCCTTTGGCCCTATAGTCTTCAAAGGGATCCGAAATATCTGTTCTCAGATTCCACAGAAATAAGGCTAGCAAAGAGATCCACTAAATACAGATGTAACTCTGTGAGTGGAAGTCACACATCACAGAGCAGTTTCTCAGAAAGCTTCTTTCCAGATTTCATCTGAGGATATTTCCTTTTTCACCATAGCCCTCTATGGGATTCCAAATATCACTTTGCCAATTCCACAAGAACTGTCTTATCGAAAGGCTTCTTGAGGGGAAAGCTGTAACTCTGTGAGATGATTTCACAGAACACAAAGAAGTTTCTCAGAAAGCTTCTTTCTCTTTGTTATCGCAGGATATTTCCTTTGGCCCTATAGTCTTCAAAGGAATCCGAAATATCTGTTCTCAGATTCCACAGAAATAAGGCTAGCAAACAGATCCACGAAATACAGATGTAACTCTGTGAGATGAATGAACAGAACACTAAGCAGTTTCTCAGAAAGCTTCTTTCCAGATTTCATATGAGGATATTTCCTTTTTCACCATAGCCCTCTATGGGCTTCCAAATATCACTTTGCCAATTCCACAAGAACTGTCTTAGCGAAAGGCTTCTTGAGGGGAAAGCTGTAACTCCGTGAGATGAATTCACAGAACAAAAAGAAGTTTCTCAGAAAGCTTTTTTCTCTTTGTTATCGGAGGATATTTCCTTTGGCCCTATAGTCTTCAAAGGGATCCGAAATATCTGTTCTCAGATTCCACAGAAATAAGGCTAGCAAAGAGATCCACGAAATACAGATGTAACTCTGTGAGATGAATGAACAGAACACTAAGCAGTTTCTCAGAAAGCTTCTTTCCAGATTTCATCTGAGGATATTTCCTTTTTCACCATAGCCCTCTATGGGCTTCCAAATATCACTTTGCCAATTCCACAAGAACTGTCTTAGCGAAAGGCTTCTTGAGTGGAAAGCTGTAACTCTGTGAGATGATTTCACAGAACACAAAGAAGTTTCTCAGAAAGCTTCTTTCTCTTTGTTATCAGAGGATATTTCTTTTGGCCCTATAGTCTTCAAAGGGATCCGAAATATCTGTTCTCAGATTCCACAGAAATAAGGCTAGCAAAGAGATCCACGAAATACAGATGTAACTCTGTGAGTGGAAGTCACACATCACAGAGCAGTTTCTCAGAAAGCTTCTTTCCAGATTTCATCTGAGGATATTTCCTTTTTCACCATAGCCCTCTATGGGCTTCCAAATATCACTTTGCCAATTCCACAAGAACTGGCTTACCGAAAGGCTTCTTGAGGGGAAAGCTGTAATTCTGTGAGATGATTTCACAGAACACAAAGAAGTTTCTCAGAAAGCTTCTTTCTCTTTGTTATCGGAGGATATTTCCTTTGGCCCTATAGTCTTCAAAGGTATCCGAAATATCTGTTCTCAGATTCCACAGAAATAAGGCTAGCAAAGAGATCAACGAAATACAGATGTAACTCTATGACATGAATGAACAGAACACTAAGCAGTTTCTCAGAAAGCTTCTTTCCAGATTTCATCTGAGGATATTTCCTTTTTCACCATAGCCCTCTATGGGCTTCCAAATATCACTTTGCCAATTCCACAAGAATTGTCTTAGCGAAAGGCTTCTTGAGGGGAAAGCTGTAACTCTGTGAGATGATTTCACAGAACACAAAGAAGTTTCTCAGAAAGCTTCCTTCTCTTTGTCATCGGAGGATATCTCCTTTGGCCCTATAGTCTTCAAAGGGATCCGAAATATCTGTTCTCAGATTCCACAGAAATAAGGCTAGCAAAGAGATCCACGAAATACAGATGTAACTCTGTGAGTGGAAGTCACACATCACAGAGCAGTTTCTCAGAAAGCTTCTTTCCAGATTTTATCTGAGGATATTTCCTTTTTCACCATAGCTCTCTATGGGCTTCCAAATATCACTTTGCCAATTCCACAAGAACTGTCTTAGCTAAAGGCTTCTTGAGGGGAAAGCTGTAACTCTGTGAGATGATTTCACAGAACACAAAGAAGTTTCTCAGAAAGCTTCTTTCTCTTTGTTATCGGAGGATATTTGCTTTGGCCCTATAGTCTTCAAAGGGATCCGAAATATCTGTTCTCAGATTCCACAGAAATAAGGCTAGCAAAGAGATCCACGAAATACAGATGTAACTCTGTGAGTGGAAGTCACACATCACAGAGCAGTTTCTCAAAAAGCTTCTTTCCAGATTTCATCTGAGGATATTTCCTTTTTCACCGTAGCCCTCTATGGGCTTCCAAATATCACTTTGCCAATTCCACAAGAACTGTCTTAGCGAAAGGCTTCTTGAGGGGAAAGCTGTAACTCTGTGAGATGATTTCACAGAACACAAAGAAGTTTCTCAGAAAGCTTCTTTCTCTTTTTTTTCGGAGGATATTTCCTTTGGCCCTATAGTCTTCAAAGGGATCCGAAATATCTGTTCTCAGATTCCACAGAAATAAGGCTAGCAAAGAGATCCACGAAATACAGATGTAACTCTATGACATGAATGAACAGAAAACTAAGCAGTTTCTCAGAAAGCTTCTTTCCAGATTTCATCTGAGGATATTTCCTTTTTCACCATAGCCCTCTATGGGCTTCCAAATATCACTTTGCAAATTCCACAAGAATTGTCATATCGAAAGGCTTCTTGAGGGGAAAGCTGTAACTCTGTGAGATGATTTCACAGAACAAAAAGAAGTTTCTCAGAAAGCTTTTTTCTCTTTGTTATCGGAGGATATTTCCTTTGGCCCTATAGTCTTCAAAGGGATCCGAAATATCTGTTCTCAGATTCCACAGAAATAAGGCTAGCAAAGAGATCCAAGAAATACAGATGTAACTCTGTGAGTGGAAGTCATACATCACAGAGCAGTTTCTCAGAAAGCTTCTTTCTAGATTTCATCTGAGGATATTTCCTTTTTCACCATAGCCCTCTATGGGCTTCCAAATATCACTTTGCCAATTCCACAAGAACTGTCTTAGCGAAAGGCTTCTTGAGGGGAAAGCTGTAACTCTGTGAGATGATTTCACAGAACACAAAGAAGTTTCTCAGAAAGCTTCCTTCTCTTTGTTATGGGAGGATAATTCCTTTGGCCCTATAGTCTTCAAAGGGATCCGAAATATCTGTTCTCAGATTCCACAGAAATAAGGCTATCAAAGAGATCCATGAAATACAGATGTAACTCTGTGAGTGGAAGTCACACATCACAGAGCAGTTTCTCAGAAAGCTTCTTTCCAGATTTCATCTGAGGATATTTCCTTTTTCACCATAGCCCTCTATGGGCTTCCAAATATCACTTTTCCAATTACACAAGAACTGGCTTACCGAAAGACTTCTTGAGGGGAAAGCTGTAACTCTGTGAGATGATTTCACAGAACACAAAGAAGTTTCTCAGAAAGCTTCTTTCTCTTTGTTATCGGAGGATATTTCCTTTGGCCCTATAGTCTTCAAAGGGATCCGAAATATCTGTTCTCAGATTCCACAGAAATAAGGCTAGCAAAGAGATCCACGAAATACAGATGTAACTCTGTGAGATGAATGAACAGAACACTAAGGAGTTTCTCAGAAAGCTTCTTTCCAGATTTCATCTGAGGATATTTCCTTTTTCACCATAGCCCTCTAAGGGCTTCCAAATATCACTTTGCCAATTCCACAAGAACTGTCTTAGCGAAAGGCTTCTTGAGGGGAAACTGTAACTCCGTGAGATGATTTCACAGAACACAAAGAAGTTTCTCAGAAAGCTTCCTTCTCTTTGTTATGGGAGGATATTTCCTTTGGCCCTATAGTCTTCAAAGGGATCCGAAATATCTGTTCTCAGATTCCACAGAAATAAGGCTAGCAAAGAGATCCACTAAATACAGATGTAACTCTGTGAGTGGAAGTCACACATCACAGAGCAGTTTCTCAGAAAGCTTCTTTCCAGATTTCATCTGAGGATATTTCCTTTTTCACCATAGCCCTCTATGGGATTCCAAATATCACTTTGCCAATTCCACAAGAACTGTCTTATCGAAAGGTTTCTTGAGGGGAAAGCTGTAACTCTGTGAGATGATTTCACAGAACACAAAGAAGTTTCTCAGAAAGCTTCTTTCTCTTTGTTACCGCAGGATATTTCCTTTGGCCCTATAGTCTTCAAAGGGATCCGAAATATCTGTTCTCAGATTCCACAGAAATAAGGCTAGCAAAGATATCCACGAAATACAGATGTAACTCTGTGAGATGAATGAACAGAACACTAAGCAGTTTCTCAGAAAGCTTCTTTCCAGATTTCATCTGAGGATATTTCCTTCTTCACCATAGCCCTCTATGGGCTTCCAAATATCACTTTGCCAATTCCACAAGAACGTCTTAGCGAAAGGCTTCTTGAGGGGAAAGCTGTAACTCTGTGAGATGATTTCACAGAACACAAAGAAGTTTCTCAGAAAGCTTCTTTCTCTTTGTTATCAGAGGATATTTCCTTTGTTCCTATAGTCTTCAAAGGGATCCGAAATATCTGTTCTCAGATTCCACAGAAATAAGGCTAGCAAAGAGATCCACGAAATACAGATGTAACTCTGTGAGTGGAAGTCACACATCACAGAGCAGTTTCTCAGAAAGCTTCTTTCCAGATTTCATCTGAGGATATTTCCTTTTTCAACATAGCCCTCTATGGGCTTCCAAATATCACTTTGCCAATTCCACAAGAACTGTCTTAGCGAAAGGCTTCTTGAGGGGAAAGTTGTAACTCTGTGAGATGATTTCACAGAACACAGAGAAGTTTCTCAGAAAGCTTCTTTCTCTTTGTTATCGGAGGATATTTCCTTTGGCCCTATAGTCTTCAAAGGGATCCGAAATATCTGTTTTCAGATTCCACAGAAATAAGGCTATCAAAGAGATCCACGAAATACAGATGTAACTCTGTGAGTGGATGTCACACATCACAGAGCAGTTTCTCAGAAAGCTTCTTTCCAGATTTCATCTGAGGATATTTCCTTTTTCACCAAAGGAGGGGAAAGCTGTAACTCTGTGAGATGATTTCACAGAACACAAAGAAGTTTCTCAGAAAGGTTCTTTCTCTTTGTTATCGGAGGATATTTCCTTTGGCCCTATAGTCTTCAAAGGGATCCGAAATATCTGTTCTCAGATTCCACAGAAATAAGGGTATCCAAGAGATCCACGAAATGCCGATGTAACTCTGTGAGATGAATGAACAGAACACTAAGCAGTTTCTCAGAAAGCTCTTACCAGATTTCATGTGAGGATATTTCCTTCTTCACCATAGCCCTCTAAGGGCTTCCAAATATCACTTTGCCAATTCCACAAGAACTGTCTTAGCGAAAGGCTTCTTGAGAGGAAAGCTGTAACTCTGTGAGATGATTTCACAGAACACAAAGAAGTTTCTCAGAAAGCTTCCTTCTCTTTGTTATCAGAGGATATTTCCATTGGCCCTATAGTTTTCAAAGGGATCCGAAATATCTGTTCTCAGATTCCACAGAAATAAGGCTAGCAAAGAGATCCACGAAATACAGATGTAACTCTGTGAGTGGAAGTCACACATCACAGAGCAGTTTCTCAGAAAGCTTCTTTCCAGATTTCATCTGAGGATATTTCCTTTTTCACCATAGCCCTCTATGGGCTTCCAAATATCACTTTGCCAATTCCACAAGAACTGGCTTAGCGAAAGACTTCTGGAGGGGAAAGCTGTAACTGTGTGAGATGATTTCACAGAACACAAAGAAGTTTCTCAGAAAGCTTCTTTCTCTTTGTTATCGGAGGATATTTCCTTTGGCCCTATAGTCTTCAAATGGATCCGAAATATCTCTTCTCAGATTCCACAGAAATAAGGCTAGCAAAGAGATCCACGAAATACAGATGTAACTCTGTGAGATGAATGAACAGAACACTAAGCAGTTTCTCAGAAAGCTTCTTTCCAGATTTCATCTGAGGATATTTCCTCTTTCACCATAGCCCTCTATGGGCTTCCAAATATCACTTTGCCAATTCCACAAGAACTGTCTTAGCGAAAGTCTTCTTGAGTGGAAAGCTGTAACTCTGTGAGATGATTTCACAGAACACAAAGAAGTTTCTCATAAAGCTTCTTTCTCTTTGTTATCGGAGTATATTTCCTTTGGCCCTATAGTCTTCAAAGGGATCCGAAATATCTGTTCTCAGATTCCACAGAAATAAGGCTAGCAAAGAGATCCACGAAATACAGATGTAACTCTGTGAGTGGAAGTCACACATCACAGAGCAGTTTCTCAGAAAGCTTCTTTCCAGATTTTATCTGAGGATATTTCATTTTTCAGCATAGCCCTCTATGGGCTTCCAAATATCACTTTGCCAATTCCACAAGAACTGGCTTACCGAAAGACTTCTTGAGGGGAAAGCTGTAACTGTGTGAGATGATTTCACAGAACACAAAGAAGTTTCTCAGAAAGCTTCTTTCTCTTTGTTATCGGAGGATATTTCCTTTGGCCCTATAGTCTACAAAGTGATCCGAAATATCTGTTCTCAGATTCCACAGAAATAAGGCTAGCAAAGAGATCCACGAAATACAGATGTAACTCTGTGAGATGAATGAACAGAACACTAAGCAGTTTCTCAGAAAGCTTCTTTCCAGATTTCATCTTAGGATATTTCCTTTCTCACCATAGCCCTCTATGGGCTTCCAAATATCACTTTGCCAATTCCACAAGAACTGTCTTAGCGAAATGCTTCTTTAGGGGAAAGCTGTAACTCCGTGAGATGATTTCACAGAACACAAAGAAGTTTCTCAGAAAGCTTCCTTCTCTTTGTTATCGGAGGATATTTCCTTTGGCCCTATAGTCTTCAAAGGGATCCGAAATATCTGTTCTCAGATTCCACAGAAATAAGGCTAGCAAAGAGATCCACGAAATACAGATGTAACTCTGTGAGTGGAAGTCACACATCACAGAGCAGTTTCTCAGAAAGCTTCTTTCCAGATTTCATCTGAGGATATTTCCTTTTTCAATATAGCCCTCAATGGGCTTCCAAATATCACTTTGCCAATTCAACAAGAACTGTCTTAGCGAAAGGCTTCTTGAGGGCAAAGCTGTAACTCTGTGAGATGATATCACAGAACACAAAGAAGTTTCTCAGAAAGCTTCTTTCTCTTTGTTATCGGAGGATATTTCCTTTGGCCCTATAGTCCTCAAAGGGATCCGAAATATCTGTTCTCAGATTCCACAGAAATAAGGGTAGCAAAGAGATCCACGAAATACAGATGTAGCTCTGTGAGTGGATGTCACACATCACAGAGCAGTTTCTCAGAAAGCTTCTTTCCAGATTTCATCTGAGGAAATTTCCTTTTTCACCATAGCCCTGTATGGGCTTCCAAATATCACCTTGCCAATGCCACAAGAACTGTCTTAGCGAAAGGCTTCTTGAGGGTAAAGCTGTAACTCCGTGAGATGATTTCACAGAACACAAAGAAGTTTCTCAGAAAGCTTCTTTCTCTTTGTTATCGGAGGATATTTCCTTTGGCCCTATAGTCTTCAAAGGGATCCGAAATATCTGCTCTCAGATTCCACAGAAATAAGGCTAGCAAAGAGATCCACGAAATACAGATGTAACTCTGTGAGATGAATGAACAGAACACTAAGGAGTTTCTCAGAAAGCTTCTTTCCAGATTTCATCTGAGGATATTTCCTTTTTCACCATAGCCCTCTATGGGCTTCCAAATATCACTTTGCCAATTCCACAAGAACTGTCTTAGCGAAAGGCTTCTTGAGGGGAAAGCTGTAACTCTGTGAGATGATTTCACAGAACACAAAGAAGTTTCTCAGATAGCTTCCTTCTCTTTGTTATGGGAGGATATTTCCTTTGGCCCTATAGTCTTCAAAAGGATCCGAAATATCTGTTCTCAGATTCCACAGAAATAAGGCTAGCAAAGAGATCCATGAAATACAGATGTAACTCTGTGAGTGGAAGTCACACATCACAGAGCAGTTTCTCAGAAAGCTTCTTTCCAGATTTTATCTGAGGATATTTCATTTTTCAGCATAGCCCTCTATGGGCTTCCAAATATCACTTTGCCAATTCCAAAAGAACTGGCTTACCGAAAGACTTCTTGAGGGGAAAGCTGTAACTGTGTGAGATGATTTCACAGAACACAAAGAAGTTTCTCAGAAAGCTTCTTTCTCTTTGTTATCGGAGGATATTTCCTTTGGCCCTATAGTCTTCAAAGGGATCCGAAATATCTGTTCTCAGATTCCACAGAAATAAGGCTAGCCAAGACATCCACGAAATACAGATGTAACTCTGTGAGATGAATGAACAGAACACTAAGCAGTTTCTCAGAAAGCTTCTTTCCAGATTTCATCTGAGGATATTTCCTTTCTCACCATAGCCCTCTATGGGCTTCCAAATATCACTTTGCCAATTCCACAAGAACTGTCTTAGCGAAATGCTTCTTTAGGGGAAAGCTGTAACTCCGTGAGATGATTTCACAGAACACAAAGAAGTTTCTCAGAAAGCTTCCTTCTCTTTGTTATCGGAGGATATTTCCTTTGGCCCTATAGTCTTCAAAGGGATCCGAAATATCTGTTCTCAGATTCCACAGAAATAAGGCTAGCAAAGAGATCCACGAAATACAGATGTAACTCTGTGAGTGGAAGTCACACATCACAGAGCAGTTTCTCAGAAAGCTTCTTTCCAGATTTCATCTGAGGATATTTCCTTTTTCAATATAGCCCTCAATGGGCTTCCAAATATCACTTTGCCAATTCCACAAGAACTGTCTTAGCGAAAGGCTTCTTGAGGGGAAAGCTGTAACTCTGTGAGATGATATCACAGAACACAAAGAAGTTTCTCAGAAAGCTTCTTTCTCTTTGTTATCGGAGGATATTTCCTTTGGCCCTATAGTCCTCAAAGGGATCCGAAATATCTGTTCTCAGATTCCACAGAAATAAGGGTAGCAAAGAGATCCACGAAATACAGATGTAACTCTGTGAGTGGATGTCACACATCACAGAGCAGTTTCTCAGAAAGCTTCTTTCCAGATTTCATCTGAGGAAATTTCCTTTTTCACCATAGCCCTGTATGGGCTTCCAAATATCACCTTGCCAATGCCACAAGAACTGTCTTAGCGAAAGGCTTCTTGAGGGTAAAGCTGTAACTCCGTGAGATGATTTCACAGAACACAAAGAAGTTTCTCAGAAAGCTTCTTTCTCTTTGTTATCGGAGGATATTTCCTTTGGCCCTATAGTCTTCAAAGGGATCCGAAATATCTGCTCTCAGATTCCACAGAAATAAGGCTAGCAAAGAGATCCACGAAATACAGATGTAACTCTGTGAGATGAATGAACAGAACACTAAGCAGTTTCTCAGAAAGCTTCTTTCCAGATTTCATCTGAGGATATTTCCTTTTTCACCATAGCCCTCTATGGGCTTCCAAATATCACGTTGCCAATTCCACAAGAACTGTCTTAGCGAAAGGCTTCTTGAGGGGAAAGCTGTAACTGTGTGAGATGATTTCACAGAACACAAAGAAGTTTCTCAGAAAGCTTCCTTCTCTTTGTCATCGGAGGATACTTCCTTTGGCCCTATAGTCTTCAAAGGGATCCGAAATATCTGTTCTCAGATTCCACAGAAATAAGGCTAGCAAAGAGATCCACGAAATACAGATGTAACTCTGTGAGTGGAAGTCACACATCACAGAGCAGTTTCTCAGAAAGCTTCTTTCCAGATTTCATGTGAGGATATTTCCTTTTTCACCATAGCCCTCTATGGGCTTCCAAATATCACTTTGCCAATTGCACAAGAACTGTCTTAGCGAAAGGCTTCTTGAGGGGTAAGCTGTAACTCTGTGAGATGATTTCACAGAACACAAAGAAGTTTCTCAGAAAGGTTCTTTCTCTTTGTTATCGGAGGATATTTCCTTTGGCCCTATAGTCTTCAAAGGGATCCGAAATATCTGTTCTCAGATTCCACAGAAATAAGGGTATCCAAGAGATCCACGAAATACCGATGTAAATCTGTGAGATGAATGAACAGAACACTAAGCAGTTTCTCAGAAAGCTCTTTCCAGATTGCATCTGAGGATATTTCCTTCTTCACCATAGCCCTCTAAGGGCTTCCAAATATCACTTTGCCAATTCCACAAGAACTGTCTTAGCGAAAGACTTCTTGAGGGGAAAGCTGCAACTCTGTGAGATGATTTCACAGAACACAAAGAAGTTTCTCAGAAAGCTTCTTTCTCTTTGTTATCAGAGGATATTTCCTTTGGCCCTAAAGTTTTCAAAGGGATCCGAAATATCTGTTCTCAGATTCCACAGAAATAAGGCTAGCAAAGAGATCCACGAAATACAGATGTAACTCTGTGAGTGGAAGTCACACATCACAGAGCAGTTTCTCAGAAAGCTTCTTTCCAGATTTCATCTGAGGATATTTCCATTTTCACCATAGCCCTCTATGGGCTTCCAAATATCACTTTGCCAATTCCACAAGAACTGGCTTACCGAAAGACTTCTTGAGGGGAAAGCTGTAACTGTGTGAGATGATTTCACAGAACACAAAGAAGTTTCTCAGAAAGCTTCTTTCTCTTTGTTATCGGAGGATATTTCCTCTGGCCCTATAGTCTTCAAAGGGATCCGAAATATCTCTTCTCAGATTCCACAGAAATAAGGCTAGCAAAGAGATCCAAGAAATACAGATGTAACTCTGTGAGATGAATGAACAGAACACTAAGCAGTTTCTCAGAAAGCTTCTTTCCAGATTTCATCTGAGGATATTTCCTTTTTCACCATAGCCCTCTATGGGATTCCAAATATCACTTTGCCAATTCCACAAGAACTGTCTTAGCGAAAGGCTTCTTGAGGGGAAAGCTGTAACTCTGTGAGGTGTTTTCACAGAACAAAAAGAAGTTTTTCAGAAAGCTTCCTTCTCTTTGTTATCGGAGGATATTTCCTTTGGCCCTATAGTCTTCAAAGGGATCCGAAATATCTGTTCTCAGATTCCACAGAAATAAGGCTAGCAAAGAGATCCACGAAATACAGATGTAACTCTGTGAATGGAAGTCACACATCACAGAGCAGTTTCTCAGAAAGTTCTTTCCAGATTTCATCTGAGGATATTTCCTTTTTCAGCATAGCCCTCTATGGGCTTCCAAATATCACTTTGCCAATTCCACAAGAACTGGCTTACCGAAAGACTTCTTGAGGGGAAAGCTGTAACTGTGTGAGATGATTTCACAGAACACAAAGAAGTTTCTCAGAAAGCTTCTTTCTCCTTGTTATCGGAGGATATTTCCTTTGGCCCTGTAGTCTTCAAAGGGATCCGAAATATCTGTTCTCAGATTCCACAGAAATAAGGCTAGCAAAGAGATCCACGAAATACAGATGTAACTCTGTGAGATGAATGAACAGAACACTAAGCAGTTTCTCAGAAAGCTTCTTTCCAGATTTCATCTGAGGATATTTCCTTTTTCACCATAGCCCTCTATGGGCTTCCAAATATCACTTTGCCAATTCCACAAGAACTGTCTTAGCGAAAGGCTTCTTGAGGGGAAAGCTGTAACTCTGTGAGATGATTTCACAGAACACAAAGAAGTTTCTCAGAAAGCTTCTTTCTCTTTGTTATCGGAGGATATTTCCTTTGGCCCTATAGTCTTCAAAGGGATCCGAAATATCTGTTCTCAGATTCCACAGAATTAAGGGTAGCAAAGAGATCCACGAAATACAGATGTAACTCTGTGAGTGGAAGTCACACATCACAGAGCAGTTTCTCAGAAAGCTTCTTTCCAGATTTCATCTGAGGAAATTTCCTTTTTCATCATAGCCCTCTGTGGGCTTCCAAATATCACCTTGCCAATTCCACAGGAACTGTCTTAGCGAAAGGCTTCTGGAGGGGAAAGCTGTAACTCTGTGAGATGATTTCACAGAATACAAAGAAGTTTCTCAGAAAGCTTCTTTCTCTTTGTTATCGGAGGATATTTCCTTTGGCCCTATAGTCTTCAAAGGGATCCGAAATATCTGTTCTCAGATTCCACAGAAATAAGGCTAGCAAAGAGATCCACGAAATACAGATGTAACTCTGTGAGATGAATGAACAGAACACTAAGCAGTTTCTCAGAAAGCTTCTTTCCAGATTTCATCTGAGGATATTTCCTTTTTCACCATAGCCCTCTATGGGCTTCCAAATATCACGTTGCCAATTCCACAAGAACTGTCTTAGCGAAAGGCTTCTTGAGGGGAAAGCTGTAACTCTGTGAGATGATTTCACAGAACACAAAGAAGTTTCTCAGAAAGCTTCCTTCTCTTTGTTATCGGAGGATACTTCCTTTGGCCCTATAGTCTTCAAAGGGATCCGAAATATCTGTTCTCAGATTCCACAGAAATAAGGCTAGCAAAGAGATCCACGAAATACAGATGTAACTCTGTGAGTGGAAGTCACACATCACAGAGCAGTTTCTCAGAAAGCTTCTTTCCAGATTTCATCTGAGGATATTTCCTTTTTCACCATAGCCCTCTGTGGGCTTCCAAATATCACTTTGCCAATTCCACAAAAACTGTCTTAGCGAAAGGCTTCTTGAGTGGAAAGCTGTAACTCTGTGAGATTATTTCACAGAACACAAAGAAGTTTCTCAGAAAGATTCTTTCTCTTAGTTATCAGAGGATATTTCCTTTGGCCCTATAGTCTTCAAAGGGATCCGAAATATCTGTTCTGAGATTCCACAGAAATAAGGCTAGCAAAGAGATCCACGAAATACAGATGTAACTCTGTGAGTGGAAGTCACACATCACAGAGCAGTTTCTCAGAAAGCTTCTTTCCAGATTTCTTCTGAGGATATTTCCTTTTCACCATAGCCCTATATGGGCTTCCAAATATCACTTTGCCAATTCCACAAGAACTGGCTTACCGAAAGGCTTCTTGAGGGGAAAGCTGTAACTCTGTGAGATGATTTCACAGAACACAAAGAAGTTTCTCAGAAAGCTTCTTTCTCTTTGTTATCGGAGGATATTTCTTTTGGCCCTATAGTCTTCAAAGGTATCCGAAATATCTGTTCTCAGATTCCACAGAAATAAGGCTAGCAAAGGATCAACGAAATATGGATGTAACTCTGTGAGATGAATGAACAGAACACTAAGGAGTTTCTCAGAAAGCTTCTTTCCAGATTTCATCTGAGGATATTTCCTTTTTCACCATAGCCCTCTATGGGCTTCCAAATATCGCTTTGCCAATTCCACAAGAACTGTCTTAGCGAAAGGCTTCTTGAGGGGAAAGCTGTAACTCCGTGAGATGATTTCACAGAACACAAAGAAGTTTCTCAGAAAGCTTCCTTCTCTTGTTATGGGAGGATATTTCCTTTGGCCCTATAGTCTTCAAAGGGATCCGAAATATCTGTTGTCAGATTCCACAGAAATAAGGCTAGCAAAGAGATCCACTAAATGTAGATGTAACTCTGTGAGTGAAAGTCACACATCACAGAGCAGTTTCTCAGAAAGCTTCTTTCCCGATTTCATCTGAGGATATTTCCTTTTTCACCATAGCCCTCTATGGGCTTCCAAATATCACTTTGCCAATTACACAAGAACTATCTTATCGAAAGGCTTCTTGAGGGGAAAGCTGTAACTCTGTGAGATGATTTCACAGAACACAAAGAAGTTTCTCAGAAAGATTCTTTCTCTTTGTTATCGCAGGATATTTCCTTTGGCCCTATAGTCTTCAAAGGGATCCGAAATATCTGTTCTCAGATTCCACAGAAATAAGGCTAGCAAAGAGATCCACGAAATACAGATGTAACTCTGTGAGATGAATGAACAGAACACTAAGGAGTTTCTCAGAAAGCTTCTTTCCAGATTTCATCTGAGGATATTTCCTTTTTCACCATAGCCCTCTATGGGCTTCCAAATATCACTTTGCCAATTCCACAAGAACTGTCTTAGCGAAAGGCTTCTTGAGGGGAAAGCTGTAACTCTGTGAGATGATTTCACAGAACACAAAGACGTTTCTCAGATAGCTTCCTTCTCTTTGTTATGGGAGGATATTTCCTTTGGCCCTATAGTCTTCAAAGGGATCCGAAATATCTGTGCTCAGATTCCACAGAAATAAGGCTAGCAAAGAGATCCACGAAATGCAGATGTAACTCTGTGAGTGGAAGTCACACATCACAGAGCAGTTTCTCAGAAAGCTTCTTTCCAGATTTTATCTGAGGATATTTCCTTTTTCACCATAGCTCTCTATGGGCTTCCAAATATCACTTTGCCAATTCCACAAGAACTGTCTTAGCGAAAGGCTTCTTGAGGGGAAAGCTGTAACTCTGTGAGATGATTTCACAGAACACAAAGAAGTTTCTCAGAAAGCTTCCTTCTCTTTGTTATCGGAGGATATTTCCTTTGGCCCTATAGTCTTCAAAGGGATCCGAAATACCTGTTCTCACATTCCACAGAAATAAGGCTAGCAAAGAGACCCACGAAATACAGATGTAACTCTGTGAGTGGAAGTCACACATCACAGAGCAGTTTCTCAGAAAACTTCTTTCCAGATTTCGTCTGAGGATATTTCCTTTTTCACCATAGCCCTCTATGGGCTTCCAAATATCACTTTGCCAATTCCACAAGAACTGTCTTAGCGAAAGTCTTCTTGAGTGGAAACCTGTAACTCTGTGAGATGATTTCACAGAACACAAAGAAGTTTCTCAGAAAGCTTCCTTCTCTTTGTTATCGGAGGATATTTCCTTTGGCCCTATAGTCTTCAAAGGGATCCGAAATATCTGTTCTCAGATTAGACAGAAATAAAGCTAGCAAAGAGATCCACGAAATACAGATATAACTCTGTGAGATGAATGAACAGAACACTAAGCAGTTTCTCAGAAAGCTTCTTTCCAGATTTCATCTGAGGATATTTCCTTCTTCACCATAGCCCTCTATGGGCTTCCAAATATCACTTTGCCAATTCCACAAGAACTGTCTTACCGAAAGGCTTCTTGAGGGGAAAGTTGTAACTCTGTGAGATGATTTCACAGAACAAAAAGAAGTTTCTCAGAAAGCTTCTTTCTCTTTGTTATCGGAGGATATTTCCTTTGGACCTATAGTCTTCAAAGGGATCCGATATATCTGTTCTCAGATTCCACAGAAATAAGGCTAGCAAAGAGATCCACGAAATACAGATGTAACTCTGTGAGTGGAAGTCACACATCATAGAGCAGTTTCTCAGAAAGCTTCTTTCCAGATTTCATCTGAGGATATTTCCTTTTTCACCATAGCCCTCTATGGGCTTCCAAATTTCACTTTGCCAATTCCACAAGAACTGTCTTAGCGAAAGGCTTCTTGATGGGAAAGCTGTAACTCTGTGAGATGATTTCACCGAACACAAAGAAGTTTCTCAGAAAGCTTCCTTCTCTTTGTTATCGGAGGATATTTCCTTTGGCCCTATAGTCTTCAAAGGGATCCGAAATACCTGTTCTCACATTCCACAGAAATAAGGCTAGCAAAGAGACCCACGAAATACAGATGTAACTCTGTGAGTGGAAGTCACACATCACAGAGCAGTTTCTCAGAAAGCTTCTTTCCAGATTTCGTCTGAGGATATTTCCTTTTTCACCATAGACCTCAATGGGCTTCCAAATATCACTTTGCCAATTCCACAAGAACTGTCTTAGCGAAAGTCTTCTTGAGTGGAAAGCTGTAACTCTGTGAGATGATTTCACAGAACACAAAGAAGTTTCTCAGAAAGCTTCTTTCTCTTTGTTATCGCAGGATATTTCCTTTGGCCCTATAGTCTTCAAAGGGATCCGAAATATCTATTCTCAGATTCCGCAGAAATAAGGCTAACAAAGAGATCCACAAAATACAGATGTAACTCTGTGAGATGAATGAACAGAACAATAAGGACTTTCTCAGAAAGCTTCTTTCCAGATTTCATCTGAGGATATTTCCTTTTTCACCATAGCCCTCTATGGGCTTCCAAATATCACTTTGCCAATTCCACAAGAACTGTCTTAGCGAAAGGCTTCCTGAGGGGAAAGCTGTAACTCCGTGAGATGATTTCACAGAACACAAAGAAGTTTCTCAGAAAGCTTCCTTCTCTTTGTTATGG
Organism: Macaca nemestrina; assembly: GCF_043159975.1. Classification (NCBI taxonomy): domain Eukaryota; kingdom Metazoa; phylum Chordata; class Mammalia; order Primates; family Cercopithecidae; genus Macaca; species Macaca nemestrina. The sequence continues at coordinate 107,638,999 of NC_092132.1, forward strand.
GAGGATATTTCCATTGGCCCTATAGTCTTCAAAGGGATCCGAAATATCTGTTCTCAGATTCCACAGAAATAAGGCTAGCAAAGAGATCCACTAAATACAGATGTAACTCTGTGAGTGGAAGTCACACATCACAGAGCAGTTTCTCAGAAAGCTTCTTTCCAGATTTCATCTGAGGATATTTCCTTTTTCACCATAGCCCTCTATGGGCTTCCAAATATCACTTTGCCAATTCCACAAGAACTGTCTTAGCGAAAGGCTTCTTGAGGGAAAGCTGTAACTCTGTGAGATGATTTCACAGAACACAAAGAAGTTTCTCAGAAAGCTTCCTTCTCTTTGTTATCGGAGGATATTTCCTTTGGCCCTATAGTCTTCAAAGGGATCCGAAATACCTGTTCTCAGATTCCACAGAAATAAGGCTAGCAAAGAGATCCACGAAATACAGATGTAACTCTGTGAGTGGAAGTCACACATCACAGAGCAGTTTCTCAGAAAGCTTCTTTCCAGATTTCATCTGAGGATATTTCCTCTTTCACCATAGCCCTCTATGGGCTTCCAAATATCACTTTGCCAATTCCACAAGAACTGTCTTAGCGAAAGTCTTCTTGAGTGGAAAGCTGTAACTCTGTGAGATGATTTCACAGAACACAAAGAAGTTTCTCAGAAAGCTTCTTTCTCTTTGTTATCGGAGGATATTTCCCTTGGCCCTATAGTCTTCAAAGGAATCCGAAATATCTGTTCTCAGATTCCACAGGAATAAGGCTAGCAAAGAGATCCACGAAATACAGATGTAACTCTGTGAGATGAATGAACAGAACACTAAGGAGTTTCTCAGAAAGCTTCTTTCCAGATTTCATCTGAGGATATTTCCTTTTCCACCATAGCCCTCTATGGGCTTCCAAATATCACTTTGCCAATTCCACCAGAACTGTCTTAGCGAAAGGCTTCTTGAGGGGAAAGCTGTAACTCTGTGAGATGATTTCACAGAACACAAAGAAGTTTCTCACATAGCTTCCTTCTCTTTGTTATGGGAGGATATTTCCTTTGGCCCTATAGTCTTCAAAGGGATCCGAAATATCTGTTCTCAGATTCCACAGAAATAAGGCTAGCAAAGAGATCCACGAAATACAGATGTAACTCTGTGAGTGGAAGTCACACATCACAGAGCAGTTTCTCAGAAAGCTTCTTTCCAGATTTTATCTGAGTATATTTCCTTTTTCACCAGAGCCCTCTATGGGCTTCCAAATATCACTTTGCCAATTCCACAAGAACTGTCTTAGCGAAAGACTTCTTGAGGGGAAAGCTGTAACTCTGTGAGATGATTTCACAGAACACAAAGAAGTTTCTCAGAAAGCTTCCTTCTCTTTGTTATGGGAGGATATTTCCTTTGGCCCTATAGTCTTCAAAGGGATCCGAAATACCTGTTCTCACATTCCACAGAAATAAGGCTAGCAAAGAGATCCACGAAATACAGATGTGACTCTGTGAGTGGAAGTCACACATCACAGAGCAGTTTCTCAGAAAGCTTCTTTCCAGATTTCATCTGAGGATATTTCCTTTTTCACCATAGCTCTCTATGGGCTTCCAAATATCACTTTGCCAATTCCACAAGAACTGTCTTAGCGAAAGGCTTCTTGAGGGGAAAGCTGTAACTCTGTGAGATGATTTCACAGAACACAAAGAAGTTTCTCAGAAAGCTTCCTTCTCTTTGTTATCGGAGGATATTTCCTTTGGCCCTATAATCTTCAAAGGGATCCGAAATACCTGTTCTCACATTCCACAGAAATAAGGCTAGCAAAGAGATCCACGAAATACAGATGTAACTCTGTGAGTGGAAGTCACACATCACAGAGCAGTTTCTCAGAAAGCTTCTTTCCAGATTTCATCTGAGGATATTTCCTCTTTCACCATAGCCCTCTATGGGCTTCCAAATATCACTTTGCCAATTCCACAAGAACTGTCTTAGCGAAAGTCTTCTTGAGTGGAAAGCTGTAACTCTGTGAGATGATTTCACAGAACACAAAGAAGTTTCTCAGAAAGCTTCTTTCTCTTTGTTATCGGAGGATATTTCCTTTGGCCCTATAGTCTTCAAAGGGATCCGAAATATCTGTTCTCAGATTCCACAGAAATAAGGCTAGCAAAGAGATCCACGAAATACAGATGTAACTCTGTGAGATGAATGAACAGAAGACTAAGGAGTTTCTCAGAAAGCTTCTTTCCAGATTTCATCTGAGGATATTTCCTTTTTCACCATAGCCCTCTATGGGCTTCCAAATATCACTTTGCCAATTCCACAAGAACTGTCTTAGCGAAAGGCTTCTTGAGGGGAAAGCTGTAACTCTGTGAGATGATTTCACAGAACACAAAGACGTTTCTCAGATAGCTTCCTTCTCTTTGTTATGGGAGGATATTTCCTTTGGCCCTATAGTCTTCAAAGGGATCCGAAATATCTGTTCTCAGATTCCACAGAAATAAGGCTAGCAAAGAGATCCACGAAATACAGATGTAACTCTGTGAGTGGAAGTCACACATCACAGAGCAGTTTCTCAGAAAGCTTCTTTCCAGATTTTATCTGAGGATATTTCCTTTTTCACCATAGCTCTCTATGGGCTTCCAAATATCACTTTGCCAATTCCACAAGAACTGTCTTAGCGAAAGGCTTCTTGAGGGGAAAGCTGTAACTCTGTGAGATGATTTCACAGAACACAAAGAAGTTTCTCAGAAAGCTTCCTTCTCTTTGTTATCGGAGGATATTTCCTTTGGCCCTATAGTCTTCAAAGGGATCCGAAATACCTGTTCTCACATTCCACAGAAATAAGGCTAGCAAAGAGACCCACGAAATACAGATGTAACTCTGTGAGTGGAAGTCACACATCACAGAGCAGTTTCTCAGAAAGCTTCTTTCCAGATTTCGTCTGAGGATATTTCCTTTTTCACCATAGCCCTCTAAGGGCTTCCAAATATCACTTTGCCAATTCCACAAGAATTGTCTTAGCGAAAGTCTTCTTGAGTGGAAAGCTGTAACCCTGTGAGATGATTTCACAGAACACAAAGAAGTTTCTCAGAAAGCTTCCTTCTCTTTGTTATCGGAGGATATTTCCTTTGGCCCTATAGTCTTCAAAGGGATCCGAAATATCTGTTCTCAGATTCCACAGAAATAAGGCTAGCAAAGAGATCCACGAAATACAGATATAACTCTGTGAGATGAATGAACAGAACACTAAGCAGTTTCTCAGAAAGCTTCTTTCCAGATTTCATCTGAGGATATTTCCTTCTTCACCATAGCCCTCTATGGGCTTCCAAATATCACTTTGCCAATTCCACAAGAACTGTCTTACCGAAAGGCTTCTTGAGGGGAAAGTTGTAACTCTGTGAGATGATTTCACAGAACAAAAAGAAGTTTCTCAGAAAGCTTCTTTCTCTTTGTTATCGGAGGATATTTCCTTTGGCCCTATAGTCTTCAAAGGGATCCGATATATCTGTTCTCAGATTCCACAGAAATAAGGCTAGCAAAGAGATCCACGAAATACAGATGTAACTCTGTGAGTGGAAGTCACACATCACAGAGCAGTTTCTCAGAAAGCTTCTTTCCAGATTTCATCTGAGGATATTTCCTTTTTCACCATAGCCCTCTATGGGCTTCCAAATATCACTTTGCCAATTCCACAAGAACTGTCTTAGCGAAAGGCTTCCTGAGGGGAAAGCTGTAACTCCGTGAGATGATTTCACAGAACACAAAGAAGTTTCTCAGAAAGCTTCCTTCTCTTTGTTATGGGAGGATATTTCCTTTGGCCCTATAGTCTTCAAAGGGATCCGAAATATCTGTTCTCAGATTCCACAGAAATAAGGCTAGCAAAGAGATCCACTGAATACAGATGTAACTCTGTGAGTGGAAGTCACACATCACAGAGCAGTTTCTCAGAAAGCTTCTTTCCAGATTTCATCTGAGGATATTTCCTTTTTCACCATAGCCCTCTATGGGCTTCCAAATATCACTTTGCCAATTCCACAAGAACTGTCTTATCGAAAGGCTTCTTGAGGGGAAAGCTGTAACTCTGTGAGATGATTTCACAGAACACAAAGAAGTTTCTCAGAAAGCTTCTTTCTCTTTGTTATCGCAGGATATTTCCTTTGGCCCTAGAGTCTTCAAAGGGATCCGAAATACCTGTTCTCAGATTCCACAGAAATAAGGCTAGCAAAGAGATCCACGAAATACAGATGTAACTCTGTGAGATGAATGAACAGAACACTAAGGAGTTTCTCAGAAAGCTTCTTTCCAGATTTCATCTGAGGATATTTCCTTTTTCACCATAGCCCTCTATGGGCTTCCAAATATCACTTTGCCAATTCCACAAGAACTGTCTTAGCGAAAGGCTTCTTGAGGGAAAGCTGTAACTCTGTGAGATGATTTCACAGAACACAAAGAAGTTTCTCAGAAAGCTTCCTTCTCTTTGTTATCGGAGGATATTTCCTTTGGCCCTATAGTCTTCAAAGGGATCCGAAATACCTGTTCTCAGATTCCACAGAAATAAGGCTAGCAAAGAGATCCACGAAATACAGATGTAACTCTGTGAGTGGAAGTCACACATCACAGAGCAGTTTCTCAGAAAGCTTCTTTCCAGATTTCATCTGAGGATATTTCCTCTTTCACCATAGCCCTCTATGGGCTTCCAAATATCACTTTGCCAATTCCACAAGAACTGTCTTAGCGAAAGTCTTCTTGAGTGGAAAGCTGTAACTCTGTGAGATGATTTCACAGAACACAAAGAAGTTTCTCAGAAAGCTTCTTTCTCTTTGTTATCGGAGGATATTTCCTTTGGCCCTATAGTCTTCAAAGGGATCCGAAATATCTGTTCTCAGATTCCACAGGAATAAGGCTAGCAAAGAGATCCACGAAATACAGATGTAACTCAGTGAGATGAATGAACAGAACACTAAGGAGTTTCTCAGAAAGCTTCTTTCCAGATTTCATCTGAGGATATTTCCTTTTCCACCATAGCCCTCTATGGGCTTCCAAATATCACTTTGCCAATTCCACCACAACTGTCTTAGCGAAAGGCTTCTTGAGGGGAAAGCTGTAACTTTGTGAGATGATTTCACAGAACACAAAGAAGTTTCTCACATAGCTTCCTTCTCTTTGTTATGGGAGGATATTTCCTTTGGCCCTATAGTCTTCAAAGGGATCCGAAATATCTGTTCTCAGATTCCACAGAAATAAGGCTAGCAAAGAGATCCACGAAATACAGATGTAACTCTGTGAGTGGAAGTCACACATCACAGAGCAGTTTCTCAGAAAGCTTCTTTCCAGATTTTATCTGAGTATATTTCCTTTTTCACCATAGCCCTCTATGGGCTTCCAAATATCACTTTGCCAATTCCACAAGAACTGTCTTAGCGAAAGACTTCTTGAGGGGAAAGCTGTAACTCTGTGAGATGATTTCACAGAACACAAAGAAGTTTCTCAGAAAGCTTCCTTCTCTTTGTTATGGGAGGATATTTCCTTTGGCCCTATAGTCTTCAAATGGATCCGAAATACCTGTTCTCACATTCCACAGAAATAAGGCTAGCAAAGAGATCCACGAAATACAGATGTGACTCTGTGAGTGGAAGTCACACATCACAGAGCAGTTTCTCAGAAAGCTTCTTTCCAGATTTCATCTGAGGATATTTCCTCTTTCACCATAGCCCTCTATGGGCTTCCAAATATCACTTTGCCAATTCCACAAGAACTGTCTTAGCGAAAGTCTTCTTGAGTGGAAAGCTGTAACTCTGTGAGATGATTTCACAGAACACAAAGAAGTTTCTCAGAAAGCTTCATTCTCTTTGTTATCGGAGGATATTTCCTTTGGCCCTATAGTCTTCAAAGGGATCCGAAATATCTGTTCTCAGATTCCACAGAAATAAGGCTAGCAAAGAGATCCACGAAATACAGATGTAACTCTGTGAGATGAATGAACAGAACACTAAGGAGTTTCTCAGAAAGCTTCTTTCCAGATTTCATCTGAGGATATTTCCTTTTTCACCATAGCCCTCTATGGGCTTCCAAATATCACTTTGCCAATTCCACAAGAACTGCCTTAGCGAAAGGCTTCTTGAGGGGAAAGCTGTAACTCTGTGAGATGATTTCACAGAACACAAAGAAGTTTCTCAGAAAGCTTCTTTCTCTTTGTTATCGCAGGATATTTCCTTTGGCCCTATAGTCTTCAAAGGGATCCGAAATACCTGTTCTCAGATTCCACAGAAATAAGGCTAGCAAAGAGATCCACGAAATACAGATGTAACTCTGTGAGATGAATGAACAGAACACTAAGCAGTTTCTCAGAAAGCTTCTTTCCAGATTTCATCTGAGGATATTTCCTTTTTCACCATAGCCCTCTATGGGCTTCCAAATATCACTTTGCCAATTCCACAAGAACTGTCTTAGCGAAAGGCTTCTTGAGGGAAAGCTGTAACTCTGTGAGATGATTTCACAGAACACAAAGAAGTTTCTCAGAAAGCTTCCTTCTCTTTATTATCGGAGGATATTTCCTTTGGCCCTATAGTCTTCAAAGGGATCCGAAATACCTGTTCTCAGATTCCACAGAAATAAGGCTAGCAAAGAGATCCACGAAATACAGATGTAACTCTGTGAGTGGAAGTCACACATCACAGAGAAGTTTCTCAGAAAGCTTCTTTCCAGATTTCATCTGAGGATATTTCCTCTTTCACCATAGCCCTCTATGGGCTTCCAAATATCACTTTGCCAATTCCACAAGAACTGTCTTAGCGAAAGTCTTCTTGAGTGGAAAGCTGTAACTCTGTGAGATGATTTCACAGAACACAAAGAAGTTTCTCAGAAAGCTTCTTTCTCTTTGTTATCGGAGGATATTTCCTTTGGCCCTATAGTCTTCAAAGGGATCCGAAATATCTGTTCTCAGATTCCACAGAAATAAGGCTAGCAAAGAGATCCACGAAATACAGATGTAACTCTGTGAGATGAATGAACGGAACACTAAGGAGTTTCTCAGAAAGCTTCTTTCCAGATTTCATCTGAGGATATTTCCTTTTTCACCATAGCCCTCTATGGGCTTCCAAATATCACTTTGCCAATTCCACAAGAACTGTCTTAGCGAAAGGATTCTTGAGGGGAAAGCTGTAACTCCGTGAGATGATTTCACAGAACACAAAGAAGTTTCTCAGAAAGCTTCCTTCTCTTTGTTATGGGAGGATATTTCCTTTGGCCCTATAGTCTTCAAAGGGATCCAAAATATCGGTTCTCAGATTCCACAGAAATAAGGCTAGCAAAGAGATCCACGAAATACAGATGTAACTCTGTGAGTGGAAGTCACACATCACAGAGCAGTTTCTCAGAAAGCTTCTTTCCAGATTTCATCTGAGGATATTTCCTTTTTCACCATAGCCCTCTATGGGCTTCCAAATATCACTTTGCCGATTCCACAAGAACTGTCTTATCGAAAGGCTTCTTGAGGGGAAAGCTGTAACTCTGTGAGATGATTTCACAGAACACAAAGAAGTTTCTCAGAAAGATTCTTTCTCTTTGTTATCGCAGGATATTTCCTTTGGCCCTATAGTCTTCAAAGGGATCCGAAATATCTGTTCTCAGATTCCACAGAAATAAGGCTAGCAAAGAGATCCACGAAATACCGATGTAACTCTGTGAGATGAATGAACAGAACACTAAGCACTTTCTCAGAAAGCTTCTTTCCAGATTTCATCTGAGGATATTTCCTTCTTCACCATAGCCCTCTATGGGCTTCCAAATATCACTTTGCCAATTCCACAAGAACTGTCTTAGCGAAAGGCTTCTTGAGGGGAAAGCTGTAACTTTGTGAGATGATTTCACAGAACACAAAGAAGTTTCTCAGAAAGATTCTTTCTCTTTGTTATCAGAGGATATTTCTTTTGGCCCTATAGTCTTCAAAGGGATCCGAAATATCTGTTCTCAGATTCCAAAGAAACAAGGCTAGCAAAGAGATCCACGAAATACAGATGTAACTCTGTGAGTGGAAGTCACACATCACAGAGCAGTTTCTCAGAAAGCTTCTTTCCAGATTTCTTCTGAGGATATTTCCTTTTTCACCATAGCCCTCTATGGGCTTCCAAATATCACTTTGCCAATTCCACAAGAACTGGCTTACCGAAAGGCTTCTTGAGGGGAAAGCTGTAACTCTGTGAGATGATTTCACAGAACACAAAGAAGTTTCTCAGAAAGCTTCTTTCTCTTTGTTATCGGAGGATATTTCCTTTGGCCCTATAGTCTTCAAAGGGATGCGAAATATCTGTTCTCAGATTCCACAGAAATAAGGCTAGCAAAGAGATCAACGAAGTATAGATGTAACTCTGTGAGATGAATGAACAGAACACTAAGGAGTTTCTCAGAAAGCTTCTTTCCAGGTTTCATCTGAGGATATTTCCTTTTTCACCATAGCCCTCTATGGGCTTCCAAATATCACTTTGCCAATTCCACAAGAACTGTCTTAGCGAAAGGCTTCTTGAGGGGAAAGCTGTAACTCCGTGAGATGATTTCACAGAACAAAAAGAAGTTTCTCAGAAAGCTTCCTTCTCTTTGTTATGGGAGGATATTTCCTTTGGCCCTATAGTCTTCAAAGGGATCCGAAATATCTGTTCTCAGATTCCACAGAAATAAGGCTAGCAAAGAGATCCACGAAATACAGATGTAACTCTGTGAGTGGAAGTCACACATCACAGAGCAGTTTCTCAGAAAGCTTCTTTCCAGATTTCATCTGAGGATATTTCCTTTTTCACCATAGTCCTCTATGGGCTTCCAAATATCACTTTGCCAATTCCACAAGAACTGTCTTATCGAAAGGCTTCTTGAGGGGAAAGCTGTAACTCTGTGAGATGATATCACAGAACACAAAGAAGTTTCTCAGAAAGCTTCTTTCTCTTTGTTATCGCAGGATATTTCTTTTGGCCCTATAGTCTTCAAAGGGATCCGAAATATCTGTTCTCAGATTCCACAGAAATAAGGCTAGCAAAGAGATCCACGAAATACAGATGTAACTCTGTGAGATGAATGAACAGAACACTGAGCAGTTTCTCAGAAAGCTTCTTTCCAGATTTCATCTGAGGATATTTCCTTTTTCACCATAGCCCTCTATGGGCTTCCAAATATCACTTTGCCAATTCCACAAGAACTGTCTTAGCGAAAGGCTTCTTGAGGGGAAAGCTGTAACTCTGTGAGATGATTTCACAGAACACAAAGAAGTTTCTCAGAAAGCTTCCTTCTCTTTGTTATGGGAGGATATTTCCTTTGGCCCTATAGTCTTCAAAGGGATCCGAATTACCTGTTCTCAGATTCCACAGAAATAAGGCTAGCAAAGAGATCCACGAAATACAGATGTAACTCTGTGAGTGGAAGTCACACATCACAGAGCAGTTTCTCAGAAAGCTTCTTTCCAGATTTCATCTGAGGATATTTCCTTTTTCACCATAGGCCTCTATGGGCTTCCAAATATCACTTTGCCAATTCCACAAGAACTGGCTTACCGAAAGGCTTCTTGAGGGGAAAGCTGTAACTCTGTGAGATGATTTCACAGAACACAAAGAAGTTTCTCAGAAAGGTTCTTTCTCTTTGTTATCGGAGGATATTTCCTTTGGCCCTATAGTCTTCAAAGGGATCCGAAATATCTGTTCTCAGATTCCACAGAAATAAGGCTAGCAAAGAGATCCACGAAATACAGATGTAACTCTATGACATGAATGAACAGAACACTAAGCAGTTTTTCAGAAAGCTTCTTTCCAGATTTCATATGAGGATATTTCCTTTTTCACCATAGCCCTCTATGGGCTTCCAAATATCACTTTGCCAATTCCACAAGAATTGTCTTAGCGAAAGGCTGCTTGAGGGGAAAGCTGTAACTCTGTGAGATGATTTCACAGAACACAAAGAAGTTTCTCAGAAAGCTTCCTTCTCTTTGTTATCGGAGGATATTTCCTTTGGCCCTATAGTCTTCAAAGGGATCCGAAATATCTGTTCTCAGATTCCACAGAAATAAGGCTAGCAAAGAGATCCACGAAATACAGATGTAACTCTGTGAGTGGAAGTCATACATCACAGAGCAGTCTCTCAGAAAGCTTCTTTCCAGATTTCATCTGAGGATATTTCCTTTTTCACCATAGCCCTCTATGGGCTTCCAAATATCACTTTGCCAATTCCACAAGAACTGTCTTAGCGAAAGGCTTCTTGAGGGGAAAGCTGTAACTCTGTGAGATGATTTCGCAGAACACAAAGAAGTTTCTCAGAAAGCTTCTTTCTCTTTGTTATCGGAGGATATTTCCTTTGGCCCTATAGTCTTCAAAGGGATCCGAAATATCTGTTCTCAGATTCCACAGAAATAAGGCTAGCAAAGAGATCCACGAAATACAGATGTAACTCTATGACATGAATGAACAGAACACTAAGCAGTTTCTCAGAAAGCTTCTTTCCAGATTTCATCTGAGGATATCTCCTTTTTCACCATAGCCCTCTATGGGCTTCCAAATATCACTTTGCCAATTCCACAAGAACTGTCTTAGCGAAAGGCTTCTTGAGGGGAAAGCTGTAACTCTGTGAGATGATTTCAAAGAACACAAAGAAGTTTCTCAGAAAGCTTCCTTCTCTTTGTCATCGGAGTATATTTCCTTTGGCCATATAGTCTTCAAAGGGATCCGAAATATCTGTTCTCAGATTCCACAGAAATAAGGCTAGCAAAGAGATCCACGAAATACAAATGTAACTCTGTGAGATGAATGAACAGAACACTAAGGAGTTTCTCAGAAAGCTTCTTTCCTGATTTCATCTGAGGATATTTCCTTTTTCACCATAGCCCTCTATGGGCTTCCAAATATCACTTTGCCAATTCCACAAGAACTGTCTTAGCGAAAGGTTTCTTGAGGGGAAAGCTGTAACTCCGTGAGATGATTTCACAGAACACAAAGAAGTTTCTCAGAAAGCTTCCTTCTCTTTGTTATGGGAGGATACTTCCTTTGGCCCTATAGTCTTCAAAGGGATCCGATATATCTGTTGTCAGATTCCACAGAAATAAGGCTAGCAAAGAGATCCACTAAATACAGATGTAACTCTGTGAGTGGAAGTCACACATCACAGAGCAGTTTCTCAGAAAACTTTTTTCCCGATTTCATCTTAGGATATTTCCTTTTTCACCATAGCCCTCTATGGGCTTCCAAATATCACTTTGCCAATTCCACAAGAACTGTCTTATCGAAAGGCTTCTTGAGGGGAAAGCTGTAACTCTGTGAGATGATTTCACATAACACAAAGAAGTTTCTCAGAAAGCTTCTTTCTCTTTGTTATCGCAGGATATTTCCTTTGGCCCTATAGTCTTCAAAGGGATCCGAAATTTCTGTTCTCAGATACCACAGAAATAAGACTAGCAAAGAGATCCACGAAATACCGATGTAACTCTGTGAGATGAATGAACAGAACACTAAGCAGTTTCTCAGAAAGCTTCTTTCCAGATTTCATCTGAGGATATTTCCTTTTTCACCATAGCCCTCTATGGGCTTCCAAATATCACTTTGCCAATTCCACAAGAACTGTCTTAGCGAAAGGCTTCTTTAGGGGAAAGCTGTAACTCTGTGAGATGATTTCACAGAACACAAAGAGGTTTCTCAGAAAGCTTCTTTCTCTTTGTTATCAGAGGATATTTCCTTTGGCCCTATAGTCTTCAAAGGGACCCGAATTATCTGTTCTCAGATTCCACAGAAATAAGGCTAGCAAAGAGATCCACGAAATACAGATGTAACTCTGTGAGTGGAAGTCAAACATCACAGAGCAGTTTCTCAGAAAGCTTCTTTCCAGATTTCATCTGAGGATATTTCCTTTTTCACCATAGCCCTCTATGGGCTTCCAAATATCACTTTGCCAATTCCACAAGAACTGGCTTACCGAAAGGCTTCTTGAGGGGAAAGCTGTAACTCTGTGAGATGATTTCGCAGAACACAAAGAAGTTTCTCAGAAAGCTTCTTTCTCTTTGTTATCGGAGGATATTTCCTTTGGCCCTATAGTCTTCAAAGGGATCCGAAATATCTGTTCTCAGATTCCACAGAAATAAGGCTAGCAAAGAGATCCACGAAATACAGATGTAACTCTATGACATGAATGAACAGAACACTAAGCAGTTTCTCAGAAAGCTTCTTTCCAGATTTCATCAGAGGATATCTCCTTTTTCACCATAGCCCTCTATGGGCTTCCAAATATCACTTTGCCAATTCCAGAAGAACTGTCTTAGCGAAAGGCTTCTTGAGGGGAAAGCTGTAACTCTGTGAGATGATTTCACAGAACACAAAGAAGTTTCTCAGAAAGCTTCCTTCTCTTTGTTATCGGAGGATATTTCCTTTGGCCCTATAGTCCTCCAAGGGATCCGAAATATCTGTTCTCAGATTCCACAGAAATAAGGCTAGCAAAGAGATCCACGAAATACAGATGTAACTCTGTGAGTGGAAGTCATACATCACAGAGCAGTCTCTCAGAAAGCTTCTTTCCAGATTTCATCTGAGGATATATCCTTTTTCACCATAGCCCTCTATGGGCTTCCAAATATCACTTTGCCAATTCCACAAGAACTGTCTTAGCGAAAGGCTTCTTGAGGGGAAAGTTGTAACTCTGTGAGATTATTTCAAAGAACACAAAGAAGTTTCTCAGAAAGCTTCCTTCTCTTTGTCATCGGAGGATATTTCCTTTGGTCCTATAGTCTTCAAAGGGATCCGAAATATCTGTTCTCAGATTCCACAGAAATAAGGCTAGCAAAGAGATCCACGAAATACAGATGTAACTGTGTGAGATGAATGAACAGAACACTAAGGAGATTCTCAGAAAGCTTCTTTCCAGATTTCATCTAAGGATATTTCCTTCTTCACCATAGCCGTCTAAGGGCTTCCAAATATCACTTTGCCAATTCCACAAGAACTGTCTTAGCGAAAGGCTTCTTGAGGGGAAAGCTGTAACTCTGTGAGATGATTTCACAGAACACAAAGAAGTTTCTCAGAAAGATTCTTTCTCTTTGTTATCAGAGGATATTTCCTTTGGCCCTATAGTCTTCAAAGGGATCCGAAATATCTGTTCTCAGATTCCACAGAAATAAGGCTAGCAAAGAGATCCACGAAATACAGATGTAACTCTGTGAGTGGAAGTCACACATCACAGAGCAGTTTCTCAGAAATCTTTCCAGATTTCTTCTGAGGATATTTCCTTTTTCACCATAGCCCTCTATGGGCTTCCAAATATCACTTTGCCAATTCCACAAGAACTGGCTTACCGAAAGGCTTCTTGAGGGGAAAGCTGTAACTCTGTGAGATGATTTCACAGAACACAAAGAAGTTTCTCAGAAAGCTTCTTTCTCTTTGTTATCGGAGGATATTTCCTTTGGCCCTATAGTCTTCAAAGGGATCCGAAATACCTGTTCTCAGATTCCACAGAAATAAGGCTAGCAAAGAGATCAACGAAATACAGATGTAACTCTGTGAGATGAATGAACAGAATACTAAGGAGTTTCTCAGAAAGCTTCTTTCCAGATTTCATCTGAGGATATTTCCTTTTTCACCATAGCCCTCTAGGGGCTTCCAAATATCACTTTGCCAATTCCACAAGAACTGTCTTAGTGAAAGGCTTCTTGAGGGGAAAGCTGTAACTCTGTGAGATGATTTCACAGAACACAAAGAAGTTTCTCAGAAAGCTTCCTTCTCTTTGTCATCGGAGGATATTTCCTTTGGCCCTATAGTCTTCAAAGGGATCCGAAATATCTGTTCTCAGATTCCACAGAAATAAGGCTAGCAAAGAGATCCACGAAATACAGATGTAACTCTGTGAGTGGAAGTCACACATCACAGAGCAGTTTCTCAGAAAGCTTCTTTCCAGATTTCATCTGAGGATATTTTCTTTTTCACCATAGCCCTCTATGGGCTTCAATATATCACTTTTCCAATTCCACAAGAACTGTCTTAGCGAAAGGCTTCTTGAGGGGAAAGCTGTAACTCTGTGAGATGATTTCACAGAACACAAAGAAGTTTCTCAGAAAGCTTCCTTCTCTTTGTCATCGGAGGATATTTCCTTTGGCCCTATAGTCTTCAAAGGGATCCGAAATATCTGTTCTCAGATTCCACAGAAATAAGGCTAGCAAAGAGATCCACGAAATACAGATGTAACTCTGTGAGATGAATGAACAGAACACTAAGGAGTTTCTCAGAAAGCTTCTTTCCAGATTTCATCTGAGGATATTTCCTTTTTCACCATAGCCCTCTATGGGCTTTCAAATATCACTTTGCCAATTCCACAAGAACTGTCTTAGCGAAAGGCTTCTTGAGGGGAAAGCTGTAACTCCGTGAGATGATTTCACAGAACACAAAGAAGTTTCTCAGAAAGCTTCCTTCTCTTTGTTATGGGAGGATATTTCCTTTGGCCCTATAGTCTTCAAAGGGATCCGATATATCTGTTGTCAGATTCCACAGAAATAAGGCTAGCAAAGAGATCCACTAAATACAGATGTAACTCTGTGAGTGGAAGTCACACATCACAGAGCAGTTTCTCAGAAAGCTTCTTTCCCGATTTCATCTGAGGATATTTCCTTTTTCACCATAGCCCTCTATGGGCTTCCAAATATCACTTTGCCAATTACACAAGAACTGTCTTATCGAAAGGCTTCTTGAGGGGAAAGCTGTAACTCTGTGAGATGATTTCACATAACACAAAGAAGTTTCTCAGAAAGCTTCTTTCTCTTTGTTATCGCAGGATATTTCCTTTGGCCCTATAGTCTTCAAAGGGATCCGAAATTTCTGTTCTCAGATACCACAGAAATAAGACTAGCAAAGAGATCCACGAAATACCGTTGTAACTCTGTGAGATGAATGAACAGAACACTAAGCAGTTTCTCAGAAAGCTTCTTTCCAGATTTCATCTGAGGATATTTCCTTTTTCACCATAGCCCTCTATGGGCTTCCAAATATCACTTTGCCAATTCCACAAGAACTGTCTTAGCGAAAGGCTTCTTGAGGGTAAAGCTGTAACTCTGTGAGATGATTTCACAGAACACAAAGAGGTTTCTCAGAAAGCTTCGTTCTCTTTGTTATCAGACGATATTTCCTTTGGCCCTATAGTCTTCAAAGGGATCCGAAATATCTGTTCTCAGATTCCACAGAAATAAGACTAGCAAAGAGATCCACGAAATACCGATGTAACTCTGTGAGATGAATGAACAGAACACTAAGCAGTTTCTCAGAAAGCTTCTTTCCAGATTTCATCTGAGGATATTTCCTTCTTCACCATAGCCCTCTATGGGCTTCCAAATATCACTTTGCCAATTCCACAAGAACTGTCTTAGCGAAAGGCTTCTTGAGGGGAAAGCTGTAACTCTGTGACATGATTTCACAGAACACAAAGAAGTTTCTCAGAAAGCTTCCTTCTCTTTGTTATCGGAGGATATTTCCTTTGGCCCTATAGTCTTCAAAGGGATCCGAAATATCTGTTCTCAGATTCCACAGAAATAAGGCTAGCAAAGAGATCCACGAAATACAGATGTAACTCTGTGAGTGGAAGTCACACATCACAGAGCAGTTTCTCAGAAAGCTTCTTTCCAGATTTTATCTGAGGATATTTCCTTTTTCACCATAGCTCTCTATGGGCTTCCAAATATCACTTTGCCAATTCCACAAGAACCGTCTTAGCGAAAGGCTTCTTGAGTGGAAAGCTGTAACTCTGTGAGATGATTTCACAGAACACAAAGAAGTTTCTCAGAAAGCTTCTTTCTCTTTTTTATCGGAGGATATTTCCTTTGGCCCTATAGTCTTCAAAGGGATCCGAAATATCTGTTCTCAGATTCCACAGAAATAAGGCTAGCAAAGAGATCCACGAAATACAGATGTAACTCCGTGAGTGGAAGTCACACATCACAGAGCAGTTTCTCAGAAAGCTTCCTTCCAGATTTCATCTGAGGATATTTCTTTTTTCACCATAGCCCTCTATGGGCTTCCAAATATCACTTTGCCAATTCCACAAGAACTGTCTTAGCGAAAGGCTTCTTGAGGGGAAAGCTGTAACTCTGTGAGATGATTTCACAGAACACAAAGAAGTTTCTCAGAAAGCTTCTTTCTCTTTGTTATCGGAGGATATTTCCTTTGGCCCTATAGTCTTCAAAGGGATCCGAAATATCTGTTCTCAGATTCCACAGAAATAAGGCTAGCAAAGAGATCCACGAAATACAGATGTAACTCTATGACATGAACGAACAGAACACTAAGCAGTTTCTCAGAAAGCTTCTTTCCAGATTTCATCTGAGGATATTTCCTTTTTCACCATAGCCCTCTATGGGCTTCCAAATATCACTTTGCCAATTCCACAAGAATTGTCTTAGCGAAAGGCTTCTTGAGGGGAAAGCTGTAACTCTGTGAGATGATTTCACAGAACACAAAGAAGTTTCTCAGAAAGCTTCCTTCTCTTTGTTATCGGAGGATATTTCCTTTGGCCCTATAGTCTTCAAAGGGATCCGAAATATCTGTTCTCAGATTCCACAGAAATAAGGCTAGCAAAGAGATCCACGAAATACAGATGTAACTCTGTGAGTGGAAGTCATACATCACAGAGCAGTTTCTCAGAAAGCTTCTTTCCAGATTTCATCTGAGGATATTTCCGTTTTCACCATAGCCCTCTATGGGCTTCCAAATATCACTTTGCCAATACCACAAGAACTGTCTTAGCGAAAGGCTTCTTGAGTGGAAAGCTGTAACTCTGTGAGATGATTCCACAGAACACAAAGAAGTTTCTCAGAAAGCTTCCTTCTCTTTGTTATGGGAGGATATTTCCTTTGGCCCTATAGTCTTCAAAGGGATCCGAAATATCTGTTCTCAGATTCCACAGAAATAAGGCTAGCAAAGAGATCCACGAAATACAGATGTAACTCTGTGAGTGGAAGTCACACATCACAGAGCAGTTTCTCAGAAAGCTTCTTTCCAGATTTTATCCGAGGATATTTCCTTTTTCACAATAGCTCTCTATGGGCTTCCAAATATCACTTTGCCAATTCCACAAGAACTGTCTTAGGAAAGGCTTCTTGAGGGGAAAGCTGTAACTCTGTGAGGTGATTTCACAGAACACAAAGAAGTTTCTCAGAAAGCTTCTTTCTCTTTGTTATCGGAGGATATTTCCTTTGGCCCTATAGTATTCAAAGGAATCCGAAACATCTGTTCTCTGATTCCACAGAAATAAGGCTAGCAAAGAGATCCACGAAATACAGATGTAACTCTGTGAGTGGAAGTCACACATCACAGAGCAGTTTCTCGGAATGCTTACTTCCAGATTTCATCTGAGGATATTTCCTTTTTCACCATAGCCCCCTATGGGCTTCCAAATATCACTTTGCCAATTCCACAAGAACTGGCTTACCGAAAGGCTTCTTGAGGGGAAAGCTGTAACTCTGTGAGATGATTTCACAGAACACAAAGAAGTTTCTCAGAAAGCTTCTTTCTCTTTGTTATCGGAGGATATTTCCTATGGCCCTATAGTCTTCAAAGGGATCCGAAATATCTGTTCTCAGATTCCACAGAAATAAGGCTAGCAAAGAGATCCACGAAATACAGATGTAACTCTATGACATGAATGAACAGAACACTAAGCAGTTTCTCAGAAAGCTTCTTTCCAGATTTCATCTGAGGATATTTCCTTTTTCATCATAGCCCTCTATGGGCTTCCAAATATCACTTTGCCAATTCCACAAGAATTGTCTTAGCGAAAGGCTTCTTGAGGGGAAAGCTGTAACTCTGTGAGATGATTTCACAGAACACAAAGAAGTTTCTCAGAAAGCTTCCTTCTCTTTGTTATCGGAGGATATTTCCTTTGGCCCTATAGTCTTCAAAGGGATCCGAAATATCTGTTCTCAGATTCCACAGAAATAAGGCTAGCAAAGAGATCCAATAAATACAGATGTAACTCTGTGAGTGGAAGTCATACATCACAGAGATGTTTCTCAGAAAGCTTCTTTCCAGATTTCATCTGAGGATATTTCCTTTTTCACCATAGCCCTCTATGGGCTTCCAAATATCACTTTGCCAATTCCACAAGAACTGTCTTAGCGAAAGGCTTCTTGAGGGGAAAGCTGTAACTCTGTGAGATGATTTCACAGAACACAAAGAAGTTTCTCAGAAAGCTTCCTTCTCTTTGTTATGGGAGGATATTTCCTTTGGCCCTATAGTCTTCAAAGGGATCCGAAATATCTGTTCTCAGATTCCACAGAAATAAGGCTAGCAAAGAGATCCACGAAATACAGATATAACTCTGTGAGTGGAAGTCACACATCACAGAGCAGTTTCTCAGAAAGCTTCTTTCCAGATTTTATCTGAGGATATTTCCTTTTTCAAAATAGCTCTCTATGGGCTTCCAAATATCACTTTGCCAATTCCACAAGAACTGTCTTAGGAAAGGCTTCTTGAGGGGAAAGCTGTAACTCTGTGTGATGATTTCACAGAACACAAAGAAGTTTCTCAGAAAGCTTCTTTCTCTTTGTTATCGGAGGATATTTCCTTTGGCCCTATAGTCTTCAAAGGGATCCGAAATATCTGTTCTCAGATTCCACAGAAACAAGGCTAGCAAAGAGATCCACGAAATACAGATGTAACTCTGTGAGTGGAAGTCATACATCACAGAGCAGTCTCTCAGAAAGCTTCTTTCCAGATTTCATCTGAGGATATTTCCTTTTTCACCATAGCCCTCTATGGGCTTCCTAATATCACTTTGCCAATTCCACAAGAACTGTCTTAGCGAAAGGCTTCTTGAGGGGAAAGCTGTAACTCTGTGAGATGATTTCAAAGAACACAAAGAAGTTTCTCAGAAAGCTTCCTTCTCTTTGTCATCGGAGGATATTTCCTTTGGCCCTATAGTCTTCAAAGGGATCCGAAATATGTGTTCTCAGATTCCACAGAAATAAGGCTAGCAAAGAGATCCACGAAATACAGATGTAACTCTGTGAGATGAATGAACAGAACACTAAGGAGTTTCTCAGAAAGCTTCTTTCCAGATTTCATCTGAGGATATTTCCTTTTTCACCATAGCCCTCTATGGGCTTTCAAATATCACTTTGCCAATTCCACAAGAACTGTCTTAGCGAAAGGCTTCTTGAGGGGAAAGCTGTAACTCCGTGAGATGATTTCACAGAACACAAAGAAGTTTCTCAGAAAGCTTCCTTCTCTTTGTTATGGGAGGATATTTCCTTTGGCCCTATAGTCTTCAAAGGGATCCGATATATCTGTTGTCAGATTCCACAGAAATAAGGCTAGCAAAGAGATCCACTAAATACAGATGTAACTCTGTGAGTGGAAGTCACACATCACAGAGCAGTTTCTCAGAAAGCTTCTTTCCCGATTTCATCTGAGGATATTTCCTTTTTCACCATAGCCCTCTATGGGCTTCCAAATATCACTTTGCCAATTACACAAGAACTGTCTTATCGAAAGGCTTCTTGAGGGCAAAGCTGTAACTCTGTGAGATGATTTCACATAACACAAAGAAGTTTCTCAGAAAGCTTCTTTCTCTTTGTTATCGCAGGATATTTCCTTTGGCCCTATAGTCTTCAAAGGGATCCGAAATTTCTGTTCTCAGATACCACAGAAATAAGACTAGCAAAGAGATCCACGAAATACCGTTGTAACTCTGTGAGATGAATGAACAGAACACTAAGCAGTTTCTCAGAAAGCTTCTTTCCAGATTTCATCTGAGGATATTTCCTTTTTCACCATAGCCCTCTATGGGCTTCCAAATATCACTTTGCCAATTCCACAAGAACTGTCTTAGCTAAAGGCTTCTTGAGGGGAAAGCTGTAACTCTGTGAGATGATTTCACAGAACACAAAGAGGTTTCTCAGAAAGCTTCTTTCTCTTTGTTATCAGACGATATTTCCTTTGGCCCTATAGTCTTCAAAGGGATCCGAAATATCTGTTCTCAGATTCCACAGAAATAAGACTAGCAAAGAGATCCACGAAATACCGATGTAACTCTGTGAGATGAATGAACAGAACACTAAGCAGTTTCTCAGAAAGCTTCTTTCCAGATTTCATCTGAGGATATTTCCTTCTTCACCATAGCCCTCTAGGGGCTTCCAAATATCACTTTGCCAATTCCACAAGAACTGTCTTAGCGAAAGGCTTCTTGAGGGGAAAGCTGTAACTCTGTTTGATGATTTCACAGAACACAAAGAAGTTTCTCAGAAAGCTTCTTTCTCTTTGTTATCAGAGGATATTTCCTTTGGCCCTATAGTCTTCAAAGGGATCCGAAATATCTGTTCTCAGATTCCACAGAAATAAGGCTAGCAAAGAGATCCACGAAATACAGATGTAACTCTGTGAGTGGAAGTCACACATCACAGAGCAGTTTCTCAGAAAGCTTCTTTCCAGATTTCTTCTGAGGATATTTCCTTTTTCACCATAGCCCTCTATGGGCTTCCAAATATCACTTTGCCAATTCCAGAAGAACTGGCTTACCGAAAGGCTTCTTGAGGGGAAAGCTGTAACTCTGTGAGATGATTTCACAGAACACAAAGAAGTTTCTCAGAAAGCTTCTTTCTCTTTGTTATCGGAGGATATTTCCTTTGGCCCTATAGTCTTCAAAGGGATCCGAAATATCTGTTCTCAGATTCCACAGAAATAAGGCTAGCAAAGAGATCCACGAAATACAGATATAACACTATGGCATGAATGAACAGAACACTAAGCAGTTTCTCAGAAAGCTTCTTTCCAGATTTCATCTGAGGATATTTCCTTTTTCACCATAGCCCTCTATGGGCTTCCAAATATCACTTTGCCAATTCCACAAGAATTGTCTTAGCGAAAGGCTTCTTGAGGGGAAAGCTGTAACTCTGTGAGATGATTTCACAGAACACAAAGAAGTTTCTCAGAAAGCTTCCTTCTCTTTGTTATCGGAGGATATTTCCTTTGGCCCTATAGTCTTCAAAGGGATCCGAAATATCTGTTCTCAGATTCCACAGAAATAAGGCTAGCAAAGAGATCCACGAAATACAGATGTAACTCTGTGAGTGGAAGTCACACATCACAGAGCAGTTTCTCAGAAAGCTTCTTTCCAGATTTCATCTGAGGATATTTCCTTTTTCACCATAGCCCTCTATGGGCTTCCAAATATCACTTTGCCAATTCCACAAGAACTGTCTTAGCGAAAGGCTCCTTGAGGGGAAAGCTGTAACTCTGTGAGATGATTTCACAGAACACAAAGAAGTTTCTCAGAAAGCTTCTTTCTCTTTGTTATCGGAGGATATTTCCTTTGGCCATATAGTCTTCAAAGGGATCCGAAATATCTGTTCTCAGATTCCACAGAAATAAGGCTAGCAAAGAGATCCACGAAATACAGATGTAACTCTATGACATGAATGAACAGAACACTAAGCAGTTTCTCAGAAAGCTTCTTTCCAGATTTCATCTGAGGATATTTCCTTTTTCACCATAGCCCTCTATGGGCTTCCAAATATCACTTTGCCAATTCCACAAGAACTGTCTTAGCGAAAGGCTTCTTGATGGGAAAGCTGTAACTCTGTGAGATGATTTCACAGAACAAAAGAAGTTTCTCAGAAAGCTACCTTCTCTTTGTTATCGGAGGATATTTCCTTTGGCCCTATAGTCTTCAAAGGGATCCGAAATATCTGTTCTCAGATTCCACAGAAATAAGGCTAGCAAAGAGATCCACGAAATTCAGATGTAACTCTGTGAGTGGAAGTCACACATCACAGAGCAGTTTCTCAGAAAGCTTCTTTCCAGATTTTATCTGAGGATATTTCCTTTTTCACAATAGCTCTCTATGGGCTTCCAAATATCACTTTGCCAGTTCCACAAGAACTGTCTTAGGAAAGGCTTCTTGAGGGGAAAGCTGTAACTCTGTGAGATGATTTCACACAACACAAAGAAGTTTCTCAGAAACCTTCTTTCTCTTTGTTATCGGAGGATATTTCCTTTGGCCCTATAGTCTTCAAAGGGATCCGAAATATCTGTTCTCAGATTCCACAGAAATAAGGCTAGCAAAGAGATCCACGAAATACAGATGTAACTCTGTGAGTGGAAGTCACACATCACAGAGCAGTTTCTCAGAATGCTTCCTTCCAGATTTCATCTGAGGATATTTCCTTTTTCACCATAGCCCTCTATGGGCTTCCAAATATCACTTTGCCAATTCCACAAGAACTGGCTTACCGAAAGGCTTCTTGAGGGGAAAGCTGTAACTCTGTGAGATGATTTCACAGAACACAAAGAAGTTTCTCAGAAAGCTTCTTTCTCTTTGTTATCGGAGGATATTTCCTATGGCCCTATAGTCTTCAAAGGGATCCGAAATATCTGTTCTCAGATTCCACAGAAATAAGGCTAGCAAAGAGATCCACGAAATACAGATGTAACTCTATGACATGAATGAACAGAACACTAAGCAGTTTCTCAGAAAGCTTCTTTCCAGATTTCATCTGAGGATATTTCCTTTTTCACCATAGCCCTCTATGGGCTTCCAAATATCACTTTGCCAATTCCACAAGAACTGTCTTAGCGAAAGGCTTCTTGAGGGGAAAGCTGTAACTCTGTGAGATGATTTCACAGAACACAAAGAAGTTTCTCAGAAAGCTTCCTTCTCTTTGTTATGGGAGGATATTTCCTTTGGCCCTATAGTCTTCAAAGGGATCCGAAATATCTGTTCTCAGATTCCACAGAAATAAGGCTAGCAAAGAGATCCACGAAATACAGATGTAACTCTGTGAGTGGAAGTCACACATCACAGAGCAGTTTCTCAGAAAGCTTCTTTCCAGATTTTATCTGAGGATATTTCCTTTTTCACAATAGCTCTCTATGGGCTTCCAAATATCACTTTGCCAATTCCACAAGAACTGTCTTAGGAAAGGCTTCTTGAGGGGAAAGCTGTAACTCTGTGAGATGATTTCACACAACACAAAGAAGTTTCTCAGAAAGCTTCTTTCTCTTTGTTATCGGAGGATATTTCCTTTGGCCCTATAGTCTTCAAAGGGATCCGAAATATCTGTTCTCAGATTCCACAGAAATAAGGCTAGCAAAGAGATCCACGAAATACAGATGTAACTCTGTGAGTGGAAGTCACACATCACAGAGCAGTTTCTCAGAATGCTTCCTTCCAGATTTCATCTGAGGATATTTCCTTTTTCACCATAGCCCTCTATGGGCTTCCAAATATCACTTTGCCAATTCCACAAGAACTGGCTTACCGAAAGGCTTCTTGAGGGGAAAGCTGTAACTCTGTGAGATGATTTCATAGAACACAAAGAAGTTTCTCAGAAAGCTTCTTTCTCTTTGTTATCGGAGGATATTTCCTATGGCCCTATAGTCTTCAAAGGGATCCGAAATATCTGTTCTCAGATTCCACAGAAATAAGGCTAGCAAAGAGATCCACGAAATAGAGATGTAACTCTATGACATGAATGAACAGAACACTAAGCAGTTTCTCAGAAAGCTTCTTTCCAGATTTCATCTGAGGATATTTCCTTTTTCACCATAGCCCTCTATGGGCTTCCAAATATCACTTTGCCAATTCCACAAGAACTGTCTTAGCGAAAGGCTTCTTGAGGGGAAAGCTGTAACTCTGTGAGATGATTTCACAGAACACAAAGAAGTTTCTCAGAAAGCTTCCTTCTCTTTGTTATGGGAGGATATTTCCTTTGGCCCTATAGTCTTCAAAGGGATCCGAAATATCTGTTCTCAGATTCCACAGAAATAAGGCTAGCAAAGAGATCCACGAAATACAGATGTAACTCTGTGAGTGGAAGTCACACATCACAGAGCAGTTTCTCAGAAAGCTTCTTTCCAGATTTTATCTGAGGATATTTCCTTTTTCACAATAGCTCTCTATGGGCTTCCAAATATCACTTTGCCAATTCCACAAGAACTGTCTTAGGAAAGGCTTCTTGAGTGGAAAGCTGTAACTCTGTGAGATGATTTCACACAACACAAAGAAGTTTCTCAGAAAGCTTCTTTCTCTTTGTTATCGGAGGATATTTCCTTTGGCCCTATAGTCTTCAAAGGGATCCGAAATATCTGTTCTCAGATTCCACAGAAATAAGGCTAGCAAAGAGATCCACGAAATACAGATGTAACTCTGTGAGTGGAAGTCACACATCACAGAGCAGTTTCTCAGAATGCTTCCTTCCAGATTTCATCTGAGGATATTTCCTTTTTCACCATAGCCCTCTATGGGCTTCCAAATATCACTTTGCCAATTCCACAAGAACTGGCTTACCGAAAGGCTTCTTGAGGGGAAAGCTGTAACTCTGTGAGATGATTTCACAGAACACAAAGAAGTTTCTCAGAAAGCTTCTTTCTCTTTGTTATCGGAGGATATTTCCTATGGCCCTATAGTCTTCAAAGGGATCCGAAATATCTGTTCTCAGATTCCACAGAAATAAGGCTAGCAAAGAGATCCACGAAATACAGATGTAACTCTATGACATGAATGAACAGAACACTAAGCAGTTTCTCAGAAAGCTTCTTTCCAGATTTCATCTGAGGATATTTCCTTTTTCACCATAGCCCTCTATGGGCTTCCAAATATCACTTTGCCAATTCCACAAGAACTGTCTTAGCGAAAGGCTTCTTGAGGGGAAAGCTGTAACTCTGTGAGTTGATTTCACAGAACACAAGGAATTTTCTCAGAAAGCTTCCTTCTCTTTGTTATGGGAGGATATTTCCTTTGGCCCTATAGTCTTCAAAGGGATCCGAAATATCTGTTCTCAGATTCCACAAAAATAAGGCTAGCAAAGAGATCCACGAAATACAGATGTAACTCTGTGAGTGGAAGTCACACATCACAGAGCAGTTTCTCAGAAAGCTTCTTTCCAGATTTTATCTTAGGATATTTCCTTTTTCAAAATAGCTCTCTATGGGCTTCCAAATATCACTTTGCCAATTCCACAAGAACTGTCTTAGGAAAGGCTTCTTGAGGGGAAAGCTGTAACTCTGTGAGATGATTTCACAGAACACAAAGAAGTTTCTCAGAAAGCTTCTTTCTCTTTGTTATCGGAGGATATTTCCTTTGGCCCTATAGTCTTCAAAGTGATCCGAAATATCTGTTCTCAGATTCCACAGAAATAAGGCTAGCAAAGAGATCCACGAAATACAGATGTAACTCTGTGAGTGGAAGTCATACATCACAGAGCAGTCTCTCAGAAAGCTTCTTTCCAGATTTCATCTGAGGATATTTCCTTTTTCACCATAGCCCTCTATGGGCTTCCTAATATCACTTTGCCAAATCCACAAGAACTGTCTTAGCGAAAGGCTTCTTGAGGGGAAAGCTGTAACTCTGTGAGATGATTTCAAAGAACACAAAGAAGTTTCTCAGAAAGCTTCTTTCTCTTTGTTATTGGAGGATATTTCCTTTGGCCCTATAGTCTTCAAAGGGATCCGAATTATCTGTTCTCAGATTCCACAGAAATAAGGCTAGCAAAGAGATCCACGAAATTCAGATGTAACTCTGTAAGATGAATGAAGAGAACACTAAGGAGTTTCTCAGAAAGCTTCTTTCCAGATTTCATCTGAGGATATTTCCTTTTTCACCATAGCCCTCTATGGGCTTCCAAATATCACTTTGCCAATTCCACAAGAACTGTCTTAGCGAAAGGCTTCTTGAGGGGAAAGCTGTAACTCTGTGAGATGATTTCACAGAACACAAAGAAGTTTCTCAGAAAGCTTCTTTCTCTTTGTTATCGGAGGATATTTCCTTTGGCCCTATAGTCTTCAAAGCGATCCGAAATATCTGTTCTCAGATTCCACAGAAATAAGGCTAGCAAAGAGATCAACGAAATACAGATGTAACTCTGTGAGATGAATGAACAGAACACTAAGGAGTTTCTCAGAAAGCTTCTTTCCAGATTTCATCTGAGGATATTTCCTTTTTCACCATAGCCCTCTATGGGCTTCCAAATATCACTTTGCCAATTCCACAAGAACTGTCTTAGCGAAAGGCTTCTTGAGGGGAAAGCTGTAACTCCGTGAGATGATTTCACAGAACACAAAGAACTTTCTCAGAAAGCTTCCTTCTCTTTGTTATGGGAGGATATTTCCTTTGGCCCTATAGTCTTCAAAGGGATCCGAAATATCTGTTCTCAGATTCCACAGAAATAAGGCTAGCAAAGAGATCCACTAAATACAGATGTAACTCTGTGACTGGAAGTCACACATCACAGAGCAATTTCTCAGAAAGCTTCTTTCCCGATTTCATCTGAGGATATTTCCTTTTTCACCATAGCCCTCTATGGGCTTCCAAATATCACTTTGCCAATTACACAAGAACTGTCTTATCGAAAGGCTTCTTGAGGGGAAAGCTGTAACTCTGTGAGATGATTTCACAGAACACAAAGAAGTTTCTCAGAAAGCTTCTTTCTCTTTGTTATCGCAGGATATTTCCTTTGGCCCTATAGTCTACAAAGGGATCCGAAATATCTGTTCTCAGATTCCACAGAAATAAGACTAGCAAAGAGATCCACGAAATACCGATGTAACTCTGTGAGATGAATGAACAGAACACTAAGCAGTTTCTCAGAAAGCTTCTTTCCAGATTTCATCTGAGGATATTTCCTTCTTCACCATAGCCCTCTAGGGGCTTCCAAATATCACTTTGCCAATTCCACAAGAACTGTCTTAGCGAAAGGCTTCTTGAGGGGAAAGCTGTAACTCTGTGAGATGAATTCACAGAACACAAAGAAGTTTCTCAGAAAGCTTCTTTCTCTTTGTTATCAGAGGATATTTCCTTTGGCCCTATAGTCTTCAAAGGGATCCGAAATATCTGTTCTCAGATTCCACAGAAATAAGGCTAGCAAAGAGATCCACGAAATACAGATGTAACTCTGTGAGTGGAAGTCACACATCACAGAGCAGTTTCTCAGAAAGCTTCTTTCCAGATTTCATCTGAGGATATTTCCTTTTTCACCATAGCCCTCTATGGGCTTCCAAATATCACTTTGCCAATTCCACAAGAACTGTCTTAGCGAAAGGCTTCTTGAGGGGAAAGCTGTAACTCCGTGAGATGATTTCACAGAACACAAAGAACTTTCTCAGAAAGCTTCCTTCTCTTTGTTATGGGAGGATATTTCCTTTGGCCCTATAGTCTTCAAAGGGATCCGAAATATCTGTTCTCAGATTCCACAGAAATAAGGCTAGCAAAGAGATCCACTAAATACAGATGTAACTCTGTGACTGGAAGTCACACATCACAGAGCAGTTTCTCAGAAAGCTTCTTTCCCGATTTCATCTGAGGATATTTCCTTTTTCACCATAGCCCTCTATGGGCTTCCAAATATCACTTTGCCAATTACACAAGAACTGTCTTATCGAAAGGCTTCTTGAGGGGAAAGCTGTAACTCTGAGAGATGATTTCACAGAACACAAAGAAGTTTCTCAGAAAGCTTCTTTCTCTTTGTTATCGCAGGATATTTCCTTTGGCCCTATAGTCTACAAAGGGATCCGAAATATCTGTTCTCAGATTCCACAGAAATAAGACTAGCAAAGAGATCCACGAAATACAGATGTAACTCTGTGAGATGAATGAACAGAACACTAAGCAGTTTCTCAGAAAGCTTCTTTCCAGATTTCATCTGAGGATATTTCCTTCTTCACCATAGCCCTCTAGGGGCTTCCAAATATCACTTTGCCAATTCCACAAGAACTGTCTTAGCGAAAGGCTTCTTGAGGGGAAAGCTGTAACTCTGTGAGATGATTTCACAGAACACAAAGAAGTTTCTCAGAAAGCTTCTTTCTCTTTGTTATCAGAGGATATTTCCTTTGGCCCTATAGTCTTCAAAGGGATCCGAAATATCTGTTCTCAGATTCCACAGAAATAAGGCTAGCAAAGAGATCCACGAAATACAGATGTAACTCTGTGACTGGAAGTCACACATCACAGAGCAGTTTCTCAGAAAGCTTCTTTCCCGATTTCATCTGAGGATATTTCCTTTTTCACCATAGCCCTCTATGGGCTTCCAAATATCACTTTGCCAATTCCAGAAGAACTGGCTTACCGAAAGGCTTCTTGAGGGGAAAGCTGTAACTCTGTGAGATGATTTCACAGAACACAAAGAAGTTTCTCAGAAAGCTTCTTTCTCTTTGTTATCGGAGGATATTTCCTTTGGCCCTATAGTCTTCAAAGGGATCCGAACTATCTGTTCTCAGATTCCACAGAAATAAGGCTAGCAAAGAGATCCACGAAATACAGATGTAACTCTATGACATGAATGAACAGAACACTAAGCAGTTTCTCAGAAAGCTTCTTTCCAGATTTCATCTGAGGATATTTCCTTTTTCACCATAGCCCTCTATGGGCTTCCAAATATCACTTTGCCAATTCCAAAAGAATTGTCTTAGCGAAAGGCTTCTTGAGGGGAAAGCTGTAACTCTGTGAGATGATTTCACAGAACACAAAGAAGTTTCTCAGAAAGCTTCCTTCTCTTTGTTATCGGAGGATATTTCCTTTGGCCCTATAGTCTTCAAAGGGATCCGAAATATCTGTTCTCAGATTCCACAGAAATAAGGCTAGCAAAGAGATCCACGAAATACAGATGTAACTCTGTGAGTGGAAGTCACACATCACAGAGCAGTTTCTCAGAAAGCTTCTTTCCAGATTTCATGTGAGGATATTTCCTTTTTCACCATAGCCCTCTATGGGCTTCCAAATATCACTTTGCCAATTCCACAAGAACTGTCTTAGCGAAAGGCTTCTTGAGGGGAAAGCTGTAACTCTGTGAGATGATTTCACAGAACACAAAGAAGTTTCTCAGAAAGCTTCCTTCTCTTTGTTATCGGAGGATATTTCCTTTGGCCCTATAGTCTTCAAAGGGATCCGAAATATCTGTTCTCAGATTCCACAGAAATAAGGCTAGCAAAGAGATCCACGAAATACAGATGTAACTCTGTGAGTGGAAGTCACACATCACAGAGCAGTTTCTCAGAAAGCTTCTTTCCAGATTTTATCTGAGGATATTTCCTTTTTCACCATAGCTCTCTATGGGCTTCCAAATATCACTTTGCCAATTCCACAAGAACCGTCTTAGCGAAAGGCTTCTTGAGGGGAAAGCTGTAACTCTGTGAGATGATTTCACAGAACACAAAGAAGTTTCTCAGAAAGCTTCTTTCTCTTTGTTATCGGAGGATATTTCCTTTGGCCCTATAGTCTTCAAAGGGATCCGAAATATCTGTTCTCAGATTCCACAGAAATAAGGCTAGCAAAGAGATCCACGAAATACAGATGTAACTCTGTGAGTGGAAGTCACACATCACAGAGCAGTTTCTCAGAAAGCTTCCTTCCAGATTTCATCTGAGGATATTTCTTTTTTCACCATAGCCCTCTATGGGCTTCCAAATATCACTTTGCCAATTCCACAAGAACTGTCTTAGCGAAAGGCTTCTTGAGGGGAAAGCTGTAACTCTGTGAGATGATTTCACAGAACACAAAGAAGTTTCTCAGAAAGCTTCTTTCTCTTTGTTATCGGAGGATATTTCCTTTGGCCCTATAGTCTTCAAAGGGATCCGAAATATCTGTTCTCAGATTCCACAGAAATAAGGCTAGCAAAGAGATTCACGAAATACAGATGTAACTCTATGACATGAACGAACAGAACACTAAGCAGTTTCTCAGAAAGCTTCTTTCCAGATTTCATCTGAGGATATTTCCTTTTTCACCATAGCCCTCTATGGGCTTCCAAATATCACTTTGCCAATTCCACAAGAATTGTCTTAGCGAAAGGCTTCTTGAGGGGAAAGCTGTAACTCTGTGAGATGATTTCACAGAACACAAAGAAGTTTCTCAGAAAGCTTCCTTCTCTTTGTTATCGGAGGATATTTCCTTTGGCCCTATAGTCTTCAAAGGGATCCGAAATATCTGTTCTCAGATTCCACAGAAATAAGGCTAGCAAAGAGATCCACGAAATACAGATGTAACTCTGTGAGTGGAAGTCACACATCACAGAGCAGTTTCTCAGAAAGCTTCTTTCCAGATTTCATGTGAGGATATTTCCTTTTTCACCATAGCCCTCTATGGGCTTCCAAATATCACTTTGCCAATTCCACAAGAACTGTCTTAGCGAAAGGCTTCTTGAGGGGAAAGCTGTAACTCTGTGAGATGATTTCACAGAACACAAAGAAGTTTCTCAGAAAGCTTCCTTCTCTTTGTTATCGGAGGATATTTCCTTTGGCCCTATAGTCTTCAAAGGGATCCGAAATATCTGTTCTCAGATTCCACAGAAATAAGGCTAGCAAAGAGATCCACGAAATACAGATGTAACTCTGTGAGTGGAAGTCACACATCACAGAGCAGTTTCTCAGAAAGCTTCTTTCCAGATTTTATCTGAGGATATTTCCTTTTTCACCATAGCTCTCTATGGGCTTCCAAATATCACTTTGCCAATTCCACAAGAACCGTCTTAGCGAAAGGCTTCTTGAGGGGAAAGCTGTAACTCTGTGAGATGATTTCACAGAACACAAAGAAGTTTCTCAGAAAGCTTCTTTCTCTTTGTTATCGGAGGATATTTCCTTTGGCCCTATAGTCTTCAAAGGGATCCGAAATATCTGTTCTCAGATTCCACAGAAATAAGGCTAGCAAAGAGATCCACGAAATACAGATGTAACTCTGTGAGTGGAAGTCACACATCACAGAGCAGTTTCTCAGAAAGCTTCCTTCCAGATTTCATCTGAGGATATTTCTTTTTTCACCATAGCCCTCTATGGGCTTCCAAATATCACTTTGCCAATTCCACAAGAACTGTCTTAGCGAAAGGCTTCTTGAGGGGAAAGCTGTAACTCTGTGAGATGATTTCACAGAACACAAAGAAGTTTCTCAGAAAGCTTCTTTCTCTTTGTTATCGGAGGATATTTCCTTTGGCCCTATAGTCTTCAAAGGGATCCGAAATATCTGTTCTCAGATTCCACAGAAATAAGGCTAGCAAAGAGATTCACGAAATACAGATGTAACTCTATGACATGAACGAACAGAACACTAAGCAGTTTCTCAGAAAGCTTCTTTCCAGATTTCATCTGAGGATATTTCCTTTTTCACCATAGCCCTCTATGGGCTTCCAAATATCACTTTGCCAATTCCACAAGAATTGTCTTAGCGAAAGGCTTCTTGAGGGGAAAGCTGTAACTCTGTGAGATGATTTCACAGAACACAAAGAAGTTTCTCAGAAAGCTTCCTTCTCTTTGTTATCGGAGGATATTTCCTTTGGCCCTATAGTCTTCAAAGGGATCCGAAATATCTGTTCTCAGATTCCACAGAAATAAGGCTAGCAAAGAGATCCACGAAATACAGATGTAACTCTGTGAGTGGAAGTCATACATCACAGAGCAGTTTCTCAGAAAGCTTCTTTCCAGATTTCATCTGAGGATATTTCCTTTTTCACCATAGCCCTCTATGGGCTTCCAAATATCACTTTGCCAATACCACAAGAACTGTCTTAGCGAAAGGCTTCTTGAGTGGAAAGCTGTAACTCTGTGAGATGATTTCACAGAACCCAAAGAAGTTTCTCAGAAAGCTTCCTTCTCTTTGTTATGGGAGGATATTTCCTTTGGCCCTATAGTCTTCAAAGGTATCCGAAATATCTGTTCTCAGATTCCACAGAAATAAGGGTAGCAAAGAGATCCACGAAATACAGATGTAACTCTGTGAGTGGAAGTCACACATCACAGAGCAGTTTCTCAGAAAGCTTATTCCAGATTTTATCCGAGGATATTTCCTTTTTCACAATAGCTCTCTATGGGCTTCCAAATATCACTTTGCCAATTCCACAAGAACTGTCTTAGGAAAGGCTTCTTGAGGGGAAAGCTGTAACTCTGTGAGGTGATTTCACACAACACAAAGAAGTTTCTCAGAAAGCTTCTTTCTCTTTGTTATCGGAGGATATTTCCTTTGGCCCTATAGTCTTCAAAGGAATCCGAAATATCTGTTCTCAGATTCCACAGAAATAAGGCTAGCAAAGAGATCCACGAAATACAGATGTAACTCTGTGAGTGGAAGTCACACATCACAGAGCAGTTTCTCGGAATGCTTCCTTCCAGATTTCATCTGAGGATATTTCCTTTTTCACCATAGCCCTCTATGGGCTTCCAAATATCACTTTGCCAATTCCACAAGAACTGGCTTACCGAAAGGCTTCTTGAGGGGAAAGCTGTAACTCTGTGAGATGATTTCACAGAACACAAAGAAGTTTCTCAGAAAGCTTCTTTCTCTTTGTTATCGGAGGATATTTCCTATGGCCCTATAGTCTTCAAAGGGATCCGAAATATCTGTTCTCAGATTCCACAGAAATAAGGCTAGCAAAGAGATCCACGAAATACAGATGTAACTCTATGACATGAATGAACAGAACACTAAGCAGTTTCTCAGAAAGCTTCTTTCCAGATTTCATCTGAGGATATTTCCTTTTTCACCGTAGCCCTCTATGGGCTTCCAAATATCACTTTGCCAATTCCACAAGAATTGTCTTAGCGAAAGGCTTCTTGAGGGGAAAGCTGTAACTCTGTGAGATGATTTCACAGAACACAAAGAAGTTTCTCAGAAAGCTTCCTTCTCTTTGTTATCGGAGGATATTTCCTTTGGCCCTATAGTCTTCAAAGAGATCCGAAATATCTGTTCTCAGATTCCACAGAAATAAGGCTAGCAAAGAGATCCACGAAATACAGATGTAACTCTGTGAGTGGAAGTCATACATCACAGAGATGTTTCTCAGAAAGCTTCTTTCCAGATTTCATCTGAGGATATTTCCTTTTTCACCATAGCCCTCTATGGGCTTCCAAATATCACTTTGCCAATTCCACAAGAACTGTCTTAGGAAAGGCTTCTTGAGGGGAAAGCTGTAACTCTGTGAGATGATTTCACACAACACAAAGAAGTTTCTCAGAAAGCTTCTTTCTCTTTGTTATCGGAGGATATTTCCTTTGGCCCTATAGTCTTCAAAGGGATCCGAAATATCTGTTCTCAGATTCCACAGAAATAAGGCTAGCAAAGAGATCCACGAAATACAGATGTAACTCTGTGAGTGGAAGTCACACATCACAGAGCAGTTTCTCAGAATGCTTCCTTCCAGATTTCATCTGAGGATATTTCCTTTTTCACCATAGCCCTCTATGGGCTTCCAAATATCACTTTGCCAATTCCACAAGAACTGGCTTACCGAAAGGCTTCTTGAGGGGAAAGCTGTAACTCTGTGAGATGATTTCACAGAACACAAAGAAGTTTCTCAGAAAGCTTCTTTCTCTTTGTTATCGGAGGATATTTCCTATGGCCCTATAGTCTTCAAAGGGATCCGAAATATCTGTTCTCAGATTCCACAGAAATAAGGCTAGCAAAGAGATCCACGAAATACAGATGTAACTCTATGACATGAATGAACAGAACACTAAGCAGTTTCTCAGAAAGCTTCTTTCCAGATTTCATCTGAGGATATTTCCTTTTTCACCATAGCCCTCTATGGGCTTCCAAATATCACTTTGCCAATTCCACAAGAACTGTCTTAGCGAAAGGCTTCTTGAGGGGAAAGCTGTAACTCTGTGAGATGATTTCACAGAACACAAAGAAGTTTCTCAGAAAGCTTCCTTCTCTTTGTTATGGGAGGATATTTCCTTTGGCCCTATAGTCTTCAAAGGGATCCGAAATATCTGTTCTCAGATTCCACAGAAATAAGGCTAGCAAAGAGATCCACGAAA
The DNA here is from genome assembly GCF_043159975.1 of Macaca nemestrina. NCBI lineage: Eukaryota > Metazoa > Chordata > Mammalia > Primates > Cercopithecidae > Macaca > Macaca nemestrina. The sequence goes on from NC_092132.1 coordinate 107,672,692, forward strand.
TACAGATGTAACTCTGTGAGTGGAAGTCACACATCACAGAGCAGTTTCTCAGAAAGCTTCTTTCCAGATTTTATCTGAGGATATTTCCTTTTTCACAATAGCTCTCTATGGGCTTCCAAATATCACTTTGCCAATTCCACAAGAACTGTCTTAGGAAAGGCTTCTTGAGGGGAAAGCTGTAACTCTGTGAGATGATTTCACACAACACAAAGAAGTTTCTCAGAAAGCTTCTTTCTCTTTGTTATCGGAGGATATTTCCTTTGGCCCTATAGTCTTCAAAGGGATCCGAAATATCTGTTCTCAGATTCCACAGAAATAAGGCTAGCAAAGAGATCCACGAAATACAGATGTAACTCTGTGAGTGGAAGTCACACATCACAGAGCAGTTTCTCAGAATGCTTCCTTCCAGATTTCATCTGAGGATATTTCCTTTTTCACCATAGCCCTCTATGGGCTTCCAAATATCACTTTGCCAATTCCACAAGAACTGGCTTACCGAAAGGCTTCTTGAGGGGAAAGCTGTAACTCTGTGAGATGATTTCACAGAACACAAAGAAGTTTCTCAGAAAGCTTCTTTCTCTTTGTTATCGGAGGATATTTCCTATGGCCCTATAGTCTTCAAAGGGATCCGAAATATCTGTTCTCAGATTCCACAGAAATAAGGCTAGCAAAGAGATCCACGAAATACAGATGTAACTCTATGACATGAATGAACAGAACACTAAGCAGTTTCTCAGAAAGCTTCTTTCCAGATTTCATCTGAGGATATTTCCTTTTTCACCATAGCCCTCTATGGGCTTCCAAATATCACTTTGCCAATTCCACAAGAACTGTCTTAGCGAAAGGCTTCTTGAGGGGAAAGCTGTAACTCTGTGAGTTGATTTCACAGAACACAAGGAATTTTCTCAGAAAGCTTCCTTCTCTTTGTTATGGGAGGATATTTCCTTTGGCCCTATAGTCTTCAAAGGGATCCGAAATATCTGTTCTCAGATTCCACAAAAATAAGGCTAGCAAAGAGATCCACGAAATACAGATGTAACTCTGTGAGTGGAAGTCACACATCACAGAGCAGTTTCTCAGAAAGCTTCTTTCCAGATTTTATCTTAGGATATTTCCTTTTTCAAAATAGCTCTCTATGGGCTTCCAAATATCACTTTGCCAATTCCACAAGAACTGTCTTAGGAAAGGCTTCTTGAGGGGAAAGCTGTAACTCTGTGAGATGATTTCACAGAACACAAAGAAGTTTCTCAGAAAGCTTCTTTCTCTTTGTTATCGGAGGATATTTCCTTTGGCCCTATAGTCTTCAAAGTGATCCGAAATATCTGTTCTCAGATTCCACAGAAATAAGGCTAGCAAAGAGATCCACGAAATACAGATGTAACTCTGTGAGTGGAAGTCATACATCACAGAGCAGTCTCTCAGAAAGCTTCTTTCCAGATTTCATCTGAGGATATTTCCTTTTTCACCATAGCCCTCTATGGGCTTCCTAATATCACTTTGCCAATTCCACAAGAACTGTCTTAGCGAAAGGCTTCTTGAGGGGAAAGCTGTAACTCTGTGAGATGATTTCAAAGAACACAAAGAAGTTTCTCAGAAAGCTTCCTTCTCTTTGTCATCGGAGGATATTTCCTTTGGCCATATAGTCTTCAAAGGGATCCGAAATATCTGTTCTCAGATTCCACAGAAATAAGGCTAGCAAAGAGATCCACGAAATACAGATGTAACTCTGTGAGATGAATGAACAGAACACTAAGGAGTTTCTCAGAAAGCTTCTTTCTCTTTGTTATTGGAGGATATTTCCTTTGGCCCTATAGTCTTCAAAGGGATCCGAATTATCTGTTCTCAGATTCCACAGAAATAAGGCTAGCAAAGAGATCCACGAAATTCAGATGTAACTCTGTAAGATGAATGAAGAGAACACTAAGGAGTTTCTCAGAAAGCTTCTTTCCAGATTTCATCTGAGGATATTTCCTTTTTCACCATAGCCCTCTATGGGCTTCCAAATATCACTTTGCCAATTCCACAAGAACTGTCTTAGCGAAAGGCTTCTTGAGGGGAAAGCTGTAACTCTGTGAGATGATTTCACAGAACACAAAGAAGTTTCTCAGAAAGCCTCCTTCTCTTTGTTATCGGAGGATATTTCCTTTGGCCCTATAGTCTTCAAAGGGATCCGAAATATCTGTTCTCAGATTCCACAGAAATAAGGCTAGCAAAGAGATCCACGAAATACAGATGTAACTGTGTGAGTGGAAGTCACACATCACAGAGCAGTTTCTCAGAAAGCTTCTTTCCAGATTTCATCTGAGGATATTTTCTTTTTCACCAGAGCCCTCTATGGGCTTCAATATATCACTTTTCCAATTCCAGAAGAACTGTCTTAGCGAAAGTCTTCTTGAGGGGAAAGCTGTAACTCTGTGAGATGATTTCACAGAACACAAAGAAGTTTCTCAGAAAGCTTCTTTCTCTTTGTTATCGGAGGATATTTCCTTTGGCCCTATAGTCTTCAAAGGGATCCGAAATATCTGTTCTCAGATTCCACAGAAATAAGGCTAGCAAAGAGATCCACAAAATTCAGATGTAACTCTGTAAGATGAATGAACAGAACACTAAGGAGTTTCTCAGAAATCTTCTTTCCAGATTTCATCTGAGGATATTTCCTTTTTCACCATAGCCCTCTATGGGCTTCCAAATATCACTTTGCCAATTCCACAAGAACTGTCTTAGCGAAAGGCTTCTTGAGGGGAAAGCTGTAACTCCGTGAGATGATTTCACAGAACACAAAGAAGTTTCTCAGAAAGCTTCCTTCTCTTTGTTATCGGAGGATATTTCCTTTGGCCCTATAGTCTTCAAAGGGATCCGAAATATCTGTTGTCAGATTCCACAGAAATAAGGCTAGCAAAGAGATCCACTAAATACAGATGTAACTCTGTGAGTGGAAGTCACACCTCACAGAGCAGTTTCTCAGAAAGCTTCTTTCCCGATTTCATCTGAAGATATTTCCTTTTTCACCATAGCCCTCTATGGGCTTCCAAATATCACTTTGCCAATTCCACAAGAACTGTCTTATCGAAAGGCTTCTTGAGGGGAAAGCTCTAACTCTGTGAGATGATTTCACAGAACACAAAGAAGTTTCTCAGAAAGCTTCTTTCTCTTTGTTATCGCAGGATATTTCCTTTGGCCCTATAGTCTTCAAAGGGATCCGAAATATCTGTTCTCAGATTCCACAGAAATAAGACTAGCAAAGAGATCCACGAAATACCGATGTAACTCTGTGAGATGAATGAACAGAACACTAAGCAGTTTCTCAGAAAGCTTCTTTCCAGATTTCATCTGAGGATATTTCCTTCTTCACCATAGCCCTCTATGGGCTTCCAAATATCACTTTGCCAATTCCACAAGAACTGTCTTAGCGAAAGGCTTCTTGAGGGGAAAGCTCTAACTCTGTGAGATGATTTCACAGAACAAAAAGAAGTTTCTCAGAAAGCTTCTTTCTCTTTGTTATCAGAGGATATTTCCTTTGGCCCTATAGTCTTCAAAGGGATCCGAAATATCTGTTCTCAGATTCCACAGAAATAAGGCTAGCAAAGAGATCCACGAAATACAGATGTAACTCTGTGAGTGGAAGTCACACATCACAGAGCAGTTTCTCAGAAAGCTTCTTTCCAGAATTCATCTGAGGATATTTTCTTTTTCACCTTAGCCCTCTATGGGCTTCAATATATCACTTTGCCAATTCCACAAGAACTGTCTTAGCGAAAGTCTTCTTGAGTGGAAAGCTGTAACTCTGTGAGATGATTTCACAGAACACAAAGAAGTTTCTCAGAAAGCTTCTTTCTCTTTGTTATCGGAGGATATTTCCTTTGGCCCTATAGTCTTCAAAGCGATCCGAAATATCTGTTCTCAGATTCCACAGAAATAAGGCTAGCAAAGAGATCAACGAAATACAGATGTAACTCTGTGAGATGAATGAACAGAACACTAAGGAGTTTCTCAGAAAGCTTCTTTCCAGATTTCATCTGAGGATATTTCCTTTTTCACCATAGCCCTCTATGGGCTTCCAAATATCACTTTGCCAATTCCACAAGAACTGTCTTAGCGAAAGGCTTCTTGAGGGGAAAGCTGTAACTCCGTGAGATGATTTCACAGAACACAAAGAACTTTCTCAGAAAGCTTCCTTCTCTTTGTTATGGGAGGATATTTCCTTTGGCCCTATAGTCTTCAAAGGGATCCGAAATATCTGTTCTCAGATTCCACAGAAATAAGGCTAGCAAAGAGATCCACGAAATACAGATGTAACTCTGTGAGTGGAAGTCACACATCACAGAGCAGTTTCTCAGAAAGCTTCTTTCCAGATTTCATCTGAGGATATTTTCTTTTTCACCTTAGCCCTCTATGGGCTTCAATATATCACTTTGCCAATTCCACAAGAACTGTCTTAGCGAAAGTCTTCTTGAGTGGAAAGCTGTAACTCTGTGAGATGATTTCACAGAACACAAAGAAGTTTCTCAGAAAGCTTCCTTCTCTTTGTTATGGGAGGATATTTCCTTTGGCCCTATAGTCTTCAAAGGGATCCGAAATATCTGTTCTCAGATTCCACAGAAATAAGGCTAGCAAAGAGATCCACGAAATACAGATGTAACTCTGTGAGTGGAAGTCACACATCACAGAGCAGTTTCTCAGAAAGCTTCTTTCCAGATTTTATCTGAGGATATTTCCTTTTTCACAATAGCTCTCTATGGGCTTTCAAATATCACTTTGCCAATTCCACAAGAACTGTCTTAGGAAAGGCTTCTTGAGGGGAAAGCTGTAACTCTGTGAGATGATTTCACACAACACAAAGAAGTTTCTCAGAAAGCTTCTTTCTCTTTGTTATCGGAGGATATTTCCTTTGGCCCTATAGTCTTCAAAGGGATCCGAAATATCTGTTCTCAGATTCCACAGAAATAAGGCTAGCAAAGAGATCCACGAAATACAGATGTAACTCTGTGAGTGGAAGTCACACATCACAGAGCAGTTTCTCAGAATGCTTCCTTCCAGATTTCATCTGAGGATATTTCCTTTTTCACCATAGCCCTCTATGGGCTTCCAAATATCACTTTGCCAATTCCACAAGAACTGGCTTACCGAAAGGCTTCTTGAGGGGAAAGCTGTAACTCTGTGAGATGATTTCACAGAACACAAAGAAGTTTCTCAGAAAGCTTCTTTCTCTTTGTTATCGGAGGATATTTCCTATGGCCCTATAGTCTTCAAAGGGATCCGAAATATCTGTTCTCAGATTCCACAGAAATAAGGCTAGCAAAGAGATCCACGAAATACAGATGTAACTCTATGACATGAATGAACAGAACACTAAGCAGTTTCTCAGAAAGCTTCTTTCCAGATTTCATCTGAGGATATTTCCTTTTTCACCATAGCCCTCTATGGGCTTCCAAATATCACTTTGCCAATTCCACAAGAACTGTCTTAGCGAAAGGCTTCTTGAGGGGAAAGCTGTAACTCTGTGAGTTGATTTCACAGAACACAAGGAATTTTCTCAGAAAGCTTCCTTCTCTTTGTTATGGGAGGATATTTCCTTTGGCCCTATAGTCTTCAAAGGGATCCGAAATATCTGTTCTCAGATTCCACAAAAATAAGGCTAGCAAAGAGATCCACGAAATACAGATGTAACTCTGTGAGTGGAAGTCACACATCACAGAGCAGTTTCTCAGAAAGCTTCTTTCCAGATTTTATCTTAGGATATTTCCTTTTTCAAAATAGCTCTCTATGGGCTTCCAAATATCACTTTGCCAATTCCACAAGAACTGTCTTAGGAAAGGCTTCTTGAGGGGAAAGCTGTAACTCTGTGAGATGATTTCACAGAACACAAAGAAGTTTCTCAGAAAGCTTCTTTCTCTTTGTTATCGGAGGATATTTCCTTTGGCCCTATAGTCTTCAAAGTGATCCGAAATATCTGTTCTCAGATTCCACAGAAATAAGGCTAGCAAAGAGATCCACGAAATACAGATGTAACTCTGTGAGTGGAAGTCATACATCACAGAGCAGTCTCTCAGAAAGCTTCTTTCCAGATTTCATCTGAGGATATTTCCTTTTTCACCATAGCCCTCTATGGGCTTCCTAATATCACTTTGCCAATTCCACAAGAACTGTCTTAGCGAAAGGCTTCTTGAGGGGAAAGCTGTAACTCTGTGAGATGATTTCAAAGAACACAAAGAATTTTCTCAGAAAGCTTCCTTCTCTTTGTCATCGGAGGATATTTCCTTTGGCCATATAGTCTTCAAAGGGATCCGAAATATCTGTTCTCAGATTCCACAGAAATAAGGCTAGCAAAGAGATCCACGAAATACAGATGTAACTCTGTGAGATGAATGAACAGAACACTAAGGAGTTTCTCAGAAAGCTTCTTTCTCTTTGTTATTGGAGGATATTTCCTTTGGCCCTATAGTCTTCAAAGGGATCCGAATTATCTGTTCTCAGATTCCACAGAAATAAGGCTAGCAAAGAGATCCACGAAATTCAGATGTAACTCTGTAAGATGAATGAAGAGAACACTAAGGAGTTTCTCAGAAAGCTTCTTTCCAGATTTCATCTGAGGATATTTCCTTTTTCAACATAGCCCTCTATGGGCTTCCAAATATCACTTTGCCAATTCCACAAGAACTGTCTTAGCGAAAGGCTTCTTGAGGGGAAAGCTGTAACTCTGTGAGATGATTTCACAGAACACAAAGAAGTTTCTCAGAAAGCCTCCTTCTCTTTGTTATCGGAGGATATTTCCTTTGGCCCTATAGTCTTCAAAGGGATCCGAAATATCTGTTCTCAGATTCCACAGAAATAAGGCTAGCAAAGAGATCCACGAAATACAGATGTAACTGTGTGAGTGGAAGTCACACATCACAGAGCAGTTTCTCAGAAAGCTTCTTTCCAGATTTCATCTGAGGATATTTTCTTTTTCACCAGAGCCCTCTATGGGCTTCAATATATCACTTTTCCAATTCCAGAAGAACTGTCTTAGCGAAAGTCTTCTTGAGGGGAAAGCTGTAACTCTGTGAGATGATTTCACAGAACACAAAGAAGTTTCTCAGAAAGCTTCTTTCTCTTTGTTATCGGAGGATATTTCCTTTGGCCCTATAGTCTTCAAAGGGATCCGAAATATCTGTTCTCAGATTCCACAGAAATAAGGCTAGCAAAGAGATCCACAAAATTCAGATGTAACTCTGTAAGATGAATGAACAGAACACTAAGGAGTTTCTCAGAAATCTTCTTTCCAGATTTCATCTGAGGATATTTCCTTTTTCACCATAGCCCTCTATGGGCTTCCAAATATCACTTTGCCAATTCCACAAGAACTGTCTTAGCGAAAGGCTTCTTGAGGGGAAAGCTGTAACTCCGTGAGATGATTTCACAGAACACAAAGAAGTTTCTCAGAAAGCTTCCTTCTCTTTGTTATGGGAGGATATTTCCTTTGGCCCTATAGTCTTCAAAGGGATCCGAAATATCTGTTGTCAGATTCCACAGAAATAAGGCTAGCAAAGAGATCCACTAAATACAGATGTAACTCTGTGAGTGGAAGTCACACCTCACAGAGCAGTTTCTCAGAAAGCTTCTTTCCCGATTTCATCTGAAGATATTTCCTTTTTCACCATAGCCCTCTATGGGCTTCCAAATATCACTTTGCCAATTCCACAAGAACTGTCTTATCGAAAGGCTTCTTGAGTGGAAAGCTGTAACTCTGTGAGATGATTTCACAGAACACAAAGAAGTTTCTCAGAAAGCTTCTTTCTCTTTGTTATCGCAGGATATTTCCTTTGGCCCTATAGTCTTCAAAGGGATCCGAAATATCTGTTCTCAGATTCCACAGAAATAAGACTAGCAAAGAGATCCACGAAATACCGATGTAACTCTGTGAGATGAATGAACAGAACACTAAGCAGTTTCTCAGAAAGCTTCTTTCCAGATTTCATCTGAGGATATTTCCTTCTTCACCATAGCCCTCTATGGGCTTCCAAATATCACTTTGCCAATTCCACAAGAACTGTCTTAGCGAAAGGCTTCTTGAGGGGAAAGCTGTAACTCCGTGAGATGATTTCACAGAACACAAAGAACTTTCTCAGAAAGCTTCCTTCTCTTTGTTATGGGAGGATATTTCCTTTGGCCCTATAGTCTTCAAAGGGATCCGAAATATCTGTTCTCAGATTCCACAGAAATAAGGCTAGCAAAGAGATCCACGAAATACAGATGTAACTCTGTGAGTGGAAGTCACACATCACAGAGCAGTTTCTCAGAAAGCTTCTTTCCAGATTTCATCTGAGGATATTTTCTTTTTCACCTTAGCCCTCTATGGGCTTCAATATATCACTTTGCCAATTCCACAAGAACTGTCTTAGCGAAAGTCTTCTTGAGTGGAAAGCTGTAACTCTGTGAGATGATTTCACAGAACACAAAGAAGTTTCTCAGAAAGCTTCCTTCTCTTTGTTATGGGAGGATATTTCCTTTGGCCCTATAGTCTTCAAAGGGATCCGAAATATCTGTTCTCAGATTCCACAGAAATAAGGCTAGCAAAGAGATCCACGAAATACAGATGTAACTCTGTGAGTGGAAGTCACACATCACAGAGCAGTTTCTCAGAAAGCTTCTTTCCAGATTTTATCTGAGGATATTTCCTTTTTCACAATAGCTCTCTATGGGCTTTCAAATATCACTTTGCCAATTCCACAAGAACTGTCTTAGGAAAGGCTTCTTGAGGGGAAAGCTGTAACTCTGTGAGATGATTTCACACAACACAAAGAAGTTTCTCAGAAAGCTTCTTTCTCTTTGTTATCGGAGGATATTTCCTTTGGCCCTATAGTCTTCAAAGGGATCCGAAATATCTGTTCTCAGATTCCACAGAAATAAGGCTAGCAAAGAGATCCACGAAATACAGATGTAACTCTGTGAGTGGAAGTCACACATCACAGAGCAGTTTCTCAGAATGCTTCCTTCCAGATTTCATCTGAGGATATTTCCTTTTTCACCATAGCCCTCTATGGGCTTCCAAATATCACTTTGCCAATTCCACAAGAACTGGCTTACCGAAAGGCTTCTTGAGGGGAAAGCTGTAACTCTGTGAGATGATTTCACAGAACACAAAGAAGTTTCTCAGAAAGCTTCTTTCTCTTTGTTATCGGAGGATATTTCCTATGGCCCTATAGTCTTCAAAGGGATCCGAAATATCTGTTCTCAGATTCCACAGAAATAAGGCTAGCAAAGAGATCCACGAAATACAGATGTAACTCTATGACATGAATGAACAGAACACTAAGCAGTTTCTCAGAAAGCTTCTTTCCAGATTTCATCTGAGGATATTTCCTTTTTCACCATAGCCCTCTATGGGCTTCCAAATATCACTTTGCCAATTCCACAAGAACTGTCTTAGCGAAAGGCTTCTTGAGGGGAAAGCTGTAACTCTGTGAGTTGATTTCACAGAACACAAGGAATTTTCTCAGAAAGCTTCCTTCTCTTTGTTATGGGAGGATATTTCCTTTGGCCCTATAGTCTTCAAAGGGATCCGAAATATCTGTTCTCAGATTCCACAAAAATAAGGCTAGCAAAGAGATCCACGAAATACAGATGTAACTCTGTGAGTGGAAGTCACACATCACAGAGCAGTTTCTCAGAAAGCTTCTTTCCAGATTTTATCTTAGGATATTTCCTTTTTCAAAATAGCTCTCTATGGGCTTCCAAATATCACTTTGCCAATTCCACAAGAACTGTCTTAGGAAAGGCTTCTTGAGGGGAAAGCTGTAACTCTGTGAGATGATTTCACAGACCACAAAGAAGTTTCTCAGAAAGCTTCTTTCTCTTTGTTATCGGAGGATATTTCCTTTGGCCCTATAGTCTTCAAAGTGATCCGAAATATCTGTTCTCAGATTCCACAGAAATAAGGCTAGCAAAGAGATCCACGAAATACAGATGTAACTCTGTGAGTGGAAGTCATACATCACAGAGCAGTCTCTCAGAAAGCTTCTTTCCAGATTTCATCTGAGGATATTTCCTTTTTCACCATAGCCCTCTATGGGCTTCCTAATATCACTTTGCCAATTCCACAAGAACTGTCTTAGCGAAAGGCTTCTTGAGGGGAAAGCTGTAACTCTGTGAGATGATTTCAAAGAACACAAAGAAGTTTCTCAGAAAGCTTCCTTCTCTTTGTCATCGGAGGATATTTCCTTTGGCCATATAGTCTTCAAAGGGATCCGAAATATCTGTTCTCAGATTCCACAGAAATAAGGCTAGCAAAGAGATCCACGAAATACAGATGTAACTCTGTGAGATGAATGAACAGAACACTAAGGAGTTTCTCAGAAAGCTTCTTTCTCTTTGTTATTGGAGGATATTTCCTTTGGCCCTATAGTCTTCAAAGGGATCCGAATTATCTGTTCTCAGATTCCACAGAAATAAGGCTAGCAAAGAGATCCACGAAATTCAGATGTAACTCTGTAAGATGAATGAAGAGAACACTAAGGAGTTTCTCAGAAAGCTTCTTTCCAGATTTCATCTGAGGATATTTCCTTTTTCACCATAGCCCTCTATGGGCTTCCAAATATCACTTTGCCAATTCCACAAGAACTGTCTTAGCGAAAGGCTTCTTGAGGGGAAAGCTGTAACTCTGTGAGATGATTTCACAGAACACAAAGAAGTTTCTCAGAAAGCCTCCTTCTCTTTGTTATCGGAGGATATTTCCTTTGGCCCTATAGTCTTCAAAGGGATCCGAAATATCTGTTCTCAGATTCCACAGAAATAAGGCTAGCAAAGAGATCCACGAAATACAGATGTAACTGTGTGAGTGGAAGTCACACATCACAGAGCAGTTTCTCAGAAAGCTTCTTTCCAGATTTCATCTGAGGATATTTTCTTTTTCACCAGAGCCCTCTATGGGCTTCAATATATCACTTTTCCAATTCCAGAAGAACTGTCTTAGCGAAAGTCTTCTTGAGGGGAAAGCTGTAACTCTGTGAGATGATTTCACAGAACACAAAGAAGTTTCTCAGAAAGCTTCTTTCTCTTTGTTATCGGAGGATATTTCCTTTGGCCCTATAGTCTTCAAAGGGATCCGAAATATCTGTTCTCAGATTCCACAGAAATAAGGCTAGCAAAGAGATCCACAAAATTCAGATGTAACTCTGTAAGATGAATGAACAGAACACTAAGGAGTTTCTCAGAAATCTTCTTTCCAGATTTCATCTGAGGATATTTCCTTTTTCACCATAGCCCTCTATGGGCTTCCAAATATCACTTTGCCAATTCCACAAGAACTGTCTTAGCGAAAGGCTTCTTGAGGGGAAAGCTGTAACTCCGTGAGATGATTTCACAGAACACAAAGAAGTTTCTCAGAAAGCTTCCTTCTCTTTGTTATCGGAGGATATTTCCTTTGGCCCTATAGTCTTCAAAGGGATCCGAAATATCTGTTGTCAGATTCCACAGAAATAAGGCTAGCAAAGAGATCCACTAAATACAGATGTAACTCTGTGAGTGGAAGTCACACCTCACAGAGCAGTTTCTCAGAAAGCTTCTTTCCCGATTTCATCTGAAGATATTTCCTTTTTCACCATAGCCCTCTATGGGCTTCCAAATATCACTTTGCCAATTCCACAAGAACTGTCTTATCGAAAGGCTTCTTGAGGGGAAAGCTCTAACTCTGTGAGATGATTTCACAGAACACAAAGAAGTTTCTCAGAAAGCTTCTTTCTCTTTGTTATCGCAGGATATTTCCTTTGGCCCTATAGTCTTCAAAGGGATCCGAAATATCTGTTCTCAGATTCCACAGAAATAAGACTAGCAAAGAGATCCACGAAATACCGATGTAACTCTGTGAGATGAATGAACAGAACACTAAGCAGTTTCTCAGAAAGCTTCTTTCCAGATTTCATCTGAGGATATTTCCTTCTTCACCATAGCCCTCTATGGGCTTCCAAATATCACTTTGCCAATTCCACAAGAACTGTCTTAGCGAAAGGCTTCTTGAGGGGAAAGCTCTAACTCTGTGAGATGATTTCACAGAACAAAAAGAAGTTTCTCAGAAAGCTTCTTTCTCTTTGTTATCAGAGGATATTTCCTTTGGCCCTATAGTCTTCAAAGGGATCCGAAATATCTGTTCTCAGATTCCACAGAAATAAGGCTAGCAAAGAGATCCACGAAATACAGATGTAACTCTGTGAGTGGAAGTCACACATCACAGAGCAGTTTCTCAGAAAGCTTCTTTCCAGAATTCATCTGAGGATATTTTCTTTTTCACCTTAGCCCTCTATGGGCTTCAATATATCACTTTGCCAATTCCACAAGAACTGTCTTAGCGAAAGTCTTCTTGAGTGGAAAGCTGTAACTCTGTGAGATGATTTCACAGAACACAAAGAAGTTTCTCAGAAAGCTTCTTTCTCTTTGTTATCGGAGGATATTTCCTTTGGCCCTATAGTCTTCAAAGCGATCCGAAATATCTGTTCTCAGATTCCACAGAAATAAGGCTAGCAAAGAGATCAACGAAATACAGATGTAACTCTGTGAGATGAATGAACAGAACACTAAGGAGTTTCTCAGAAAGCTTCTTTCCAGATTTCATCTGAGGATATTTCCTTTTTCACCATAGCCCTCTATGGGCTTCCAAATATCACTTTGCCAATTCCACCAGAACTGTCTTAGCGAAAGGCTTCTTGAGGGGAAAGCTGTAACTCCGTGAGATGATTTCACAGAACACAAAGAACTTTCTCAGAAAGCTTCCTTCTCTTTGTTATGGGAGGATATTTCCTTTGGCCCTATAGTCTTCAAAGGGATCCGAAATATCTGTTCTCAGATTCCACAGAAATAAGGCTAGCAAAGAGATCCACTAAATACAGATGTAACTCTGTGACTGGAAGTCACACATCACAGAGCAATTTCTCAGAAAGCTTCTTTCCCGATTTCATCTGAGGATATTTCCTTTTTCACCATAGCCCTCTATGGGCTTCCAAATATCACTTTGCCAATTACACAAGAACTGTCTTATCGAAAGGCTTCTTGAGGGGAAAGCTGTAACTCTGTGAGATGATTTCACAGAACACAAAGAAGTTTCTCAGAAAGCTTCTTTCTCTTTGTTATCGCAGGATATTTCCTTTGGCCCTATAGTCTACAAAGGGATCCGAAATATCTGTTCTCAGATTCCACAGAAATAAGACTAGCAAAGAGATCCACGAAATACCGATGTAACTCTGTGAGATGAATGAACAGAACACTAAGCAGTTTCTCAGAAAGCTTCTTTCCAGATTTCATCTGAGGATATTTCCTTCTTCACCATAGCCCTCTAGGGGCTTCCAAATATCACTTTGCCAATTCCACAAGAACTGTCTTAGCGAAAGGCTTCTTGAGGGGAAAGCTGTAACTCTGTGAGATGATTTCACAGAACACAAAGAAGTTTCTCAGAAAGCTTCTTTCTCTTTGTTATCAGAGGATATTTCCTTTGGCCCTATAGTCTTCAAAGGGATCCGAAATATCTGTTCTCAGATTCCACAGAAATAAGGCTAGCAAAGAGATCCACGAAATACAGATGTAACTCTGTGAGTGGAAGTCACACATCACAGAGCAGTTTCTCAGAAAGCTTCTTTCCAGATTTCATCTGAGGATATTTCCTTTTTCACCATAGCCCTCTATGGGCTTCCAAATATCACTTTGCCAATTCCAGAAGAACTGGCTTACCGAAAGGCTTCTTGAGGGGAAAGCTGTAACTCTGTGAGATGATTTCACAGAACACAAAGAAGTTTCTCAGAAAGCTTCTTTCTCTTTGTTATCAGAGGATATTTCCTTTGGCCCTATAGTCTTCAAAGGGATCCGAAATATCTGTTCTCAGATTCCACAGAAATAAGGCTAGCAAAGAGATCCACGAAATACAGATGTAACTCTGTGAGTGGAAGTCACACATCACAGAGCAGTTTCTCAGAAAGCTTCTTTCCAGATTTCATCTGAGGATATTTTCTTTTTCACCTTAGCCCTCTATGGGCTTCAATATATCACTTTGCCAATTCCACAAGAACTGTCTTAGCGAAAGTCTTCTTGAGTGGAAAGCTGTAACTCTGTGAGATGATTTCACAGAACACAAAGAAGTTTCTCAGAAAGCTTCTTTCTCTTTGTTATCGGAGGATAATTCCTTTGGCCCTATAGTCTTCAAAGGGATCCGAAATATCTGTTCTCAGATTCCACAGAAATAAGGCTAGCAAAGAGATCAACGAAATACAGATGTAACTCTGTGAGATGAATGAACAGAACACTAAGGAGTTTCTCAGAAAGCTTCTTTCCAGATTTCATCTGAGGATATTTCCTTTTTCACCATAGCCCTCTATGGGCTTCCAAATATCACTTTGCCAATTCCACAAGAACTGTCTTAGCGAAAGGCTTCTTGAGGGGAAAGCTGTAACTCCGTGAGATGATTTCACAGAACACAAAGAACTTTCTCAGAAAGCTTCCTTCTCTTTGTTATGGGAGGATATTTCCTTTGGCCCTATAGTCTTCAAAGGGATCCGAAATATCTGTTCTCAGATTCCACAGAAATAAGGCTAGCAAAGAGATCCACTAAATACAGATGTAACTCTGTGACTGGAAGTCACACATCACAGAGCAGTTTCTCAGAAAGCTTCTTTCCCGATTTCATCTGAGGATATTTCCTTTTTCACCATAGCCCTCTATGGGCTTCCAAATATCACTTTGCCAATTACACAAGAACTGTCTTATCGAAAGGCTTCTTGAGGGGAAAGCTGTAACTCTGAGAGATGATTTCACAGAACACAAAGAAGTTTCTCAGAAAGCTTCTTTCTCTTTGTTATCGCAGGATATTTCCTTTGGCCCTATAGTCTACAAAGGGATCCGAAATATCTGTTCTCAGATTCCACAGAAATAAGACTAGCAAAGAGATCCACGAAATACAGATGTAACTCTGTGAGATGAATGAACAGAACACTAAGCAGTTTCTCAGAAAGCTTCTTTCCAGATTTCATCTGAGGATATTTCCTTCTTCACCATAGCCCTCTAGGGGCTTCCAAATATCACTTTGCCAATTCCACAAGAACTGTCTTAGCGAAAGGCTTCTTGAGGGGAAAGCTGTAACTCTGTGAGATGATTTCACAGAACACAAAGAAGTTTCTCAGAAAGCTTCTTTCTCTTTGTTATCAGAGGATATTTCCTTTGGCCCTATAGTCTTCAAAGGGATCCGAAATATCTGTTCTCAGATTCCACAGAAATAAGGCTAGCAAAGAGATCCACGAAATACAGATGTAACTCTGTGACTGGAAGTCACACATCACAGAGCAGTTTCTCAGAAAGCTTCTTTCCCGATTTCATCTGAGGATATTTCCTTTTTCACCATAGCCCTCTATGGGCTTCCAAATATCACTTTGCCAATTCCAGAAGAACTGGCTTACCGAAAGGCTTCTTGAGGGGAAAGCTGTAACTCTGTGAGATGATTTCACAGAACACAAAGAAGTTTCTCAGAAAGCTTCTTTCTCTTTGTTATCGGAGGATATTTCCTTTGGCCCTATAGTCTTCAAAGGGATCCGAAATATCTGTTCTCAGATTCCACAGAAATAAGGCTAGCAAAGAGATCCACGAAATACAGATGTAACTCTATGACATGAATGAACAGAACACTAAGCAGTTTCTCAGAAAGCTTCTTTCCAGATTTCATCTGAGGATATTTCCTTTTTCACCATAGCCCTCTATGGGCTTCCAAATATCACTTTGCCAATTCCACAAGAATTGTCTTAGCGAAAGGCTTCTTGAGGGGAAAGCTGTAACTCTGTGAGATGATTTCACAGAACACAAAGAAGTTTCTCAGAAAGCTTCCTTCTCTTTGTTATCGGAGGATATTTCCTTTGGCCCTATAGTCTTCAAAGGGATCCGAAATATCTGTTCTCAGATTCCACAGAAATAAGGCTAGCAAAGAGATCCACGAAATACAGATGTAACTCTGTGAGTGGAAGTCACACATCACAGAGCAGTTTCTCAGAAAGCTTCTTTCCAGATTTCATGTGAGGATATTTCCTTTTTCACCATAGCCCTCTATGGGCTTCCAAATATCACTTTGCCAATTCCACAAGAACTGTCTTAGCGAAAGGCTTCTTGAGGGGAAAGCTGTAACTCTGTGAGATGATTTCACAGAACACAAAGAAGTTTCTCAGAAAGCTTCCTTCTCTTTGTTATCGGAGGATATTTCCTTTGGCCCTATAGTCTTCAAAGGGATCCGAAATATCTGTTCTCAGATTCCACAGAAATAAGGCTAGCAAAGAGATCCACGAAATACAGATGTAACTCTGTGAGTGGAAGTCACACATCACAGAGCAGTTTCTCAGAAAGCTTCTTTCCAGATTTTATCTGAGGATATTTCCTTTTTCACCATAGCTCTCTATGGGCTTCCAAATATCACTTTGCCAATTCCACAAGAACCGTCTTAGCGAAAGGCTTCTTGAGGGGAAAGCTGTAACTCTGTGAGATGATTTCACAGAACACAAAGAAGTTTCTCAGAAAGCTTCTTTCTCTTTGTTATCGGAGGATATTTCCTTTGGCCCTATAGTCTTCAAAGGGATCCGAAATATCTGTTCTCAGATTCCACAGAAATAAGGCTAGCAAAGAGATCCACGAAATACAGATGTAACTCTGTGAGTGGAAGTCATACATCACAGAGCAGTTTCTCAGAAAGCTTCTTTCCAGATTTCATCTGAGGATATTTCCTTTTTCACCATAGCCCTCTATGGGCTTCCAAATATCACTTTGCCAATACCACAAGAACTGTCTTAGCGAAAGGCTTCTTGAGTGGAAAGCTGTAACTCTGTGAGATGATTTCACAGAACCCAAAGAAGTTTCTCAGAAAGCTTCCTTCTCTTTGTTATGGGAGGATATTTCCTTTGGCCCTATAGTCTTCAAAGGGATCCGAAATATCTGTTCTCAGATTCCACAGAAATAAGGCTAGCAAAGAGATCCACGAAATACAGATGTAACTCTGTGAGTGGAAGTCACACATCACAGAGCAGTTTCTCAGAAAGCTTATTCCAGATTTTATCCGAGGATATTTCCTTTTTCACAATAGCTCTCTATGGGCTTCCAAATATCACTTTCCCAATTCCACAAGAACTGTCTTAGGAAAGGCTTCTTGAGGGAAAGCTGTAACTCTGTGAGGTGATTTCACACAACACAAAGAAGTTTCTCAGAAAGCTTCTTTCTCTTTGTTATCGGAGGATATTTCCTTTGGCCCTATAGTCTTCAAAGGAATCCGAAATATCTGTTCTCAGATTCCACAGAAATAAGGCTAGCAAAGAGATCCACGAAATACAGATGTAACTCTGTGAGTGGAAGTCACACATCACAGAGCAGTTTCTCGGAATGCTTCCTTCCAGATTTCATCTGAGGATATTTCCTTTTTCACCATAGCCCTCTATGGGCTTCCAAATATCACTTTGCCAATTCCACAAGAACTGGCTTACCGAAAGGCTTCTTGAGGGGAAAGCTGTAACTCTGTGAGATGATTTCACAGAACACAAAGAAGTTTCTCAGAAAGCTTCTTTCTCTTTGTTATCGGAGGATATTTCCTATGGCCCTATAGTCTTCAAAGGGATCCGAAATATCTGTTCTCAGATTCCACAGAAATAAGGCTAGCAAAGAGATCCACGAAATACAGATGTAACTCTATGACATGAATGAACAGAACACTAAGCAGTTTCTCAGAAAGCTTCTTTCCAGATTTCATCTGAGGATATTTCCTTTTTCACCATAGCCCTCTATGGGCTTCCAAATATCACTTTGCCAATTCCACAAGAATTGTCTTAGCGAAAGGCTTCTTGAGGGGAAAGCTGTAACTCTGTGAGATGATTTCACAGAACACAAAGAAGTTTCTCAGAAAGCTTCCTTCTCTTTGTTATCGGAGGATATTTCCTTTGGCCCTATAGTCTTCAAAGAGATCCGAAATATCTGTTCTCAGATTCCACAGAAATAAGGCTAGCAAAGAGATCCACGAAATACAGATGTAACTCTGTGACTGGAAGTCATACATCACAGAGATGTTTCTCAGAAAGCTTCTTTCCAGATTTCATCTGAGGATATTTCCTTTTTCACCATAGCCCTCTATGGGCTTCCAAATATCACTTTGCCAATTCCACAAGAACTGTCTTAGCGAAAGGCTTCTTGAGGGGAAAGCTGTAACTCTGTGAGATGATTTCACAGAACACAAAGAAGTTTCTCAGAAAGCTTCCTTCTCTTTGTTATGGGAGGATATTTCCTTTGGCCCTATAGTCTTCAAAGGGATCCGAAATATCTGTTCTCAGATTCCACAGAAATAAGGCTAGGAAAGAGATCCACGAAATACAGATGTAACTCTGTGAGTGGAAGTCACACATCACAGAGCAGTTTCTCAGAAAGCTTCTTTCCAGATTTTATCTGAGGATATTTCTTTTTTCAAAATAGCTGTCTATGGGCTTCCAAATATCACTTTGCCAATTCCAGAAGAACTGTCTTAGGAAAGGCTTCTTGAGGGGAAAGCTGTAACTCTGTGAGATGATTTCACAGAACACAAAGAAGTTTCTCAGAAAGCTTCTTTCTCTTTGTTATCGGAGGATATTTCCTTTGGCCCTATAGTCTTCAAAGGGATCCGAAATATCTGTTCTCAGATTCCACAGAAATAAGGCTAGCAAAGAGATCCACGAAATACAGATGTAACTCTGTGAGTGGAAGTCGTACATCACAGAGCAGTCTCTCAGAAAGCTTCTTTCCAGATTTCATCTGAGGATATTTCCTTTTTCACCATAGCCCTCTATGGGCTTCCAAATATCACTTTGCCAATTCCACAAGAACTGTCTTAGCGAAAGGCTTCTTGAGGGGAAAGCTGTAACTCCGTGAGATGATTTCACAGAACACAAAGAAGTTTCTCAGAAAGCTTCCTTCTCTTTGTTATGGGAGGATATTTCCTTTGGCCCTATAGTCTTCAAAGGGATCCGAAATATCTGTTGTCAGATTCCACAGAAATAAGGCTAGCAAAGAGATCCACTAAATACAGATGTAACTCTGTGAGTGGAAGTCACACCTCACAGAGCAGTTTCTCAGAAAGCTTCTTTCCCGATTTCATCTGAAGATATTTCCTTTTTCACCATAGCCCTCTATGGGCTTCCAAATATCACTTTGCCAATTCCACAAGAACTGTCTTATCGAAAGGCTTCTTGAGGGGAAAGCTCTAACTCTGTGAGATGATTTCACAGAACACAAAGAAGTTTCTCAGAAAGCTTCTTTCTCTTTGTTATCGCAGGATATTTCCTTTGGCCCTATAGTCTTCAAAGGGATCCGAAATATCTGTTCTCAGATTCCACAGAAATAAGACTAGCAAAGAGATCCACGAAATACCGATGTAACTCTGTGAGATGAATGAACAGAACACTAAGCAGTTTCTCAGAAAGCTTCTTTCCAGATTTCATCTGAGGATATTTCCTTCTTCACCATAGCCCTCTATGGGCTTCCAAATATCACTTTGCCAATTCCACAAGAACTGTCTTAGCGAAAGGCTTCTTGAGGGGAAAGCTCTAACTCTGTGAGATGATTTCACAGAACAAAAAGAAGTTTCTCAGAAAGCTTCTTTCTCTTTGTTATCAGAGGATATTTCCTTTGGCCCTATAGTCTTCAAAGGGATCCGAAATATCTGTTCTCAGATTCCACAGAAATAAGGCTAGCAAAGAGATCCACGAAATACAGATGTAACTCTGTGAGTGGAAGTCACACATCACAGAGCAGTTTCTCAGAAAGCTTCTTTCCAGATTTCATCTGAGGATATTTTCTTTTTCACCTTAGCCCTCTATGGGCTTCAATATATCACTTTGCCAATTCCACAAGAACTGTCTTAGCGAAAGTCTTCTTGAGTGGAAAGCTGTAACTCTGTGAGATGATTTCACAGAACACAAAGAAGTTTCTCAGAAAGCTTCTTTCTCTTTGTTATCGGAGGATATTTCCTTTGGCCCTATAGTCTTCAAAGGGATCCGAAATATCTGTTCTCAGATTCCACAGAAATAAGGCTAGCAAAGAGATCAACGAAATACAGATGTAACTCTGTGAGATGAATGAACAGAACACTAAGGAGTTTCTCAGAAAGCTTCTTTCCAGATTTCATCTGAGGATATTTCCTTTTTCACCATAGCCCTCTATGGGCTTCCAAATATCACTTTGCCAATTCCACAAGAACTGTCTTAGCGAAAGGCTTCTTGAGGGGAAAGCTGTAACTCCGTGAGATGATTTCACAGAACACAAAGAACTTTCTCAGAAAGCTTCCTTCTCTTTGTTATGGGAGGATATTTCCTTTGGCCCTATAGTCTTCAAAGGGATCCGAAATATCTGTTCTCAGATTCCACAGAAATAAGGCTAGCAAAGAGATCCACTAAATACAGATGTAACTCTGTGACTGGAAGTCACACATCACAGAGCAATTTCTCAGAAAGCTTCTTTCCCGATTTCATCTGAGGATATTTCCTTTTTCACCATAGCCCTCTATGGGCTTCCAAATATCACTTTGCCAATTACACAAGAACTGTCTTATCGAAAGGCTTTTTGAGGGGAAAGCTGTAACTCTGTGAGATGATTTCACAGAACACAAAGAAGTTTCTCAGAAAGCTTCTTTCTCTTTGTTATCGCAGGATATTTCCTTTGGCCCTATAGTCTACAAAGGGATCCGAAATATCTGTTCTCAGATTCCACAGAAATAAGACTAGCAAAGAGATCCACGAAATACCGATGTAACTCTGTGAGATGAATGAACAGAACACTAAGCAGTTTCTCAGAAAGCTTCTTTCCAGATTTCATCTGAGGATATTTCCTTCTTCACCATAGCCCTCTAGGGGCTTCCAAATATCACTTTGCCAATTCCACAAGAACTGTCTTAGCGAAAGGCTTCTTGAGGGGAAAGCTGTAACTCTGTGAGATGATTTCACAGAACACAAAGAAGTTTCTCAGAAAGCTTCTTTCTCTTTGTTATCGGAGGATATTTCCTTTGGCCCTATAGTCTTCAAAGGGATCCGAAATATCTGTTCTCAGATTCCACAGAAATAAGGCTAGCAAAGAGATCAACGAAATACAGATGTAACTCTGTGAGATGAATGAACAGAACACTAAGGAGTTTCTCAGAAAGCTTCTTTCCAGATTTCATCTGAGGATATTTCCTTTTTCACCATAGCCCTCTATGGGCATCCAAATATCACTTTGCCAATTCCACAAGAACTGTCTTAGCGAAAGGCTTCTTGAGGGGAAAGCTGTAACTCCGTGAGATGATTTCACAGAACACAAAGAACTTTCTCAGAAAGCTTCCTTCTCTTTGTTATGGGAGGATATTTCCTTTGGCCCTATAGTCTTCAAAGGGATCCGAAATATCTGTTCTCAGATTCCACAGAAATAAGGCTAGCAAAGAGATCCACTAAATACAGATGTAACTCTGTGACTGGAAGTCACACATCACAGAGCAGTTTCTCAGAAAGCTTCTTTCCCGATTTCATCTGAGGATATTTCCTTTTTCACCATAGCCCTCTATGGGCTTCCAAATATCACTTTGCCAATTACACAAGAACTGTCTTATCGAAAGGCTTCTTGAGGGGAAAGCTGTAACTCTGAGAGATGATTTCACAGAACACACAGAAGTTTCTCAGAAAGCTTCTTTCTCTTTGTTATCGCAGGATATTTCCTTTGGCCCTATAGTCTACAAAGGGATCCGAAATATCTGTTCTCAGATTCCACAGAAATAAGACTAGCAAAGAGATCCACGAAATACCGATGTAACTCTGTGAGATGAATGAACAGAACACTAAGCAGTTTCTCAGAAAGCTTCTTTCCAGATTTCATCTGAGGATATTTCCTTCTTCACCATAGCCCTCTAGGGGCTTCCAAATATCACTTTGCCAATTCCACAAGAACTGTCTTAGCGAAAGGCTTCTTGAGGGGAAAGCTGTAACTCTGTGAGATGATTTCACAGAACACAAAGAAGTTTCTCAGAAAGCTTCTTTCTCTTTGTTATCAGAGGATATTTCCTTTGGCCCTATAGTCTTCAAAGGGATCCGAAATATCTGTTCTCAGATTCCACAGAAATAAGGCTAGCAAAGAGATCCACGAAATACAGATGTAACTCTGTGACTGGAAGTCACACATCACAGAGCAGTTTCTCAGAAAGCTTCTTTCCCGATTTCATCTGAGGATATTTCCTTTTTCACCATAGCCCTCTATGGGCTTCCAAATATCACTTTGCCAATTCCAGAAGAACTGGCTTACCGAAAGGCTTCTTGAGGGGAAAGCTGTAACTCTGTGAGATGATTTCACAGAACACAAAGAAGTTTCTCAGAAAGCTTCTTTCTCTTTGTTATCGGAGGATATTTCCTTTGGCCCTATAGTCTTCAAAGGGATCCGAAATATCTGTTCTCAGATTCCACAGAAATAAGGCTAGCAAAGAGATCCACGAAATACAGATGTAACTCTATGACATGAATGAACAGAACACTAAGCAGTTTCTCAGAAAGCTTCTTTCCAGATTTCATCTGAGGATATTTCCTTTTTCACCATAGCCCTCTATGGGCTTCCAAATATCACTTTGCCAATTCCACAAGAATTGTCTTAGCGAAAGGCTTCTTGAGGGGAAAGCTGTAACTCTGTGAGATGATTTCACAGAACACAAAGAAGTTTCTCAGAAAGCTTCCTTCTCTTTGTTATCGGAGGATATTTCCTTTGGCCCTATAGTCTTCAAAGGGATCCGAAATATCTGTTCTCAGATTCCACAGAAATAAGGCTAGCAAAGAGATCCACGAAATACAGATGTAACTCTGTGAGTGGAAGTCACACATCACAGAGCAGTTTCTCAGAAAGCTTCTTTCCAGATTTCATGTGAGGATATTTCCTTTTTCACCATAGCCCTCTATGGGCTTCCAAATATCACTTTGCCAATTCCACAAGAACTGTCTTAGCGAAAGTCTTCTTGAGGGGAAAGCTGTAACTCTGTGAGATGATTTCACAGAACACAAAGAAGTTTCTCAGAAAGCTTCCTTCTCTTTGTTATCGGAGGATATTTCCTTTGGCCCTATAGTCTTCAAAGGGATCCGAAATATCTGTTCTCAGATTCCACAGAAATAAGGCTAGCAAAGAGATCCACGAAATACAGATGTAACTCTGTGAGTGGAAGTCACACATCACAGAGCAGTTTCTCAGAAAGCTTCTTTCCAGATTTTATCTGAGGATATTTCCTTTTTCACCATAGCTCTCTATGGGCTTCCAAATATCACTTTGCCAATTCCACAAGAACCGTCTTAGCGAAAGGCTTCTTGAGGGGAAAGCTGTAACTCTGTGAGATGATTTCACAGAACACAAAGAAGTTTCTCAGAAAGCTTCTTTCTCTTTGTTATCGGAGGATATTTCCTTTGGCCCTATAGTCTTCAAAGGGATCCGAAATATCTGTTCTCAGATTCCACAGAAATAAGGCTAGCAAAGAGATCCACGAAATACAGATGTAACTCTGTGAGTGGAAGTCACACATCACAGAGCAGTTTCTCAGAAAGCTTCCTTCCAGATTTCATCTGAGGATATTTCTTTTTTCACCATAGCCCTCTATGGGCTTCCAAATATCACTTTGCCAATTCCACAAGAACTGTCTTAGCGAAAGGCTTCTTGAGGGGAAAGCTGTAACTCTGTGAGATGATTTCACAGAACACAAAGAAGTTTCTCAGAAAGCTTCTTTCTCTTTGTTATCGGAGGATATTTCCTTTGGCCCTATAGTCTTCAAAGGGATCCGAAATATCTGTTCTCAGATTCCACATAAATAAGGCTAGCAAAGAGATTCACGAAATACAGATGTAACTCTATGACATGAACGAACAGAACACTAAGCAGTTTCTCAGAAAGCTTCTTTCCAGATTTCATCTGAGGATATTTCCTTTTTCACCATAGCCCTCTATGGGCTTCCAAATATCACTTTGCCAATTCCACAAGAATTGTCTTAGCGAAAGGCTTCTTGAGGGGAAAGCTGTAACTCTGTGAGATGATTTCACAGAACACAAAGAAGTTTCTCAGAAAGCTTCCTTCTCTTTGTTATCGGAGGATATTTCCTTTGGCCCTATAGTCTTCAAAGGGATCCGAAATATCTGTTCTCAGATTCCACAGAAATAAGGCTAGCAAAGAGATCCACGAAATACAGATGTAACTCTGTGAGTGGAAGTCATACATCACAGAGCAGTTTCTCAGAAAGCTTCTTTGCAGATTTCATCTGAGGATATTTCCTTTTTCACCATAGCCCTCTATGGGCTTCCAAATATCACTTTGCCAATACCACAAGAACTGTCTTAGCGAAAGGCTTCTTGAGTGGAAAGCTGTAACTCTGTGAGATGATTTCACAGAACCCAAAGAAGTTTCTCAGAAAGCTTCCTTCTCTTTGTTATGGGAGGATATTTCCTTTGGCCCTATAGTCTTCAAAGGGATCCGAAATATCTGTTCTCAGATTCCACAGAAATAAGGCTAGCAAAGAGATCCACGAAATACAGATGTAACTCTGTGAGTGGAAGTCACACATCACAGAGCAGTTTCTCAGAAAGCTTATTCCAGATTTTATCCGAGGATATTTCCTTTTTCACAATAGCTCTCTATGGGCTTCCAAATATCACTTTGCCAATTCCACAAGAACTGTCTTAGGAAAGGCTTCTTGAGGGGAAAGCTGTAACTCTGTGAGGTGATTTCACACAACACAAAGAAGTTTCTCAGAAAGCTTCTTTCTCTTTGTTATCGGAGGATATTTCCTTTGGCCCTATAGTCTTCAAAGGAATCCGAAATATCTGTTCTCAGATTCCACAGAAATAAGGCTAGCAAAGAGATCCACGAAATACAGATGTAACTCTGTGAGTGGAAGTCACACATCACAGAGCAGTTTCTCGGAATGCTTCCTTCCAGATTTCATCTGAGGATATTTCCTTTTTCACCATAGCCCTCTATGGGCTTCCAAATATCACTTTGCCAATTCCACAAGAACTGGCTTACCGAAAGGCTTCTTGAGGGGAAAGCTGTAACTCTGTGAGATGATTTCACAGAACACAAAGAAGTTTCTCAGAAAGCTTCTTTCTCTTTGTTATCGGAGGATATTTCCTATGGCCCTATAGTCTTCAAAGGGATCCGAAATATCTGTTCTCAGATTCCACAGAAATAAGGCTAGCAAAGAGATCCACGAAATACCGATGTAACTCTGTGAGATGAATGAACAGAACACTAAGCAGTTTCTCAGAAAGCTTCTTTCCAGATTTCATCTGAGGATATTTCCTTCTTCACCATAGCCCTCTATGGGCTTCCAAATATCACTTTGCCAATTCCACAAGAACTGTCTTAGCGAAAGGCTTCTTGAGGGGAAAGCTCTAACTCTGTGAGATGATTTCACAGAACAAAAAGAAGTTTCTCAGAAAGCTTCTTTCTCTTTGTTATCAGAGGATATTTCCTTTGGCCCTATAGTCTTCAAAGGGATCCGAAATATCTGTTCTCAGATTCCACAGAAATAAGGCTAGCAAAGAGATCCACGAAATACAGATGTAACTCTGTGAGTGGAAGTCACACATCACAGAGCAGTTTCTCAGAAAGCTTCTTTCCAGATTTCATCTGAGGATATTTTCTTTTTCACCTTAGCCCTCTATGGGCTTCAATATATCACTTTGCCAATTCCACAAGAACTGTCTTAGCGAAAGTCTTCTTGAGTGGAAAGCTGTAACTCTGTGAGATGATTTCACAGAACACAAAGAAGTTTCTCAGAAAGCTTCTTTCTCTTTGTTATCGGAGGATATTTCCTTTGGCCCTATAGTCTTCAAAGGGATCCGAAATATCTGTTCTCAGATTCCACAGAAATAAGGCTAGCAAAGAGATCAACGAAATACAGATGTAACTCTGTGAGATGAATGAACAGAACACTAAGGAGTTTCTCAGAAAGCTTCTTTCCAGATTTCATCTGAGGATATTTCCTTTTTCACCATAGCCCTCTATGGGCTTCCAAATATCACTTTGCCAATTCCACAAGAACTGTCTTAGCGAAAGGCTTCTTGAGGGGAAAGCTGTAACTCCGTGAGATGATTTCACAGAACACAAAGAACTTTCTCAGAAAGCTTCCTTCTCTTTGTTATGGGAGGATATTTCCTTTGGCCCTATAGTCTTCAAAGGGATCCGAAATATCTGTTCTCAGATTCCACAGAAATAAGGCTAGCAAAGAGATCCACTAAATACAGATGTAACTCAGTGACTGGAAGTCATACATCACAGAGATGTTTCTCAGAAAGCTTCTTTCCAGATTTCATCTGAGGATATTTCCTTTTTCACCATAGCCCTCTATGGGCTTCCAAATATCACTTTGCCAATTCCACAAGAACTGTCTTAGCGAAAGGCTTCTTGAGGGGAAAGCTGTAACTCTGTGAGATGATTTCACAGAACACAAAGAAGTTTCTCAGAAAGCTTCCTTCTCTTTGTTATGGGAGGATATTTCCTTTGGCCCTATAGTCTTCAAAGGGATCCGAAATATCTGTTCTCAGATTCCACAGAAATAAGGCTAAGAAAGAGATCCACGAAATACAGATGTAACTCTGTGAGTGGAAGTCACACATCACAGAGCAGTTTCTCAGAAAGCTTCTTTCCAGATTTTATCTGAGGATATTTCTTTTTTCAAAATAGCTGTCTATGGGCTTCCAAATATCACTTTGCCAATTCCACAAGAACTGTCTTAGGAAAGGCTTCTTGAGGGGAAAGCTGTAACTCTGTGAGATGATTTCACAGAACACAAAGAAGTTTCTCAGAAAGCTTCTTTCTCTTTGTTATCGGAGGATATTTCCTTTGGCCCTATAGTCTTCAAAGGGATCCGAAATATCTGTTCTCAGATTCCACAGAAATAAGGCTAGCAAAGAGATCCACGAAATACAGATGTAACTCTGTGAGTGGAAGTCATACATCACAGAGCAGTCTCTCAGAAAGCTTCTTTCCAGATTTCATCTGAGGATATTTCCTTTTTCACCATAGCCCTCTATGGGCTTCCAAATATCACTTTGCCAATTCCACAAGAACTGTCTTAGCGAAAGGCTTCTTGAGGGGAAAGCTGTAACTCCGTGAGATGATTTCACAGAACACAAAGAAGTTTCTCAGAAAGCTTCCTTCTCTTTGTTATGGGAGGATATTTCCTTTGGCCCTATAGTCTTCAAAGGGATCCGAAATATCTGTTGTCAGATTCCACAGAAATAAGGCTAGCAAAGAGATCCACTAAATACAGATGTAACTCTGTGAGTGGAAGTCACACCTCACAGAGCAGTTTCTCAGAAAGCTTCTTTCCCGATTTCATCTGAAGATATTTCCTTTTTCACCATAGCCCTCTATGGGCTTCCAAATATCACTTTGCCAATTCCACAAGAACTGTCTTATCGAAAGGCTTCTTGAGGGGAAAGCTCTAACTCTGTGAGATGATTTCACAGAACACAAAGAAGTTTCTCAGAAAGCTTCTTTCTCTTTGTTATCGCAGGATATTTCCTTTGGCCCTATAGTCTTCAAAGGGATCCGAAATATCTGTTCTCAGATTCCACAGAAATAAGACTAGCAAAGAGATCCACGAAATACCGATGTAACTCTGTGAGATGAATGAACAGAACACTAAGCAGTTTCTCAGAAAGCTTCTTTCCAGATTTCATCTGAGGATATTTCCTTCTTCACCATAGCCCTCTATGGGCTTCCAAATATCACTTTGCCAATTCCACAAGAACTGTCTTAGCGAAAGGCTTCTTGAGGGGAAAGCTCTAACTCTGTGAGATGATTTCACAGAACAAAAAGAAGTTTCTCAGAAAGCTTCTTTCTCTTTGTTATCAGAGGATATTTCCTTTGGCCCTATAGTCTTCAAAGGGATCCGAAATATCTGTTCTCAGATTCCACAGAAATAAGGCTAGCAAAGAGATCCACGAAATACAGATGTAACTCTGTGAGTGGAAGTCACACATCACAGAGCAGTTTCTCAGAAAGCTTCTTTCCAGATTTCATCTGAGGATATTTTCTTTTTCACCTTAGCCCTCTATGGGCTTCAATATATCACTTTGCCAATTCCACAAGAACTGTCTTAGCGAAAGTCTTCTTGAGTGGAAAGCTGTAACTCTGTGAGATGATTTCACAGAACACAAAGAAGTTTCTCAGAAAGCTTCTTTCTCTTTGTTATCGGAGGATATTTCCTTTGGCCCTATAGTCTTCAAAGGGATCCGAAATATCTGTTCTCAGATTCCACAGAAATAAGGCTAGCAAAGAGATCAACGAAATACAGATGTAACTCTGTGAGATGAATGAACAGAACACTAAGGAGTTTCTCAGAAAGCTTCTTTCCAGATTTCATCTGAGGATATTTCCTTTTTCACCATAGCCCTCTATGGGCTTCCAAATATCACTTTGCCAATTCCACAAGAACTGTCTTAGCGAAAGGCTTCTTGAGGGGAAAGCTGTAACTCCGTGAGATGATTTCACAGAACACAAAGAACTTTCTCAGAAAGCTTCCTTCTCTTTGTTATGGGAGGATATTTCCTTTGGCCCTATAGTCTTCAAAGGGATCCGAAATATCTGTTCTCAGATTCCACAGAAATAAGGCTAGCAAAGAGATCCACTAAATACAGATGTAACTCTGTGACTGGAAGTCACACATCACAGAGCAATTTCTCAGAAAGCTTCTTTCCCGATTTCATCTGAGGATATTTCCTTTTTCACCATAGCCCTCTATGGGCTTCCAAATATCACTTTGCCAATTACACAAGAACTGTCTCATCGAAAGGCTTTTTGAGGGGAAAGCTGTAACTCTGTGAGATGATTTCACAGAACACAAAGAAGTTTCTCAGAAAGCTTCTTTCTCTTTGTTATCGCAGGATATTTCCTTTGGCCCTATAGTCTACAAAGGGATCCGAAATATCTGTTCTCAGATTCCACAGAAATAAGACTAGCAAAGAGATCCACGAAATACCGATGTAACTCTGTGAGATGAATGAACAGAACACTAAGCAGTTTCTCAGAAAGCTTCTTTCCAGATTTCATCTGAGGATATTTCCTTCTTCACCATAGCCCTCTAGGGGCTTCCAAATATCACTTTGCCAATTCCACAAGAACTGTCTTAGCGAAAGGCTTCTTGAGGGGAAAGCTGTAACTCTGTGAGATGATTTCACAGAACACAAAGAAGTTTCTCAGAAAGCTTCTTTCTCTTTGTTATCGGAGGATATTTCCTTTGGCCCTATAGTCTTCAAAGGGATCCGAAATATCTGTTCTCAGATTCCACAGAAATAAGGCTAGCAAAGAGATCAACGAAATACAGATGTAACTCTGTGAGATGAATGAACAGAACACTAAGGAGTTTCTCAGAAAGCTTCTTTCCAGATTTCATCTGAGGATATTTCCTTTTTCACCATAGCCCTCTATGGGCATCCAAATATCACTTTGCCAATTCCACAAGAACTGTCTTAGCGAAAGGCTTCTTGAGGGGAAAGCTGTAACTCCGTGAGATGATTTCACAGAACACAAAGAACTTTCTCAGAAAGCTTCCTTCTCTTTGTTATGGGAGGATATTTCCTTTGGCCCTATAGTCTTCAAAGGGATCCGAAATATCTGTTCTCAGATTCCACAGAAATAAGGCTAGCAAAGAGATCCACTAAATACAGATGTAACTCTGTGACTGGAAGTCACACATCACAGAGCAGTTTCTCAGAAAGCTTCTTTCCCGATTTCATCTGAGGATATTTCCTTTTTCACCATAGCCCTCTATGGGCTTCCAAATATCACTTTGCCAATTACACAAGAACTGTCTTATCGAAAGGCTTCTTGAGGGGAAAGCTGTAACTCTGAGAGATGATTTCACAGAACACAAAGAAGTTTCTCAGAAAGCTTCTTTCTCTTTGTTATCGCAGGATATTTCCTTTGGCCCTATAGTCTACAAAGGGATCCGAAATATCTGTTCTCAGATTCCACAGAAATAAGACTAGCAAAGAGATCCACGAAATACCGATGTAACTCTGTGAGATGAATGAACAGAACACTAAGCAGTTTCTCAGAAAGCTTCTTTCCAGATTTCATCTGAGGATATTTCCTTCTTCACCATAGCCCTCTAGGGGCTTCCAAATATCACTTTGCCAATTCCACAAGAACTGTCTTAGCGAAAGGCTTCTTGAGGGGAAAGCTGTAACTCTGTGAGATGATTTCACAGAACACAAAGAAGTTTCTCAGAAAGCTTCTTTCTCTTTGTTATCAGAGGATATTTCCTTTGGCCCTATAGTCTTCAAAGGGATCCGAAATATCTGTTCTCAGATTCCACAGAAATAAGGCTAGCAAAGAGATCCACGAAATACAGATGTAACTCTGTGACTGGAAGTCACACATCACAGAGCAGTTTCTCAGAAAGCTTCTTTCCCGATTTCATCTGAGGATATTTCCTTTTTCACCATAGCCCTCTATGGGCTTCCAAATATCACTTTGCCAATTCCAGAAGAACTGGCTTACCGAAAGGCTTCTTGAGGGGAAAGCTGTAACTCTGTGAGATGATTTCACAGAACACAAAGAAGTTTCTCAGAAAGCTTCTTTCTCTTTGTTATCGGAGGATATTTCCTTTGGCCCTATAGTCTTCAAAGGGATCCGAAATATCTGTTCTCAGATTCCACAGAAATAAGGCTAGCAAAGAGATCCACGAAATACAGATGTAACTCTATGACATGAATGAACAGAACACTAAGCAGTTTCTCAGAAAGCTTCTTTCCAGATTTCATCTGAGGATATTTCCTTTTTCACCATAGCCCTCTATGGGCTTCCAAATATCACTTTGCCAATTCCACAAGAATTGTCTTAGCGAAAGGCTTCTTGAGGGGAAAGCTGTAACTCTGTGAGATGATTTCACAGAACACAAAGAAGTTTCTCAGAAAGCTTCCTTCTCTTTGTTTTCGGAGGATATTTCCTTTGGCCCTATAGTCTTCAAAGGGATCCGAAATATCTGTTCTCAGATTCCACAGAAATAAGGCTAGCAAAGAGATCCACGAAATACAGATGTAACTCTGTGAGTGGAAGTCACACATCACAGAGCAGTTTCTCAGAAAGCTTCTTTCCAGATTTCATGTGAGGATATTTCCTTTTTCACCATAGCCCTCTATGGGCTTCCAAATATCACTTTGCCAATTCCACAAGAACTGTCTTAGCGAAAGTCTTCTTGAGGGGATAGCTGTAACTCTGTGAGATGATTTCACAGAACACAAAGAAGTTTCTCAGAAAGCTTCCTTCTCTTTGTTATCGGAGGATATTTCCTTTGGCCCTATAGTCTTCAAAGGGATCCGAAATATCTGTTCTCAGATTCCACAGAAATAAGGCTAGCAAAGAGATCCACGAAATACAGATGTAACTCTGTGAGTGGAAGTCACACATCACAGAGCAGTTTCTCAGAAAGCTTCTTTCCAGATTTTATCTGAGGATATTTCCTTTTTCACCATAGCTCTCTATGGGCTTCCAAATATCACTTTGCCAATTCCACAAGAACCGTCTTAGCGAAAGGCTTCTTGAGGGGAAAGCTGTAACTCTGTGAGATGATTTCACAGAACACAAAGAAGTTTCTCAGAAAGCTTCTTTCTCTTTGTTATCGGAGGATATTTCCTTTGGCCCTATAGTCTTCAAAGGGATCCGAAATATCTGTTCTCAGATTCCACAGAAATAAGGCTAGCAAAGAGATCCACGAAATACAGATGTAACTCTGTGAGTGGAAGTCACACATCACAGAGCAGTTTCTCAGAAAGCTTCCTTCCAGATTTCATCTGAGGATATTTCTTTTTTCACCATAGCCCTCTATGGGCTTCCAAATATCACTTTGCCAATTCCACAAGAACTGTCTTAGCGAAAGGCTTCTTGAGGGGAAAGCTGTAACTCTGTGAGATGATTTCACAGAACACAAAGAAGTTTCTCAGAAAGCTTCTTTCTCTTTGTTATCGGAGGATATTTCCTTTGGCCCTATAGTCTTCAAAGGGATCCGAAATATCTGTTCTCAGATTCCACATAAATAAGGCTAGCAAAGAGATTCACGAAATACAGATGTAACTCTATGACATGAACGAACAGAACACTAAGCAGTTTCTCAGAAAGCTTCTTTCCAGATTTCATCTGAGGATATTTCCTTTTTCACCATAGCCCTCTATGGGCTTCCAAATATCACTTTGCCAATTCCACAAGAATTGTCTTAGCGAAAGGCTTCTTGAGGGGAAAGCTGTAACTCTGTGAGATGATTTCACAGAACACAAAGAAGTTTCTCAGAAAGCTTCCTTCTCTTTGTTATCGGAGGATATTTCCTTTGGCCCTATAGTCTTCAAAGGGATCCGAAATATCTGTTCTCAGATTCCACAGAAATAAGGCTAGCAAAGAGATCCACGAAATACAGATGTAACTCTGTGAGTGGAAGTCATACATCACAGAGCAGTTTCTCAGAAAGCTTCTTTCCAGATTTCATCTGAGGATATTTCCTTTTTCACCATAGCCCTCTATGGGCTTCCAAATATCACTTTGCCAATACCACAAGAACTGTCTTAGCGAAAGGCTTCTTGAGTGGAAAGCTGTAACTCTGTGAGATGATTTCACAGAACCCAAAGAAGTTTCTCAGAAAGCTTCCTTCTCTTTGTTATGGGAGGATATTTCCTTTGGCCCTATAGTCTTCAAAGGGATCCGAAATATCTGTTCTCAGATTCCACAGAAATAAGGCTAGCAAAGAGATCCACGAAATACAGATGTAACTCTGTGAGTGGAAGTCACACATCACAGAGCAGTTTCTCAGAAAGCTTATTCCAGATTTTATCCGAGGATATTTCCTTTTTCACAATAGCTCTCTATGGGCTTCCAAATATCACTTTGCCAATTCCACAAGAACTGTCTTAGGAAAGGCTTCTTGAGGGGAAAGCTGTAACTCTGTGAGGTGATTTCACACAACACAAAGAAGTTTCTCAGAAAGCTTCTTTCTCTTTGTTATCGGAGGATATTTCCTTTGGCCCTATAGTCTTCAAAGGAATCCGAAATATCTGTTCTCAGATTCCACAGAAATAAGGCTAGCAAAGAGATCCACGAAATACAGATGTAACTCTGTGAGTGGAAGTCACACATCACAGAGCAGTTTCTCGGAATGCTTCCTTCCAGATTTCATCTGAGGATATTTCCTTTTTCACCATAGCCCTCTATGGGCTTCCAAATATCACTTTGCCAATTCCACAAGAACTGGCTTACCGAAAGGCTTCTTGAGGGGAAAGCTGTAACTCTGTGAGATGATTTCACAGAACACAAAGAAGTTTCTCAGAAAGCTTCTTTCTCTTTGTTATCGGAGGATATTTCCTATGGCCCTATAGTCTTCAAAGGGATCCGAAATATCTGTTCTCAGATTCCACAGAAATAAGGCTAGCAAAGAGATCCACGAAATACCGATGTAACTCTGTGAGATGAATGAACAGAACACTAAGCAGTTTCTCAGAAAGCTTCTTTCCAGATTTCATCTGAGGATATTTCCTTCTTCACCATAGCCCTCTATGGGCTTCCAAATATCACTTTGCCAATTCCACAAGAACTGTCTTAGCGAAAGGCTTCTTGAGGGGAAAGCTCTAACTCTGTGAGATGATTTCACAGAACAAAAAGAAGTTTCTCAGAAAGCTTCTTTCTCTTTGTTATCAGAGGATATTTCCTTTGGCCCTATAGTCTTCAAAGGGATCCGAAATATCTGTTCTCAGATTCCACAGAAATAAGGCTAGCAAAGAGATCCACGAAATACAGATGTAACTCTGTGAGTGGAAGTCACACATCACAGAGCAGTTTCTCAGAAAGCTTCTTTCCAGATTTCATCTGAGGATATTTTCTTTTTCACCTTAGCCCTCTATGGGCTTCAATATATCACTTTGCCAATTCCACAAGAACTGTCTTAGCGAAAGTCTTCTTGAGTGGAAAGCTGTAACTCTGTGAGATGATTTCACAGAACACAAAGAAGTTTCTCAGAAAGCTTCTTTCTCTTTGTTATCGGAGGATATTTCCTTTGGCCCTATAGTCTTCAAAGGGATCCGAAATATCTGTTCTCAGATTCCACAGAAATAAGGCTAGCAAAGAGATCAACGAAATACAGATGTAACTCTGTGAGATGAATGAACAGAACACTAAGGAGTTTCTCAGAAAGCTTCTTTCCAGATTTCATCTGAGGATATTTCCTTTTTCACCATAGCCCTCTATGGGCTTCCAAATATCACTTTGCCAATTCCACAAGAACTGTCTTAGCGAAAGGCTTCTTGAGGGGAAAGCTGTAACTCCGTGAGATGATTTCACAGAACACAAAGAACTTTCTCAGAAAGCTTCCTTCTCTTTGTTATGGGAGGATATTTCCTTTGGCCCTATAGTCTTCAAAGGGATCCGAAATATCTGTTCTCAGATTCCACAGAAATAAGGCTAGCAAAGAGATCCACTAAATACAGATGTAACTCTGTGACTGGAAGTCACACATCACAGAGCAATTTCTCAGAAAGCTTCTTTCCCGATTTCATCTGAGGATATTTCCTTTTTCACCATAGCCCTCTATGGGCTTCCAAATATCACTTTGCCAATTACACAAGAACTGTCTTATCGAAAGGCTTTTTGAGGGGAAAGCTGTAACTCTGTGAGATGATTTCACAGAACACAAAGAAGTTTCTCAGAAAGCTTCTTTCTCTTTGTTATCGCAGGATATTTCCTTTGGCCCTATAGTCTACAAAGGGATCCGAAATATCTGTTCTCAGATTCCACAGAAATAAGACTAGCAAAGAGATCCACGAAATACCGATGTAACTCTGTGAGATGAATGAACAGAACACTAAGCAGTTTCTCAGAAAGCTTCTTTCCAGATTTCATCTGAGGATATTTCCTTCTTCACCATAGCCCTATAGGGGCTTCCAAATATCACTTTGCCAATTCCACAAGAACTGTCTTAGCGAAAGGCTTCTTGAGGGGAAAGCTGTAACTCTGTGAGATGATTTCACAGAACACAAAGAAGTTTCTCAGAAAGCTTCTTTCTCTTTGTTATCGGAGGATATTTCCTTTGGCCCTATAGTCTTCAAAGGGATCCGAAATATCTGTTCTCAGATTCCACAGAAATAAGGCTAGCAAAGAGATCAACGAAATACAGATGTAACTCTGTGAGATGAATGAACAGAACACTAAGGAGTTTCTCAGAAAGCTTCTTTCCAGATTTCATCTGAGGATATTTCCTTTTTCACCATAGCCCTCTATGGGCATCCAAATATCACTTTGCCAATTCCACAAGAACTGTCTTAGCGAAAGGCTTCTTGAGGGGAAAGCTGTAACTCCGTGAGATGATTTCACAGAACACAAAGAACTTTCTCAGAAAGCTTCCTTCTCTTTGTTATGGGAGGATATTTCCTTTGGCCCTATAGTCTTCAAAGGGATCCGAAATATCTGTTCTCAGATTCCACAGAAATAAGGCTAGCAAAGAGATCCACTAAATACAGATGTAACTCTGTGACTGGAAGTCACACATCACAGAGCAGTTTCTCAGAAAGCTTCTTTCCCGATTTCATCTGAGGATATTTCCTTTTTCACCATAGCCCTCTATGGGCTTCCAAATATCACTTTGCCAATTACACAAGAACTGTCTTATCGAAAGGCTTCTTGAGGGGAAAGCTGTAACTCTGAGAGATGATTTCACAGAACACAAAGAAGTTTCTCAGAAAGCTTCTTTCTCTTTGTTATCGCAGGATATTTCCTTTGGCCCTATAGTCTACAAAGGGATCCGAAATATCTGTTCTCAGATTCCACAGAAATAAGACTAGCAAAGAGATCCACGAAATACCGATGTAACTCTGTGAGATGAATGAACAGAACACTAAGCAGTTTCTCAGAAAGCTTCTTTCCAGATTTCATCTGAGGATATTTCCTTCTTCACCATAGCCCTCTAGGGGCTTCCAAATATCACTTTGCCAATTCCACAAGAACTGTCTTAGCGAAAGGCTTCTTGAGGGGAAAGCTGTAACTCTGTGAGATGATTTCACAGAACACAAAGAAGTTTCTCAGAAAGCTTCTTTCTCTTTGTTATCAGAGGATATTTCCTTTGGCCCTATAGTCTTCAAAGGGATCCGAAATATCTGTTCTCAGATTCCACAGAAATAAGGCTAGCAAAGAGATCCACGAAATACAGATGTAACTCTGTGACTGGAAGTCACACATCACAGAGCAGTTTCTCAGAAAGCTTCTTTCCCGATTTCATCTGAGGATATTTCCTTTTTCACCATAGCCCTCTATGGGCTTCCAAATATCACTTTGCCAATTCCAGAAGAACTGGCTTACCGAAAGGCTTCTTGAGGGGAAAGCTGTAACTCTGTGAGATGATTTCACAGAACACAAAGAAGTTTCTCAGAAAGCTTCTTTCTCTTTGTTATCGGAGGATATTTCCTTTGGCCCTATAGTCTTCAAAGGGATCCGAAATATCTGTTCTCAGATTCCACAGAAATAAGGCTAGCAAAGAGATCCACGAAATACAGATGTAACTCTATGACATGAATGAACAGAACACTAAGCAGTTTCTCAGAAAGCTTCTTTCCAGATTTCATCTGAGGATATTTCCTTTTTCACCATAGCCCTCTATGGGCTTCCAAATATCACTTTGCCAATTCCACAAGAATTGTCTTAGCGAAAGGCTTCTTGAGGGGAAAGCTGTAACTCTGTGAGATGATTTCACAGAACACAAAGAAGTTTCTCAGAAAGCTTCCTTCTCTTTGTTATCGGAGGATATTTCCTTTGGCCCTATAGTCTTCAAAGGGATCCGAAATATCTGTTCTCAGATTCCACAGAAATAAGGCTAGCAAAGAGATCCACGAAATACAGATGTAACTCTGTGAGTGGAAGTCACACATCACAGAGCAGTTTCTCAGAAAGCTTCTTTCCAGATTTCATGTGAGGATATTTCCTTTTTCACCATAGCCCTCTATGGGCTTCCAAATATCACTTTGCCAATTCCACAAGAACTGTCTTAGCGAAAGGCTTCTTGAGTGGAAAGCTGTAACTCTGTGAGATGATTTCACAGAACACAAAGAAGTTTCTCAGAAAGCTTCCTTCTCTTTGTTATCGGAGGATATTTCCTTTGGCCCTATAGTCTTCAAAGGGATCCGAAATATCTGTTCTCAGATTCCACAGAAATAAGGCTAGCAAAGAGATCCACGAAATACAGATGTAACTCTGTGAGTGGAAGTCACACATCACAGAGCAGTTTCTCAGAAAGCTTCTTTCCAGATTTTATCTGAGGATATTTCCTTTTTCACCATAGCTCTCTATGGGCTTCCAAATATCACTTTGCCAATTCCACAAGAACCGTCTTAGCGAAAGGCTTCTTGAGGGGAAAGCTGTAACTCTGTGAGATGATTTCACAGAACACAAAGAAGTTTCTCAGAAAGCTTCTTTCTCTTTGTTATCGGAGGATATTTCCTTTGGCCCTATAGTCTTCAAAGGGATCCGAAATATCTGTTCTCAGATTCCACAGAAATAAGGCTAGCAAAGAGATCCACGAAATACAGATGTAACTCTGTGAGTGGAAGTCACACATCACAGAGCAGTTTCTCAGAAAGCTTCCTTCCAGATTTCATCTGAGGATATTTCTTTTTTCACCATAGCCCTCTATGGGCTTCCAAATATCACTTTGCCAATTCCACAAGAACTGTCTTAGCGAAAGGCTTCTTGAGGGGAAAGCTGTAACTCTGTGAGATGATTTCACAGAACACAAAGAAGTTTCTCAGAAAGCTTCTTTCTCTTTGTTATCGGAGGATATTTCCTTTGGCCCTATAGTCTTCAAAGGGATCCGAAATATCTGTTCTCAGATTCCACAGAAATAAGGCTAGCAAAGAGATTCACGAAATACAGATGTAACTCTATGACATGAACGAACAGAACACTAAGCAGTTTCTCAGAAAGCTTCTTTCCAGATTTCATCTGAGGATATTTCCTTTTTCACCATAGCCCTCTATGGGCTTCCAAATATCACTTTGCCAATTCCACAAGAATTGTCTTAGCGAAAGGCTTCTTGAGGGGAAAGCTGTAACTCTGTGAGATGATTTCACAGAACACAAAGAAGTTTCTCAGAAAGCTTCCTTCTCTTTGTTATCGGAGGATATTTCCTTTGGCCCTATAGTCTTCAAAGGGATCCGAAATATCTGTTCTCAGATTCCACAGAAATAAGGCTAGCAAAGAGATCCACGAAATACAGATGTAACTCTGTGAGTGGAAGTCATACATCACAGAGCAGTTTCTCAGAAAGCTTCTTTCCAGATTTCATCTGAGGATATTTCCTTTTTCACCATAGCCCTCTATGGGCTTCCAAATATCACTTTGCCAATACCACAAGAACTGTCTTAGCGAAAGGCTTCTTGAGTGGAAAGCTGTAACTCTGTGAGATGATTTCACAGAACCCAAAGAAGTTTCTCAGAAATCTTCCTTCTCTTTGTTATGGGAGGATATTTCCTTTGGCCCTATAGTCTTCAAAGGGATCCGAAATATCTGTTCTCAGATTCCACAGAAATAAGGCTAGCAAAGAGATCCACGAAATACAGATGTAACTCTGTGAGTGGAAGTCACACATCACAGAGCAGTTTCTCAGAAAGCTTATTCCAGATTTTATCCGAGGATATTTCCTTTTTCACAATAGCTCTCTATGGGCTTCCAAATATCACTTTGCCAATTCCACAAGAACTGTCTTAGGAAAGGCTTCTTGAGGGGAAAGCTGTAACTCTGTGAGGTGATTTCACACAACACAAAGAAGTTTCTCAGAAAGCTTCTTTCTCTTTGTTATCGGAGGATATTTCCTTTGGCCCTATAGTCTTCAAAGGAATCCGAAATATCTGTTCTCAGATTCCACAGAAATAAGGCTAGCAAAGAGATCCACGAAATACAGATGTAACTCTGTGAGTGGAAGTCACACATCACAGAGCAGTTTCTCGGAATGCTTCCTTCCAGATTTCATCTGAGGATATTTCCTTTTTCACCATAGCCCTCTATGGGCTTCCAAATATCACTTTGCCAATTCCACAAGAACTGGCTTACCGAAAGGCTTCTTGAGGGGAAAGCTGTAACTCTGTGAGATGATTTCACAGAACACAAAGAAGTTTCTCAGAAAGCTTCTTTCTCTTTGTTATCGGAGGATATTTCCTATGGCCCTATAGTCTTCAAAGGGATCCGAAATATCTGTTCTCAGATTCCACAGAAATAAGGCTAGCAAAGAGATCCACGAAATACAGATGTAACTCTATGACATGAATGAACAGAACACTAAGCAGTTTCTCAGAAAGCTTCTTTCCAGATTTCATCTGAGGATATTTCCTTTTTCACCATAGCCCTCTATGGGCTTCCAAATATCACTTTGCCAATTCCACAAGAACTGTCTTAGCGAAAGGCTTCTTGAGGGGAAAGCTGTAACTCTGTGAGATGATTTCACAGAACACAAAGAAGTTTCTCAGAAAGCTTCCTTCTCTTTCTTATCGGAGGATATTTCCTTTGGCCCTATAGTCTTCAAAGAGATCCGAAATATCTGTTCTCAGATTCCACAGAAATAAGGCTAGCAAAGAGATCCACGAAATACAGATGTAACTCTGTGACTGGAAGTCATACATCACAGAGATGTTTCTCAGAAAGCTTCTTTCCAGATTTCATCTGAGGATATTTCCTTTTTCACCATAGCCCTCTATGGGCTTCCAAATATCACTTTGCCAATTCCACAAGAACTGTCTTAGCGAAAGGCTTCTTGAGGGGAAAGCTGTAACTCTGTGAGATGATTTCACAGAACACAAAGAAGTTTCTCAGAAAGCTTCCTTCTCTTTGTTATGGGAGGATATTTCCTTTGGCCCTATAGTCTTCAAAGGGATCCGAAATATCTGTTCTCAGATTCCACAGAAATAAGGCTAGGAAAGAGATCCACGAAATACAGATGTAACTCTGTGAGTGGAAGTCACACATCACAGAGCAGTTTCTCAGAAAGCTTCTTTCCAGATTTTATCTGAGGATATTTGTTTTTTCAAAATAGCTCTCTATGGGCTTCCAAATATCACTTTGCCAATTCCACAAGAACTGTCTTAGGAAAGGCTTCTTGAGGGGAAAGCTGTAACTCTGTGAGATGATTTCACAGAACACAAAGAAGTTTCTCAGAAAGCTTCTTTCTCTTTGTTATCGGAGGATATTTCCTTTGGCCCTATAGTCTTCAAAGGGATCCGAAATATCTGTTCTCAGATTCCACAGAAATAAGGCTAGCAAAGAGATCCACGAAATACAGATGTAACTCTGTGAGTGGAAGTCATACATCACAGAGCAGTCTCTCAGAAAGCTTCTTTCCAGATTTCATCTGAGGATATTTCCTTTTTCACCATAGCCCTCTATGGGCTACCTAATATCACTTTGCCAATTCCACAAGAACTGTCTTAGCGAAAGGCTTCTTGAGGGGAAAGCTGTAACTCTGTGAGATGATTTCAAAGAACACAAAGAAGTTTCTCAGAAAGCTTCCTTCTCTTTGTTATGGGAGGATATTTCCTTTGGCCCTATAGTCTTCAAAGGGATCCGAAATATCTGTTCTCAGATTCCACAGAAATAAGGCTAGCAAAGAGATCCACTAAATACAGATGTAACTCTGTGACTGGAAGTCACACATCACAGAGCAGTTTCTCAGAAAGCTTCTTTCCCGATTTCATCTGAGGATATTTCCTTTTTCACCATAGCCCTCTATGGGCTTCCAAATATCACTTTGCCAATTACACAAGAACTGTCTTATCGAAAGGCTTCTTGAGGGGAAAGCTGTAACTCTGAGAGATGATTTCACAGAACACAAAGAAGTTTCTCAGAAAGCTTCTTTCTCTTTGTTATCGCCGGATATTTCCTTTGGCCCTATAGTCTACAAAGGGATCCGAAATATCTGTTCTCAGATTCCACAGAAATAAGACTAGCAAAGAGATCCACGAAATACCGATGTAACTCTGTGAGATGAATGAACAGAACACTAAGCAGTTTCTCAGAAAGCTTCTTTCCAGATTTCATCTGAGGATATTTCCTTCTTCACCATAGCCCTCTAGGGGCTTCCAAATATCACTTTGCCAATTCCACAAGAACTGTCTTAGCGAAAGGCTTCTTGAGGGGAAAGCTGTAACTCTGTGAGATGATTTCACAGAACACAAAGAAGTTTCTCAGAAAGCTTCTTTCTCTTTGTTATCAGAGGATATTTCCTTTGGCCCTATAGTCTTCAAAGGGATCCGAAATATCTGTTCTCAGATTCCACAGAAATAAGGCTAGCAAAGAGATCCACGAAATACAGATGTAACTCTGTGACTGGAAGTCACACATCACAGAGCAGTTTCTCAGAAAGCTTCTTTCCCGATTTCATCTGAGGATATTTCCTTTTTCACCATAGCCCTCTATGGGCTTCCAAATATCACTTTGCCAATTCCAGAAGAACTGGCTTACCGAAAGGCTTCTTGAGGGGAAAGCTGTAACTCTGTGAGATGATTTCACAGAACACAAAGAAGTTTCTCAGAAAGCTTCTTTCTCTTTGTTATCGGAGGATATTTCCTTTGGCCCTATAGTCTTCAAAGGGATCCGAAATATCTGTTCTCAGATTCCACAGAAATAAGGCTAGCAAAGAGATCCACGAAATACAGATGTAACTCTATGACATGAATGAACAGAACACTAAGCAGTTTCTCAGAAAGCTTCTTTCCAGATTTCATCTGAGGATATTTCCTTTTTCACCATAGCCCTCTATGGGCTTCCAAATATCACTTTGCCAATTCCACAAGAATTGTCTTAGCGAAAGGCTTCTTGAGGGGAAAGCTGTAACTCTGTGAGATGATTTCACAGAACACAAAGAAGTTTCTCAGAAAGCTTCCTTCTCTTTGTTATCGGAGGATATTTCCTTTGGCCCTATAGTCTTCAAAGGGATCCGAAATATCTGTTCTCAGATTCCACAGAAATAACGCTAGCAAAGAGATCCACGAAATACAGATGTAACTCTGTGAGTGGAAGTCACACATCACAGAGCAGTTTCTCAGAAAGCTTCTTTCCAGATTTCATGTGAGGATATTTCCTTTTTCACCATAGCCCTCTATGGGCTTCCAAATATCACTTTGCCAATTCCACAAGAACTGTCTTAGCGAAAGGCTTCTTGAGGGGAAAGCTGTAACTCTGTGAGATGATTTCACAGAACACAAAGAAGTTTCTCAGAAAGCTTCCTTCTCTTTGTTATCGGAGGATATTTCCTTTGGCCCTATAGTCTTCAAAGGGATCCGAAATATCTGTTCTCAGATTCCACAGAAATAAGGCTAGCAAAGAGATCCACGAAATACAGATGTAACTCTGTGAGTGGAAGTCACACATCACAGAGCAGTTTCTCAGAAAGCTTCTTTCCAGATTTTATCTGAGGATATTTCCTTTTTCACCATAGCTCTCTATGGGCTTCCAAATATCACTTTGCCAATTCCACAAGAACCGTCTTAGCGAAAGGCTTCTTGAGGGGAAAGCTGTAACTCTGTGAGATGATTTCACAGAACACAAAGAAGTTTCTCAGAAAGCTTCTTTCTCTTTGTTATCGGAGGATATTTCCTTTGGCCCTATAGTCTTCAAAGGGATCCGAAATATCTGTTCTCAGATTCCACAGAAATAAGGCTAGCAAAGAGATCCACGAAATACAGATGTAACTCTGTGAGTGGAAGTCACACATCACAGAGCAGTTTCTCAGAAAGCTTCCTTCCAGATTTCATCTGAGGATATTTCTTTTTTCACCATAGCCCTCTATGGGCTTCCAA
Organism: Macaca nemestrina; assembly: GCF_043159975.1. Lineage (NCBI taxonomy): Eukaryota > Metazoa > Chordata > Mammalia > Primates > Cercopithecidae > Macaca > Macaca nemestrina. The sequence goes on from NC_092132.1 coordinate 107,715,495, forward strand.
ATATCACTTTGCCAATTCCACAAGAACTGTCTTAGCGAAAGGCTTCTTGAGGGGAAAGCTGTAACTCTGTGAGATGATTTCACAGAACACAAAGAAGTTTCTCAGAAAGCTTCTTTCTCTTTGTTATCGGAGGATATTTCCTTTGGCCCTATAGTCTTCAAAGGGATCCGAAATATCTGTTCTCAGATTCCACAGAAATAAGGCTAGCAAAGAGATTCACGAAATACAGATGTAACTCTATGACATGAACGAACAGAACACTAAGCAGTTTCTCAGAAAGCTTCTTTCCAGATTTCATCTGAGGATATTTCCTTTTTCACCATAGCCCTCTATGGGCTTCCAAATATCACTTTGCCAATTCCACAAGAATTGTCTTAGCGAAAGGCTTCTTGAGGGGAAAGCTGTAACTCTGTGAGATGATTTCACAGAACACAAAGAAGTTTCTCAGAAAGCTTCCTTCTCTTTGTTATCGGAGGATATTTCCTTTGGCCCTATAGTCTTCAAAGGGATCCGAAATATCTGTTCTCAGATTCCACAGAAATAAGGCTAGCAAAGAGATCCACGAAATACAGATGTAACTCTGTGAGTGGAAGTCATACATCACAGAGCAGTTTCTCAGAAAGCTTCTTTCCAGATTTCATCTGAGGATATTTCCTTTTTCACCATAGCCCTCTATGGGCTTCCAAATATCACTTTGCCAATACCACAAGAACTGTCTTAGCGAAAGGCTTCTTGAGTGGAAAGCTGTAACTCTGTGAGATGATTTCACAGAACCCAAAGAAGTTTCTCAGAAAGCTTCCTTCTCTTTGTTATGGGAGGATATTTCCTTTGGCCCTATAGTCTTCAAAGGGATCCGAAATATCTGTTCTCAGATTCCACAGAAATAAGGCTAGCAAAGAGATCCACGAAATACAGATGTAACTCTGTGAGTGGAAGTCACACATCACAGAGCAGTTTCTCAGAAAGCTTATTCCAGATTTTATCCGAGGATATTTCCTTTTTCACAATAGCTCTCTATGGGCTTCCAAATATCACTTTGCCAATTCCACAAGAACTGTCTTAGGAAAGGCTTCTTGAGGGGAAAGCTGTAACTCTGTGAGGTGATTTCACACAACACAAAGAAGTTTCTCAGAAAGCTTCTTTCTCTTTGTTATCGGAGGATATTTCCTTTGGCCCTATAGTCTTCAAAGGAATCCGAAATATCTGTTCTCAGATTCCACAGAAATAAGGCTAGCAAAGAGATCCACGAAATACAGATGTAACTCTGTGAGTGGAAGTCACACATCACAGAGCAGTTTCTCGGAATGCTTCCTTCCAGATTTCATCTGAGGATATTTCCTTTTTCACCATAGCCCTCTATGGGCTTCCAAATATCACTTTGCCAATTCCACAAGAACTGGCTTACCGAAAGGCTTCTTGAGGGGAAAGCTGTAACTCTGTGAGATGATTTCACAGAACACAAAGAAGTTTCTCAGAAAGCTTCTTTCTCTTTGTTATCGGAGGATATTTCCTATGGCCCTATAGTCTTCAAAGGGATCCGAAATATCTGTTCTCAGATTCCACAGAAATAAGGCTAGCAAAGAGATCCACGAAATACAGATGTAACTCTATGACATGAATGAACAGAACACTAAGCAGTTTCTCAGAAAGCTTCTTTCCAGATTTCATCTGAGGATATTTCCTTTTTCACCATAGCCCTCTATGGGCTTCCAAATATCACTTTGCCAATTCCACAAGAATTGTCTTAGCGAAAGGCTTCTTGAGGGGAAAGCTGTAACTCTGTGAGATGATTTCACAGAACACAAAGAAGTTTCTCAGAAAGCTTCCTTCTCTTTGTTATCGGAGGATATTTCCTTTGGCCCTATAGTCTTCAAAGAGATCCGAAATATCTGTTCTCAGATTCCACAGAAATAAGGCTAGCAAAGAGATCCACGAAATACAGATGTAACTCTGTGACTGGAAGTCATACATCACAGAGATGTTTCTCAGAAAGCTTCTTTCCAGATTTCATCTGAGGATATTTCCTTTTTCACCATAGCCCTCTATGGGCTTCCAAATATCACTTTGCCAATTCCACAAGAACTGTCTTAGCGAAAGGCTTCTTGAGGGGAAAGCTGTAACTCTGTGAGATGATTTCACAGAACACAAAGAAGTTTCTCAGAAAGCTTCCTTCTCTTTGTTATGGGAGGATATTTCCTTTGGCCCTATAGTCTTCAAAGGGATCCGAAATATCTGTTCTCAGATTCCACAGAAATAAGGCTAGGAAAGAGATCCACGAAATACAGATGTAACTCTGTGAGTGGAAGTCACACATCACAGAGCAGTTTCTCAGAAAGCTTCTTTCCAGATTTTATCTGAGGATATTTGTTTTTTCAAAATAGCTCTCTATGGGCTTCCAAATATCACTTTGCCAATTCCACAAGAACTGTCTTAGGAAAGGCTTCTTGAGGGGAAAGCTGTAACTCTGTGAGATGATTTCACAGAACACAAAGAAGTTTCTCAGAAAGCTTCTTTCTCTTTGTTATCGGAGGATATTTCCTTTGGCCCTATAGTCTTCAAAGGGATCCGAAATATCTGTTCTCAGATTCCACAGAAATAAGGCTAGCAAAGAGATCCACGAAATACAGATGTAACTCTGTGAGTGGAAGTCATACATCACAGAGCAGTCTCTCAGAAAGCTTCTTTCCAGATTTCATCTGAGGATATTTCCTTTTTCACCATAGCCCTCTATGGGCTACCTAATATCACTTTGCCAATTCCACAAGAACTGTCTTAGCGAAAGGCTTCTTGAGGGGAAAGCTGTAACTCTGTGAGATGATTTCAAAGAACACAAAGAAGTTTCTCAGAAAGCTTCCTTCTCTTTGTCATCGGAGGATATTTCCTTTGGCACTATAGTCTTCAAAGGGATCCGAAATATCTGTTCTCAGATTCCACAGAAATAAGGCTAGCAAAGAGATCCACGAAATACAGATGTAACTCGGTGAGATGAATGAACAGAACACTAAGGAGTTTCTCAGAAAGCTTCTTTCCAGATTTCATCTGAGGATATTTCCTTTTTCACCATAGCCCTCTATGGGCTTTCAAATATCACTTTGCCAATTCCACAAGAACTGTCTTAGCGAAAGGCTTCTTGAGGGGAAAGCTGTAACTCCGTGAGATGATTTCACAGAACACAAAGAAGTTTCTCAGAAAGCTTCCTCCTCTTTGTTATGGGAGGATATTTCCTTTGGCCCTATAGTCTTCAAAGGGATCCGATATATCTGTTGTCAGATTCCACAGAAATAAGGCTAGCAAAGAGATCCACTAAATACAGATGTAACTCTGTGAGTGGAAGTCACACATCACAGAGCAGTTTCTCAGAAAGCTTCTTTCCCGATTTCATCTGAGGATATTTCCTTTTTCACCATAGCCCTCTATGGGCTTCCAAATATCACTTTGCCAATTACACAAGAACTGTCTTATCGAAAGGCTTCTTGAGGGGAAAGCTGTAACTCTGTGAGATGATTTCACATAACACAAAGAAGTTTCTCAGAAAGCTTCTTTCTCTTTGTTATCGCAGGATATTTCCTTTGGCCCTATAGTCTTCAAAGGGATCCGAAATTTCTGTTCTCAGATACCACAGAAATAAGACTAGCAAAGAGATCCACGAAATACCGTTGTAACTCTGTGAGATGAATGAACAGAACACTAAGCAGTTTCTCAGAAAGCTTCTTTCCAGATTTCATCTGAGGATATTTCCTTTTTCACCATAGCCCTCTATGGGCTTCAAAATATCACTTTGCCAATTCCACAAGAACTGTCTTAGCGAAAGGCTTCTTGAGGGGAAAGCTGTAACTCTGTGAGATGATTTCACAGAACACAAGGAGGTTTCTCAGAAAGCTTCTTTCTCTTTGTTATCAGACGATATTTCCTTTGGCCCTATAGTCTTCAAAGGGATCCGAAATATCTGTTCTCAGATTCCACAGAAATAAGACTAGCAAAGAGATCCACGAAATACCGATGTAACTCTGTGAGATGAATGAACAGAACACTAAGCAGTTTCTCAGAAAGCTTCTTTCCAGATTTCATCTGAGGATATTTCCTTCTTCACCATAGCCCTCTAGGGGCTTCCAAATATCACTTTGCCAATTCCACAAGAACTGTCTTAGCGAAAGGCTTCTTGAGGGGAAAGCTGTAACTCTGTGAGATGATTTCACAGAACACAAAGAAGTTTCTCAGAAAGCTTCTTTCTCTTTGTTATCAGAGGATATTTCCTTTGGCCCTATAGTCTTCAAAGGGATCCGAAATATCTGTTCTCAGATTCCACAGAAATAAGGCTAGCAAAGAGATCCACGAAATACAGATGTAACTCTGTGAGTGGAAGTCACACATCACAGAGCAGTTTCTCAGAAAGCTTCTTTCCAGATTTCTTCTGAGGATATTTCCTTTTTCACCATAGCCCTCTATGGGCTTCCAAATATCACTTTGCCAATTCCAGAAGAACTGGCTTACCGAAAGGCTTCTTGAGGGGAAAGCTGTAACTCTGTGAGATGATTTCACAGAACACAAAGAAGTTTCTCAGAAAGCTTCTTTCTCTTTGTTATCGGAGGATATTTCCTTTGGCCCTATAGTCTTCAAAGGGATCCGAAATATCTGTTCTCAGATTCCACAGAAATAAGGCTAGCAAAGAGATCCACGAAATACAGATATAACTCTATGACATGAATGAACAGAACACTAAGCAGTTTCTCAGAAAGCTTCTTTCCAGATTTCATCTGAGGATATTTCCTTTTTCACCATAGCCCTCTATGGGCTTCCAAATATCACTTTGCCAATTCCACAAGAATTGTCTTAGCGAAAGGCTTCTTGAGGGGAAAGCTGTAACTCTGTGAGATGATTTCACAGAACACAAAGAAGTTTCTCAGAAAGCTTCCTTCTCTTTGTTATCGGAGGATATTTCCTTTGGCCCTATAGTCTTCAAAGGGATCCGAAATATCTGTTCTCAGATTCCACAGAAATAAGGCTAGCAAAGAGATCCACGAAATACAGATGTAACTCTGTGAGTGGAAGTCACACATCACAGAGCAGTTTCTCAGAAAGCTTCTTTCCAGATTTCATGTGAGGATATTTCCTTTTTCACCATAGCCCTCTATGGGCTTCCAAATATCACTTTGCCAATTCCACAAGAACTGTCTTAGCGAAAGGCTTCTTGAGGAGAAAGCTGTAACTCTGTGAGATGATTTCACAGAACACAAAGAAGTTTCTCAGAAAGCTTCCTTCTCTTTGTTATCGGAGGATATTTCCTTTGTCCCTATAGTCTTCAAAGGGATCCGAAATATCTGTTCTCAGATTCCACAGAAATAAGGCTAGCAAAGAGATCCACGAAATACAGATGTAACTCTGTGAGTGGAAGTCACACATCACAGAGCAGTTTCTCAGAAAGCTTCTTTCCAGATTTTATCTGAGGATATTTCCTTTTTCACCATAGCTCTCTATGGGCTTCCAAATATCACTTTGCCAATTCCACAAGAACCGTCTTAGCGAAAGGCTTCTTGAGGGGAAAGCTGTAACTCTGTGAGATGATTTCACAGAACACAAAGAAGTTTCTCAGAAAGCTTCTTTCTCTTTGTTATCGGAGGATATTTCCTTTGGCCCTATAGTCTACAAAGGGATCCGAAATATCTGTTCTCAGATTCCACAGAAATAAGGCTAGCAAAGAGATCCACGAAATACAGATGTAACTCTGTGAGTGGAAGTCACACATCACAGAGCAGTTTCTCAGAAAGCTTCCTTCCAGATTTCATCTGAGGATATTTCTTTTTTCACCATAGCCCTCTATGGGCTTCCAAATATCACTTTGCCAATTCCACAAAAACTGTCTTAGCGAAAGGCTTCTTGAGGGGAAAGCTGTAACTCTGTGAGATGATTTCACAGAACACAAAGAAGTTTCTCAGAAAGCTTCTTTCTCTTTGTTATCGGAGGATATTTCCTTTGGCCCTATAGTCTTCAAAGGGATCCGAAATATCTGTTCTCAGATTCCACAGAAATAAGGCTAGCAAAGAGATCCACGAAATACAGATGTAACTCTATGACATGAATGAACAGAACACTAAGCAGTTTCTCAGAAAGCTTCTTTCCAGATTTCATCTGAGGATATTTCCTTTTTCACCATAGCCCTCTATGGGCTTCCAAATATCACTTTGCCAATTCCACAAGAATTGTCTTAGCGAAAGGCTTCTTGAGGGGAAAGCTGTAACTCTGTGAGATGATTTCACAGAACACAAAGAAGTTTCTCAGAAAGCTTCCTTCTCTTTGTTATCGGAGGATATTTCCTTTGGCCCTATAGTCTTCAAAGGGATCCGAAATATCTATTCTCAGATTCCACAGAAATAAGGCTAGCAAAGAGATCCACGAAATACAGATGTAACTCTATGACATGAATGAACAGAACACTAAGCAGTTTCTCAGAAAGCTTCTTTCCAGATTTCATCTGAGGATATTTCCTTTTTCACCATAGCCCTCTATGGGCTTCCAAATATCACTTTGCCAATACCACAAGAACTGTCTTAGCGAAAGGCTTCTTGAGGGGAAAGCTGTAACTCTGTGAGATGATTTCACAGAACACAAAGAAGTTTCTCAGAAAGCTTCCTTCTCTTTGTTATGGGAGGATATTTCCTTTGGCCCTATAGTCTTCAAAGGGATCCGAAATATCTGTTCTCAGATTCCACAGAAATAAGGCTAGCAAAGAGATCCACGAAATACAGATGTAACTCTGTGAGTGGAAGTCACACATCACAGAGCAGTTTCTCAGAAAGCTTCTTTCCAGATTTTATCTGAGGATATTTCCCTTTTCACAATAGCTCTCTATGGGCTTCCAAATATCACTTTGCCAATTCCACAAGAACTGTCTTAGGAAAGGCTTCTTGAGGGGAAAGCTGTAACTCTGTGAGATGATTTCACACAACACAAAGAAGTTTCTCAGAAAGCTTCTTTCTCTTTGTTATCGGAGGATATTTCCTTTGGCCCTATAGTCTTCAAAGGGATCCGAAATATCTGTTCTCAGATTCCACAGAAATAAGGCTAGCAAAGAGATCCACGAAATACAGATGTAACTCTGTGAGTGGAAGTCACACATCACAGAGCAGTTTCTCGGAATGCTTCCTTCCAGATTTCATCTGAGGATATTTCCTTTTTCACCATAGCCCTCTATGGGCTTCCAAATATCACTTTGCCAATTCCACAAGAACTGTCTTAGCGAAAGGCTTCTTGAGGGGAAAGCTGTAACTCTGTGAGATGATTTCACAGAAAACAAAGAAGTTTCTCAGAAAGCTTCTTTCTCTTTGTTATCGGAGGATATTTCCTATGGCCCTATAGTCTTCAAAGGGATCCGAAATATCTGTTCTCAGATTCCACAGAAATAAGGCTAGCAAAGAGATCCACGAAATACAGATGTAACTCTATGACATGAATGAACAGAACACTAAGCAGTTTCTCAGAAAGCTTCTTTCCAGATTTCATCTGAGGATATTTCCTTTTTCACCATAGCCCTCTATGGGCTTTCAAATATCACTTTGCCAATTCCACAAGAACTGTCTTAGCGAAAGGCTTCTTGAGGGGAAAGCTGTAACTCCGTGAGATGATTTCACAGAACACAAAGAAGTTTCTCAGAAAGCTTCTTTCTCTTTGTTATCGCAGGATATTTCCTTTGGCCCTATAGTCTTCAAAGGGATCCGAAATTTCTGTTCTCAGATACCATAGAAATAAGACTAGCAAAGAGATCCACGAAATACCGTTGTAACTCTGTGAGATGAATGAACAGAACACTAAGCAGATTCTCAGAAAGCTTCTTTCCAGATTTCATCTGAGGATATTTCCTTTTTCACCATAGCCCTCTATGGGCTTCCAAATATCACTTTGCCAATTCCACAAGAACTGTCTTAGCGAAAGGCTTCTTGAGGGGAAAGCTGTAACTCTGTGAGATGATTTCAGAGAACACAAAGAGGTTTCTCAGAAAGCTTCTTTCTCTTTGTTATCAGACGATATTTCCTTTGGCCCTATAGTCTTCAAAGGGATCCGAAATATCTGTTCTCAGATTCCACAGAAATAAGGCTAGCAAAGAGATCCACGAAATACAGATGTAACTCTGTGAGTGGAAGTCATACATCACAGAGCAGTCTCTCAGAAAGCTTCTTTCCAGATTTCATCTGAGGATATTTCCTTTTTCACCATAGCCCTCTATGGGCTTCCAAATATCACTTTGCCAATTCCACAAGAACTGTCTTAGCGAAAGGCTTCTTGAGGGGAAAGCTGTAACTCTGTGAGATGATTTCAAAGAACACAAAGAAGTTTCTCAGAAAGCTTTCTTCTCTTTGTCATCGGAGGATATTTCCTTTGGCCCTATAGTCTTCAAAGGGATCCGAAATATCTGTTCTCAGATTCCACAGAAATAAGGCTAGGAAAGAGATCCACGAAATACAGATGTAACTCTGTGAGATGAATGAACAGAACACTAAGCAGTTTTTCAGAAAGCTTCTTTCCAGATTTCATCTGAGGATATTTCCTTTTTCACCATAGCCCTCTATGGGCTTCCAAATATCACTTTGCCAATTCCACAAGAACTGTCTTAGCGAAAGGCTTCTTGAGGGGAAAGCTGTAACTCCGTGAGATGATTTCACAGAACACAAAGAAGTTTCTCAGAAAGCTTCCTTCTCTTTGTTATGGGAGGATATTTCCTTTGGCCCTATAGTCTTCAAAGGGATCCGAAATATCTGTTCTCAGATTCCACAGAAATAAGGCTAGCAAAGAGATCCACGAAATACAGATGTAATTCTGTGAGTGGAAGTCACACATCACAGAGCAGTTTCTCAGAAAGCTTCTTTCCAGATTTCATCTGAGGATATTTCCTTTTTCACCATAGCCCTCTATGGGCTTCCAAATATCACTTTGCCAATTACACAAGAACTGTCTTATCGAAAGGCTTCTTGAGGGGAAAGCTGTAACTCTGTGAGATGATTTCACATAACACAAAGAAGTTTCTCAGAAAGCTTCTTTCTCTTTGTTATCGCAGGATATTTCCTTTGGCCCTATAGTCTTCAAAGGGATCCGAAATTTCTGTTCTCAGATACCACAGAAATAAGACTAGCAAAGAGATCCACGAAATACCGTTGTAACTCTGTGAGATGAATGAACAGAACACTAAGCAGTTTCTCAGAAAGCTTCTTTCCAGATTTCATCTGAGGATATTTCCTTTTTCACCATAGCCCTCTATGGGCTTCAAAATATCACTTTGCCAATTCCACAAGAACTGTCTTAGCGAAAGGCTTCTTGAGGGGAAAGCTGTAACTCTGTGAGATGATTTCACAGAACACAAAGAGGTTTCTCAGAAAGCTTCTTTCTCTTTGTTATCAGACGATATTTCCTTTGGCCCTATAGTCTTCAAAGGGATCCGAAATATCTGTTCTCAGATTCCACAGAAATAAGACTAGCAAAGAGATCCACGAAATACCGATGTAACTCTGTGAGATGAATGAACAGAACACTAAGCAGTTTCTCAGAAAGCTTCTTTCCAGATTTCATCTGAGGATATTTCCTTCTTCACCATAGCCCTCTAGGGGCTTCCAAATATCACTTTGCCAATTCCACAAGAACTGTCTTAGCGAAAGGCTTCTTGAGGGGAAAGCTGTAACTCTGTGAGATGATTTCACAGAACACAAAGAAGTTTCTCAGAAAGCTTCTTTCTCTTTGTTATCAGAGGATATTTCCTTTGGCCCTATAGTCTTCAAAGGGATCCGAAATATCTGTTCTCAGATTCCACAGAAATAAGGCTAGCAAAGAGATCCACGAAATACAGATGTAACTCTGTGAGTGGAAGTCACACATCACAGAAAAGTTTCTCAGAAAGCTTCTTTCCAGATTTCTTCTGAGGATATTTCCTTTTTCACCATAGCCCTCTATGGGCTTCCAAATATCACTTTGCCAATTCCAGAAGAACTGGCTTACCGAAAGGCTTCTTGAGGGGAAAGCTGTAACTCTGTGAGATGATTTCACAGAACACAAAGAAGTTTCTCAGAAAGCTTCTTTCTCTTTGTTATCGGAGGATATTTCCTTTGGCCCTATAGTCTTCAAAGGGATCCGAAATATCTGTTCTCAGATTCCACAGAAATAAGGCTAGCAAAGAGATCCACGAAATACAGATATAACTCTATGACATGAATGAACAGAACACTAAGCAGTTTCTCAGAAAGCTTCTTTCCAGATTTCATCTGAGGATATTTCCTTTTTCACCATAGCCCTCTATGGGCTTCCAAATATCACTTTGCCAATTCCACAAGAATTGTCTTAGCGAAAGGCTTCTTGAGGGGAAAGCTGTAACTCTGTGAGATGATTTCACAGAACACAAAGAAGTTTCTCAGAAAGCTTCCTTCTCTTTGTTATCGGAGGATATTTCCTTTGGCCCTATAGTCTTCAAAGGGATCCGAAATATCTGTTCTCAGATTCCACAGAAATAAGGCTAGCAAAGAGATCCACGAAATACAGATGTAACTCTGTGAGTGGAAGTCACACATCACAGAGCAGTTTCTCAGAAAGCTTCTTTCCAGATTTCATGTGAGGATATTTCCTTTTTCACCATAGCCCTCTATGGGCTTCCAAATATCACTTTGCCAATTCCACAAGAACTGTCTTAGCGAAAGGCTTCTTGAGGGGAAAGCTGTAACTCTGTGAGATGATTTCACAGAACACAAAGAAGTTTCTCAGAAAGCTTCCTTCTCTTTGTTATCGGAGGATATTTCCTTTGGCCCTATAGTCTTCAAAGGGATCCGAAATATCTGTTCTCAGATTCCACAGAAATAAGGCTAGCAAAGAGATCCACGAAATACAGATGTAACTCTGTGAGTGGAAGTCACACATCACAGAGCAGTTTCTCAGAAAGCTTCTTTCCAGATTTTATCTGAGGATATTTCCTTTTTCACCATAGCTCTCTATGGGCTTCCAAATATCACTTTGCCAATTCCACAAGAACCGTCTTAGCGAAAGGCTTCTTGAGGGGAAAGCTGTAACTCTGTGAGATGATTTCACAGAACACAAAGAAGTTTCTCAGAAAGCTTCTTTCTCTTTGTTATCGGAGGATATTTCCTTTGGCCCTATAGTCTACAAAGGGATCCGAAATATCTGTTCTCAGATTCCACAGAAATAAGGCTAGCAAAGAGATCCACGAAATACAGATGTAACTCTGTGAGTGGAAGTCACACATCACAGAGCAGTTTCTCAGAAAGCTTCCTTCCAGATTTCATCTGAGGATATTTCTTTTTTCACCATAGCCCTCTATGGGCTTCCAAATATCACTTTGCCAATTGCACAAAAACTGTCTTAGCGAAAGGCTTCTTGAGGGGAAAGCTGTAACTCTGTGAGATGATTTCACAGAACACAAAGAAGTTTCTCAGAAAGCTTCTTTCTCTTTGTTATCGGAGGATATTTCCTTTGGCCCTATAGTCTTCAAAGGGATCCGAAATATCTGTTCTCAGATTCCACAGAAATAAGGCTAGCAAAGAGATCCACGAAATACAGATGTAACTCTATGACATGAATGAACAGAACACTAAGCAGTTTCTCAGAAAGCTTCTTTCCAGATTTCATCTGAGGATATTTCCTTTTTCACCATAGCCCTCTATGGGCTTCCAAATATCACTTTGCCAATTCCACAAGAATTGTCTTAGCGAAAGGCTTCTTGAGGGGAAAGCTGTAACTCTGTGAGGTGATTTCACAGAACACAAAGAAGTTTCTCAGAAAGCTTCCTTCTCTTTGTTATCGGAGGATATTTCCTTTGGCCCTATAGTCTTCAAAGGGATCCGAAATATCTATTCTCAGATTCCACAGAAATAAGGCTAGCAAAGAGATCCACGAAATACAGATGTAACTCTATGACATGAATGAACAGAACACTAAGCAGTTTCTCAGAAAGCTTCTTTCCAGATTTCATCTGAGGATATTTCCTTTTTCACCATAGCCCTCTATGGGCTTCCAAATATCACTTTGCCAATACCACAAGAACTGTCTTAGCGAAAGGCTTCTTGAGGGGAAAGCTGTAACTCTGTGAGATGATTTCACAGAACACAAAGAAGTTTCTCAGAAAGCTTCCTTCTCTTTGTTATGGGAGGATATTTCCTTTGGCCCTATAGTCTTCAAAGGGATCCGAAATATCTGTTCTCAGATTCCACAGAAATAAGGCTAGCAAAGAGATCCACGAAATACAGATGTAACTCTGTGAGTGGAAGTCACACATCACAGAGCAGTTTCTCAGAAAGCTTCTTTCCAGATTTTATCTGAGGATATTTCCCTTTTCACAATAGCTCTCTATGGGCTTCCAAATATCACTTTGCCAATTCCACAAGAACTGTCTTAGGAAAGGCTTCTTGAGGGGAAAGCTGTAACTCTGTGAGATGATTTCACACAACACAAAGAAGTTTCTCAGAAAGCTTCTTTCTCTTTGTTATCGGAGGATATTTCCTTTGGCCCTATAGTCTTCAAAGGGATCCGAAATATCTGTTCTCAGATTCCACAGAAATAAGGCTAGCAAAGAGATCCACGAAATACAGATGTAACTCTGTGAGTTGAAGTCACACATCACAGAGCAGTTTCTCGGAATGCTTCCTTCCAGATTTCATCTGAGGATATTTCCTTTTTCACCATAGCCCTCTATGGGCTTCCAAATATCACTTTGCCAATTCCACAAGAACTGTCTTAGCGAAAGGCTTCTTGAGGGGAAAGCTGTAACTCTGTGAGATGATTTCACAGAACACAAAGAAGTTTCTCAGAAAGCTTCTTTCTCTTTGTTATCGGAGGATATTTCCTATGGCCCTATAGTCTTCAAAGGGATCCGAAATATCTGTTCTCAGATTCCACAGAAATAAGGCTAGCAAAGAGATCCACGAAATACAGATGTAACTCTATGACATGAATGAACAGAACACTAAGCAGTTTCTCAGAAAGCTTCTTTCCAGATTTCATCTGAGGATATTTCCTTTTTCACCATAGCCCTCTATGGGCTTTCAAATATCACTTTGCCAATTCCACAAGAACTGTCTTAGCGAAAGGCTTCTTGAGGGGAAAGCTGTAACTCCGTGAGATGATTTCACAGAACACAAAGAAGTTTCTCAGAAAGCTTCTTTCTCTTTGTTATCGCAGGATATTTCCTTTGGCCCTATAGTCTTCAAAGGGATCCGAAATTTCTGTTCTCAGATACCATAGAAATAAGACTAGCAAAGAGATCCACGAAATACCGTTGTAACTCTGTGAGATGAATGAACAGAACACTAAGCAGATTCTCAGAAAGCTTCTTTCCAGATTTCATCTGAGGATATTTCCTTTTTCACCATAGCCCTCTATGGGCTTCCAAATATCACTTTGCCAATTCCACAAGAACTGTCTTAGCGAAAGGCTTCTTGAGGGGAAAGCTGTAACTCTGTGAGATGATTTCAGAGAACACAAAGAGGTTTCTCAGAAAGCTTCTTTCTCTTTGTTATCAGACGATATTTCCTTTGGCCCTATAGTCTTCAAAGGGATCCGAAATATCTGTTCTCAGATTCCACAGAAATAAGGCTAGCAAAGAGATCCACGAAATACAGATGTAACTCTGTGAGTGGAAGTCATACATCACAGAGCAGTCTCTCAGAAAGCTTCTTTCCAGATTTCATCTGAGGATATTTCCTTTTTCACCATAGCCCTCTATGGGCTTCCAAATATCACTTTGCCAATTCCACAAGAACTGTCTTAGCGAAAGGCTTCTTGAGGGGAAAGCTGTAACTCTGTGAGATGATTTCAAAGAACACAAAGAAGTTTCTCAGAAAGCTTTCTTCTCTTTGTCATCGGAGGATATTTCCTTTGGCCCTATAGTCTTCAAAGGGATCCGAAATATCTGTTCTCAGATTCCACAGAAATAAGGCTAGGAAAGAGATCCACGAAATACAGATGTAACTCTGTGAGATGAATGAACAGAACACTAAGCAGTTTTTCAGAAAGCTTCTTTCCAGATTTCATCTGAGGATATTTCCTTTTTCACCATAGCCCTCTATGGGCTTCCAAATATCACTTTGCCAATTCCACAAGAACTGTCTTAGCGAAAGGCTTCTTGAGGGGAAAGCTGTAACTCCGTGAGATGATTTCACAGAACACAAAGAAGTTTCTCAGAAAGCTTCCTTCTCTTTGTTATGGGAGGATATTTCCTTTGGCCCTATAGTCTTCAAAGGGATCCGAAATATCTGTTCTCAGATTCCACAGAAATAAGGCTAGCAAAGAGATCCACGAAATACAGATGTAACTCTGTGAGTGGAAGTCACACATCACAGAGCAGTTTCTCAGAAAGCTTCTTTCCAGATTTCATCTGAGGATATTTCCTTTTTCACCATAGCCCTCTATGGGCTTCCAAATATCACTTTGCCAATACCACAAGAACTGTCTTATCAAAAGGCTTCTTGAGGGGAAAGCTGTAACTCTGTGAGATGATTTCACAGAACACAAAGAAGTTTCTCAGAAAGCTTCTTTCTCTTTGTTATCGCAGGATATTTCCTTTGGCCCTATAGTCTTCAAAGGGATCCGAAATATCTGTTCTCAGATTCCACAGAAATAAGGCTAGCAAAGAGATCCACGAAATACCGATGTAACTCTGTGAGATGAATGAACAGAACACTAAGCAGTTTCTCAGAAAGCTTCTTTCCAGATTTCATCTGAGGATATTTCCTTCTTCACCATAGCCCTCTATGGGCTTCCAAATATCACTTTGGCAATTCCACAATAACTGTCTTAGGAAAGGCTTCTTGAGGGGAAAGCTGTAACTCTGTGAGATGATTTCACAGAACACAAAGAAGTTTCTCAGAAAGATTCTTTCTCTTTGTTATCAGAGGATATTTCCTTTGGCCCTATAGTCTTCAAAGGGATCCGAAATATCTGTTCTCAGATTCCACAGAAATAAGGCTAGCAAAGAGATCCACGAAATACAGATGTAACTCTGTGAGTGGAAGTCACACATCACAGAGCAGTTTCTCAGAAAGCTTCTTTCCAGATTTCTTATGAGGATATTTCCTTTTTCACCATAGACCTCTATGGGCTTCCAAATATCACTTTGCCAATTACACAAGAACTGGCTTACCGAAAGGCTTCTTGAGGGGAAAGCTGTAACTCTGTGAGATGATTTCACAGAACACAAAGAAGTTTCTCAGAAAGCTTCTTTCTCTTTGTTATCGGAGGATATTTCCTTTGGCCCTATAGTCTTCAAAGGGATGCGAAATATCTGTTCTCAGATTCCACAGAAATAAGGCTAGCAAAGAGATCAACGAAATACAGATGTAACTCTGTGAGATGAATGAACAGAACACTAAGGAGTTTCTCAGAAAGCTTCTTTCCAGATTTCATCTGAGGATATTTCCTTTTTCACCATAGCCCTCTATGGGCTTGCAAATATCACTTTGCCAATTCCACAAGAACTGTCTTAGCGAAAGGCTTCTTGAGGGGAAAGCAGTAACTCCGTGAGATGATTTCAGAGAACACAAAGAAGTTTCTCAGAAAGCTTCCTTCTCTTTGTTATGGGAGGATATTTCCTTTGGCCCTATAGTCTTCAAAGGGATCCGATATATCTGTTGTCAGATTCCACAAAAATAAGGCTAGCAAAGAGATCCAATAAATACAGATGTAACTATTTGAGTGGAAGTGACACATCACAGAGCAGTTTCTCAGAAAGCTTCTTTCCCGATTTCATCTGAGGATATTTCCTTTTTCACCATAGCCCTCTATGGGCTTCCAAATATCACTTTGCCAATTACACAAGAACTGTCTTATCGAAAGGCTTCTTGAGGGGAAAGCTGTAACTCTGTGAGATGATTTCACATAACACAAAGAAGTTTCTCAGAAAGCTTCTTTCTCTTTGTTATCGCAGGATATTTCCTTTGGCCCTATAGTCTTCAAAGGGATCCGAAATTTCTGTTCTCAGATACCACAGAAATAAGACTAGCAAAGAGATCCACGAAATACCGATGTAACTCTGTGAGATGAATGAACAGAACACTAAGCAGTTTCTCAGAAAGCTTCTTTCCAGATTTCATCTGAGGATATTTCCTTTTTCACCATAGCCCTCTATGGGCTTCCAAATATCACTTTGCCAATTCCACAAGAACTGTCTTAGCGAAAGGCTTCTTGAGGGGAAAGCTGTAACTCTGTGAGATGATTTCACAGAACACAAAGAGGTTTCTCAGAAAGCTTCTTTCTCTTTGTTATCAGAGGATATTTCCTTTGGCCCTATAGTCTTCAAAGGGATCCGAAATATCTGTTCTCAGATTCCACAGAAATAAGGCTAGCAAAGAGATCCACGAAATACAGATGTAACTCTGTGAGTGGAAGTCACACATCACAGAGCAGTTTCTCAGAAAGCTTCTTTCCAGATTTCATCTGAGGATATTTCCTTTTTCACCATAGCCCTCTATGGGCTTCCAAATATCACTTTGCAATTCCACAAGATCTGGCTTACCGAAAGGCTTCTTGAGGGGAAAGCTGTAACTCTGTGAGATGATTTCACAGAACACAAAGAAGTTTCTCAGAAAGCTTCTTTCTCTTTGTTATCGGAGGATATTTCCTTTGGCCCTATAGTCTTCAAAGGGATCCGAAATATCTGTTCTCAGATTCCACAGATATAAGGCTAGCAAAGAGATCCACGAAATACAGATGTAACTCTGTGAGTGGAAGTCATACATCACAGAGCAGTCTCTCAGAAACCTTCTTTCCAGATTTCATCTGAGGATATTTCCGTTTTCACCATAGCCCTCTATGGGCTTCCAAATATCACTTTGCCAATTCCACAAGAACTGTCTTAGCGAAAGGCTTCTTGAGGGGAAAGCTGTAACTCTGTGAGATGATTTCACAGAACACAAGAAAGTTTCTCAGAAAGCTTCTTTCTCTTTGTTATCGCAGGATATTTCCTTTGGCCCTATAGTCTTCAAAGGGATCCGAAATATCTGTTCTCAGATTCCACAGAAATAAGGCTAGCAAAGAGATCCACGAAATACAGATGTAACTCTGTGAGATGAATGAACAGAACACTAAGCAGTTTCTCAGAAAGCTTCTTTCCAGATTTCATCTGAGGATATTTCCTTCTTCACCATAGTCCTCTATGGGCTTCCAAATATCACTTTGCCAATTCCAGAAGAACTGTCTTAGCGAAAGGTTTCTTGAGGGGAAAGCTGTAACTCTGTGAGATGATTTCACAGAACACAAAGAAGTTTCTCAGAAAGATTCTTTCTCTTTGTTATCAGAGGATATTTCCTTTGGCCCTATAGTCTTCAAAGGGATCCGAAATATCTGTTCTCAGATTCCACAGAAATAAGGCTAGCAAAGAGATCCACGAAATACAGATGTAACTCTGTGAGTGGAAGTCACACATCACAGAGCAGTTTCTCAGAAAGCTTCTTTCCAGATTTCTTATGAGGATATTTCCTTTTTCACCATAGCCCTCTATGGGCTACCAAATATCACTTTGCCAATTACACAAGAACTGGCTTACCGAAAGGCTTCTTGAGGGGAAAGCTGTAACTCTGTGAGATGATTTCACAGAACACAAAGAAGTTTCTCAGAAAGCTTCTTTCTCTTTGTTATCGGAGGATATTTCCTTTGGCCCTATAGTCTTCAAAGGCATCCGAAATATCTGTTCTCAGATTCCACAGAAATAAGGCTAGCAAAGAGATCCACGAAATACAGATGTAACTCTGTGAGTGGAAGTCACACATCACAGAGCAGTTTCTCAGAAAGCTTCTTTCCAGATTTTATCTGAGGATATTTCCTTTTTCAAAATAGCTCTCTATGGGCTTCCAAATATCACTTTGCCAATTCCACAAGAACTGTCTTAGGAAAGGCTTCTTGAGGGGAAAGCTGTAACTCCGTGAAATGATTTCACAGAACACAAAGAACTTTCTCAGAAAGCTTCCTTCTCTTTGTTATGGGAGGATATTTCCTTTGGCCCTATAGTCTTCAAAGGGATCCGAAATATCTGTTCTCAGATTCCACAGAAATAAGGCTAGCAAAGAGATCCACGAAATACACATGTAACTCTGTGAGTGGAAGTCACACATCAC
The DNA here is from genome assembly GCF_043159975.1 of Macaca nemestrina. Taxonomy (NCBI): domain Eukaryota; kingdom Metazoa; phylum Chordata; class Mammalia; order Primates; family Cercopithecidae; genus Macaca; species Macaca nemestrina. The sequence continues at coordinate 107,733,584 of NC_092132.1, forward strand.
AGAGCAGTTTCTCAGAAAGCTTCTTTCCAGATTTCATGTGAGGATATTTCCTTTTTCACCATAGCCCTCTATGGGCTTCCAAATATCACTTTGCCAATTCCACAAGAACTGTCTTATCGAAAGGCTTCTTGAGGGGAAAGCTGTAACTCTGTGAGATGATTTCAGAGAACACAGAGAAGTTTCTCAGAAAGCTTCTTTCTCTTTGTTATCGCAGGATATTTCCTTTGGCCCTATACTCTTCAAAGGGATCCGAAATATCTGTTCTCAGATTCCACAGAAATAAGGCTAGCAAAGAGATCCACGAAATACCGATGTAACTCTGTGAGATGAATGAACAGAACACTAAGCAGTTTCTCAGAAAGCTTCTTTCCAGATTTCATCTGAGGATATTTCCTTCTTCACCATAGCCCTCTATGGGCTTCCAAATATCACTTTGCCAATTCCACAATAAATGTCTTAGCGAAAGGCTTCTTGAGGGGAAAGCTGTAACTCTGTGAGATGATTTCACAGAACACAAAGAGGTTTCTCAGAAAGCTTCTTTCTCTTTGTTATCAGACGATATTTCCTTTGGCCCTATAGTCTTCAAAGGGATCCAAAATATCTGTTCTCAGATTCCACAGAAATAAGGCTAGCAAAGAGATCCACGAAATACAGATGTAACTCTGTGAGATGAATGAACAGAACACTAAGCAGTTTCTCAGAAAGCTTCTTTCCAGATTTCATCTGAGGATATTTCCTTTTTCACCATAGCCCTCTATGGGCTTCCAAATATCACTTTGCCAATTCCACAAGAACTGTCTTAGCGAAAGGCTTCTTGAGGGGAAAGCTGTAACTCAGTGAGATGATTTCACAGAACACAAAGAAGTTTCTCAGAAAGCTTCCTTCTGTTTATTATGGGAGGATATTTCCTTTGGCCCTATAGTCTTCAAAGGGATCCGAAATATCTGTTCTCAGATTCCACAGAAATAAGGCTAGCAAAGAGATCCACGAAATACAGATGTAACTCTGTGAGTGGAAGTCACACATCACAGAGCAGTTTCTCAGAAAGCTTCTTTCCAGATTTCATCTGAGGATATTTCCTTTTTCACCATAGCCCTCTATGGGCTTCCAAATATCACTTTGCCAATTCCACAAGAACTGTCTTAGCGAAAGGCTTCTTGAGGGGAAAGCTGTAACTCTGTGAGATGATTTCACAGAACACAAAGAAGTTTCTCAGAAAGCTTCCTTGTCTTTGTCATCGGAGGATATTTCCTTTGGCCCTATAGTCTTCAAAGGGATCCGAAATATCTGTTCTCAGATTCCACAGAAATAAGGCTAGCAAAGAGATCCACGAAATACAGATGTAACTCTGTGAGTGGAAGTCACACATCACAGAGCAGTTTCTCAGAAAGCTTCTTTCCAGATTTCATGTGAGGATATTTCCTTTTTCACCATAGCCCTCTATGGGCTTCCAAATATCACTTTGCCAATTCCACAAGAACTGTCTTAGCGAAAGGCTTCTTGAGGGGAAAGCTGTAACTCTGTGAGATGATTTCACAGAACACAAAGAAGTTTCTCAGAAAGCTTCCTTCTCTTTGTTATGGGTGGATATTTCCTTTGGCCCTATAGTCTTCAAAGGGATCCGAAATATCTGTTCTCAGATTCCACAGAAATAAGGCTAGCAAAGAGATCCACGAAATACAGATGTAACTCTGTGAGTGGAAGTCATACATCACAGAGCAGTCTCTCAGAAAGCTTCTCTCCAGATTTCATCTGAGGATATTTCCTTTTTCACCATAGCCCTCTATGGGCTTCCAAATATCACTTTGCCAATTCCACAAGAACTGTCTTATCGAAAGGCTTCTTGAGGGGAAAGCTGTAACTCTGTGAGATGATTTCAGAGAACACAGAGAAGTTTCTCAGAAAGCTTCTTTCTCTTTGTTATCGCAGGATATTTCCTTTGGCCCTATACTCTTCAAAGGGATCCGAAATATCTGTTCTCAGATTCCACAGAAATAAGGCTAGCAAAGAGATCCACGAAATACCGATGTAACTCTGTGAGATGAATGAACAGAACACTAAGCAGTTTCTCAGAAAGCTTCTTTCCAGATTTCATCTGAGGATATTTCCTTCTTCACCATAGCCCTCTATGGGCTTCCAAATATCACTTTGCCAATTCCACAATAAATGTCTTAGCGAAAGGCTTCTTGAGGGGAAAGCTGTAACTCTGTGAGATGATTTCACAGAACACAAAGAGGTTTCTCAGAAAGCTTCTTTCTCTTTGTTATCAGACGATATTTCCTTTGGCCCTATAGTCTTCAAAGGGATCCAAAATATCTGTTCTCAGATTCCACAGAAATAAGGCTAGCAAAGAGATCCACGAAATACAGATGTAACTCTGTGAGTGGACGTCACACATCACAGAGCAGTTTCTCAGAAAGCTTCTTTCCAGATTTCATGTGAGGATATTTCCTTTTTCACCATAGCCCTCTATGGGCTTCCAAATATCACTTTGCCAATTCCACAAGAACTGGCTTACCGAAAGACTTCTTGAGGGGAAAGCTGTAACTCTGTGAGATGATTTCACAGAACACAAAGAAGTTTCTCAGAAAGCTTCTTTCTCTTTGTTATCGGAGGATATTTCCTTTGTCCCTATAGTCTTCAAAGGGATCCGAAATATCTGTTCTCAGATTCCACAGAAATAAGGCTAGCAAAGAGATCCACGAAATACAGATGTAACTCTGTGAGTGGAAGTCATACATCACAGAGCAGTCTCTCAGAAAGCTTCTTTCCAGATTTCATCTGAGGATATTTCCTTTTTCACCATAGCCCTCTATGGGCTTCCAAATATCACTTTGCCAATTCCACAAGAACTGTCTTAGCGAAAGGCTTCTTCAGGGGAAAGCTGTAACTCTGTGAGATGATTTCAAAGAACACAAAGAAGTTTCTCAGAAAGCTTCCTTCTCTTTGTCATCGGAGGATATTTCCTTTGGCCCTATAGTCTTCAAAGGGATCCGAAATATCTGTTCTCAGATTCCACAGAAATAAGGCTAGCAAAGAGATCCACGAAATACAGATGTAACTCTGTGAGATGAATGAACAGAACACTAAGCAGTTTCTCAGAAAGCTTCTTTCCAGATTTCATCTGAGGATATTTCCTTTTTCACCATAGCCCTCCATGGGCTTCCAAATATCACTTTGCCAATTCCACAAGAACTGTCTTAGCGAAAGGCTTCTTGAGGGGAAAGCTGTAACTCAGTGAGATGATTTCACAGAACACAAAGAAGTTTCTCAGAAAGCTTCCTTCTTTTTATTATGGGAGGATATTTCCTTTGGCCCTATAGTCTTCAAAGGGATCCGAAATATCTGTTCTCAGATTCCACAGAAATAAGGCTAGCAAAGAGATCCACGAAATACAGATGTAACTCTGTGAGTGGAAGTCACACATCACAGAGCAGTTTCTCAGAAAGCTTCTTTCCAGATTTCATCTGAGGATATTTCCTTTTTCACCATAGCCCTCTATGGGCTTCCAAATATCACTTTGCCAATACCACAAGAACTGTCTTATCAAAAGGCTTCTTGAGGGGAAAGCTGTAACTCTGTGAGATGATTTCACAGAACACAAAGAAGTTTCTCAGAAAGCTTCTTTCTCTTTGTTATCGCAGGATATTTCCTTTGGCCCTATACTCTTCAAAGGGATCCGAAATATCTGTTCTCAGATTCCACAGATATAAGGCTAGCAAAGAGATCCACGAAATACCGATGTAACTCTGTGAGATGAATGAACAGAACACTAAGCAGTTTCTCAGAAAGCTTCTTTCCAGATTTCATCTGAGGATATTTCCTTCTTCACCATAGCCCTCTATGGGCTTCCAAATATCACTTTGCCAATTCCACAATAACTGTCTTAGCGAAAGGCTTCTTGAGGGGAAAGCTGTAACTCTGTGAGATGATTTCAGAGAACACAGAGAAGTTTCTCAGAAAGCTTCTTTCTCTTTGTTATCGCAGGATATTTCCTTTGGCCCTATACTCTTCAAAGGGATCCGAAATATCTGTTCTCAGATTCCACAGAAATAAGGCTAGCAAAGAGATCCACGAAATACCGATGTAACTCTGTGAGATGAATGAACAGAACACTAAGCAGTTTCTCAGAAAGCTTCTTTCCAGATTTCATCTGAGGATATTTCCTTCTTCACCATAGCCCTCTATGGGCTTCCAAATATCACTTTGCCAATTCCACAATAAATGTCTTAGCGAAAGGCTTCTTGAGGGGAAAGCTGTAACTCTGTGAGATGATTTCACAGAACACAAAGAGGTTTCTCAGAAAGCTTCTTTCTCTTTGTTATCAGACGATATTTCCTTTGGCCCTATAGTCTTCAAAGGGATCCAAAATATCTGTTCTCAGATTCCACAGAAATAAGGCTAGCAAAGAGATCCACGAAATACAGATGTAACTCTGTGAGTGGACGTCACACATCACAGAGCAGTTTCTCAGAAAGCTTCTTTCCAGATTTCATCTGAGGATATTTCCTTTTTCACCATAGCCCTCTATGGGCTTCCAAATATCACTTTGCCAATTCCACAAGAACTGGCTTACCGAAAGACTTCTTGAGGGGAAAGCTGTAACTCTGTGAGATGATTTCACAGAACACAAAGAAGTTTCTCAGAAAGCTTCTTTCTCTTTGTTATCGGAGGATATTTCCTTTGTCCCTATAGTCTTCAAAGGGATCCGAAATATCTGTTCTCAGATTCCACAGAAATAAGGCTAGCAAAGAGATCCACGAAATACAGATGTAACTCTGTGAGTGGAAGTCATACATCACAGAGCAGTCTCTCAGAAAGCTTCTTTCCAGATTTCATCTGAGGATATTTCCTTTTTCACCATAGCCCTCTATGGGCTTCCAAATATCACTTTGCCAATTCCACAAGAACTGTCTTAGCGAAAGGCTTCTTCAGGGGAAAGCTGTAACTCTGTGAGATGATTTCAAAGAACACAAAGAAGTTTCTCAGAAAGCTTCCTTCTCTTTGTCATCGGAGGATATTTCCTTTGGCCCTATAGTCTTCAAAGGGATCCGAAATATCTGTTCTCAGATTCCACAGAAATAAGGCTAGCAAAGAGATCCACGAAATACAGATGTAACTCTGTGAGATGAATGAACAGAACACTAAGCAGTTTCTCAGAAAGCTTCTTTCCAGATTTCATCTGAGGATATTTCCTTTTTCACCATAGCCCTCCATGGGCTTCCAAATATCACTTTGCCAATTCCACAAGAACTGTCTTAGCGAAAGGCTTCTTGAGGGGAAAGCTGTAACTCAGTGAGATGATTTCACAGAACACAAAGAAGTTTCTCAGAAAGCTTCCTTCTTTTTATTATGGGAGGATATTTCCTTTGGCCCTATAGTCTTCAAAGGGATCCGAAATATCTGTTCTCAGATTCCACAGAAATAAGGCTAGCAAAGAGATCCACGAAATACAGATGTAACTCTGTGAGTGGAAGTCACACATCACAGAGCAGTTTCTCAGAAAGCTTCTTTCCAGATTTCTTATGAGGATATTTCCTTTTTCACCATAGCCCTCTATGGGCTACCAAATATCACTTTGCCAATTACACAAGAACTGGCTTACCGAAAGGCTTCTTGAGGGGAAAGCTGTAACTCTGTGAGATGATTTCACAGAACACAAAGAAGTTTCTCAGAAAGCTTCTTTCTCTTTGTTATCGGAGGATATTTCCTTTGGCCCTATAGTCTTCAAAGGCATCCGAAATATCTGTTCTCAGATTCCACAGAAATAAGGCTAGCAAAGAGATCCACGAAATACAGATGTAACTCTGTGAGTGGAAGTCACACATCACAGAGCAGTTTCTCAGAAAGCTTCTTTCCAGATTTTATCTGAGGATATTTCCTTTTTCAAAATAGCTCTCTATGGGCTTCCAAATATCACTTTGCCAATTCCACAAGAACTGTCTTAGGAAAGGCTTCTTGAGGGGAAAGCTGTAACTCCGTGAAATGATTTCACAGAACACAAAGAACTTTCTCAGAAAGCTTCCTTCTCTTTGTTATGGGAGGATATTTCCTTTGGCCCTATAGTCTTCAAAGGGATCCGAAATATCTGTTCTCAGATTCCACAGAAATAAGGCTAGCAAAGAGATCCACGAAATACACATGTAACTCTGTGAGTGGAAGTCACACATCACAGAGCAGTTTCTCAGAAAGCTTCTTTCCAGATTTCATGTGAGGATATTTCCTTTTTCACCATAGCCCTCTATGGGCTTCCAAATATCACTTTGCCAATTCCACAAGAACTGTCTTATCGAAAGGCTTCTTGAGGGGAAAGCTGTAACTCTGTGAGATGATTTCAGAGAACACAGAGAAGTTTCTCAGAAAGCTTCTTTCTCTTTGTTATCGCAGGATATTTCCTTTGGCCCTATACTCTTCAAAGGGATCCGAAATATCTGTTCTCAGATTCCACAGAAATAAGGCTAGCAAAGAGATCCACGAAATACCGATGTAACTCTGTGAGATGAATGAACAGAACACTAAGCAGTTTCTCAGAAAGCTTCTTTCCAGATTTCATCTGAGGATATTTCCTTCTTCACCATAGCCCTCTATGGGCTTCCAAATATCACTTTGCCAATTCCACAATAAATGTCTTAGCGAAAGGCTTCTTGAGGGGAAAGCTGTAACTCTGTGAGATGATTTCACAGAACACAAAGAGGTTTCTCAGAAAGCTTCTTTCTCTTTGTTATCAGACGATATTTCCTTTGGCCCTATAGTCTTCAAAGGGATCCAAAATATCTGTTCTCAGATTCCACAGAAATAAGGCTAGCAAAGAGATCCACGAAATACAGATGTAACTCTGTGAGATGAATGAACAGAACACTAAGCAGTTTCTCAGAAAGCTTCTTTCCAGATTTCATCTGAGGATATTTCCTTTTTCACCATAGCCCTCTATGGGCTTCCAAATATCACTTTGCCAATTCCACAAGAACTGTCTTAGCGAAAGGCTTCTTGAGGGGAAAGCTGTAACTCAGTGAGATGATTTCACAGAACACAAAGAAGTTTCTCAGAAAGCTTCCTTCTGTTTATTATGGGAGGATATTTCCTTTGGCCCTATAGTCTTCAAAGGGATCCGAAATATCTGTTCTCAGATTCCACAGAAATAAGGCTAGCAAAGAGATCCACGAAATACAGATGTAACTCTGTGAGTGGAAGTCACACATCACAGAGCAGTTTCTCAGAAAGCTTCTTTCCAGATTTCATCTGAGGATATTTCCTTTTTCACCATAGCCCTCTATGGGCTTCCAAATATCACTTTGCCAATTCCACAAGAACTGTCTTAGCGAAAGGCTTCTTGAGGGGAAAGCTGTAACTCTGTGAGATGATTTCACAGAACACAAAGAAGTTTCTCAGAAAGCTTCCTTGTCTTTGTCATCGGAGGATATTTCCTTTGGCCCTATAGTCTTCAAAGGGATCCGAAATATCTGTTCTCAGATTCCACAGAAATAAGGCTAGCAAAGAGATCCACGAAATACAGATGTAACTCTGTGAGTGGAAGTCACACATCACAGAGCAGTTTCTCAGAAAGCTTCTTTCCAGATTTCATGTGAGGATATTTCCTTTTTCACCATAGCCCTCTATGGGCTTCCAAATATCACTTTGCCAATTCCACAAGAACTGTCTTAGCGAAAGGCTTCTTGAGGGGAAAGCTGTAACTCTGTGAGATGATTTCACAGAACACAAAGAAGTTTCTCAGAAAGCTTCCTTCTCTTTGTTATGGGTGGATATTTCCTTTGGCCCTATAGTCTTCAAAGGGATCCGAAATATCTGTTCTCAGATTCCACAGAAATAAGGCTAGCAAAGAGATCCACGAAATACAGATGTAACTCTGTGAGTGGAAGTCATACATCACAGAGCAGTCTCTCAGAAAGCTTCTCTCCAGATTTCATCTGAGGATATTTCCTTTTTCACCATAGCCCTCTATGGGCTTCCAAATATCACTTTGCCAATTCCACAAGAACTGTCTTATCGAAAGGCTTCTTGAGGGGAAAGCTGTAACTCTGTGAGATGATTTCAGAGAACACAGAGAAGTTTCTCAGAAAGCTTCTTTCTCTTTGTTATCGCAGGATATTTCCTTTGGCCCTATACTCTTCAAAGGGATCCGAAATATCTGTTCTCAGATTCCACAGAAATAAGGCTAGCAAAGAGATCCACGAAATACCGATGTAACTCTGTGAGATGAATGAACAGAACACTAAGCAGTTTCTCAGAAAGCTTCTTTCCAGATTTCATCTGAGGATATTTCCTTCTTCACCATAGCCCTCTATGGGCTTCCAAATATCACTTTGCCAATTCCACAATAAATGTCTTAGCGAAAGGCTTCTTGAGGGGAAAGCTGTAACTCTGTGAGATGATTTCACAGAACACAAAGAGGTTTCTCAGAAAGCTTCTTTCTCTTTGTTATCAGACGATATTTCCTTTGGCCCTATAGTCTTCAAAGGGATCCAAAATATCTGTTCTCAGATTCCACAGAAATAAGGCTAGCAAAGAGATCCACGAAATACAGATGTAACTCTGTGAGTGGACGTCACACATCACAGAGCAGTTTCTCAGAAAGCTTCTTTCCAGATTTCATGTGAGGATATTTCCTTTTTCACCATAGCCCTCTATGGGCTTCCAAATATCACTTTGCCAATTCCACAAGAACTGGCTTACCGAAAGACTTCTTGAGGGGAAAGCTGTAACTCTGTGAGATGATTTCACAGAACACAAAGAAGTTTCTCAGAAAGCTTCTTTCTCTTTGTTATCGGAGGATATTTCCTTTGTCCCTATAGTCTTCAAAGGGATCCGAAATATCTGTTCTCAGATTCCACAGAAATAAGGCTAGCAAAGAGATCCACGAAATACAGATGTAACTCTGTGAGTGGAAGTCATACATCACAGAGCAGTCTCTCAGAAAGCTTCTTTCCAGATTTCATCTGAGGATATTTCCTTTTTCACCATAGCCCTCTATGGGCTTCCAAATATCACTTTGCCAATTCCACAAGAACTGTCTTAGCGAAAGGCTTCTTCAGGGGAAAGCTGTAACTCTGTGAGATGATTTCAAAGAACACAAAGAAGTTTCTCAGAAAGCTTCCTTCTCTTTGTCATCGGAGGATATTTCCTTTGGCCCTATAGTCTTCAAAGGGATCCGAAATATCTGTTCTCAGATTCCACAGAAATAAGGCTAGCAAAGAGATCCACGAAATACAGATGTAACTCTGTGAGATGAATGAACAGAACACTAAGCAGTTTCTCAGAAAGCTTCTTTCCAGATTTCATCTGAGGATATTTCCTTTTTCACCATAGCCCTCCATGGGCTTCCAAATATCACTTTGCCAATTCCACAAGAACTGTCTTAGCGAAAGGCTTCTTGAGGGGAAAGCTGTAACTCAGTGAGATGATTTCACAGAACACAAAGAAGTTTCTCAGAAAGCTTCCTTCTTTTTATTATGGGAGGATATTTCCTTTGGCCCTATAGTCTTCAAAGGGATCCGAAATATCTGTTCTCAGATTCCACAGAAATAAGGCTAGCAAAGAGATCCACGAAATACAGATGTAACTCTGTGAGTGGAAGTCACACATCACAGAGCAGTTTCTCAGAAAGCTTCTTTCCAGATTTCATCTGAGGATATTTCCTTTTTCACCATAGCCCTCTATGGGCTTCCAAATATCACTTTGCCAATACCACAAGAACTGTCTTATCAAAAGGCTTCTTGAGGGGAAAGCTGTAACTCTGTGAGATGATTTCACAGAACACAAAGAAGTTTCTCAGAAAGCTTCTTTCTCTTTGTTATCGCAGGATATTTCCTTTGGCCCTATACTCTTCAAAGGGATCCGAAATATCTGTTCTCAGATTCCACAGATATAAGGCTAGCAAAGAGATCCACGAAATACCGATGTAACTCTGTGAGATGAATGAACAGAACACTAAGCAGTTTCTCAGAAAGCTTCTTTCCAGATTTCATCTGAGGATATTTCCTTCTTCACCATAGCCCTCTATGGGCTTCCAAATATCACTTTGCCAATTCCACAATAACTGTCTTAGCGAAAGGCTTCTTGAGGGGAAAGCTGTAACTCTGTGAGATGATTTCAGAGAACACAGAGAAGTTTCTCAGAAAGCTTCTTTCTCTTTGTTATCGCAGGATATTTCCTTTGGCCCTATACTCTTCAAAGGGATCCGAAATATCTGTTCTCAGATTCCACAGAAATAAGGCTAGCAAAGAGATCCACGAAATACCGATGTAACTCTGTGAGATGAATGAACAGAACACTAAGCAGTTTCTCAGAAAGCTTCTTTCCAGATTTCATCTGAGGATATTTCCTTCTTCACCATAGCCCTCTATGGGCTTCCAAATATCACTTTGCCAATTCCACAATAAATGTCTTAGCGAAAGGCTTCTTGAGGGGAAAGCTGTAACTCTGTGAGATGATTTCACAGAACACAAAGAGGTTTCTCAGAAAGCTTCTTTCTCTTTGTTATCAGACGATATTTCCTTTGGCCCTATAGTCTTCAAAGGGATCCAAAATATCTGTTCTCAGATTCCACAGAAATAAGGCTAGCAAAGAGATCCACGAAATACAGATGTAACTCTGTGAGTGGACGTCACACATCACAGAGCAGTTTCTCAGAAAGCTTCTTTCCAGATTTCATCTGAGGATATTTCCTTTTTCACCATAGCCCTCTATGGGCTTCCAAATATCACTTTGCCAATTCCACAAGAACTGGCTTACCGAAAGACTTCTTGAGGGGAAAGCTGTAACTCTGTGAGATGATTTCACAGAACACAAAGAAGTTTCTCAGAAAGCTTCTTTCTCTTTGTTATCGGAGGATATTTCCTTTGTCCCTATAGTCTTCAAAGGGATCCGAAATATCTGTTCTCAGATTCCACAGAAATAAGGCTAGCAAAGAGATCCACGAAATACAGATGTAACTCTGTGAGTGGAAGTCATACATCACAGAGCAGTCTCTCAGAAAGCTTCTTTCCAGATTTCATCTGAGGATATTTCCTTTTTCACCATAGCCCTCTATGGGCTTCCAAATATCACTTTGCCAATTCCACAAGAACTGTCTTAGCGAAAGGCTTCTTCAGGGGAAAGCTGTAACTCTGTGAGATGATTTCAAAGAACACAAAGAAGTTTCTCAGAAAGCTTCCTTCTCTTTGTCATCGGAGGATATTTCCTTTGGCCCTATAGTCTTCAAAGGGATCCGAAATATCTGTTCTCAGATTCCACAGAAATAAGGCTAGCAAAGAGATCCACGAAATACAGATGTAACTCTGTGAGATGAATGAACAGAACACTAAGCAGTTTCTCAGAAAGCTTCTTTCCAGATTTCATCTGAGGATATTTCCTTTTTCACCATAGCCCTCCATGGGCTTCCAAATATCACTTTGCCAATTCCACAAGAACTGTCTTAGCGAAAGGCTTCTTGAGGGGAAAGCTGTAACTCAGTGAGATGATTTCACAGAACACAAAGAAGTTTCTCAGAAAGCTTCCTTCTTTTTATTATGGGAGGATATTTCCTTTGGCCCTATAGTCTTCAAAGGGATCCGAAATATCTGTTCTCAGATTCCACAGAAATAAGGCTAGCAAAGAGATCCACGAAATACAGATGTAACTCTGTGAGTGGAAGTCACACATCACAGAGCAGTTTCTCAGAAAGCTTCTTTCCAGATTTCATCTGAGGATATTTCCTTTTTCACCATAGCCCTCTATGGGCTTCCAAATATCACTTTGCCAATACCACAAGAACTGTCTTATCAAAAGGCTTCTTGAGGGGAAAGCTGTAACTCTGTGAGATGATTTCACAGAACACAAAGAAGTTTCTCAGAAAGCTTCTTTCTCTTTGTTATCGCAGGATATTTCCTTTGGCCCTATACTCTTCAAAGGGATCCGAAATATCTGTTCTCAGATTCCACAGATATAAGGCTAGCAAAGAGATCCACGAAATACCGATGTAACTCTGTGAGATGAATGAACAGAACACTAAGCAGTTTCTCAGAAAGCTTCTTTCCAGATTTCATCTGAGGATATTTCCTTCTTCACCATAGCCCTCTATGGGCTTCCAAATATCACTTTGCCAATTCCACAATAACTGTCTTAGCGAAAGGCTTCTTGAGGGGAAAGCTGTAACTCTGTGAGATGATTTCACAGAACACAAAGAAGTTTCTCAGAAAGATTCTTTCTCTTTGTTATCAGAGGATATTTCCTTTGGCCCTATAGTCTTCAAAGGGATCCGAAATATCTGTTCTCAGATTCCACAGAAATAAGGCTAGCAAAGAGATCCACGAAATACAGATGTAACTCTGTGAGTGGAAGTCACACATCACAGAGCAGTTTCTCAGAAAGCTTCTTTCCAGATTTCTTATGAGGATATTTCCTTTTTCACCATAGCCCTCTATGGGCTTCCAAATATCACTTTGCCAATTACACAAGAACTGGCTTACCGAAAGGCTTCTTGAGGGGAAAGCTGTAACTCTGTGAGATGATTTCACAGAACACAAAGAAGTTTCTCAGAAAGCTTCTTTCTCTTTGTTATCGGAGGATATTTCCTTTGGCCCTATAGTCTTCAAAGGGATGCGAAATATCTGTTCTCAGATGCCACAGAAATAAGGCTAGCAAAGAGATCAACGAAATACAGATGTAACTCTGTGAGATGAATGAACAGAACACTAAGGAGTTTCTCAGAAAGCTTCTTTCCAGATTTCATCTGAGGATATTTCCTTTTTCACCATAGCCCTCTATGGTCTTGCAAATATCACTTTGCCAATTCCACAAGAACTGTCTTAGCGAAAGGCTTCTTGAGGGGAAAGCTGTAAGTCCGTGAGATGATTTCACAGAACACAAAGAAGTTTCTCAGAAAGCTTCCTTCTCTTTGTTATGGGAGGATATTTCCTTTGGCCCTATAGTCTTCAAAGGGATCCGATATATCTGTTGTCAGATTCCACAGAAATAAGGCTAGCAAAGAGATCCAATAAATACAGATGTAAATCTGTGAGTGGAAGTCACACATCACAGAGCAGTTTCTCAGAAAGCTTCTTTCCCGATTTCATCTGAGGATATTTCCTTTTTCACCATAGCCCTCTATGGGCTTCCAAATATCACTTTGCCAATTACACAAGAACTGTCTTATCGAAAGGCTTCTTGAGGGGAAAGCTGTAACTCTGTGAGATGATTTCACATAACACAAAGAAGTTTCTCAGAAAGCTTCTTTCTCTTTGTTATCGCAGGATATTTCCTTTGGCCCTATAGTCTTCAAAGGGATCCGAAATTTCTGTTCTCAGATACCACAGAAATAAGACTAGCAAAGAGATCCACGAAATACCGATGTAACTCTGTGAGATGAATGAACAGAACACTAAGCAGTTTCTCAGAAAGCTTCTTTCCAGATTTCATCTGAGGATATTTCCTTTTTCACCATAGCCCTCTATGGGCTTCCAAATATCACTTTGCAAATTCCACAAGAACTGTCTTAGCGAAAGGCTTCTTGAGGGGAAAGCTGTAACTCTGTGAGATGATTTCACAGAACACAAAGAGGTTTCTCAGAAAGCTTCTTTCTCTTTGTTATCAGAGGATATTTCCTTTGGCCCTATAGTCTTCAAAGGGATCCGAAATATCTGTTCTCAGATTCCACAGAAATAAGGCTAGCAAAGAGATCCACGAAATACAGATGTAACTCTGTGAGTGGAAGTCATACATCACAGAGCAGTCTCTCAGAAAGCTTCTTTCCAGATTTCATCTGAGGATATTTCCTTTTTCACCATAGCCCTCTATGGGCTTCCAAATATCACTTTGCCAATTCCACAAGAACTGTCTTAGCGAAAGGCTTCTTGAGGGGAAAGCTGTAACTCTGTGAGATGATTTCACAGAACACAAAGAAGTTTCTCAGAAAGCTTCCTTGTCTTTGTCATCGGAGGATATTTCCTTTGGCCCTATAGTCTTCAAAGGGATCCGAAATATCTGTTCTCAGATTCCACAGAAATAAGGCTAGCAAAGAGATCCACGAAATACAGATGTAACTCTGTGAGTGGAAGTCACACATCACAGAGCAGTTTCTCAGAAAGCTTCTTTCCAGATTTCATGTGAGGATATTTCCTTTTTCACCATAGCCCTCTATGGGCTTCCAAATATCACTTTTCCAATTCCACAAGAACTGTCTTAGCGAAAGGCTTCTTGAGGGGAAAGCTGTAACTCTGTGAGATGATTTCACAGAACACAAAGAAGTTTCTCAGAAAGCTTCCTTCTCTTTGTTATGGGTGGATATTTCCTTTGGCCCTATAGTCTTCAAAGGGATCCGAAATATCTGTTCTCAGATTCCACAGAAATAAGGCTAGCAAAGAGATCCACGAAATACAGATGTAACTCTGTGAGTGGAAGTCATACATCACAGAGCAGTCTCTCAGAAAGCTTCTCTCCAGATTTCATCTGAGGATATTTCCTTTTTCACCATAGCCCTCTATGGGCTTCCAAATATCACTTTGCCAATTCCACAAGAACTGCCTTAGCGAAAGGCTTCTTGAGGGGAAAGCTGTAACTCTGTGAGATGATTTCACAGAACACAAAGAAGTTTCTCAGAAAGCTTCTTTCTCTTTGTTATCGCAGGATATTTCCTTTGGCCCTATAGTCTTCAAAGGGATCCGAAATACCTGTTCTCAGATTCCACAGAAATAAGGCTAGCAAAGAGATCCACGAAATACAGATGTAACTCTGTGAGATGAATGAACAGAACACTAAGGAGTTTCTCAGAAAGCTTCTTTCCAGATTTCATCTGAGGATATTTCCTTTTTCACCATAGCCCTCTATGGGCTTGCAAATATCACTTTGCCAATTCCACAAGAACTGTCTTAGCGAAAGGCTTCTTGAGGGGAAAGCAGTAACTCCGTGAGATGATTTCAGAGAACACAAAGAAGTTTCTCAGAAAGCTTCCTTCTCTTTGTTATGGGAGGATATTTCCTTTGGCCCTATAGTCTTCAAAGGGATCCGAAATATCTGTTCTCAGATTCCACAGAAATAAGGCTAGCAAAGAGATCCACGAAATACAGATGTAACTCTGTGAGTGGAAGTCACACATCACAGAGCAGTTTCTCAGAAAGCTTCTTTCCAGATTTCATCTGAGGATATTTCCTTTTTCACCATAGCCCTCTATGGGCTTCCAAATATCACTTTGCCAATACCACAAGAACTGTCTTATCAAAAGGCTTCTTGAGGGGAAAGCTGTAACTCTGTGAGATGATTTCACAGAACACAAAGAAGTTTCTCAGAAAGCTTCTTTCTCTTTGTTATCGCAGGATATTTCCTTTGGCCCTATAGTCTTCAAAGGGATCCGAAATATCTGTTCTCAGATTCCACAGAAATAAGGCTAGCAAAGAGATCCACGAAATACAGATGTAACTCTGTGAGATGAATGAACAGAACACTAAGCAGTTTCTCAGAAAGCTTCTTTCCAGATTTCATCTGAGGATATTTCCTTCTTCACCATAGCCCTCTATGGGCTTCCAAATATCACTTTGCCAATTCCACAATAAATGTCTTAGCGAAAGGCTTCTTGAGGGGAAAGCTGTAACTCTGTGAGATGATTTCACAGAACACAAAGAAGTTTCTCAGAAAGATTCTTTCTCTTTGTTATCAGAGGATATTTCCTTTGGCCCTATAGACTTCAAAGGGATCCGAAATATCTGTTCTCAGATTCCACAGAAATAAGGCTAGCAAAGAGATCCACGAAATACAGATGTAACTCTGTGAGTGGAAGTCACACATCACAGAGCAGTTTCTCAGAAAGCTTCTTTCCAGATTTCTTATGAGGATATTTCCTTTTTCACCATAGCCCTCTATGGGCTTCCAAATATCACTTTGCCAATTACACAAGAACTGGCTTACCGAAAAGCTTCTAGAGGGGAAAGCTGTAACTCTGTGAGATGATTTCACAGAACACAAAGAAGTTTCTCAGAAAGCTTCTTTCTCTTTGTTATCGGAGGATATTTCCTTTGGCCCTATAGTCTTCAAAGGGATGCGAAATATCTGTTCTCAGATTCCACAGAAATAAGGCTAGCAAAGAGATCAACGAAATACAGATGTAACTCTGTGAGATGAATGAACAGAACACTAAGGAGTTTCTCAGAAAGCTTCTTTCCAGATTTCATCTGAGGATATTTCCTTTTTCACCATAGCCCTCTATGGGCTTGCAAATATCACTTTGCCAATTCCACAAGAACTGTGTTAGCGAAAGGCTTCTTGAGGGGAAAGCTGTAAGTCCGTGAGATGATTTCACAGAACACAAAGAAGTTTCTCAGAAAGCTTCCTTCTCTTTGTTATGGGAGGATATTTCCTTTGGCCCTATAGTCTTCAAAGGGATCCGATATATCTGTTGTCAGATTCCACAGAAATAAGGCTAGCAAAGAGATCCAATAAATACAGATGTAACTCTGTGAGTGGAAGTCACACATCACAGAGCAGTTTCTCAGAAAGCTTCTTTCCCGATTTCATCTGAGGATATTTCCTTTTTCACCATAGCCCTCTATGGGCTTCCAAATATCACTTTGCCAATTACACAAGAACTGTCTTATCGAAAGGCTTCTTGAGGGGAAAGCTGTAACTCTGTGAGATGATTTCACATAACATAAAGAAGTTTCTCAGAAAGCTTCTTTCTCTTTGTTATCGCAGGATATTTCCTTTGGCCCTATAGTCTTCAAAGGGATCCGAAATTTCTGTTCTCAGATACCACAGAAATAAGACTAGCAAAGAGATCCACGAAATACCGATGTAACTCTGTGAGATGAATGAACAGAACACTAAGCAGTTTCTCAGAAATCTTCTTTCCAGATTTCATCTGAGGATATTTCCTTTTTCACCATAGCCCTCTATGGGCTTCCAAATATCACTTTGCCAATTCCACAAGAACTGTCTTAGCGAAAGGCTTCTTGAGGGGAAAGCTGTAAGTCTGTGAGATGATTTCACAGAACACAAAGAGGTTTCTCAGAAAGCCTCCTTCTCTTTGTTATCGGAGGATATTTCCTTTGGCCCTATAGTCTTCAAAGGGATCCGAAATATCTGCTCTCAGATTCCACAGAAATAAGGCTAGCAAAGAGATCCACGAAATACAGATGTAACTCTGTGAGTGGAAGTCACACATCACAGAGCAGTTTCTCAGAAAGCTTCTTTCCAGATTTCATCTGAGGATATTTTCTTTTTCACCATAGCCCTCTATGGGCTTCAATATATCACTTTTCCAATTCCAGAAGAACTGTCTTAGCGAAAAGCTTCTTGAGGGGAAAGCTGTAACTCTGTGAGATGATTTCACAGAACACAAAGAAGTTTCTCAGAAAGCTTCTTTCTCTTTGTTATCGGAGGATATTTCCTTTGGCCCTATAGTCTTCAAAGGGATCCGAAATATCTGTTCTCAGATTCCACAGAAATAAGGCTAGCAAAGAGATCCACGAAATACAGATGTAACTCTGTGAGTGGAAGTCACACATCACAGAGCAGTTTCTCAGAAAGCTTCTTTCCAGATTTCTTCTGAGGATATTTCCTTTTTCACCATAGCCCTCTATGGGCTTCCAAATATCACTTTGCCAATTCCACAAGAACTGGCTTACCGAAAGGCTTCTTGAGGGGAAAGCTGTAACTCTGTGAGATGATTTCACATAACACAAAGAAGTTTCTCAGAAAGCTTCTTTCTCTTTGTTATCGGAGGATATTTCCTTTGGCCCTATAGTCTTCAAAGGGATCCGAAATATCTGTTCTCAGATTCCACAGAAATAAGGCTAGCAAAGAGATCAACGAAATACAGATGTAACTCTGTGAGATGAATGAACAGAACACTAAGGAGTTTCTCAGAAAGCTTCTTTCCAGATTTCATCTGAGGATATTTCCTTTTTCACCATAGCCCTCTAAGGGCTTCCAAATATCACTTTGCCAATTCCACAAGAACTGTCTTAGCGAAAGGCTTCTTGAGGGGAAAGCTGTAACTCTGTGAGATGATTTCACAGAACACAAAGAAGTTTCTCAGAAAGCTTCCTTCTCTTTGTTATGGGAGGATATTTCCTTTGGCCCTATAGTCTTCAAAGGGATCCGAAATATCTGTTCTCAGATTCCACAGAAATAAGGCTAGCAAAGAGATCCACGAAATACAGATGTAACTCTGTGAGTGGAAGTCACACATCACAGAGCAGTTTCTCAGAAAGCTTCTTTCCAGATTTTATCTGAGGATATTTCCTTTTTCACCATAGCTCTCTATGGGCTTCCAAATATCACTTTGCCAATTCCACAAGAACTGTCTTAGCGAAAGGCTTCTTGAGGGGAAAGCTGTAACTCTGTGAGATGATTTCACAGAAAACAAAGAAGTTTCTCAGAAAGCTTCTTTCTCTTTGTTATCGGAGGATATTTCCTTTGGCCCTATAGTCTTCAAAGGGATCCGAAATATCTGTTCTCAGATTCCACAGACATAAGGCTAGCAAAGAGATCCACGAAATAGAGATGTAACTCTGTGAGATGAATGAACAGAACACTAAGCAGTTTCTCAGAAAGCTTCTTTCAAGATTTCATCTGAGGATATTTCCTTTTTCACCATAGCCCTCTATGGGCTTCCAAATATCACTTTGCCAATTCCACAAGAACTGTCTTAGCGAAAGGCTTCTTGAGGGGAAAGCTGTAACTGTGTGAGATGATTTCACAGAACACAAAGAAGTTTCTCAGAAAGCTTCCTTCTCTTTGTTATCGGAGGATATTTCCTTTGGCCCTATAGTCTTCAAAGGTATCCGAAATATCTGTTCTCAGATTCCACAGAAATAAGGCTAGCAAAGAGATCCACGAAATACAGATGTAACTCTGTGAGTGGAAGTCACACATCACAGAGCAGTTTCTCAGAAAGCTTCTTTCCAGATTTCATCTGAGGATATTTCCTTTTTCACCATAGCCCTCTGTGGGCTTCCAAATATCACTTTGCCAATTCCACAAGAACTGTCTTAGCGAAAGGCTTCTTGAGGGGAAAGCTGTAACTCTGTGAGATGATTTCACAGAACACAAAGAAGTATCTCAGAAAGCCTCCTTCTCTTTGTTATCGGAGGATATTTCCTTTGGCCCTATAGTCTTCAAAGGGATCCGAAATATCTGTTCTCAGATTCCACAGAAATAAGGCTAGCAAAGAGATCCACGAAATACAGATGTAACTCTTTGAGTGGAAGTCACACATCACAGAGCAGTTTCTCAGAAAGCTTCTTTCCAGATTTCATCTGAGGATATTTTCTTTTTCACCATAGCCCTCTATGGGCTTCAATATATCACTTTTCCAATTCCAGAAGAACTGTCTTAGCGAAAGTCTTCTTGAGTGGAAAGCTGTAACTCTGTGAGATGATTTCACAGAACACAAAGAAGTTTCTCAGAAAGCTTCTTTCTCTTTGTTATCGGAGGATATTTCCTTTGGCCCTATAGTCTTCAAAGGGATCCGAATTATCTGTTCTCAGATTCCACAGAAATAATGCTAGCAAAGAGATCCACGAAATTCAGATGTAACTCTGTAAGATGAATGAACAGAACACTAAGGAGTTTCTCAGAAAGCTTCTTTCCAGATTTCATCTGAGGATATTTCCTTTTTCACCATAGCCCTCTATGGGCTTCCAAATATCACTTTGCCAATTCCACAAGAACTGTCTTAGCGAAAGGCTTCTTGAGGGGAAAGCTGTAACTCTGTGAGATGATTTCAAAGAACACAAAGAAGTTTCTCAGAAAGCTTCCTTCTCTTTGTCATCGGAGGATATTTCCTTTGGCCCTATAGTCTTCAAAGGGATCCGAAATATCTGTTCTCAGATTCCACAGAAATAAGGCTAGCAAAGAGATCCACGAAATACAGATGTAACTCTGTGAGATGAATGAACAGAACACTAAGCAGTTTCTCAGAAAGCTTCTTTCCAGATTTCATCTGAGGATATTTCCTTTTTCACCATAGCCCTCTATGGGCTTCCAAATATCACTTTGCCAATTCCACAAGAACTGTCTTAGCGAAAGGCTTCTTGAGGGGAAAGCTGTAACTCAGTGAGATGATTTCACAGAACACAAAGAAGTTTCTCAGAAAGCTTCCTTCTTTTTATTATGGGAGGATATTTCCTTTGGCCCTATAGTCTTCAAAGGGATCCGAAATATCTGTTCTCAGATTCCACAGAAATAAGGCTAGCAAAGAGATCCACGAAATACAGATGTAACTCTGTGAGTGGAAGTCACACATCACAGAGCAGTTTCTCAGAAAGCTTCTTTCCAGATTTCATCTGAGGATATTTCCTTTTTCACCATAGCCCTCTATGGGCTTCCAAATATCACTTTGCCAATTCCACAAGAACTGTCTTAGCGAAAGGCTTCTTGAGGGGAAAGCTGTAACTCTGTGAGATGATTTCACAGAACACAAAGAAGTTTCTCAGAAAGCTTCCTTGTCTTTGTCATCGGAGGATATTTCCTTTGGCCCTATAGTCTTCAAAGGGATCCGAAATATCTGTTCTCAGATTCCACAGAAATAAGGCTAGCAAAGAGATCCACGAAATACAGATGTAACTCTGTGAGTGGAAGTCACACATCACAGAGCAGTTTCTCAGAAAGCTTCTTTCCAGATTTCATGTGAGGATATTTCCTTTTTCACCATAGCCCTCTATGGGCTTCCAAATATCACTTTGCCAATTCCACAAGAACTGTCTTAGCGAAAGGCTTCTTGAGGGGAAAGCTGTAACTCTGTGAGATGATTTCACAGAACACAAAGAAGTTTCTCAGAAAGCTTCCTTCTCTTTGTTATGGGTGGATATTTCCTTTGGCCCTATAGTCTTCAAAGGGATCCGAAATATCTGTTCTCAGATTCCACAGAAATAAGGCTAGCAAAGAGATCCACGAAATACAGATGTAACTCTGTGAGTGGAAGTCATACATCACAGAGCAGTCTCTCAGAAAGCTTCTCTCCAGATTTCATCTGAGGATATTTCCTTTTTCACCATAGCCCTCTATGGGCTTCCAAATATCACTTTGCCAATTCCACAAGAACTGTCTTATCGAAAGGCTTCTTGAGGGGAAAGCTGTAACTCTGTGAGATGATTTCAGAGAACACAGAGAAGTTTCTCAGAAAGCTTCTTTCTCTTTGTTATCGCAGGATATTTCCTTTGGCCCTATACTCTTCAAAGGGATCCGAAATATCTGTTCTCAGATTCCACAGAAATAAGGCTAGCAAAGAGATCCACGAAATACCGATGTAACTCTGTGAGATGAATGAACAGAACACTAAGCAGTTTCTCAGAAAGCTTCTTTCCAGATTTCATCTGAGGATATTTCCTTCTTCACCATAGCCCTCTATGGGCTTCCAAATATCACTTTGCCAATTCCACAATAAATGTCTTAGCGAAAGGCTTCTTGAGGGGAAAGCTGTAACTCTGTGAGATGATTTCACAGAACACAAAGAGGTTTCTCAGAAAGCTTCTTTCTCTTTGTTATCAGACGATATTTCCTTTGGCCCTATAGTCTTCAAAGGGATCCAAAATATCTGTTCTCAGATTCCACAGAAATAAGGCTAGCAAAGAGATCCACGAAATACAGATGTAACTCTGTGAGTGGACGTCACACATCACAGAGCAGTTTCTCAGAAAGCTTCTTTCCAGATTTCATCTGAGGATATTTCCTTTTTCACCATAGCCCTCTATGGGCTTCCAAATATCACTTTGCCAATTCCACAAGAACTGGCTTACCGAAAGGCTTCTTGAGGGGAAAGCTGTAACTCTGTGAGATGATTTCACAGAACACAAAGAAGTTTCTCAGAAAGCTTCTTTCTCTTTGTTATCGGAGGATATTTCCTTTGTCCCTATAGTCTTCAAAGGGATCCGAAATATCTGTTCTCAGATTCCACAGAAATAAGGCTAGCAAAGAGATCCACGAAATACAGATGTAACTCTGTGAGTGGAAGTCATACATCACAGAGCAGTCTCTCAGAAAGCTTCTTTCCAGATTTCATCTGAGGATATTTCCTTTTTCACCATAGCCCTCTATGGGCTTCCAAATATCACTTTGCCAATTCCACAAGAACTGTCTTAGCGAAAGGCTTCTTCAGGGGAAAGCTGTAACTCTGTGAGATGATTTCAAAGAACACAAAGAAGTTTCTCAGAAAGCTTCCTTCTCTTTGTCATCGGAGGATATTTCCTTTGGCCCTATAGTCTTCAAAGGGATCCGAAATATCTGTTCTCAGATTCCACAGAAATAAGGCTAGCAAAGAGATCCACGAAATACAGATGTAACTCTGTGAGATGAATGAACAGAACACTAAGCAGTTTCTCAGAAAGCTTCTTTCCAGATTTCATCTGAGGATATTTCCTTTTTCACCATAGCCCTCCATGGGCTTCCAAATATCACTTTGCCAATTCCACAAGAACTGTCTTAGCGAAAGGCTTCTTGAGGGGAAAGCTGTAACTCAGTGAGATGATTTCACAGAACACAAAGAAGTTTCTCAGAAAGCTTCCTTCTTTTTATTATGGGAGGATATTTCCTTTGGCCCTATAGTCTTCAAAGGGATCCGAAATATCTGTTCTCAGATTCCACAGAAATAAGGCTAGCAAAGAGATCCACGAAATACAGATGTAACTCTGTGAGTGGAAGTCACACATCACAGAGCAGTTTCTCAGAAAGCTTCTTTCCAGATTTCATCTGAGGATATTTCCTTTTTCACCATAGCCCTCTATGGGCTTCCAAATATCACTTTGCCAATACCACAAGAACTGTCTTATCAAAAGGCTTCTTGAGGGGAAAGCTGTAACTCTGTGAGATGATTTCACAGAACACAAAGAAGTTTCTCAGAAAGCTTCTTTCTCTTTGTTATCGCAGGATATTTCCTTTGGCCCTATACTCTTCAAAGGGATCCGAAATATCTGTTCTCAGATTCCACAGATATAAGGCTAGCAAAGAGATCCACGAAATACCGATGTAACTCTGTGAGATGAATGAACAGAACACTAAGCAGTTTCTCAGAAAGCTTCTTTCCAGATTTCATCTGAGGATATTTCCTTCTTCACCATAGCCCTCTATGGGCTTCCAAATATCACTTTGCCAATTCCACAATAACTGTCTTAGCGAAAGGCTTCTTGAGGGGAAAGCTGTAACTCTGTGAGATGATTTCACAGAACACAAAGAAGTTTCTCAGAAAGATTCTTTCTCTTTGTTATCAGAGGATATTTCCTTTGGCCCTATAGTCTTCAAAGGGATCCGAAATATCTGTTCTCAGATTCCACAGAAATAAGGCTAGCAAAGAGATCCACGAAATACAGATGTAACTCTGTGAGTGGAAGTCACACATCACAGAGCAGTTTCTCAGAAAGCTTCTTTCCAGATTTCTTATGAGGATATTTCCTTTTTCACCATAGCCCTCTATGGGCTTCCAAATATCACTTTGCCAATTACACAAGAACTGGCTTACCGAAAGGCTTCTTGAGGGGAAAGCTGTAACTCTGTGAGATGATTTCACAGAACACAAAGAAGTTTCTCAGAAAGCTTCTTTCTCTTTGTTATCGGAGGATATTTCCTTTGGCCCTATAGTCTTCAAAGGGATGCGAAATATCTGTTCTCAGATGCCACAGAAATAAGGCTAGCAAAGAGATCAACGAAATACAGATGTAACTCTGTGAGATGAATGAACAGAACACTAAGGAGTTTCTCAGAAAGCTTCTTTCCAGATTTCATCTGAGGATATTTCCTTTTTCACCATAGCCCTCTATGGTCTTGCAAATATCACTTTGCCAATTCCACAAGAACTGTCTTAGCGAAAGGCTTCTTGAGGGGAAAGCTGTAAGTCCGTGAGATGATTTCACAGAACACAAAGAAGTTTCTCAGAAAGCTTCCTTCTCTTTGTTATGGGAGGATATTTCCTTTGGCCCTATAGTCTTCAAAGGGATCCGATATATCTGTTGTCAGATTCCACAGAAATAAGGCTAGCAAAGAGATCCAATAAATACAGATGTAAATCTGTGAGTGGAAGTCACACATCACAGAGCAGTTTCTCAGAAAGCTTCTTTCCCGATTTCATCTGAGGATATTTCCTTTTTCACCATAGCCCTCTATGGGCTTCCAAATATCACTTTGCCAATTACACAAGAACTGTCTTATCGAAAGGCTTCTTGAGGGGAAAGCTGTAACTCTGTGAGATGATTTCACATAACACAAAGAAGTTTCTCAGAAAGCTTCTTTCTCTTTGTTATCGCAGGATATTTCCTTTGGCCCTATAGTCTTCAAAGGGATCCGAAATTTCTGTTCTCAGATACCACAGAAATAAGACTAGCAAAGAGATCCACGAAATACCGATGTAACTCTGTGAGATGAATGAACAGAACACTAAGCAGTTTCTCAGAAAGCTTCTTTCCAGATTTCATCTGAGGATATTTCCTTTTTCACCATAGCCCTCTATGGGCTTCCAAATATCACTTTGCAAATTCCACAAGAACTGTCTTAGCGAAAGGCTTCTTGAGGGGAAAGCTGTAACTCTGTGAGATGATTTCACAGAACACAAAGAGGTTTCTCAGAAAGCTTCTTTCTCTTTGTTATCAGAGGATATTTCCTTTGGCCCTATAGTCTTCAAAGGGATCCGAAATATCTGTTCTCAGATTCCACAGAAATAAGGCTAGCAAAGAGATCCACGAAATACAGATGTAACTCTGTGAGTGGAAGTCATACATCACAGAGCAGTCTCTCAGAAAGCTTCTTTCCAGATTTCATCTGAGGATATTTCCTTTTTCACCATAGCCCTCTATGGGCTTCCAAATATCACTTTGCCAATTCCACAAGAACTGTCTTAGCGAAAGGCTTCTTGAGGGGAAAGCTGTAACTCTGTGAGATGATTTCACAGAACACAAAGAAGTTTCTCAGAAAGCTTCCTTGTCTTTGTCATCGGAGGATATTTCCTTTGGCCCTATAGTCTTCAAAGGGATCCGAAATATCTGTTCTCAGATTCCACAGAAATAAGGCTAGCAAAGAGATCCACGAAATACAGATGTAACTCTGTGAGTGGAAGTCACACATCACAGAGCAGTTTCTCAGAAAGCTTCTTTCCAGATTTCATGTGAGGATATTTCCTTTTTCACCATAGCCCTCTATGGGCTTCCAAATATCACTTTGCCAATTCCACAAGAACTGTCTTAGCGAAAGGCTTCTTGAGGGGAAAGCTGTAACTCTGTGAGATGATTTCACAGAACACAAAGAAGTTTCTCAGAAAGCTTCCTTCTCTTTGTTATGGGTGGATATTTCCTTTGGCCCTATAGTCTTCAAAGGGATCCGAAATATCTGTTCTCAGATTCCACAGAAATAAGGCTAGCAAAGAGATCCACGAAATACAGATGTAACTCTGTGAGTGGAAGTCATACATCACAGAGCAGTCTCTCAGAAAGCTTCTCTCCAGATTTCATCTGAGGATATTTCCTTTTTCACCATAGCCCTCTATGGGCTTCCAAATATCACTTTGCCAATTCCACAAGAACTGCCTTAGCGAAAGGCTTCTTGAGGGGAAAGCTGTAACTCTGTGAGATGATTTCACAGAACACAAAGAAGTTTCTCAGAAAGCTTCTTTCTCTTTGTTATCGCAGGATATTTCCTTTGGCCCTATAGTCTTCAAAGGGATCCGAAATACCTGTTCTCAGATTCCACAGAAATAAGGCTAGCAAAGAGATCCACGAAATACAGATGTAAATCTGTGAGTGGAAGGCACACATCACAGAGCAGTTTCTCCGAAAGCTTCTTTCCAGATTTCTTATGAGGATATTTCCTTTTTCACCATAGCCCTCTATGGGCTTCCAAATATCACTTTGCCAATTACACAAGAACTGGCTTACCGAAAAGCTTCTAGAGGGGAAAGCTGTAACTCTGTGAGATGATTTCACAGAACACAAAGAAGTTTCTCAGAAAGCTTCTTTCTCTTTGTTATCGGAGGATATTTCCTTTGTCCCTATAGTCTTCAAAGGGATCCGAAATATCTGTTCTCAGATTCCACAGAAATAAGGCTAGCAAAGAGATCCACGAAATACAGATGTAACTCTGTGAGATGAATGAACAGAACACTAAGCAGTTTCTCAGAAAGCTTCTTTCCAGATTTCATCTGAGGATATTTCCTTCTTCACCATAGCCCTCTATGGGCTTCCAAATATCACTTTGCCAATTCCACAATAAATGTCTTAGCGAAAGGCTTCTTGAGGGGAAAGCTGTAACTCTGTGAGATGATTTCACAGAACACAAAGAAGTTTCTCAGAAAGATTCTTTCTCTTTGTTATCAGAGGATATTTCCTTTGGCCCTATAGTCTTCAAAGGGATCCGAAATATCTGTTCTCAGATTCCACAGAAATAAGGCTAGCAAAGAGATCCACGAAATACAGATGTAACTCTGTGAGTGGAAGTCACACATCACAGAGCAGTTTCTCAGAAAGCTTCTTTCCAGATTTCTTATGAGGATATTTCCTTTTTCACCATAGCCCTCTATGGGCTTCCAAATATCACTTTGCCAATTACACAAGAACTGGCTTACCGAAAAGCTTCTAGAGGGGAAAGCTGTAACTCTGTGAGATGATTTCACAGAACACAAAGAAGTTTCTCAGAAAGCTTCTTTCTCTTTGTTATCGGAGGATATTTCCTTTGGCCCTATAGTCTTCAAAGGGATGCGAAATATCTGTTCTCAGATTCCACAGAAATAAGGCTAGCAAAGAGATCAACGAAATACAGATGTAACTCTGTGAGATGAATGAACAGAACACTAAGGAGTTTCTCAGAAAGCTTCTTTCCAGATTTCATCTGAGGATATTTCCTTTTTCACCATAGCCCTCTATGGGCTTGCAAATATCACTTTGCCAATTCCACAAGAACTGTGTTAGCGAAAGGCTTCTTGAGGGGAAAGCTGTAAGTCCGTGAGATGATTTCACAGAACACAAAGAAGTTTCTCAGAAAGCTTCCTTCTCTTTGTTATGGGAGGATATTTCCTTTGGCCCTATAGTCTTCAAAGGGATCCGATATATCTGTTGTCAGATTCCACAGAAATAAGGCTAGCAAAGAGATCCAATAAATACAGATGTAACTCTGTGAGTGGAAGTCACACATCACAGAGCAGTTTCTCAGAAAGCTTCTTTCCCGATTTCATCTGAGGATATTTCCTTTTTCACC
The DNA here is from genome assembly GCF_043159975.1 of Macaca nemestrina. Lineage (NCBI taxonomy): Eukaryota > Metazoa > Chordata > Mammalia > Primates > Cercopithecidae > Macaca > Macaca nemestrina. Next base: position 107,760,740 of record NC_092132.1, read on the forward strand.
ATAGCCCTCTATGGGCTTCCAAATATCACTTTGCCAATTACACAAGAACTGTCTTATCGAAAGGCTTCTTGAGGGGAAAGCTGTAACTCTGTGAGATGATTTCACATAACATAAAGAAGTTTCTCAGAAAGCTTCTTTCTCTTTGTTATCGCAGGATATTTCCTTTGGCCCTATAGTCTTCAAAGGGATCCGAAATTTCTGTTCTCAGATACCACAGAAATAAGACTAGCAAAGAGATCCACGAAATACCGATGTAACTCTGTGAGATGAATGAACAGAACACTAAGCAGTTTCTCAGAAATCTTCTTTCCAGATTTCATCTGAGGATATTTCCTTTTTCACCATAGCCCTCTATGGGCTTCCAAATATCACTTTGCCAATTCCACAAGAACTGTCTTAGCGAAAGGCTTCTTGAGGGGAAAGCTGTAAGTCTGTGAGATGATTTCACAGAACACAAAGAGGTTTCTCAGAAAGCCTCCTTCTCTTTGTTATCGGAGGATATTTCCTTTGGCCCTATAGTCTTCAAAGGGATCCGAAATATCTGCTCTCAGATTCCACAGAAATAAGGCTAGCAAAGAGATCCACGAAATACAGATGTAACTCTGTGAGTGGAAGTCACACATCACAGAGCAGTTTCTCAGAAAGCTTCTTTCCAGATTTCATCTGAGGATATTTTCTTTTTCACCATAGCCCTCTATGGGCTTCAATATATCACTTTTCCAATTCCAGAAGAACTGTCTTAGCGAAAAGCTTCTTGAGGGGAAAGCTGTAACTCTGTGAGATGATTTCACAGAACACAAAGAAGTTTCTCAGAAAGCTTCTTTCTCTTTGTTATCGGAGGATATTTCCTTTGGCCCTATAGTCTTCAAAGGGATCCGAAATATCTGTTCTCAGATTCCACAGAAATAAGGCTAGCAAAGAGATCCACGAAATACAGATGTAACTCTGTGAGTGGAAGTCACACATCACAGAGCAGTTTCTCAGAAAGCTTCTTTCCAGATTTCTTCTGAGGATATTTCCTTTTTCACCATAGCCCTCTATGGGCTTCCAAATATCACTTTGCCAATTCCACAAGAACTGGCTTACCGAAAGGCTTCTTGAGGGGAAAGCTGTAACTCTGTGAGATGATTTCACATAACACAAAGAAGTTTCTCAGAAAGCTTCTTTCTCTTTGTTATCGGAGGATATTTCCTTTGGCCCTATAGTCTTCAAAGGGATCCGAAATATCTGTTCTCAGATTCCACAGAAATAAGGCTAGCAAAGAGATCAACGAAATACAGATGTAACTCTGTGAGATGAATGAACAGAACACTAAGGAGTTTCTCAGAAAGCTTCTTTCCAGATTTCATCTGAGGATATTTCCTTTTTCACCATAGCCCTCTAAGGGCTTCCAAATATCACTTTGCCAATTCCACAAGAACTGTCTTAGCGAAAGGCTTCTTGAGGGGAAAGCTGTAACTCCGTGAGATGATTTCACAGAACACAAAGAAGTTTCTCAGAAAGCTTCCTTCTCTTTGTTATGGGAGGATATTTCCTTTGGCCCTATAGTCTTCAAAGGGATCCGAAATATCTGTTCTCAGATTCCACAGAAATAAGGCTAGCAAAGAGATCCACGAAATACAGATGTAACTCTGTGAGTGGAAGTCACACATCACAGAGCAGTTTCTCAGAAAGCTTCTTTCCAGATTTTATCTGAGGATATTTCCTTTTTCACCATAGCTCTCTATGGGCTTCCAAATATCACTTTGCCAATTCCACAAGAACTGTCTTAGCGAAAGGCTTCTTGAGGGGAAAGCTGTAACTCTGTGAGATGATTTCACAGAAAACAAAGAAGTTTCTCAGAAAGCTTCTTTCTCTTTGTTATCGGAGGATATTTCCTTTGGCCCTATAGTCTTCAAAGGGATCCGAAATATCTGTTCTCAGATTCCACAGACATAAGGCTAGCAAAGAGATCCACGAAATAGAGATGTAACTCTGTGAGATGAATGAACAGAACACTAAGCAGTTTCTCAGAAAGCTTCTTTCAAGATTTCATCTGAGGATATTTCCTTTTTCACCATAGCCCTCTATGGGCTTCCAAATATCACTTTGCCAATTCCACAAGAACTGTCTTAGCGAAAGGCTTCTTGAGGGGAAAGCTGTAACTGTGTGAGATGATTTCACAGAACACAAAGAAGTTTCTCAGAAAGCTTCCTTCTCTTTGTTATCGGAGGATATTTCCTTTGGCCCTATAGTCTTCAAAGGTATCCGAAATATCTGTTCTCAGATTCCACAGAAATAAGGCTAGCAAAGAGATCCACGAAATACAGATGTAACTCTGTGAGTGGAAGTCACACATCACAGAGCAGTTTCTCAGAAAGCTTCTTTCCAGATTTCATCTGAGGATATTTCCTTTTTCACCATAGCCCTCTGTGGGCTTCCAAATATCACTTTGCCAATTCCACAAGAACTGTCTTAGCGAAAGGCTTCTTGAGGGGAAAGCTGTAACTCTGTGAGATGATTTCACAGAACACAAAGAAGTATCTCAGAAAGCCTCCTTCTCTTTGTTATCGGAGGATATTTCCTTTGGCCTTATAGTCTTCAAAGGGATCCGAAATATCTGTTCTCAGATTCCACAGAATAAGGCTAGCAAAGAGATCCACGAAATACAGATGTAACTCTGTGAGTGGAAGTCACACATCACAGAGCAGTTTCTCAGAAAGCTTCTTTCCAGATTTCATCTGAGGATATTTCCTTTTTCACCATAGCCCTCTATGGGCTTCAATATATCACTTTTCCAATTCCAGAAGAACTGTCTTAGCGAAAGTCTTCTTGAGTGGAAAGCTGTAACTCTGTGAGATGATTTCACAGAACACAAAGAAGTTTCTCAGAAAGCTTCTTTCTCTTTGTTATCGGAGGATATTTCCTTTGGCCCTATAGTCTTCAAAGGGATCCGAAATATCTGTTCTCAGATACCACAGAAATAAGACTAGCAAAGAGATCCACGAAATACCGATGTAACTCTGTGAGATGAATGAACAGAACACTAAGCAGTTTCTCAGAAATCTTCTTTCCAGATTTCATCTGAGGATATTTCCTTTTTCACCATAGCCCTCTATGGGCTTCCAAATATCACTTTGCCAATTCCACAAGAACTGTCTTAGCGAAAGGCTTCTTGAGGGGAAAGCTGTAAGTCTGTGAGATGATTTCACAGAACACAAAGAGGTTTCTCAGAAAGCCTCCTTCTCTTTGTTATCGGAGGATATTTCCTTTGGCCCTATAGTCTTCAAAGGGATCCGAAATATCTGCTCTCAGATTCCACAGAAATAAGGCTAGCAAAGAGATCCACGAAATACAGATGTAACTCTGTGAGTGGAAGTCACACATCACAGAGCAGTTTCTCAGAAAGCTTCTTTCCAGATTTCATCTGAGGATATTTTCTTTTTCACCATAGCCCTCTATGGGCTTCAATATATCACTTTTCCAATTCCAGAAGAACTGTCTTAGCGAAAAGCTTCTTGAGGGGAAAGCTGTAACTCTGTGAGATGATTTCACAGAACACAAAGAAGTTTCTCAGAAAGCTTCTTTCTCTTTGTTATCGGAGGATATTTCCTTGGCCCTATAGTCTTCAAAGGGATCCGAAATATCTGTTCTCAGATTCCACAGAAATAAGGCTAGCAAAGAGATCCACGAAATACAGATGTAACTCTGTGAGTGGAAGTCACACATCACAGAGCAGTTTCTCAGAAAGCTTCTTTCCAGATTTCTTCTGAGGATATTTCCTTTTTCACCATAGCCCTCTATGGGCTTCCAAATATCACTTTGCCAATTCCACAAGAACTGGCTTACCGAAAGGCTTCTTGAGGGGAAAGCTGTAACTCTGTGAGATGATTTCACATAACACAAAGAAGTTTCTCAGAAAGCTTCTTTCTCTTTGTTATCGGAGGATATTTCCTTTGGCCCTATAGTCTTCAAAGGGATCCGAAATATCTGTTCTCAGATTCCACAGAAATAAGGCTAGCAAAGAGATCAACGAAATACAGATGTAACTCTGTGAGATGAATGAACAGAACACTAAGGAGTTTCTCAGAAAGCTTCTTTCCAGATTTCATCTGAGGATATTTCCTTTTTCACCATAGCCCTCTAAGGGCTTCCAAATATCACTTTGCCAATTCCACAAGAACTGTCTTAGCGAAAGGCTTCTTGAGGGGAAAGCTGTAACTCCGTGAGATGATTTCACAGAACACAAAGAAGTTTCTCAGAAAGCTTCCTTCTCTTTGTTATGGGAGGATATTTCCTTTGGCCCTATAGTCTTCAAAGGGATCCGAAATATCTGTTCTCAGATTCCACAGAAATAAGGCTAGCAAAGAGATCCACGAAATACAGATGTAACTCTGTGAGTGGAAGTCACACATCACAGAGCAGTTTCTCAGAAAGCTTCTTTCCAGATTTTATCTGAGGATATTTCCTTTTTCACCATAGCTCTCTATGGGCTTCCAAATATCACTTTGCCAATTCCACAAGAACTGTCTTAGCGAAAGGCTTCTTGAGGGGAAAGCTGTAACTCTGTGAGATGATTTCACAGAAAACAAAGAAGTTTCTCAGAAAGCTTCTTTCTCTTTGTTATCGGAGGATATTTCCTTTGGCCCTATAGTCTTCAAAGGGATCCGAAATATCTGTTCTCAGATTCCACAGACATAAGGCTAGCAAAGAGATCCACGAAATAGAGATGTAACTCTGTGAGATGAATGAACAGAACACTAAGCAGTTTCTCAGAAAGCTTCTTTCAAGATTTCATCTGAGGATATTTCCTTTTTCACCATAGCCCTCTATGGGCTTCCAAATATCACTTTGCCAATTCCACAAGAACTGTCTTAGCGAAAGGCTTCTTGAGGGGAAAGCTGTAACTGTGTGAGATGATTTCACAGAACACAAAGAAGTTTCTCAGAAAGCTTCCTTCTCTTTGTTATCGGAGGATATTTCCTTTGGCGCTATAGTCTTCAAAGGTATCCGAAATATCTGTTCTCAGATTCCACAGAAATAAGGCTAGCAAAGAGATCCACGAAATACAGATGTAACTCTGTGAGTGGAAGTCACACATCACAGAGCAGTTTCTCAGAAAGCTTCTTTCCAGATTTCATCTGAGGATATTTCCTTTTTCACCATAGCCCTCTGTGGGCTTCCAAATATCACTTTGCCAATTCCACAAGAACTGTCTTAGCGAAAGGCTTCTTGAGGGGAAAGCTGTAACTCTGTGAGATGATTTCACAGAACACAAAGAAGTATCTCAGAAAGCCTCCTTCTCTTTGTTATCGGAGGATATTTCCTTTGGCCCTATAGTCTTCAAAGGGATCCGAAATATCTGTTCTCAGATTCCACAGAAATAAGGCTAGCAAAGAGATCCACGAAATACAGATGTAACTCTTTGAGTGGAAGTCACACATCACAGAGCAGTTTCTCAGAAAGCTTCTTTCCAGATTTCATCTGAGGATATTTTCTTTTTCACCATAGCCCTCTATGGGCTTCAATATATCACTTTTCCAATTCCAGAAGAACTGTCTTAGCGAAAGTCTTCTTGAGTGGAAAGCTGTAACTCTGTGAGATGATTTCACAGAACACAAAGAAGTTTCTCAGAAAGCTTCTTTCTCTTTGTTATCGGAGGATATTTCCTTTGGCCCTATAGTCTTCAAAGGGATCCGAATTATCTGTTCTCAGATTCCACAGAAATAATGCTAGCAAAGAGATCCACGAAATTCAGATGTAACTCTGTAAGATGAATGAACAGAACACTAAGGAGTTTCTCAGAAAGCTTCTTTCCAGATTTCATCTGAGGATATTTCCTTTTTCACCATAGCCCTCTATGGGCTTCCAAATATCACTTTGTCAATTCCACAAGAACTGTCTTAGCGAAAGGCTTCTTGAGGGGAAAGCTGTAAGTCTGTGAGATGATTTCACAGAACACAAAGAAGTTTCTCAGAAAGCCTCCTTCTCTTTGTTATCGGAGGATATTTCCTTTGGCCCTATAGTCTTCAAAGGGATCCGAAATATCTGTTCTCAGATTCCACAGAATAAGGCTAGCAAAGAGATCCACGAAATACAGATGTAACTCTGTGAGTGGCAGTCACACATCACAGAGCAGTTTCTCAGAAAGCTTCTTTCTAGATTTCATCTGAGGATATTTCCTTTTTCACCATAGCCCTCTATGGGCTTCAATATATCACTTTTCCAATTCCAGAAGAACTGTCTTAGCGAAAGTCTTCTTGAGTGGAAAGCTGTAACTCTGTGAGATGATTTCACAGAACACAAAGAAGTTTCTCAGAAAGCTTCTTTCTCTTTGTTATCGGAGGATATTTCCTTTGGCCCTATAGTCTTCAAAGGGATCCGAAATATCTGTTCTCAGATTCCACAGAAATAAGTCTAGCAAAGACATCCACGAAATTCAGATGTAACTCTGTAAGATGAATGAACAGAACACTAAGGAGTTTCTCAGAAAGCTTCTTTCCAGATTTCATCTGAGGATATTTCCTTTTTCACCATAGCCCTCTATGGGCTTCCAAATATCACTTTGCCAATTCCACAAGAACTGTCTTAGCGAAAGGCTTCTTGAGGGGAAAGCTGTAACTCCGTGAGATGATTTCACAGAACACAAAGAAGTTTCTCAGAAAACTTCCTTCTCTTTGTTATCGGAGGATATTTCCTTTGGCCCTATAGTCTTCAAAGGGATCCGAAATATCTGTTGTTAGATTCCACAGAAATAAGGCTAGCAAAGAGATCCACTAAATACAGATGTAACTCTGTGAGTGGAAGTCACACATCACAGAGCAGTTTCTCAGTAAGCTTCTTTCCCGATTTCATTTGAAGATATTTCCTTTTTCACCATAGCCCTCTATGGGCTTCCAAATATCACTTTGCCAATTACACAAGAACGGTCTTATCGAAAGGCTTCTTGAGGGGAAAGCTGTAACTCTGTGAGATGATTTCACAGAACACAAAGAAGTTTCTCAGAAAGCTTCTTTCTCTTTGTTATCGCAGGATATTTCCTTTGGCCCTCTAGTCTTCAAAGGGATCCGAAATATCTGTTCTCAGATTCCACAGAAATAAGACTAGCAAAGAGATCCACGAAATACCGAAGTAACTCTGTGAGATGAAAGAACAGAACACTAAGCAGTTTCTCAGAAAGCTTCTTTCCAGATTTCATCTGAGGATATTTCCTTCTTCACCATAGCCCTCTATGGGCTCCCAAATATCACTTTGCCAATTCCACAAGAACTGTCTTAGCGAAAGGCTTCTTGAGGGGAAAGCTCTAACTCTGTGAGATGATTTCACAGAACAAAAAGAAGTTTCTCAGAAAGCTTCTTTCTCTTTGTTAAGAGGATATTTCCTTTGGCTCTATAGTCTTCAAAGGGATCCGAAATATCTGTTCTCAGATTCCACAGAAATAAGGCTAGCAAAGAGATCCACGAAATACAGATGTAACTCTGTGAGTGGAAGTCACACATCACAGAGCAGTTTCTGAGAAAGCTTCTTTCCAGATTTCATCTGAGGATATTTCCTTTTTCACCATAGCCCTCTATGGGCTTCCAAATATCACTTTGCCAATTCCACAAGAACTGTCTTAGCGAAAGGCTTCTTGAGGGGAAAGCTGTAACTCCGTGAGATGATTTCACAGAACACAAAGAACTTTCTCAGAAAGCTTCCTTCTCTTTGTTATGGGAGGATATTTCCTTTGGCCCTATAGTCTTCAAAGGGATCCGAAATATCTGTTCTCAGATTCCACAGAAATAAGGCTAGCAAAGAGATCCACGAAATACAGATGTAACTCTGTGAGTGGAAGTCACACATCACAGAGCAGTTTCTCAGAAAGCTTCTTTCCAGATTTCATCTGAGGATATTTCCTTTTTCACCATAGCCCTCTGTGGGCTTCCAAATATCACTTTGCCAATTCCACAAGAACTGTCTTAGCGAAAGGCTTCTTGAGGGGAAAGCTGTAACTCTGTGAGATGATTTCACAGAACACAAAGAAGTATCTCAGAAAGCCTCCTTCTCTTTGTTATCGGAGGATATTTCCTTTGGCCCTATAGTCTTCAAAGGGATCCGAAATATCTGTTCTCAGATTCCACAGAAATAAGGCTAGCAAAGAGATCCACGAAATACAGATGTAACTCTTTGAGTGGAAGTCACACATCACAGAGCAGTTTCTCAGAAAGCTTCTTTCCAGATTTCATCTGAGGATATTTTCTTTTTCACCATAGCCCTCTATGGGCTTCAATATATCACTTTTCCAATTCCAGAAGAACTGTCTTAGCGAAAGTCTTCTTGAGTGGAAAGCTGTAATTCTGTGAGATGATTTCACAGAACACAAAGAAGTTTCTCAGAAAGCTTCTTTCTCTTTGTTATCGGAGGATATTTCCTTTGGCCCTATAGTCTTCAAAGGGATCCGAATTATCTGTTCTCAGATTCCACAGAAATAATGCTAGCAAAGAGATCCACGAAATTCAGATGTAACTCTGTAAGATGAATGAACAGAACACTAAGGAGTTTCTCAGAAAGCTTCTTTCCAGATTTCATCTGAGGATATTTCCTTTTTCACCATAGCCCTCTATGGGCTTCCAAATATCACTTTGTCAATTCCACAAGAACTGTCTTAGCGAAAGGCTTCTTGAGGGGAAAGCTGTAAGTCTGTGAGATGATTTCACAGAACACAAAGAAGTTTCTCAGAAAGCCTCCTTCTCTTTGTTATCGGAGGATATTTCCTTTGGCCCTATAGTCTTCAAAGGGATCCGAAATATCTGTTCTCAGATTCCACAGAATAAGGCTAGCAAAGAGATCCACGAAATACAGATGTAACTCTGTGAGTGGAAGTCACACATCACAGAGCAGTTTCTCAGAAAGCTTCTTTCCAGATTTCATCTGAGGATATTTCCTTTTTCACCATAGCCCTCTATGGGCTTCAATATATCACTTTTCCAATTCCAGAAGAACTGTCTTAGCGAAAGTCTTCTTGAGTGGAAAGCTGTAACTCTGTGAGATGATTTCACAGAACACAAAGAAGTTTCTCAGAAAGCTTCTTTCTCTTTGTTATCGGAGGATATTTCCTTTGGCCCTATAGTCTTCAAAGGGATCCGAAATATCTGTTCTCAGATACCACAGAAATAAGACTAGCAAAGAGATCCACGAAATACCGATGTAACTCTGTGAGATGAATGAACAGAACACTAAGCAGTTTCTCAGAAATCTTCTTTCCAGATTTCATCTGAGGATATTTCCTTTTTCACCATAGCCCTCTATGGGCTTCCAAATATCACTTTGCCAATTCCACAAGAACTGTCTTAGCGAAAGGCTTCTTGAGGGGAAAGCTGTAAGTCTGTGAGATGATTTCACAGAACACAAAGAGGTTTCTCAGAAAGCCTCCTTCTCTTTGTTATCGGAGGATATTTCCTTTGGCCCTATAGTCTTCAAAGGGATCCGAAATATCTGCTCTCAGATTCCACAGAAATAAGGCTAGCAAAGAGATCCACGAAATACAGATGTAACTCTGTGAGTGGAAGTCACACATCACAGAGCAGTTTCTCAGAAAGCTTCTTTCCAGATTTCATCTGAGGATATTTTCTTTTTCACCATAGCCCTCTATGGGCTTCAATATATCACTTTTCCAATTCCAGAAGAACTGTCTTAGCGAAAAGCTTCTTGAGGGGAAAGCTGTAACTCTGTGAGATGATTTCACAGAACACAAAGAAGTTTCTCAGAAAGCTTCTTTCTCTTTGTTATCGGAGGATATTTCCTTTGGCCCTATAGTCTTCAAAGGGATCCGAAATATCTGTTCTCAGATTCCACAGAAATAAGGCTAGCAAAGAGATCCACGAAATACAGATGTAACTCTGTGAGTGGAAGTCACACATCACAGAGCAGTTTCTCAGAAAGCTTCTTTCCAGATTTCTTCTGAGGATATTTCCTTTTTCACCATAGCCCTCTATGGGCTTCCAAATATCACTTTGCCAATTCCACAAGAACTGGCTTACCGAAAGGCTTCTTGAGGGGAAAGCTGTAACTCTGTGAGATGATTTCACATAACACAAAGAAGTTTCTCAGAAAGCTTCTTTCTCTTTGTTATCGGAGGATATTTCCTTTGGCCCTATAGTCTTCAAAGGGATCCGAAATATCTGTTCTCAGATTCCACAGAAATAAGGCTAGCAAAGAGATCAACGAAATACAGATGTAACTCTGTGAGATGAATGAACAGAACACTAAGGAGTTTCTCAGAAAGCTTCTTTCCAGATTTCATCTGAGGATATTTCCTTTTTCACCATAGCCCTCTAAGGGCTTCCAAATATCACTTTGCCAATTCCACAAGAACTGTCTTAGCGAAAGGCTTCTTGAGGGGAAAGCTGTAACTCCGTGAGATGATTTCACAGAACACAAAGAAGTTTCTCAGAAAGCTTCCTTCTCTTTGTTATGGGAGGATATTTCCTTTGGCCCTATAGTCTTCAAAGGTATCCGAAATATCTGTTCTCAGATTCCACAGAAATAAGGCTAGCAAAGAGATCCACGAAATACAGATGTAACTCTGTGAGTGGAAGTCACACATCACAGAGCAGTTTCTCAGAAAGCTTCTTTCCAGATTTTATCTGAGGATATTTCCTTTTTCACCATAGCTCTCTATGGGCTTCCAAATATCACTTTGCCAATTCCACAAGAACTGTCTTAGCGAAAGGCTTCTTGAGGGGAAAGCTGTAACTCTGTGAGATGATTTCACAGAAAACAAAGAAGTTTCTCAGAAAGCTTCTTTCTCTTTGTTATCGGAGGATATTTCCTTTGGCCCTATAGTCTTCAAAGGGATCCGAAATATCTGTTCTCAGATTCCACAGACATAAGGCTAGCAAAGAGATCCACGAAATAGAGATGTAACTCTGTGAGATGAATGAACAGAACACTAAGCAGTTTCTCAGAAAGCTTCTTTCAAGATTTCATCTGAGGATATTTCCTTTTTCACCATAGCCCTCTATGGGCTTCCAAATATCACTTTGCCAATTCCACAAGAACTGTCTTAGCGAAAGGCTTCTTGAGGGGAAAGCTGTAACTGTGTGAGATGATTTCACAGAACACAAAGAAGTTTCTCAGAAAGCTTCCTTCTCTTTGTTATCGGAGGATATTTCCTTTGGCCCTATAGTCTTCAAAGGTATCCGAAATATCTGTTCTCAGATTCCACAGAAATAAGGCTAGCAAAGAGATCCACGAAATACAGATGTAACTCTGTGAGTGGAAGTCACACATCACAGAGCAGTTTCTCAGAAAGCTTCTTTCCAGATTTCATCTGAGGATATTTCCTTTTTCACCATAGCCCTCTGTGGGCTTCCAAATATCACTTTGCCAATTCCACAAGAACTGTCTTAGCGAAAGGCTTCTTGAGGGGAAAGCTGTAACTCTGTGAGATGATTTCACAGAACACAAAGAAGTATCTCAGAAAGCCTCCTTCTCTTTGTTATCGGAGGATATTTCCTTTGGCCCTATAGTCTTCAAAGGGATCCGAAATATCTGTTCTCAGATTCCACAGAAATAAGGCTAGCAAAGAGATCCACGAAATACAGATGTAACTCTTTGAGTGGAAGTCACACATCACAGAGCAGTTTCTCAGAAAGCTTCTTTCCAGATTTCATCTGAGGATATTTTCTTTTTCACCATAGCCCTCTATGGGCTTCAATATATCACTTTTCCAATTCCAGAAGAACTGTCTTAGCGAAAGTCTTCTTGAGTGGAAAGCTGTAACTCTGTGAGATGATTTCACAGAACACAAAGAAGTTTCTCAGAAAGCTTCTTTCTCTTTGTTATCGGAGGATATTTCCTTTGGCCCTATAGTCTTCAAAGGGATCCGAATTATCTGTTCTCAGATTCCACAGAAATAATGCTAGCAAAGAGATCCACGAAATTCAGATGTAACTCTGTAAGATGAATGAACAGAACACTAAGGAGTTTCTCAGAAAGCTTCTTTCCAGATTTCATCTGAGGATATTTCCTTTTTCACCATAGCCCTCTATGGGCTTCCAAATATCACTTTGTCAATTCCACAAGAACTGTCTTAGCGAAAGGCTTCTTGAGGGGAAAGCTGTAAGTCTGTGAGATGATTTCACAGAACACAAAGAAGTTTCTCAGAAAGCCTCCTTCTCTTTGTTATCGGAGGATATTTCCTTTGGCCCTATAGTCTTCAAAGGGATCCGAAATATCTGTTCTCAGATTCCACAGAATAAGGCTAGCAAAGAGATCCACGAAATACAGATGTAACTCTGTGAGTGGAAGTCACACATCACAGAGCAGTTTCTCAGAAAGCTTCTTTCCAGATTTCATCTGAGGATATTTCCTTTTTCACCATAGCCCTCTATGGGCTTCAATATATCACTTTTCCAATTCCAGAAGAACTGTCTTAGCGAAAGTCTTCTTGAGTGGAAAGCTGTAACTCTGTGAGATGATTTCACAGAACACAAAGAAGTTTCTCAGAAAGCTTCTTTCTCTTTGTTATCGGAGGATATTTCCTTTGGCCCTATAGTCTTCAAAGGGATCCGAAATATCTGTTCTCAGATTCCACAGAAATAAGTCTAGCAAAGACATCCACGAAATTCAGATGTAACTCTGTAAGATGAATGAACAGAACACTAAGGAGTTTCTCAGAAAGCTTCTTTCCAGATTTCATCTGAGGATATTTCCTTTTTCACCATAGCCCTCTATGGGCTTCCAAATATCACTTTGCCAATTCCACAAGAACTGTCTTAGCGAAAGGCTTCTTGAGGGGAAAGCTGTAACTCCGTGAGATGATTTCACAGAACACAAAGAAGTTTCTCAGAAAGCTTCCTTCTCTTTGTTATCGGAGGATATTTCCTTTGGCCCTATAGTCTTCAAAGGGATCCGAAATATCTGTTGTTAGATTCCACAGAAATAAGGCTAGCAAAGAGATCCACTAAATACAGATGTAACTCTGTGAGTGGAAGTCACACATCACAGAGCAGTTTCTCAGTAAGCTTCTTTCCCGATTTCATTTGAAGATATTTCCTTTTTCACCATAGCCCTCTATGGGCTTCCAAATATCACTTTGCCAATTACACAAGAACGGTCTTATCGAAAGGCTTCTTGAGGGGAAAGCTGTAACTCTGTGAGATGATTTCACAGAACACAAAGAAGTTTCTCAGAAAGCTTCTTTCTCTTTGTTATCGCAGGATATTTCCTTTGGCCCTCTAGTCTTCAAAGGGATCCGAAATATCTGTTCTCAGATTCCACAGAAATAAGACTAGCAAAGAGATCCACGAAATACCGAAGTAACTCTGTGAGATGAATGAACAGAACACTAAGCAGTTTCTCAGAAAGCTTCTTTCCAGATTTCATCTGAGGATATTTCCTTCTTCACCATAGCCCTCTATGGGCTCCCAAATATCACTTTGCCAATTCCACAAGAACTGTCTTAGCGAAAGGCTTCTTGAGGGGAAAGCTCTAACTCTGTGAGATGATTTCACAGAACAAAAAGAAGTTTCTCAGAAAGCTTCTTTCTCTTTGTTAAGAGGATATTTCCTTTGGCTCTATAGTCTTCAAAGGGATCCGAAATATCTGTTCTCAGATTCCACAGAAATAAGGCTAGCAAAGAGATCCACGAAATACAGATGTAACTCTGTGAGTGGAAGTCACACATCACAGAGCAGTTCCTGAGAAAGCTTCTTTCCAGATTTCATCTGAGGATATTTCCTTTTTCACCATAGCCCTCTATGGGCTTCCAAATATCACTTTGCCAATTCCACAAGAACTGTCTTAGCGAAAGGCTTCTTGAGGGGAAAGCTGTAACTCCGTGAGATGATTTCACAGAACACAAAGAACTTTCTCAGAAAGCTTCCTTCTCTTTGTTATGGGAGGATATTTCCTTTGGCCCTATAGTCTTCAAAGGGATCCGAAATATCTGTTCTCAGATTCCACAGAAATAAGGCTAGCAAAGAGATCAACGAAATACAGATGTAACTCTATGACATGAATGAACAGAACACTAAGCAGTTTCTCAGAGAGCTTCTTTCCAGATTTCATCTGAGGATATTTCCTTTTTCACCATAGCCCTCTATGGGCTTCCAAATATCACTTTGCCAATTCCACAAGAATTGTCTTTGCGAAAGGCTTCTTGAGGGTAAAGCTGTAACTCTGTGAGATGATTTCACAGAACACAAAGAAGTTTCTCAGAAAGCTTCCTTCTCTTTGTTATCGGAGGATATTTCCTTTGGCCCTATAGTCTTCAAAGGGATCCGAAATATCTGTTTTCGGATACCACAGAAATAAGGCTAGCAAAGAGATCCACGAAATACAGATGTAACTCTGTGAGTGGAAGTCACACATCACAGAGCAGTTTCTCAGAAAGCTTCTTTCCAGATTTTATCTGAGGATATTTCCTTTTTCACCATAGCTCTCTATGGGCTTCCAAATATCACTTTGCCAATTCCACAAGAACCGTCTTAGCGAAAGGCTTCTTGAGGGGAAAGCTGTAACTCTGTGAGATGATTTCACAGAACACAAAGAAGTTTCTCAGAAAGCTTCTTTCTCTTTGTTATCGGAGGATATTTCCTTTGGCCCTATAGTCTTCAAAGGGATCCGAAATATCTGTTCTCAGATTCCACAGAAATAAGGCTAGCAAAGAGATCCACGAAATACCGATGTAACTCTGTGAGATGAATGAACAGAACACTAAGCAGTTTCTCAGAAATCTTCTTTCCAGATTTCATCTGAGGATATTTCCTTTTTCACCATAGCCCTCTATGGGCTTCCAAATATCACTTTGCCAATTCCACAAGAACTGTCTTAGCGAAAGGCTTCTTGAGGGGAAAGCTGTAAGTCTGTGAGATGATTTCACAGAACACAAAGAGGTTTCTCAGAAAGCCTCCTTCTCTTTGTTATCGGAGGATATTTCCTTTGGCCCTATAGTCTTCAAAGGGATCCGAAATATCTGCTCTCAGATTCCACAGAAATAAGGCTAGCAAAGAGATCCACGAAATACAGATGTAACTCTGTGAGTGGAAGTCACACATCACAGAGCAGTTTCTCAGAAAGCTTCTTTCCAGATTTCATCTGAGGATATTTTCTTTTTCACCATAGCCCTCTATGGGCTTCAATATATCACTTTTCCAATTCCAGAAGAACTGTCTTAGCGAAAGGCTTCTTGAGGGGAAAGCTGTAACTCTGTGAGATGATTTCACAGAACACAAAGAAGTTTCTCAGAAAGCTTCTTTCTCTTTGTTATCGGAGGATATTTCCTTTGGCCCTATAGTCTTCAAAGGGATCCGAAATATCTGTTCTCAGATTCCACAGAAATAAGGCTAGCAAAGAGATCCACGAAATACAGATGTAACTCTCTGAGTGGAAGTCACACATCACAGAGCAGTTTCTCAGAAAGCTTCTTTCCAGATTTCTTCTGAGGATATTTCCTTTTTCACCATAGCCCTCTATGGGCTTCCAAATATCACTTTGCCAATTCCACAAGAACTGGCTTACCGAAAGGCTTCTTGAGGGGAAAGCTGTAACTCTGTGAGATGATTTCACATAACACAAAGAAGTTTCTCAGAAAGCTTCTTTCTCTTTGTTATCGGAGGATATTTCCTTTGGCCCTATAGTCTTCAAAGGGATCCGAAATATCTGTTCTCAGATTCCACAGAAATAAGGCTAGCAAAGAGATCAACGAAATACAGATGTAACTCTGTGAGATGAATGAACAGAACACTAAGGAGTTTCTCAGAAAGCTTCTTTCCAGATTTCATCTGATTATATTTCCTTTTTCACCATAGCCCTCTAAGGGCTTCCAAATATCACTTTGCCAATTCCACAAGAACTGTCTTAGCGAAAGGCTTCTTGAGGGGAAAGCTGTAACTCTGTGAGATGATTTCACAGAACACAAAGAAGTTTCTCAGAAAGCTTCCTTCTCTTTGTTATGGGAGGATATTTCCTTTGGCCCTATAGTCTTCAAAGGGATCCGAAATATCTGTTCTCAGATTCCACAGAAATAAGGCTAGCAAAGAGATGCACGAAATACAGATGTAACTCTGTGAGTGGAAGTCACACATCACAGAGCAGTTTCTCAGAAAGCTTCTTTCCAGATTTTATCTGAGGATATTTTCTTTTTCACCATAGCTCTCTATGGGCTTCCAAATATCACTTTGCCAATTCCACAAGAACTGTCTTAGCGAAAGGCTTCTTGAGGGGAAAGCTGTAACTCTGTGAGATGATTTCACAGAAAACAAAGAAGTTTCTCAGAAAGCTTCTTTCTCTTTGTTATCGGAGGATATTTCCTTTGGCCCTATAGTCTTCAAAGGGATCCGAAATATCTGTTCTCAGATTCCACAGACATAAGGCTAGCAAAGAGATCCACGAAATAGAGATGTAACTCTGTGAGATGAATGAACAGAACACTAAGCAGTTTCTCAGAAAGCTTCTTTCAAGATTTCATCTGAGGATATTTCCTTTTTCACCATAGCCCTCTATGGGCTTCCAAATATCACTTTGCCAATTCCACAAGAACTGTCTTAGCGAAAGGCTTCTTGAGGGGAAAGCTGTAACTGTGTGAGATGATTTCACAGAACACAAAGAAGTTTCTCAGAAAGCTTCCTTCTCTTTGTTATCGGAGGATATTTCCTTTGGCCCTATAGTCTTCAAAGGTATCCGAAATATCTGTTCTCAGATTCCACAGAAATAAGGCTAGCAAAGAGATCCACGAAATACAGATGTAACTCTGTGAGTGGAAGTCACACATCACAGAGCAGTTTCTCAGAAAGCTTCTTTCCAGATTTCATCTGAGGATATTTCCTTTTTCACCATAGCCCTCTGTGGGCTTCCAAATATCACTTTGCCAATTCCACAAGAACTGTCTTAGCGAAAGGCTTCTTGAGGGGAAAGCTGTAACTCTGTGAGATGATTTCACAGAACACAAAGAAGTATCTCAGAAAGCCTCCTTCTCTTTGTTATCGGAGGATATTTCCTTTGGCCCTATAGTCTTCAAAGGGATCCGAAATATCTGTTCTCAGATTCCACAGAAATAAGGCTAGCAAAGAGATCCACGAAATACAGATGTAACTCTGTGAGTGGAAGTCACACATCACAGAGCAGTTTCTCAGAAAGCTTCTTTCCAGATTTCATCTGAGGATATTTTCTTTTTCACCATAGCCCTCTATGGGCTTCAATATATCACTTTTCCAATTCCAGAAGAACTGTCTTAGCGAAAGTCTTCTTGAGTGGAAAGCTGTAACTCTGTGAGATGATTTCACAGAACACAAAGAAGTTTCTCAGAAAGCTTCTTTCTCTTTGTTATCGGAGGATATTTCCTTTGGCCCTATAGTCTTCAAAGGGATCCGAATTATCTGTTCTCAGATTCCACAGAAATAATGCTAGCAAAGAGATCCACGAAATTCAGATGTAACTCTGTAAGATGAATGAACAGAACACTAAGGAGTTTCTCAGAAAGCTTCTTTCCAGATTTCATCTGAGGATATTTCCTTTTTCACCATAGCCCTCTATGGGCTTCCAAATATCACTTTGCCAATTCCACAAGAACTGTCTTAGCGAAAGGCTTCTTGAGGGGAAAGCTGTAAGTCTGTGAGATGATTTCACAGAACACAAAGAAGTTTCTCAGAAAGCCTCCTTCTCTTTGTTATCGGAGGATATTTCCTTTGGCCCTATAGTCTTCAAAGGGATCCGAAATATCTGTTCTCAGATTCCACAGAATAAGGCTAGCAAAGAGATCCACGAAATACAGATGTAACTCTGTGAGTGGAAGTCACACATCACAGAGCAGTTTCTCAGAAAGCTTCTTTCCAGATTTCATCTGAGGATATTTCCTTTTTCACCATAGCCCTCTATGGGCTTCAATATATCACTTTTCCAATTCCAGAAGAACTGTCTTAGCGAAAGTCTTCTTGAGTGGAAAGCTGTAACTCTGTGAGATGATTTTACAGAACACAAAGAAGTTTCTCAGAAAGCTTCTTTCTCTTTGTTATCGGAGGATATTTCCTTTGGCCCTATAGTCTTCAAAGGGATCCGAAATATCTGTTCTCAGATTCCACAGAAATAAGTCTAGCAAAGACATCCACGAAATTCAGATGTAACTCTGTAAGATGAATGAACAGAACACTAAGGAGTTTCTCAGAAAGCTTCTTTCCAGATTTCATCTGAGGATATTTCCTTTTTCACCATAGCCCTCTATGGGCTTCCAAATATCACTTTGCCAATTCCACAAGAACTGTCTTAGCGAAAGGCTTCTTGAGGGGAAAGCTGTAACTCCGTGAGATGATTTCACAGAACACAAAGAAGTTTCTCAGAAAGCTTCCTTCTCTTTGTTATCGGAGGATATTTCCTTTGGCCCTATAGTCTTCAAAGGGATCCGAAATATCTGTTGTTAGATTCCACAGAAATAAGGCTAGCAAAGAGATCCACTAAATACAGATGTAACTCTGTGAGTGGAAGTCACACATCACAGAGCAGTTTCTCAGTAAGCTTCTTTCCCGATTTCATCTGAAGATATTTCCTTTTTCACCATAGCCCTCTATGGGCTTCCAAATATCACTTTTCCAATTCCAGAAGAACTGTCTTAGCGAAAGGCTTCTTGAGGGGAAAGCTGTAACTCTGTGAGATGATTTCACAGAACACAAAGAAGTTTCTCAGAAAGCTTCTTTCTCTTTGTTATCGGAGGATATTTCCTTTGGCCCTATAGTCTTCAAAGGGATCCGAAATATCTGTTCTCAGATTCCACAGAAATAAGGCTAGCAAAGAGATCCACGAAATACAGATGTAACTCTATGACATGAATGAACAGAACACTAAGCAGTTTCTCAGAAAGCTTCTTTCCAGATTTCATCTGAGGATATTTCCTTTTTCACCATAGACCTCTATGGCCTTCCAAATATCACTTTGCCAATTCCACAAGAATTGTCTTAGAGAAAGGCTTCTTGAGGGGAAAGCTGTAACTCTGTGAGATGATTTCACTAACACAAAGAAGTTTCTCAGAAAGCTTCCTTCTCTTTTTTATCGGAGGATATTTCCTTTGGCCCTATAGTCTTCAAAGGGATCCGAAATATCTGTTCTCAGATTCCACAGAAATAAGGCTAGCAAAGAGATCCACGAAATACAGATGTAACTCTGTGAGTGGAAGTCATACATCACAGAGCAGTTTCTCAGAAAGCTTCTTTCCAGATTTCATGTGAGGATATTTCCTTTTTCACCATAGCCCTCTATGGTCTTCCAAATATCACTTTGCCAATTCCACAAGAACTGTCTTAGCGAAAGGCTTCTTGAGGGGAAAGCTGTAACTCTGTGAGATGATTTCACAGAACACAAAGAAGTTTCTCAGAAAGCTTCCTTCTCTTTGTTATGGGAGGATATTTCCTTTGGCCCTATAGTCTTCAAAGGGATCCGAAATATCTGTTCTCAGATTCCACAGAAATAAGGCTAGCAAAGAGATCCACGAAATACAGATGTAACTCTGTGAGTGGAAGTCAAACATCACAGAGCAGTTTCTCAGAAAGCTTCTTTCCAGATTTCATCTGAGGATATTTCCTTTTTCAAAATAGCTCTCTATGGGCTTCCAAATATCACTTTGCCAATTCCACAAGAACTGTCTTAGGAAAGGCTTCTTGAGGGGAAAGCTGTAACTCTGTGAGATGATTTCACAGAACACAAAGAAGTTTCTCAGAAAGCTTCTTTCTCTTTGTTATCGGAGGATATTTCCTTTGGCCCTATAGTCTTCAAAGGGATCCGAAATATCTGTTCTCAGATTCCACAGAAATAAGGCTAGCAAAGAGATCCACGAAATACAGATGTAACTCTGTGAGATGAATGAACAGAACACTATGGAATTTCTCAGAAAGCTTCTTTCCAGATTTCATCAGAGGATATTTCCTTTTTCACCATAGCCCTCTATGGGCTTCCAAATATCACTTTGCCAATTCCACAAGAACTGTCTTAGCGAAAGGCTTCTTGAGGGGAAAGCTGTAACTCTGTGAGATGATTTCACAGAACACAAAGAAGTTTCTCAGAAAGCTTCCTTCTCTTTGTCATCGGAGGATATTTCCTTTGGCCCTATAGTCTTCAAAGGGATCCGAAATATCTGTTCTCAGATTCCACAGAAATAAGGCTAGCAAAGAGATCCACGAAATACAGATGTAACTCTGTGAGATGAAGGAACAGAACACTAAGCAGTTTCTCAGAAAGCTTCTTTCCAGATTTCATCTGAGGATAGTTCCTTTTTCACCATAGCCTTCTATGGGCTTCCAAATATCACTTTGCCAATTCCACAAGAACTGTCTTAGCGAAAGGCTTCTTGAGGGGAAAGCTGTAACTCTGTGAGATGATTTCACAGAACACAAAGAAGTTTCTCAGAAAGCTTCTTTCTCTTTGTTATCAGAGGATATTTCCTTTGGCCCTATAGTTTTCAAAGGGATCCGAAATATCTGTTCTCAGATTCCACAGAAATAAGGCTAGCAAAGAGATCCACGAAATACAGATGTAACTCTGTGAGTGGAAGTCACACATCACAGAGCAGTTTCTCAGAAAGCTTCTTTCCAGATTTCATCTGAGGATATTTCCTTTTTCACCATAGCCCTCTATGGGCTTCCAAATATCACTTTGCCAATTCCACAAGAACTGTCTTAGCGAAAGGCTTCTTGAGGGGAAAGCTGTAACTCCGTGAGATGATTTCACAGAACACAAAGAACTTTCTCAGAAAGCTTCCTTCTCTTTGTTATGGGAGGATATTTCCTTTGGCCCTATAGTCTTCAAAGGGATCCGAAATATCTGTTCTCAGATTCCACAGAAATAAGGCTAGCAAAGAGATCAACGAAATACAGATGTAACTCTATGACATGAATGAACAGAACACTAAGCAGTTTCTCAGAAAGCTTCTTTCCAGATTTCATCTGAGGATATTTCCTTTTTCACCATAGCCCTCTATGGGCTTCCAAATATCACTTTGCCAATTCCACAAGAATTGTCTTTGCGAAAGGCTTCTTGAGGGTAAAGCTGTAACTCTGTGAGATGATTTCACAGAACACAAAGAAGTTTCTCAGAAAGCTTCCTTCTCTTTGTTATCGGAGGATATTTCCTTTGGCCCTATAGTCTTCAAAGGGATCCGAAATATCTGTTTTCAGATTCCACAGAAATAAGGCTAGCAAAGAGATCCACGAAATACAGATGTAACTCTGTGAGTGGAAGTCACACATCACAGAGCAGTTTCTCAGAAAGCTTCTTTCCAGATTTTATCTGAGGATATTTCCTTTTTCACCATAGCTCTCTAAGGGCTTCCAAATATCACTTTGCCAATTCCACAAGAACCGTCTTAGCGAAAGGCTTCTTGAGGGGAAAGCTGTAACTCTGTGAGATGATTTCACAGAACACAAAGAAGTTTCTCAGAAAGCTTCTTTCTCTTTGTTATCGGAGGATATTTCCTTTGGCCCTATAGTCTTCAAAGGGATCCGAAATATCTGTTCTCAGATTCCACAGAAATAAGGCTAGCAAAGAGATCCACGAAATACATATGTAACTCTGTGAGTGGAAGTCACACATCACAGAGCAGTTTTTCAGAAAGCTTCCTTCCAGATTTCATCTGAGGATATTTCCTTTTTCACCATAGCCCTCTATGGGCTTCCAAATATCACTTTGCCAATTCCACAAGAACTGTCTTAGCGAAAGGCTTCTTGAGGGGAAAGCTGTAACTCTGTGAGATGATTTCACAGAACACAAAGAAGTTTCTCAGAAAGCTTCCTTCTCTTTGTCATCGGAGGATATTTCCTTTGGCCCTATAGTCTTCAAAGGGATCCGAAATATCTGTTCTCAGATTCCACAGAAATAAGGCTAGCAAAGAGATCCACGAAATACAGATGTAACTCTGTGAGATGAAGGAACAGAACACTAAGCAGTTTCTCAGAAAGCTTCTTTCCAGATTTCATCTGAGGATAGTTCCTTTTTCACCATAGCCTTCTATGGGCTTCCAAATATCACTTTGCCAATTCCACAAGAACTGTCTTAGCGAAAGGCTTCTTGAGGGGAAAGCTGTAACTCTGTGAGATGATTTCACAGAACACAAAGAAGTTTCTCAGAAAGCTTCTTTCTCTTTGTTATCAGAGGATATTTCCTTGGGCCCTACAGTCTTCAAAGGGATCCGAAATATCTGTTCTCAGATTCCACAGAAATAAGGCTAGCAAAGAGATCCACGAAATACAGATGTAACTCTGTGAGTGGAAGTCACACATCACAGAGCAGTTTCTCAGAAAGCTTCTTTCCAGATTTCATCTGAGGATATTTCCTTTTTCACCATAGCCCTCTATGGGCTTCCAATTATCACTTTGCCAATTCCACAAGAACTGGCTTACCGAAAGACTTCTTGAGGGGAAAGCTGTAACTGTGTGAGATGATTTCACAGAACACAAAGAAGTTTCTCAGAAAGCTTCTTTCTCTTTGTTATCGGAGGATATTTCCTTTGGCCCTATAGTCTTCAAAGGGATCCGAAATATCTGTTCTCAGATTCCACAGAAATAAGGCTAGCAAAGAGATCCACGAAATACAGATGTAACTCTGTGAGATGAATGAACAGAACACTAAGCAGTTTCACAGAAAGCTTCTTTCCAGATTTCATCTGAGGATATTTCCTTTTTCACCATAGCCCTCTATGGGCTTCCAAATATCACTTTGCCAATTCCACAAGAACTGTCTTAGCGAAAGGCTTCTTGAGGGGAAAGCTGTAACTCTGTGAGATGATTTCACAGAACACAAAGAAGTTTCTCAGAAAGCTTCCTTCTCTTTATATCGGAGGATATTTCCTTTGGCCCTATAGTCTTCAAAGGGATCCGAAATATCCGTTGTCAGATTCCACAGAAATAAGGCTAGCAAAGAGATCCACGAAATACAGAGGTAACTCTGTGAGTGGAAGTCACACATCACAGAGCAGTTTCTCAGAAAGCTTCTTTCCAGATTTCATCTGAGGATATTTCCTTTTTCAACATAGCCCTCTATGGGCTTCCAAATATCACTTTGCCAATTCCACAAGAACTGTCTTAGCGAAAGGCTTCTTGAGGGGAAAGCTGTAACTCTGTGAGATGATTTCACAGAACACAAAGAAGTTTCTCAGAAAGCTTCTTTCTCTTTGTTATCGGAGGATATTTCCTTTGGCCCCATAGTCTTCAAAGGGATCCGAAATATCTGTTCTCAGATTCCACAGAAATAAGGCTAGCAAAGAGATCCACGAAATACCGATGTAACTGTTTGAGATGAATGAACAGAACACTAAGCAGTTTCTCAGAAAGCTTCTTTCCAGATTTCATCTGAGGATATTTCCTTTTTCACCATAGCCCTCTATGGGCTTCCCAATATCACGTTGCCAATTCCACAAGAACTGTCTTAGCGAAAGGCTTCTTGAGGGGAAAGCTGTAACTCTGTGAGATGATTTCACAGAACACAAAGAAGTTTCTCAGAAAGCTTCCTTCTCTTTCTTATCGGAGGATACTTCCTTTGGCCCTATAGTCTTCAAAGGGATCCGAAATATCTGTTCTCAGATTCCACAGAAATAAGGCTAGCAAAGAGATCCACGAAATACAGATGTAACTCTGTGAGTGGAAGTCACACATCACAGAGCAGTTTCTCAGAAAGCTTCTTTCCAGATTT
The DNA here is from genome assembly GCF_043159975.1 of Macaca nemestrina. Taxonomy (NCBI): domain Eukaryota; kingdom Metazoa; phylum Chordata; class Mammalia; order Primates; family Cercopithecidae; genus Macaca; species Macaca nemestrina. The sequence continues at coordinate 107,784,368 of NC_092132.1, forward strand.
TATCTGAGGATATTTCCTTTTTCACCATAGCCCTCTATGGGCTTCCAAATATCACTTTGCCAATTCCACAAAAACTGTCTTATCGAAAGGCTTCTTCAGGGGAAAGTTGTACCTCTGTGAGATGATTTCACAGAACACAAAGAAGTTTCCTAGAAAGCTTCTTTCTCTTTGTTATCGGAGGATATTTCCTTTGGCCCTATAGTCTTCAAAGGGATCCGAAATATCTGTTTTCAGATTCCACAGAAATAAGGCTAGCAAAGAGATCCACGAAATACAGATGTAACTCTGTGAGATAAATGAACAGAACACTAAGGAGTTTCTCAGAAAGCTTCTTTCCAGATTTCATCTGAGGATATTTCCTTTTACACCATAGCCCTCTATGGGCTTCCAAATATCACTTTGCCAATTCCACAAGAACTGTCTTAGCGAAAGGCTTCTTGAGTGGAAAGCTGTAACTCTGTGAGATGATTTCACAGAACACAAAGAAGTTTCTCAGATAGCTTCCTTCTCTTTGTTATCGGAGGATATTTCCTTTGGCCCTATAGTCTTCAAAGGGATCCGAAATACCTGTTCTCAGATTCCACAGAAATAAGGCTAGCAAAGAGATCCACGAAATACAGATGTAACTCTGTGAGTGGAAGTCACACATCACAGAGCGGTTTCTCAGAAAGCTTCTTTCCAGATTTCATCTGAGGATATTTCCTTTTTCACCATAGCCCTCTATGGGCTTCCAAATATCACTTTGCCAATTCCACAAGAACTGGCTTACCGAAAGTCTTCTTGAGGGGAAAGCTGTAACTGTGTGAGATGATTTCACAGAACACAAAGAAGTTTCTCAGAAAGCTTCTTTCTCTTTGTTATCGGAGGATATTTCCTTTGGCCCTATAGTCTTCAAAGGGATCCGAAATATCTCTTCTCAGATTCCACAGAAATAAGGCTAGCAAAGAGATCCACGAAATACAGATGTAACTCTGTGAGATGAATGAACAGAACACTAAGCAGTTTCTCAGAAAGCTTCTTTCCAGATTTCATCTGAGGATATTTCATTTTTCACCGTAGCCCTCTATGGGCTTCCAAATATCACTTTGCCAATTCCACAAGAACTGTCTTAGCGAAAGGCTTCTTGAGGGGAAAGCTGTAACTCTGTGAGATGATTTCAAAGAACACAAAGAAGTTTCTCAGAAAGCTTCCTTCTCTTTGTTATCGGAGGATACTACCTTTGGCCCTATAGTCTTCAAAGGGATCCGAAATATCTGTTCTCAGATTCCACAGAAATAAGGCTAGCAAAGAGATCCATGAAATACAGATGTAACTCTGTGAGATGAAGTCACACATCACAGAGCAGTTTCTCAGAGAGCTTCCTTCCAGATTTCATCTGAGGATATTTCCTTTTTCACCATAGCCCTCTATGGGCTTCCAAATATCACTTTGCCAATTCCACAAAAACTGTCTTATCAAAGGCTTCTTCAGGGGAAAGTTGTAACTCTGTGAGATGATTTCACAGAACACAAAGAAGTTTCTCAGAAAGCTTCTTTCTCTTTGTTATCGGAGGATATTTGCTTTGGCCCTATAGTCTTCAAAGGGATCCGAAATATCTATTTTCAGATTCCACAGAAATAAAGATAGCAAAGAGATCCACGAAATACAGATGTAACTCCGTGAGGTGAATGAACAGAACACTAAGGAGTTTCTCAGAAAGCTTCTTTCCAGATTTCATCTGAGGATATTTCCTTTTTCACCGTAGCCCTCTATGGGCTTCCAAATATCACTTTGCCAATTCCACAAGAACTGTCTTAGCGAAAGGCTTCTTGAGTGGAAAGCTGTAACTCTGTGAGATGATTTCACAGAACACAAAGAAGTTTCTCAGATAGCTTCCTTCTCTTTGTTATCGGAGGATATTTCCTTTGGCCCTATAGTCTTCAAAGGGATCCGAAATACCTGTTCTCACATTCCACAGAAATAAGGCTAGCAAAGAGATCAACGAAATACAGATGTAACTCTGTGAGTGGAAGTCACACATCACAGAGCAGTTTCTCAGAAAGCTTCTTTCCAGATTTCATCAGAGGATATTTCCTTTTTCACCATAGCCCTCTATGGGCTTCCAAATATCACTTTGCCAATTCCACAAGAACTGTCTTAGCGAAAGGCTTCTTGAGGGGAAAGCTGTAACTCTGTGAGATGATTTCACAGAACACAAAGAAGTTTCTCAGAAAGCTTCCTTCTCTTTGTCATCGGAGGATATTTCCTTTGGCCCTATAGTCTTCAAAGGGATCCGAAATATCTGTTCTCAGATTCCACAGAAATAAGGCTAGCAAAGAGATCCACGAAATACAGATGTAACTCTGTGAGATGAAGGAACAGAACACTAAGCAGTTTCTCAGAAAGCTTCTTTCCAGATTTCATCTGAGGATAGTTCCTTTTTCACCATAGCCTTCTATGGGCTTCCAAATATCACTTTGCCAATTCCACAAGAACTGTCTTAGCGAAAGGCTTCTTGAGGGGAAAGCTGTAACTCTGTGAGATGATTTCACAGAACACAAAGAAGTTTCTCAGAAAGCTTCTTTCTCTTTGTTATCAGAGGATATTTCCTTTGGCCCTATAGTTTTCAAAGGGATCCGAAATATCTGTTCTCAGATTCCACAGAAATAAGGCTAGCAAAGAGATCCACGAAATACAGATGTAACTCTGTGAGTGGAAGTCACACATCACAGAGCAGTTTCTCAGAAAGCTTCTTTCCAGATTTCATCTGAGGATATTTACTTTTTCACCATAGCCCTCTATGGGCTTCCAAATATCACTTTGCCAATTCCACAAGAACTGTCTTAGCGAAAGGCTTCTTGAGGGGAAAGCTGTAACTCCGTGAGATGATTTCACAGAACACAAAGAACTTTCTCAGAAAGCTTCCTTCTCTTTGTTATGGGAGGATATTTCCTTTGGCCCTATAGTCTTCAAAGGGATCCGAAATATCTGTTCTCAGATTCCACAGAAATAAGGCTAGCAAAGAGATCAACGAAATACAGATGTAACTCTATGACATGAATGAACAGAACACTAAGCAGTTTCTCAGAAAGCTTCTTTCCAGATTTCATCTGAGGATATTTCCTTTTTCACCATAGCCCTCTATGGGCTTCCAAATATCACTTTGCCAATTCCACAAGAATTGTCTTTGCGAAAGGCTTCTTGAGGGTAAAGCTGTAACTCTGTGAGATGATTTCACAGAACACAAAGAAGTTTCTCAGAAAGCTTCCTTCTCTTTGTTATCGGAGGATATTTCCTTTGGCCCTATAGTCTTCAAAGGGATCCGAAATATCTGTTTTCAGATTCCACAGAAATAAGGCTAGCAAAGAGATCCACGAAATACAGATGTAACTCTGTGAGTGGAAGTCACACATCACAGAGCAGTTTCTCAGAAAGCTTCTTTCCAGATTTTATCTGAGGATATTTCCTTTTTCACCATAGCTCTCTATGGGCTTCCAAATATCACTTTGCCAATTCCACAAGAACCGTCTTAGCGAAAGGCTTCTTGAGGGGAAAGCTGTAACTCTGTGAGATGATTTCACAGAACACAAAGAAGTTTCTCAGAAAGCTTCTTTCTCTTTGTTATCGGAGGATATTTCCTTTGGCCCTATAGTCTTCAAAGGGATCCGAAATATCTGTTCTCAGATTCCACAGAAATAAGGCTAGCAAAGAGATCCACGAAATACATATGTAACTCTGTGAGTGGAAGTCACACATCACAGAGCAGTTTTTCAGAAAGCTTCCTTCCAGATTTCATCTGAGGATATTTCCTTTTTCACCATAGCCCTCTATGGGCTTCCAAATATCACTTTGCCAATTCCACAAGAACTGTCTTAGCGAAAGGCTTCTTGAGGGGAAAGCTGTAACTCTGTGAGATGATTTCACAGAACACAAAGAAGTTTCTCAGAAAGCTTCCTTCTCTTTGTCATCGGAGGATATTTCCTTTGGCCCTATAGTCTTCAAAGGGATCCGAAATATCTGTTCTCAGATTCCACAGAAATAAGGCTAGCAAAGAGATCCACGAAATACAGATGTAACTCTGTGAGATGAAGGAACAGAACACTAAGCAGTTTCTCAGAAAGCTTCTTTCCAGATTTCATCTGAGGATAGTTCCTTTTTCACCATAGCCTTCTATGGGCTTCCAAATATCACTTTGCCAATTCCACAAGAACTGTCTTAGCGAAAGGCTTCTTGAGGGGAAAGCTGTAACTCTGTGAGATGATTTCACAGAACACAAAGAAGTTTCTCAGAAAGCTTCTTTCTCTTTGTTATCAGAGGATATTTCCTTGGGCCCTATAGTCTTCAAAGGGATCCGAAATATCTGTTCTCAGATTCCACAGAAATAAGGCTAGCAAAGAGATCCACGAAATACAGATGTAACTCTGTGAGTGGAAGTCACACATCACAGAGCAGTTTCTCAGAAAGCTTCTTTCCAGATTTCATCTGAGGATATTTCCTTTTTCACCATAGCCCTCTATGGGCTTCCAATTATCACTTTGCCAATTCCACAAGAACTGGCTTACCGAAAGACTTCTTGAGGGGAAAGCTGTAACTGTGTGAGATGATTTCACAGAACACAAAGAAGTTTCTCAGAAAGCTTCTTTCTCTTTGTTATCGGAGGATATTTCCTTTGGCCCTATAGTCTTCAAAGGGATCCGAAATATCTGTTCTCAGATTCCACAGAAATAAGGCTAGCAAAGAGATCCACGAAATACAGATGTAACTCTGTGAGATGAATGAACAGAACACTAAGCAGTTTCACAGAAAGCTTCTTTCCAGATTTCATCTGAGGATATTTCCTTTTTCACCATAGCCCTCTATGGGCTTCCAAATATCACTTTGCCAATTCCACAAGAACTGTCTTAGCGAAAGGCTTCTTGAGGGGAAAGCTGTAACTCTGTGAGATGATTTCACAGAACACAAAGAAGTTTCTCAGAAAGCTTCCTTCTCTTTGTTATCGGAGGATATTTCCTTTGGCCCTATAGTCTTCAAAGGGATCCGAAATATCCGTTGTCAGATTCCACAGAAATAAGGCTAGCAAAGAGATCCACGAAATACAGAGGTAACTCTGTGAGTGGAAGTCACACATCACAGAGCAGTTTCTCAGAAAGCTTCTTTCCAGATTTCATCTGAGGATATTTCCTTTTTCAACATAGCCCTCTATGGGCTTCCAAATATCACTTTGCCAATTCCACAAGAACTGTCTTAGCGAAAGGCTTCTTGAGGGGAAAGCTGTAACTCTGTGAGATGATTTCACAGAACACAAAGAAGTTTCTCAGAAAGCTTCTTTCTCTTTGTTATCGGAGGATATTTCCTTTGGCCCTATAGTCTTCAAAGGGATCCGAAATATCTGTTCTCAGATTCCACAGAAATAAGGCTAGCAAAGAGATCCACGAAATACCGATGTAACTGTTTGAGATGAATGAACAGAACACTAAGCAGTTTCTCAGAAAGCTTCTTTCCAGATTTCATCTGAGGATATTTCCTTTTTCACCATAGCCCTCTATGGGCTTCCAAATATCACGTTGCCAATTCCACAAGAACTGTCTTAGCGAAAGGCTTCTTGAGGGGAAAGCTGTAACTCTGTGAGATGATTTCACAGAACACAAAGAAGTTTCTCAGAAAGCTTCCTTCTCTTTCTTATCGGAGGATACTTCCTTTGGCCCTATAGTCTTCAAAGGGATCCGAAATATCTGTTCTCAGATTCCACAGAAATAAGGCTAGCAAAGAGATCCACGAAATACAGATGTAACTCTGTGAGGTGAATGAACAGAACACTAAGGAGTTTCTCAGAAAGCTTCTTTCCAGATTTCATCTGAGGATATTTCCTTTTACACCATAGCCCTCTATGGGCTTCCAAATATCACTTTGCCAATTCCACAAGAACTGTCTTAGCGAAAGGCTTCTTGAGTGGAAAGCTGTAACTCTGTGAGATGATTTCACAGAACACAAAGAAGTTTCTCAGATAGCTTCCTTCTCTTTGTTATCGGAGGATATTTCCTTTGGCCCTATAGTCTTCAAAGGGATCCGAAATACCTGTTCTCAGATTCCACAGAAATAAGGCTAGCAAAGAGATCCACGAAATACAGATGTAACTCTGTGAGTGGAAGTCACACATCACAGAGCAGTTTCTCAGAAAGCTTCTTTCCAGATTTCATCTGAGGATATTTCCTTTTTCACCATAGCCCTCTATGGGCTTCCAAATATCACTTTGCCAATTCCACAAGAACTGGCTTACCGAAAGTCTTCTTGAGGGGAAAGCTGTAACTGTGTGAGATGATTTCACAGAACACAAAGAAGTTTCTCAGAAAGCTTCTTTCTCTTTGTTATCGGAGGATATTTCCTTTGGCCCTATAGTCTTCAAAGGGATCCGAAATATCTCTTCTCAGATTCCACAGAAATAAGGCTAGCAAAGAGATCCACGAAATACAGATGTAACTCTGTGAGTGGAAGTCACACATCACAGAGCAGTTTCTCAGAAAGCTTCTTTCCAGATTTCATCTGAGGATATTTCCTTTTTCACCATAGCCCTCTATGGGCTTCCAAATATCACTTTGCCAATTCCACAAGAACTGTCTTAGCGAAAGGCTTCTTGAGGGGAAAGCTGTAACTCTGTGAGATGATTTCACAGAACACAAAGAAGTTTCTCAGAAAGCTTCTTTCTCTTTGTTATCGGAGGATATTTCCTTTGGCCCTATAGTCTTCAAAGGGATCTGAAATATCTGTTCTCAGATTCCACAGAAATAAGGCTAGCAAAGAGATCCACGAAATACAGATGTAACTCTGTGAGATGAATGAACAGAACACTAAGCAGTTTCTCAGAAAGCTTCTTTCCAGATTTCATCTGAGGATATTTCATTTTTCACCGTAGCCCTCTATGGGCTTCCAAATATCACTTTGCCAATTCCACAAGAACTGTCTTAGCGAAAGGCTTCTTGAGGGGAAAGCTGTAACTCTGTGAGATGATTTCAAAGAACACAAAGAAGTTTCTCAGAAAGCTTCCTTCTCTTTGTTATCGGAGGATACTACCTTTGGCCCTATAGTCTTCAAAGGGATCCGAAATATCTGTTCTCAGATTCCACAGAAATAAGGCTAGCAAAGAGATCCATGAAATACAGATGTAACTCTGTGAGGGGAAGTCACACATCACAGAGCAGTTTCTCAGAGAGCTTCCTTCCAGATTTCATCTGAGGATATTTCCTTTTTCACCATAGCCCTCTATGGGCTTCCAAATATCACTTTGCCAATTCCACAAAAACTGTCTTATCAAAGGCTTCTTCAGGGGAAAGTTGTAACTCTGTGAGATGATTTCACAGAACACAAAGAAGTTTCTCAGAAAGCTTCTTTCTCTTTGTTATCGGAGGATATTTGCTTTGGCCCTATAGTCTTCAAAGGGATCCGAAATATCTATTTTCAGATTCCACAGAAATAAAGCTAGCAAAGAGATCCACGAAATACAGATGTAACTCTGTGAGGTGAATGAACAGAACACTAAGGAGTTTCTCAGAAAGCTTCTTTCCAGATTTCATCTGAGGATATTTCCTTTTTCAACGTAGCCCTCTATGGGCTTCCAAATATCACTTTGCCAATTCCACAAGAACTGTCTTAGCGAAAGGCTTCTTGAGTGGAAAGCTGTAACTCTGTGAGATGATTTCACAGAACACAAAGAAGTTTCTCAGATAGCTTCCTTCTCTTTGTTATCGGAGGATATTTCCTTTGGCCCTATAGTCTTCAAAGGGATCCGAAATACCTGTTCTCACATTCCACAGAAATAAGGCTAGCAAAGAGATCAACGAAATACAGATGTAACTCTGTGAGTGGAAGTCACACATCACAGAGCAGTTTCTCAGAAAGCTTCTTTCCAGATTTCATCTGAGGATATTTCCTTTTTCACCATAGCCCTCTATGGGCTTCCAAATATCACTTTGCCAATTCCACAAGAACTGTCTTAGCGAAAGGCTTCTTGAGGGGAAAGCTGTAACTCTGTGAGATGATTTCACAGAACACAAAGAAGTTTCTCAGAAAGCTTCCTTCTCTTTGTTATCGGAGGATATTTCCTTTGGCCCTATAGTCTTCAAAGGGATCCGAAATACCTGTTCTCAGATTCCACAGAAATAAGGCTAGCAAAGAGATCCACGAAATACAGATGTAACTCTGTGAGTGGAAGTCACACATCACAGAGCAGTTTCTCAGAAAGCTTCTTTCCAGATTTCATCTGAGGATATTTCCTCTTTCACCGTAGCCCTCTATGGGCTTCCAAATATCACTTTGCCAATTCCACAAGAACTGTCTTAGCGAAAGGCTTCTTGAGGGGAAAGCTGTAACGCTGTGAGATGATTTCACAGAACACAAAGAAGTTTCTCAGAAAGCTTCCTTCTCTTTGTCATCGGAGGATATTTCCTTTGGCCCTATAGTCTTCAAAGGGATCCGAAATATCTGTTCTCAGATTCCACAGAAATAAGGCTAGCAAAGAGATCCACGAAATACAGATGTAACTCTGTGAGATGAAGGAACAGAACACTAAGCAGTTTCTCAGAAAGCTTCTTTCCAGATTTCATCTGAGGATAGTTCCTTTTTCACCATAGCCTTCTATGGGCTTCCAAATATCACTTTGCCAATTCCACAAGAACTGTCTTAGCGAAAGGCTTCTTGAGGGGAAAGCTGTAACTCTGTGAGATGATTTCACAGAACACAAAGAAGTTTCTCAGAAAGCTTCTTTCTCTTTGTTATCAGAGGATATTTCCTTGGGCCCTATAGTCTTCAAAGGGATCCGAAATATCTGTTCTCAGATTCCACAGAAATAAGGCTAGCAAAGAGATCCACGAAATACAGATGTAACTCTGTGAGTGGAAGTCACACATCACAGAGCAGTTTCTCAGAAAGCTTCTTTCCAGATTTCATCTGAGGATATTTCCTTTTTCACCATAGCCCTCTATGGGCTTCCAATTATCACTTTGCCAATTCCACAAGAACTGGCTTACCGAAAGACTTCTTGAGGGGAAAGCTGTAACTGTGTGAGATGATTTCACAGAACACAAAGAAGTTTCTCAGAAAGCTTCTTTCTCTTTGTTATCGGAGGATATTTCCTTTGGCCCTATAGTCTTCAAAGGGATCCGAAATATCTGTTCTCAGATTCCACAGAAATAAGGCTAGCAAAGAGATCCACGAAATACAGATGTAACTCTGTGAGATGAATGAACAGAACACTAAGCAGTTTCACAGAAAGCTTCTTTCCAGATTTCATCTGAGGATATTTCCTTTTTCACCATAGCCCTCTATGGGCTTCCAAATATCACTTTGCCAATTCCACAAGAACTGTCTTAGCGAAAGGCTTCTTGAGGGGAAAGCTGTAACTCTGTGAGATGATTTCACAGAACACAAAGAAGTTTCTCAGAAAGCTTCCTTCTCTTTGTTATCGGAGGATATTTCCTTTGGCCCTATAGTCTTCAAAGGGATCCGAAATATCCGTTGTCAGATTCCACAGAAATAAGGCTAGCAAAGAGATCCACGAAATACAGAGGTAACTCTGTGAGTGGAAGTCACACATCACAGAGCAGTTTCTCAGAAAGCTTCTTTCCAGATTTCATCTGAGGATATTTCCTTTTTCAACATAGCCCTCTATGGGCTTCCAAATATCACTTTGCCAATTCCACAAGAACTGTCTTAGCGAAAGGCTTCTTGAGGGGAAAGCTGTAACTCTGTGAGATGATTTCACAGAACACAAAGAAGTTTCTCAGAAAGCTTCTTTCTCTTTGTTATCGGAGGATATTTCCTTTGGCCCCATAGTCTTCAAAGGGATCCGAAATATCTGTTCTCAGATTACACAGAAATAAGGCTAGCAAAGAGATCCACGAAATACCGATGTAACTGTTTGAGATGAATGAACAGAACACTAAGCAGTTTCTCAGAAAGCTTCTTTCCAGATTTCATCTGAGGATATTTCCTTTTTCACCATAGCCCTCTATGGGCTTCCAAATATCACGTTGCCAATTCCACAAGAACTGTCTTAGCGAAAGGCTTCTTGAGGGGAAAGCTGTAACTCTGTGAGATGATTTCACAGAACACAAAGAAGTTTCTCAGAAAGCTTCCTTCTCTTTCTTATCGGAGGATACTTCCTTTGGCCCTATAGTCTTCAAAGGGATCCGAAATATCTGTTCTCAGATTCCACAGAAATAAGGCTAGCAAAGAGATCCACGAAATACAGATGTAACTCTGTGAGTGGAAGTCACACATCACAGAGCAGTTTCTCAGAAAGCTTCTTTCCAGATTTTATCTGAGGATATTTCCTTTTTCACCATAGCCCTCTATGGGCTTCCAAATATCACTTTGCCAATTCCACAAAAACTGTCTTATCGAAAGGCTTCTTCAGGGGAAAGTTGTAACTCTGTGAGATGATTTCACAGAACACGAAGAAGTTTCCTAGAAAGCTTCTTTCTCTTTGTTATCGGAGGATATTTCCTTTGGCCCTATAGTCTTCATAGGGATCCGAAATATCTGTTTTCAGATTCCACAGAAATAAGGCTAGCAAAGAGATCCACGAAATACAGATGTAACTCTGTGAGATAAATGAACAGAACACTAAGGAGTTTCTCAGAAAGCTTCTTTCCAGATTTCATCTGAGGATATTTCCTTTTTAACCATAGCCCTCTATGGGCTTCCAAATATCACTTTGCCAATTCCACAAGAACTGTCTTAGCGAAAGGCTTCTTGAGGGGAAAGCTGTAACTCTGTGAGATGATTTCACAGAACGCAAAGAAGTTTCTCAGAAAGCTTCCTTCTCTTTGTCATCGGAGGATATTTCCTTTGGCCCTATAGTCTTCAAAAGGATCGGAAATATCTGTTCTCAGATTCCACAGAAATAAGGCTAGCAAAGAGATCCACGAAATACAGATGTAACTCTGTGAGTGGAAGTCACACATCACAGAGCAGTTTCTCAGGAAGCTTCTTTCTAGATTTCATCTGAGGATATTTCCTTTTTCACCATAGCCCTCTATGGGCTTCCAAATATCACTTTGCCAATTCCACAAGAACTGTCTTATCGAAAGGCTTCTTGAGGGGAAAGCTGTAACTCTGTGAGATGATTTCACAGAACACAAAGAAGTTTCTCAGAAAGCTTCTTTCTCTTTGTTATCGCAGGATATTTCCTTTGGCCCTATAGTCTTCAAAGGGATCCGAAATATCTGTTCTCAGATTCCACAGAAATAAGGCTAGCAAAGAGATCCACGAAATACAGATGTAACTCTGTGAGGTGAATGAACAGAACACTAAGGAGTTTCTCAGAAAGCTTCTTTCCAGATTTCATCTGAGGATATTTCCTTTTACACCATAGCCCTCTATGGGCTTCCAAATATCACTTTGCCAATTCCACAAGAACTGTCTTAGCGAAAGGCTTCTTGAGTGGAAAGCTGTAACTCTGTGAGATGATTTCACAGAACACAAAGAAGTTTCTCAGATAGCTTCCTTCTCTTTGTTATCGGAGGATATTTCCTTTGGCCCTATAGTCTTCAAAGGGATCCGAAATACCTGTTCTCAGATTCCACAGAAATAAGGCTAGCAAAGAGATCCACGAAATACAGATGTAACTCTGTGAGTGGAAGTCACACATCACAGAGCAGTTTCTCAGAAAGCTTCTTTCCAGATTTCATCTGAGGATATTTCCTTTTTCACCATAGCCCTCTATGGGCTTCCAAATATCACTTTGCCAATTCCACAAGAACTGGCTTACCGAAAGTCTTCTTGAGGGGAAAGCTGTAACTGTGTGAGATGATTTCACAGAACACAAAGAAGTTTCTCAGAAAGCTTCTTTCTCTTTGTTATCGGAGGATATTTCCTTTGGCCCTATAGTCTTCAAAGGGATCCGAAATATCTCTTCTCAGATTCCACAGAAATAAGGCTAGCAAAGAGATCCACGAAATACAGATGTAACTCTGTGAGTGGAAGTCACACATCACAGAGCAGTTTCTCAGAAAGCTTCTTTCCAGATTTCATCTGAGGATATTTCCTTTTTCACCATAGCCCTCTATGGGCTTCCAAATATCACTTTGCCAATTCCACAAGAACTGTCTTAGCGAAAGGCTTCTTGAGGGGAAAGCTGTAACTCTGTGAGATGATTTCACAGAACACAAAGAAGTTTCTCAGAAAGCTTCTTTCTCTTTGTTATCGGAGGATATTTCCTTTGGCCCTATAGTCTTCAAAGGGATCTGAAATATCTGTTCTCAGATTCCACAGAAATAAGGCTAGCAAAGAGATCCACGAAATACAGATGTAACTCTGTGAGATGAATGAACAGAACACTAAGCAGTTTCTCAGAAAGCTTCTTTCCAGATTTCATCTGAGGATATTTCATTTTTCACCGTAGCCCTCTATGGGCTTCCAAATATCACTTTGCCAATTCCACAAGAACTGTCTTAGCGAAAGGCTTCTTGAGGGGAAAGCTGTAACTCTGTGAGATGATTTCAAAGAACACAAAGAAGTTTCTCAGAAAGCTTCCTTCTCTTTGTTATCGGAGGATACTACCTTTGGCCCTATAGTCTTCAAAGGGATCCGAAATATCTGTTCTCAGATTCCACAGAAATAAGGCTAGCAAAGAGATCCATGAAATACAGATGTAACTCTGTGAGGGGAAGTCACACATCACAGAGCAGTTTCTCAGAGAGCTTCCTTCCAGATTTCATCTGAGGATATTTCCTTTTTCACCATAGCCCTCTATGGGCTTCCAAATATCACTTTGCCAATTCCACAAAAACTGTCTTATCAAAGGCTTCTTCAGGGGAAAGTTGTAACTCTGTGAGATGATTTCACAGAACACAAAGAAGTTTCTCAGAAAGCTTCTTTCTCTTTGTTATCGGAGGATATTTGCTTTGGCCCTATAGTCTTCAAAGGGATCCGAAATATCTATTTTCAGATTCCACAGAAATAAAGCTAGCAAAGAGATCCACGAAATACAGATGTAACTCTGTGAGGTGAATGAACAGAACACTAAGGAGTTTCTCAGAAAGCTTCTTTCCAGATTTCATCTGAGGATATTTCCTTTTTCACCGTAGCCCTCTATGGGCTTCCAAATATCACTTTGCCAATTCCACAAGAACTGTCTTAGCGAAAGGCTTCTTGAGTGGAAAGCTGTAACTCTGTGAGATGATTTCACAGAACACAAAGAAGTTTCTCAGATAGCTTCCTTCTCTTTGTTATCGGAGGATATTTCCTTTGGCCCTATAGTCTTCAAAGGGATCCGAAATACCTGTTCTCACATTCCACAGAAATAAGGCTAGCAAAGAGATCAACGAAATACAGATGTAACTCTGTGAGTGGAAGTCACACATCACAGAGCAGTTTCTCAGAAAGCTTCTTTCCAGATTTCATCTGAGGATATTTCCTTTTTCACCATAGCCCTCTATGGGCTTCCAAATATCACTTTGCCAATTCCACAAGAACTGTCTTAGCGAAAGGCTTCTTGAGGGGAAAGCTGTAACTCTGTGAGATGATTTCACAGAACACAAAGAAGTTTCTCAGAAAGCTTCCTTCTCTTTGTTATCGGAGGATATTTCCTTTGGCCCTATAGTCTTCAAAGGGATCCGAAATACCTGTTCTCAGATTCCACAGAAATAAGGCTAGCAAAGAGATCCACGAAATACAGATGTAACTCTGTGAGTGGAAGTCACACATCACAGAGCAGTTTCTCAGAAAGCTTCTTTCCAGATTTCATCTGAGGATATTTCCTCTTTCACCGTAGCCCTCTATGGGCTTCCAAATATCACTTTGCCAATTCCACAAGAACTGTCTTAGCGAAAGTCTTCTTGAGTGGAAAGCTGTAACTCTGTGAGATGATTTCACAGAACACAAAGAAGTTTCTCAGAAAGCTTCTTTCTCTTTGTTATCGGAGGATATTTCCTTTGGCCCTATAGTCTTCAAAGGGATCCGAAATATCTGTTCTCAGATTCCACAGAAATAAGGCTAGCAAAGACATCCACGAAATACAGATGTTACTCTGTGAGATGAATGAACAGAACACTAAGGAGTTTCTCAGAAAGCTTCTTTCCAGATTTCATCTGAGGATATTTCCTTTTTCACCATAGCCCTCTATGGGCTTCCAAATATCACTTTGCCAATTCCACAAGAACTGTCTTAGCGAAAGGCTTCTTGAGGGGAAAGCTGTAACTCCGTGAGATGATTTCACAGAACACAAAGAAGTTTCTCAGAAAGCTCCCTTCTCTTTGTTATGGGAGGATATTTCCTTTGGCCCTATAGTCTTCAAAGGGATCCGAAATATCTGTTCTCAGATTCCACATTAATAAGGCTAGCAAAGAAATCCACGAAATACAGATGTAACTCTGTGAGTGGAAGTCACACATCACAGAGCAGTTTCTCAGAAAGCTTCTTTCCAGATTTCATCTGAGGATATTTCCTTTTTCACCATAGCCCTCTATGGGCTTCCAAATATCACTTTGCCAATTCCACAAGAACTGTCTTATCGAAAGGCTTCTTGAGGGGAAAGCTGTAACTCTGTGAGATGATTTCACAGAACACAAAGAAGATTCTCAGAAAGCTTCCTTCTCTTTGTTATCGGAGGATATTTCCTTTGGCCCTATAGTCTTCAAAGGGATCCGAAATATCTGTTCTCAGATTCCACAGAAATAAGGCTAGCAAAGAGATCCACGAAATACAGATGTAACTCTGTGAGTGGAAGTCACACATCACAGAGCAGTTTCTCAGAAAGCTTCTTTCCAGATTTCATCTGAGGATATTTCCTTTTTCAGTCTAGCCCTCTAGGGGCTTCCAAATATCACCTTGCCAATTCCACAAGAACTGTCTTAGCGAAAGGCTTCTTGAGGGGAAAGCTGTAACTCTGTGAGATGATTTCACAGAACACAAAGAAGTTTCTCAGAAGCTTCTTTCTCTTTGTTATCGGAGGATATTTCCTTTGGCGCTATAGTCTTCAAAGGGATCCGAAATATCTGTTCTCAGATTCCACAGAAATAAGGCTAGCAAAGAGATCCACGAAATACAGATGTAACTCTGTGAGATGAATGAACAGAACACTAAGCAGTTTCTCAGAAAGCTTCTTTCCAGATTTCATCTGAGGATATTTCCTTTTTCACCATAGCCCTCTTTGGGCTTCCAAATATCACGTTGCCAATTCCACAAGAACTATCTTAGCGAAAGGCTTCTTGAGGGGAAAGCTGTAGCTCTGTGAGATGATTTCACAAAACACAAAGAAGTTTCTCAGAAAGCTTCCTTCTCTTTGTTATCGGAGGATACTTCCTTTGGCCCTATAGTCTTCAAAGGGATCCGAAATATCTGTTCTCAGATTCCACAGAAATAAGGCTAGCAAAGAGGTCCATGAAATACAGATGTAACTCTGTGAGTGGAAGTCACACATCACAGAGCAGTTTCTCAGAAAGCTTCTTTCCAGATTTCATCTGAGGATATTTCCTTTTTCACCATAGCCCTCTATGGGCTTCCAAATATCACTTTGCCAATTCCACAAAAACTGTCTTATCGAAAGGCTTCTTCAGGGGAAAGTTGTAACTCTGTGAGATGATTTCACAGAACACAAAGAAGTTTCTCAGAAAGCTTCTTTCTCTTTGTTATCGGAGGATATTTCCTTTGGCCCTATAGTCTTCATAGGGATCCGAAATATCTGTTTTCAGATTCCACAGAAATAAGGCTAGCAAAGAGATCCACGAAATACAGATGTAACTCTGTGAGATTAATGAACAGAACACTAAGGAGTTTCTCAGAAAGCTTCTTTCCAGATTTCATCTGAGGATATTTCCTTTTTCACCATAGCCCTCTATGGGCTTCCAAATATCACTTTGCCAATTCCACAAGAACTGTCTTAGCGAAAGGCTTCTTGAGGGGAAAGCTGTAACTCTGTGAGATGATTTCACAGAACACAAAGAAGTTTCTCAGAAAGCTTCCTTCTCTTTGTTATCGGAGGATATTTCCTTTGGCCCTATAGTCTTCAAAGGGATCCGAAATATCTGTTCTCAGATTCCACAGAATTAAGGCTAGGAAAGAGATCCACGAAATACAGATGTAACTCTGTGAGTGGAAGTCACACATCACAGAGCAGTTTCTCAGAAAGCTTCTTTCTAGATTTCATCTGAGGATATTTCCTTTTTCACCGTAGCCCTCTAAGGGCTTCCAAATATCACTTTTCCAATTCCAGAAGAACTGTCTTAGTGAAAGTCTTCTTGAGTGGAAAGCTGTAACTCTGTGAGATGATTTCAAAGAACACAAAGAAGTTTCTTAGAAAGCTTCTTCTTCTTTGTTATCGGAGTATATTTCCTTTGGCCCTATAGTCTTCAAAGGTATCCGAAATATCTGTTCTCAGATTCCACAGAAATAATTTTAGCAAAGAGATCCACGAAATACAGATGTAATTCTGTGAGATGAATGAACAGAACACTATGGAGTTTCTCAGAAAGCTTCTTTCCAGATTTCATCAGAGGATATTTCCTTTTTCACCATAGCCCTCTTTGGGCTTCCAAATATCACTTTGCAAATTCCACAAGAACTGGCTTACCGAAAGACTTCTTGAGGGGCAAGCTGTAACTGTGAGATGATTTCACAGAACACAAAGAAGTTTCTCAGAAAGCTTCTTTCTCTTTGTTATCGGAGGATATTTCCTTTGGCCCTATAGTCTTCAAAGGGATCCGAAATATCTGTTCTCAGATTCCACAGAAATAAGGCTAGCAAAGAGATCCACGAAATACAGATGTAACTCTGTGAGATGAATGAACAGACACTAAGCAGTTTCTCAGAAAGCTTCTTTCCAGATTTCATCTGAGGATATTTCCTTTTTCACCATAGCCCTCTATGGGCTTCCTTATATCACTTTGCCAATTCCACAAGAACTGTCTTGGCGAAAGGCTTCTTGAGGGGAAAGCTGTAACTCTGTGAGATGATTTCACAGAACACAAAGAAGTTTCTCAGAAAGCTTCCTTCTCTTTGTTATCGGAGGATATTTCCTTTGGCCCTATAGTCTTCAAAGGCATCCGAAATATCTGTTCTCAGATTCCACAGAAATAAGGCTAGCAAAGAGATCCACGAAATACACAGGTAACTCTGTGAGTGGAAGTCACACATCACAGAGCAGTTTCTCAGAAACCTTCTTTCCAGATTTCATCTGAGGATATTTCCTTTTTCACCATAGCCCTCTATGGGCTTCCAAATATCACTTTGCCAATTCCACAACAACTGTCTTAGCGAAAGGCTTCTTCAGGGGAAAGCTGTAACTCTGTGAGATGATTTCACAGAACACAAAGAAGTTTCTCAGAAAGCTTCTTTCTCTTTCTTATGGGAGGATATTTCCTTTGGCCCTATAGTCTTCAAAGGGATCCGAAATATCTGGTCTCAGATTCCACAGAAATAAGGGGAGCAAAGAGATCCACGAAATACAGATGTAACTCTGTGAGTGGAAATCACACATCACAGAGCAGTTTCTCAGAAAGCTTCTTTCCAGATTTCATCTGAGGAAATTTCCTTTTTCACCATAGCCCTCTATGGGCTTCCAAATATCCCTTTGCCAATTCCACAAGAACTGTCTTAGCGAAAGGCTTCTTGAGAGGAAAGCTGTAACTCTGTGAGATGATTTCACAGGACACAAAGAAGTTTCTCAGAAAGGTTCTTTCTCTTTGTTATCGGAGGATATTTCCTTGGGCCTATAGTCTTCAAAGGGATCCGAAATATCTGTTCTCAGATTCCACAGAAATAAGGCTAGCAAAGAGATCCACGAAATACAGATGTAACTCTGTGAGATGAATGAAAAGAACACTAAGCAGTTTCTCAGAAAGCTTCTTTCCAGATTTCATCTGAGGATATTTCCTTTTTCACATTGCCCTCTATGGGTTTCCAAATATCACTTTGCCAATTCCACAAGAACTGTCTTAGCGAAAGGCTTCTTGAGGGGAAAGCTGTAACTCTGTGAGATGATTTCACAGAACACAAAGAAGTTTCTCAGAAAGGTTCTTTCTCTTTGTTATCGGAGGATATTTCCTTTGGCCCTATAGTCTTCAAAGGGATCCGAAATATCTGTTCTCAAATTCCACAGAAATAAGGGTATCCAAGAGATCCACGAAATACCGATGTAACTCTGTGAGATGAATGAACAGAACACTAAGCAGTTTCTCAGAAAGCTTCTTTCCAGATTTCATCTGAGGATATTTCCTTCTTCACCATAGCCCTCTAAGGGCTTCCAAATATCACTTTGCCAATTCCACAACAACTGTCTTAGCGAAAGGCTTCTTGAGGGGAAAGCTGTAACTGTGTGAGATGATTTCACAGAACACAAAGAAGTTTCTCAGAAAGCTTCTTTCCCTTTGTTATCAGAGGATATTTCCTTTGGCCCTATAGTTTTCAAAGGGATCCGAAATATCTGTTCTCAGATTCCACAGAAATAAGGCTAGCAAAGAGATAGACGAAATACAGATGTAACTCTGTGAGTGGAAGTCACACATCACAGAGCAGTTTCTCAGAAAGCTTCTTTCCAGATTTCATCTGAGGATATTTCCTTTTTCACCATAGCCCTCTATGGGCTTCCAAATATCACTTTGCAAATTCCACAAGAACTGGCTTACCGAAAGACTTCTTGAGGCGAAAGCTGTAACTGTGTGAGATGATTTCACAGAACACAAAGAAGTTTCTCAGAAAGTTTCTTTCTCTTTGTTATCGGAGGATATTTCCTTTGGCCCCATAGTCTTCAAAGGGATCCGAAATATCTGTTCTCAGATTACACAGAAATAAGGCTAGCAAAGAGATCCACGAAATACCGATGTAACTGCTTGAGATGAATGAACAGAACACTAAGCAGTTTCTCAGAAAGCTTCTTTCCAGATTTCATCTGAGGATATTTCCTTTTTCACCATAGCCCTCTATGGGCTTCCAAATATCACGTTGCCAATTCCACAAGAACTGTCTTAGCGAAAGGCTTCTTGAGGGGAAAGCTGTAACTCTGTGAGATGATTTCACAGAACACAAAGAAGTTTCTCAGAAAGCTTCCTTCTCTTTGTTATCGGAGGATACTTCCTTTGGCCCTATAGTCTTCAAAGGGATCTGAAATATCTGTTCTCAGATTCCACAGAAATAAGGCTAGCAAAGAGATCCACGAAATACAGATGTAACTCTGTGAGTGGAAGTCACACATCACAGAGCAGTTTCTCAGAAAGCTTCTTTCCAGATTTTATCTGAGGATATTTCCTTTTTCACCATAGCCCTCTATGGGCTTCCAAATATCACTTTGCCAATTCCACAAAAACTGTCTTATCGAAAGGCTTCTTCAGGGGAAAGTTGTAACTCTGTGAGATGATTTCACAGAACACAAAGAAGTTTCTCAGAAAGCTTCTTTCTCTTTGTTATCGGAGGATATTTCCTTTGGCCCTATAGTCTTCAAAGGGATCCGAAATATCTGTTTTCAGATTCCACAGAAATAAGGCTAGCAAAGAGATCCACGAAATACAGATGTAACTCTGTGAGATAAATGAACAGAACACTAAGGAGTTTCTCAGAAAGCTTCTTTCCAGATTTCATCTGAGGATATTTCCTTTTTAACCATAGCCCTCTATGGGCTTCCAAATATCACTTTGCCAATTCCACAAGAACTGTCTTAGCGAAAGGCTTCTTGAGGGGAAAGCTGTAACTCTGTGAGATGATTTCACAGAACGCAAAGAAGTTTCTCAGAAAGCTTCCTTCTCTTTGTCATCGGAGGATATTTCCTTTGGCCCTATAGTCTTCAAAAGGATCGGAAATATCTGTTCTCAGATTCCACAGAAATAAGGCTAGCAAAGAGATCCACGAAATACAGATGTAACTCTGTGAGTGGAAGTCACACATCACAGAGCCGTTTCTCAGGAAGCTTCTTTCTAGATTTCATCTGAGGATATTTCCTTTTTCACCATAGCCCTCTATGGGCTTCCAAATATCACTTTGCCAATTCCACAAGAACTGTCTTATCGAAAGGCTTCTTGAGGGGAAAGCTGTAACTCTGTGAGATGATTTCACAGAACACAAAGAAGTTTCTCAGAAAGCTTCTTTCTCTTTGTTATCGCAGGATATTTCCTTTGGCCCTATAGTCTTCAAAGGGATCCGAAATATCTGTTCTCAGATTCCACAGAAATAAGGCTAGCAAAGAGATCCACGAAATACAGATGTAACTCTGTGAGGTGAATGAACAGAACACTAAGGAGTTTCTCAGAAAGCTTCTTTCCAGATTTCATCTGAGGATATTTCCTTTTTCACCATAGCCCTCTATGGGCTTCCAAATATCACTTTGCCAATTCCACAAGAACTGTCTTAGCGAAAGGCTTCTTGAGTGGAAAGCTGTAACTCTGTGAGATGATTTCACAGAACACAAAGAAGTTTCTCAGATAGCTTCCTTCTCTTTGTTATCGGAGGATATTTCCTTTGGCCCTATAGTCTTCAAAGGGATCCGAAATACCTGTTCTCAGATTCCACAGAAATAAGGCTAGCAAAGAGATCCACGAAATACAGATGTAACTCTGTGAGTGGAAGTCACACATCACAGAGCAGTTTCTCAGAAAGCTTCTTTCCAGATTTCATCTGAGGATATTTCCTTTTTCACCATAGCCCTCTATGGGCTTCCAAATATCACTTTGCCAATTCCACAAGAACTGGCTTACCGAAAGTCTTCTTGAGGGGAAAGCTGTAACTGTGTGAGATGATTTCACAGAACACAAAGAAGTTTCTCAGAAAGCTTCTTTCTCTTTGTTATCGGAGGATATTTCCTTTGGCCCTATAGTCTTCAAAGGGATCCGAAATATCTCTTCTCAGATTCCACAGAAATAAGGCTAGCAAAGAGATCCACGAAATACAGATGTAACTCTGTGAGTGGAAGTCACACATCACAGAGCAGTTTCTCAGAAAGCTTCTTTCCAGATTTCATCTGAGGATATTTCCTTTTTCACCATAGCCCTCTATGGGCTTCCAAATATCACTTTGCCAATTCCACAAGAACTGTCTTAGAAAAGGCTTCTTGAGGGGAAAGCTGTAACTCTGTGAGATGATTTCACAGAACACAAAGAAGTTTCTCAGAAAGCTTCTTTCTCTTTGTTATCGGAGGATATTTCCTTTGGCCCTATAGTCTTCAAAGGGATCTGAAATATCTGTTCTCAGATTCCACAGAAATAAGGCTAGCAAAGAGATCCACGAAATACAGATGTAACTCTGTGAGATGAATGAACAGAACACTAAGCAGTTTCTCAGAAAGCTTCTTTCCAGATTTCATCTGAGGATATTTCATTTTTCACCGTAGCCCTCTATGGGCTTCCAAATATCACTTTGCCAATTCCACAAGAACTGTCTTAGCGAAAGGCTTCTTGAGGGGAAAGCTGTAACTCTGTGAGATGATTTCAAAGAACACAAAGAAGTTTCTCAGAAAGCTTCCTTCTCTTTGTTATCGGAGGATACTACCTTTGGCCCTATAGTCTTCAAAGGGATCCGAAATATCTGTTCTCAGATTCCACAGAAATAAGGCTGGCAAAGAGATCCATGAAATACAGATGTAACTCTGTGAGGGGAAGTCACACATCACAGAGCAGTTTCTCAGAGAGCTTCCTTCCAGATTTCATCTGAGGATATTTCCTTTTTCACCATAGCCCTCTATGGGCTTCCAAATATCACTTTGCCAATTCCACAAAAACTGTCTTATCAAAGGCTTCTTCAGGGGAAAGTTGTAACTCTGTGAGATGATTTCACAGAACACAAAGAAGTTTCTCAGAAAGCTTCTTTCTCTTTGTTATCGGAGGATATTTGCTTTGGCCCTATAGTCTTCAAAGGGATCCGAAATATCTATTTTCAGATTCCACAGAAATAAAGCTAGCAAAGAGATCCACGAAATACAGATGTAACTCTGTGAGGTGAATGAACAGAACACTAAGGAGTTTCTCAGAAAGCTTCTTTCCAGATTTTATCTGAGGATATTTCCTTTTTCACCGTAGCCCTCTATGGGCTTCCAAATATCACTTTGCCAATTCCACAAGAACTGTCTTAGCGAAAGGCTTCTTGAGTGGAAAGCTGTAACTCTGTGAGATGACTTCACAGAACACAAAGAAGTTTCTCAGATAGCTTCCTTCTCTTTGTTATCGGAGGATATTTCCTTTGGCCCTATAGTCTTCAAAGGGATCCGAAATACCTGTTCTCACATTCCACAGAAATAAGGCTAGCAAAGAGATCAACGAAATACAGATGTAACTCTGTGAGTGGAAGTCACACATCACAGAGCAGTTTCTCAGAAAGCTTCTTTCCAGATTTCATCTGAGGATATTTCCTTTTTCACCATAGCCCTCTATGGGCTTCCAAATATCACTTTGCCAATTCCACAAGAACTGTCTTAGCGAAAGGCTTCTTGAGGGGAAAGCTGTAACTCTGTGAGATGATTTCACAGAACACAAAGAAGTTTCTCAGAAAGCTTCCTTCTCTTTGTTATCGGAGGATATTTCCTTTGGCCCTATAGTCTTCAAAGGGATCCGAAATACCTGTTCTCAGATTCCACAGAAATAAGGCTAGCAAAGAGATCCACGAAATACAGATGTAACTCTGTGAGTGGAAGTCACACATCACAGAGCAGTTTCTCAGAAAGCTTCTTTCCAGATTTCATCTGAGGATACTTCCTCTTTCACCGTAGCCCTCTATGGGCTTCCAAATATCACTTTGCCAATTCCACAAGAACTGTCTTAGCGAAAGTCTTCTTGAGTGGAAAGCTGTAACTCTGTGAGATGATTTCACAGAACACAAAGAAGTTTCTCAGAAAGCTTCTTTCTCTTTGTTATCGGAGGATATTTCCTTTGGCCCTATAGTCTTCAAAGGGATCCGAAATATCTGTTCTCAGATTCCACAGAAATAAGGCTAGCAAAGACATCCACGAAATACAGATGTAACTCTGTGAGATGAATGAACAGAACACTAAGGAGTTTCTCAGAAAGCTTCTTTCCAGATTTCATCTGAGGATATTTCTTTTTTCACCATAGCCCTCTATGGGCTTCCAAATATCATTTTGCCAATTCCACAAGAACTGTCTTAGCGAAAGGCTTCTTGAGGGGAAAGCTGTAACTCCGTGAGATGATTTCACAGAACACAAAGAAGTTTCTCAGAAAGCTCCCTTCTCTTTGTTATGGGAGGATATTTCCTTTGGCCCTATAGTCTTCAAAGGGATCCGAAATATCTGTTCTCAGATTCCACAGAAATAAGGCTAGCAAAGAAATCCACGAAATACAGATGTAACTCTGTGAGTGGAAGTCACACATCACAGAGCAGTTTCTCAGAAAGCTTCTTTCCAGATTTCATCTGAGGATATTTCCTTTTTCACCATAGCCCTCTATGGGCTTCCAAATATCACTTTGCCAATTCCACAAGAACTGTCTTATCGAAAGTCTTCTTGAGGGGAAAGCTGTAACTCTGTGAGATGATTTCACAGAACACAAAGAAGATTCTCGGAAAGCTTCCTTCTCTTTGTTATCGGAGGATATTTCCTTGGCCCTATAGTCTTCAAAGGGATCCGAAATATCTGTTCTCAGATTCCAAGGAAATAAGGCTAGCAAAGAGATCCACGAAATACAGATGTAACTCTGTGAGTGGAAGTCACACATCACAGAGCAGTTTCTCAGAAAGCTTCTTTCCAGATTTCATCTGAGGATATTTCCTTTTTCAGTCTAGCCCTCTATGGGCTTCCAAATATCACCTTGCCAATTCCACAAGAACTGTCTTAGAGAAAGGCTTCTTGAGGGGAAAGCTGTAACTCTGTGAGATGATTTCACAGAACACAAAGAAGTTTCTCAGAAGCTTCTTTCTCTTTGTTATCGGAGGATATTTCCTTTGGCGCTATAGTCTTCAAAGGGATCCGAAATATCTGTTCTCAGATTCCACAGAAATAAGGCTAGCAAAGAGATCCACGAAATACAGATGTAACTCTGTGAGATGAATGAACAGAACACTAAGCAGTTTCTCAGAAAGCTTCTTTCCAGATTTCATCTGAGGATATTTCCTTTTTCACCATAGCCCTCTATGGGCTTCCAAATATCACGTTGCCAATTCCACAAGAACTATCTTAGCGAAAGGCTTCTTGAGGGGAAAGCTGTAGCTCTGTGAGATGATTTCACAAAACACAAAGAAGTTTCTCAGAAAGCTTCCTTCTCTTTGTTATCGGAGGATACTTCCTTTGGCCCTATAGTCTTCAAAGGGATCCGAAATATCTGTTCTCAGATTCCACAGAAATAAGGCTAGCAAAGAGGTCCATGAAATACAGATGTAACTCTGTGAGTGGAAGTCACACATCACAGAGCAGTTTCTCAGAAAGCTTCTTTCCAGATTTCATCTGAGGATATTTCCTTTTTCACCATAGCCCTCTATGGGCTTCCAAATATCACTTTGCCAATTCCACAAAAACTGTCTTATCGAAAGGCTTCTTCAGGGGAAAGTTGTAACTCTGTGAGATGATTTCACAGAACACAAAGAAGTTTCTCAGAAAGCTTCTTTCTCTTTGTTATCGGAGGATATTTCCTTTGGCCCTATAGTCTTCATAGGGATCCGAAATATCTGTTTTCAGATTCCACAGAAATAAGGCTAGCAAAGAGATCCACGAAATACAGATGTAACTCTGTGAGATTAATGAACAGAACACTAAGGAGTTTCTCAGAAAGCTTCTTTCCAGATTTCATCTGAGGATATTTCCTTTTTCACCATAGCCCTCTATGGGCTTCCAAATATCACTTTGCCAATTCCACAAGAACTGACTTAGCGAAAGGCTTCTTGAGGGGAAAGCTGTAACTCTGTGAGATGATTTCAAAGAACACAAAGAAGTTTCTTAGAAAGCTTCTTCTTCTTTGTTATCGGAGTATATTTCCTTTGGCCCTATAGTCTTCAAAGGGATCCGAAATATCTGTTCTCAGATTCCACAGAAATAAGGCTAGCAAAGAGATCCACGAAATACAGATGTAACTCTGTGAGATGAATGAACAGAACACTAAGCAGTTTCTCAGAAAGCTTCTTTCCAGATTTCATCTGAGGATATTTCCTTTTTCACATTGCCCTCTATGGGTTTCCAAATATCACTTTGCCAATTCCACAAGAACTGTCTTAGCGAAAGGCTTCTTGAGGGGAAAGCTGTAACTCTGTGAGATGATTTCACAGAACACAAAGAAGTTTCTCAGAAAGGTTCTTTCTCTTTGTTATCGGAGGATATTTCCTTTGGCCCTATAGTCTTCAAAGGGATCCGAAATATCTGTTCTCAAATTCCACAGAAATAAGGGTATCCAAGAGATCCACGAAATACCGATGTAACTCTGTGAGATGAATGAACAGAACACTAAGCAGTTTCTCAGAAAGCTTCTTTCCAGATTTCATCTGAGGATATTTCCTTCTTCACCATAGCCCTCTAAGGGCTTCCAAATATCACTTTGCCAATTCCACAACAACTGTCTTAGCGAAAGGCTTCTTGAGGGGAAAGCTGTAACTGTGTGAGATGATTTCACAGAACACAAAGAAGTTTCTCAGAAAGCTTCTTTCCCTTTGTTATCAGAGGATATTTCCTTTGGCCCTATAGTTTTCAAAGGGATCCGAAATATCTGTTCTCAGATTCCACAGAAATAAGGCTAGCAAAGAGATCGACGAAATACAGATGTAACTCTGTGAGTGGAAGTCACACATCACAGAGCAGTTTCTCAGAAAGCTTCTTTCCAGATTTCATCTGAGGATATTTCCTTTTTCACCATAGCCCTCTATGGGCTTCCAAATATCACTTTGCAAATTCCACAAGAACTGGCTTACCGAAAGACTTCTTGAGGCGAAAGCTGTAACTGTGTGAGATGATTTCACAGAACACAAAGAAGTTTCTCACAAAGCTTCTTTCTCTTTGTTATCGGAGGATATTTCCTTTGACCCTATAGTCTTCAAAGGGATCCGAAATATATGTTCTCAGATTCCACAGAAATAAGGCTAGCAAAGAGATCCACGAAATACAGATGTAACTCTGTGAGATGAATGAACAGAACACTAAGCAGTTTCTCAGAAAGCTTCTTTCCAGATTTCATCTGAGGATATTTCCTTTCTCACCATAGCCCTCTATGGGCTTCTAAATATCACTTTGCCAATTCCACAAGATCTGTCTTAGCGAAAGACTTCTTGAGGGCAAAGTTGTAACTCTGTGAGATGATTTCACAGAACACAAAGAAGTTTCTCAGAAAGCTTCCTTCTCTTTGTTATCGGAGGATATTTCCTTTGGCCCTATAGTCTTCAAAGGGATCCGAAATATCTGTTCTCAGATTCCACAGAAATAAGGCTAGCAAAGAGATCCACGAAATACAGATGTTACCCTGTGAGATGAATGAACAGAACACTAAGCAGTTTCTCAGAAAGCTTCTTTCCAGATTTCATCTGAGGATATTTCCTTTTTCACCATAGCTCTCTATGGGCTTCAAAATATCACTTTGCCAATTCCACAAGAACTGTCTTAGCGAAAGGCTTCTTGAGGGGAAAGCTGTAACTCTGTGAGATGATTTCACAGAACAAAAAGAAATTTCTCAGAAAGCTTCCTTCTCTTTGTTATCGGAGGATATTTCCTTTGGCCCTATAGTCTTCAAAGGGATCCGAAATATCTGTTGTCAGATTCCACAGAAATAAGGCTAGCAAAGAGATCCACGAAATACAGATGTAACTCTGTGAGTGGAAGTCACACATCACAGAGCAGTTTCTCAGAAAGCTTCTTTCCAGATTTCATCTGAGGATATTTCCTTTTTCACCATAGCCCTCTATGGGCTTCCAAATATCACCTTGCCAATTCCACAAGAACTGTCTTAGCGAAAGGCTTCTTGAGGGGAAAGCTGTAACTCTGTGAGATGATTTCACAGAACACAAAGAAGTTTCTCAGAAAGCTTCTTTCTCTTTGTTATCGGAGGATATTTCCTTTGGCGCTATAGTCTTCAAAGGGATCCGAAATATCTGTTCTCAGATTCCACAGAAATAAGGCTAGCAAAGAGATCCACGAAATACAGATGTAACTCTGTGAGATGAATGAACAGAACACTAAGCAGTTTCTCAGAAAGCTTCTTTCCAGATTTCATCTGAGGATATTTCCTTTTTCACCATAGCCCTCTATGGGCTTCCAAATATCACGTTGCCAATTCCACAAGAACTATCTTAGCGAAAGGCTTCTCGAGGGGAAAGCTGTAGCTCTGTGAGATGATTTCACAAAACACAAAGAAGTTTCTCAGAAAGCTTCCTTCTCTTTGTTATCGGAGGATACTTCCTTTGGCCCTATAGTCTTCAAAGGGATCCGAAATATCTGTTCTCAGATTCCACAGAAATAAGGCTAGCAAAGAGGTCCATGAAATACAGATGTAACTCTGTGAGTGGAAGTCACACATCACAGAGCAGTTTCTCAGAAAGCTTCTTTCCAGATTTCATCTGAGGATATTTCCTTTTTCACCATAGCCCTCTATGGGCTTCCAAATATCACTTTGCCAATTCCACAAAAACTGTCTTATCGAAAGGCTTCTTCAGGGGAAAGTTGTAACTCTGTGAGATGATTTCACAGAACACAAAGAAGTTTCTCAGAAAGCTTCTTTCTCTTTGTTATCGGAGGATATTTCCTTTGGCCCTATAGTCTTCATAGGGATCCGAAATATCTGTTTTCAGATTCCACAGAAATAAGGCTAGCAAAGAGATCCACGAAATACAGATGTAACTCTGTGAGATTAATGAACAGAACACTAAGGAGTTTCTCAGAAAGCTTCTTTCCAGATTTCATCTGAGGATATTTCCTTTTTCACCATAGCCCTCTATGGGCTTCCAAATATCACTTTGCCAATTCCACAAGAACTGACTTAGCGAAAGGCTTCTTGAGGGGAAAGCTGTAACTCTGTGATATGATTTCACAGAACACAAAGAAGTCTCTCAGAAAGCTTCCTTCTCTTTGTTATCGGAGGATATTTCCTTTGGCCCTATAGTCTTCAAAGGGATCCGAAATATCTGTTCTCAGATTCCACAGAATTAAGGCTAGCAAAGAGATCCACGAAATACAGATGTAACTCTGTGAGTGAAAGTCACACATCACAGAGCAGTTTCTCAGAAAGCTTCTTTCTAGATTTCTTCTGAGGATATTTCCTTTTTCACCGTAGCCCTCTAAGGGCTTCCAAATATCAC
This sequence comes from Macaca nemestrina, assembly GCF_043159975.1. NCBI lineage: Eukaryota > Metazoa > Chordata > Mammalia > Primates > Cercopithecidae > Macaca > Macaca nemestrina. Next base: position 107,812,535 of record NC_092132.1, read on the forward strand.
TTTTCCAATTCCAGAAGAACTGTCTTAGCGAAAGTCTTCTTGAGTGGAAAGCTGTAACTCTGTGAGATGATTTCAAAGAACACAAAGAAGTTTCTTTGAAAGCTTCTTCTTCTTTGTTATCGGAGTATATTTCCTTTGGCCCTATAGTCTTCAAAGGTATCCGAAATATCTGTTCTCAGATTCCACAGAAATAATTTTAGCAAAGAGATCCACGAAATACAGATGTAATTCTGTGAGATGAATGAACAGAACACTATGGAGTTTCTCAGAAAGCTTCTTTCCAGATTTCATCAGAGGATATTTCCTTTTTCACCATAGCCCTCTTTGGGCTTCCAAATATCACTTTGCAAATTCCACAAGAACTGGCTTACCGAAAGACTTCTTGAGGGGCAAGCTGTAACTGTGTGAGATGATTTCACAGAACACAAAGAAGTTTCTCAGAAAGCTTCTTTCTCTTTGTTATCGGAGGATATTTCCTTTGGCCCTATAGTCTTCAAAGGGATCCGAAATATCTGTTCTCAGATTCCACAGAAATAAGGCTAGCAAAGAGATCCACGAAATACAGATGTAACTCTGTGAGATGAATGAACAGACACTAAGCAGTTTCTCAGAAAGCTTCTTTCCAGATTTCATCTGAGGATATTTCCTTTTTCACCATAGCCCTCTATGGGCTTCCTTATATCACTTTGCCAATTCCACAAGAACTGTCTTGGCGAAAGGCTTCTTGAGGGGAAAGCTGTAACTCTGTGAGATGATTTCACAGAACACAAAGAAGTTTCTCAGAAAGCTTCTTTCTCTTTGTTATCGGAGGATATTTCCTTTGGCCCTATAGTCTTCAAAGGGATCCGAAATATCTGTTCTCAGATTCCACAGAAATAAGGCTAGCAAAGAGATCCACGAAATACACATGTAACTCTGTGAGTGGAAGTCACACATCACAGAGCAGTTTCTCAGAAAGCTTCTTTCCAGATTTCATCTGAGGATATTTCCTTTTTCACCATAGCCCTCTATGGGCTTCCAAATATCACTTTGCCAATTCCACAAGAACTGTCTTAGCGAAAGGCTTCTTGAGGGGAAAGCTGTAACTCTGTGAGATGATTTCACAGAACACAAAGAAGTTTCTCAGAAAGCTTCTTTCTCTTTGTTATCGGAGGATATTTACTTTGGCCCTATAGTCTTCAAAGGGATCCGAAATATCTGGTCTCAGATTCCACAGAAATAAGGGGAGCAAAGAGATCCACGAAATACAGATGTAACTCTGTGAGTGGAAATCACACATCACAGAGCAGTTTCTCAGAAAGCTTCTTTCCAGATTTCATCTGAGGAAATTTCCTTTTTCACCATAGCCCTCTATGGGCTTCCAAATATCCCTTTGCCAATTCCACAAGAACTGTCTTAGCGAAAGGCTTCTTGAGGGGAAAGCTGTAACTCTGTGAGATGATTTCACAGGACACAAAGAAGTTTCTCAGAAAGGTTCTTTCTCTTTGTTATCGGAGGATATTTCCTTGGGCCTATAGTCTTCAAAGGGATCCGAAATATCTGTTCTCAGATTCCACAGAAATAAGGCTAGCAAAGAGATCCACGAAATACAGATGTAACTCTGTGAGATGAATGAACAGAACACTAAGCAGTTTCTCAGAAAGCTTCTTTCCAGATTTCATCTGAGGATATTTCCTTTTTCACATTGCCCTCTATGGGTTTCCAAATATCACTTTGCCAATTCCACAAGAACTGTCTTAGCGAAAGGCTTCTTGAGGGGAAAGCTGTAACTCTGTGAGATGATTTCACAGAACACAAAGAAGTTTCTCAGAAAGGTTCTTTCTCTTTGTTATCGGAGGATATTTCCTTTGGCCCTATAGTCTTCAAAGGGATCCGAAATATCTGTTCTCAGATTCCACAGAAATAAGGGTATCCAAGAGATCCACGAAATACCGATGTAACTCTGTGAGATGAATGAACAGAACACTAAGCAGTTTCTCAGAAAGCTTCTTTCCAGATTTCATCTGAGGATATTTCCTTTTTCACCATAGCTCTCTATGGGCTTCAAAATATCACTTTGCCAATTCCACAAGAACTGTCTTAGCGAAAGGCTTCTTGAGGGGAAAGCTGTAACTCTGTGAGATGATTTCACAGAACAAAAAGAAATTTCTCAGAAAGCTTCATTCTCTTTGTTAACGGAGGATATTTCCTTTGGCCCTATAGTCTTCAAAGGGATCCGAAATATCTGTTGTCAGATTCCACAGAAATAAGGCTAGCAAAGAGATCCACGAAATACAGATGTAACTCTGTGAGTGGAAGTCACACAACACAGAGCAGTTTCTGAGAAAGCTTCTTTCCAGATTTCATCTAAGGATATTTCCTTTTTCACCATAGCCTTCTAAGGGCTTCCAAATATCACTTTGCCAATTCCACAAGAACTGTCTTAGCGAAAGACTTCTTGAGGGGAAAGCTGTAACTCTGTGAGATGATTTCACATAACACAAAGAAGTTTCTCAGAAAGGTTCTTTCTCTTTGTTATCGGAGGATATTTCCTTTGGCCCTATAGTCTTCAAAGGGATCCGAAATATCTGTTCTCAGATTCCACAGAAATAAGGCTAGCAAAGAGATCCACGAAATACAGATGTAACTCTGTGAGATGAATGAACAGAATACTAAGCAGTTTCTCAGAAAGCTTCTTTCCAGATTTCATCTGAGGATATTTCCTTTTTCACCATAGCCCTCTATGGGCTTCCAAATATCACTTTGCCAATTCCACAAGAACTGTCTTAGCGAAAGGCTTCTTGAGGGGAAAGCTGTAACTCTGTGAGATGATTTCACAGAACAAAAAGAAGTTTCTCAGAAAGCTTCCTTCTCTTTGTTATCGGAGGATATTTCCTTTGGCCCTATAGTCTTCAAAGGGATCCGAAATATCTGTTGTCAGATTCCACAGAAATAAGGCTAGCAAAGAGATCTACGAAATACAGATGTAACTCTGTGAGTGGAAGTCACACATCACAGAGCAGTTTCTCAGAAAGCTTCTTTCCAGATTTCATCTGAGGATATTTCCTTTTTCACCATAGCCCTCTATGGGCTTCCAAATATCACTTTGCCAATTCCACAAAAACTGTCTTATCGAAAGGCTTCTTGAGGGGAAAGTTGTAACTCTGTGAGATGATTTCACAGAACACAAAGAAGTTTCTCAGAAAGCTTCTTTCTCTTTGTTATCGGAGGATATTTCCTTTGGCCCTATAGTCTTCAAAGGGATCCGAAATATCTGTTTTCAGATTCCACAGAAATAAGGCTAGCAAAGAGATCCACGAAATACAGATGTAACTCTGTGAGTGAAAGTCACACATCACAGAGCAGTTTCTCAGAAAGCTTCTTTCTAGATTTCTTCTGAGGATATTTCCTTTTTCACCGTAGCCCTCTAAGGGCTTCCAAATATCACTTTTCCAATTCCAGAAGAACTGTCTTAGCGAAAGTCTTCTTGAGTGGAAAGCTGTAACTCTGTGAGATGATTTCAAAGAACACAAAGAAGTTTCTTTGAAAGCTTCTTCTTCTTTGTTATCGGAGTATATTTCCTTTGGCCCTATAGTCTTCAAAGGTATCCGAAATATCTGTTCTCAGATTCCACAGAAATAATTTTAGCAAAGAGATCCACGAAATACAGATGTAATTCTGTGAGATGAATGAACAGAACACTATGGAGTTTCTCAGAAAGCTTCTTTCCAGATTTCATCAGAGGATATTTCCTTTTTCACCATAGCCCTCTTTGGGCTTCCAAATATCACTTTGCAAATTCCACAAGAACTGGCTTACCGAAAGACTTCTTGAGGGGCAAGCTGTAACTGTGTGAGATGATTTCACAGAACACAAAGAAGTTTCTCAGAAAGCTTCTTTCTCTTTGTTATCGGAGGATATTTCCTTTGGCCCTATAGTCTTCAAAGGGATCCGAAATATCTGTTCTCAGATTCCACAGAAATAAGGCTAGCAAAGAGATCCACGAAATACAGATGTAACTCTGTGAGATGAATGAACAGACACTAAGCAGTTTCTCAGAAAGCTTCTTTCCAGATTTCATCTGAGGATATTTCCTTTTTCACCATAGCCCTCTATGGGCTTCCTTATATCACTTTGCCAATTCCACAAGAACTGTCTTGGCGAAAGGCTTCTTGAGGGGAAAGCTGTAACTCTGTGAGATGATTTCACAGAACACAAAGAAGTTTCTCAGAAAGCTTCTTTCTCTTTGTTATCGGAGGATATTTCCTTTGGCCCTATAGTCTTCAAAGGGATCCGAAATATCTGTTCTCAGATTCCACAGAAATAAGGCTAGCAAAGAGATCCACGAAATACACATGTAACTCTGTGAGTGGAAGTCACACATCACAGAGCAGTTTCTCAGAAAGCTTCTTTCCAGATTTCATCTGAGGATATTTCCTTTTTCACCATAGCCCTCTATGGGCTTCCAAATATCACTTTGCCAATTCCACAAGAACTGTCTTAGCGAAAGGCTTCTTGAGGGGAAAGCTGTAACTCTGTGAGATGATTTCACAGAACACAAAGAAGTTTCTCAGAAAGCTTCTTTCTCTTTGTTATCGGAGGATATTTACTTTGGCCCTATAGTCTTCAAAGGGATCCGAAATATCTGGTCTCAGATTCCACAGAAATAAGGGGAGCAAAGAGATCCACGAAATACAGATGTAACTCTGTGAGTGGAAATCACACATCACAGAGCAGTTTCTCAGAAAGCTTCTTTCCAGATTTCATCTGAGGAAATTTCCTTTTTCACCATAGCCCTCTATGGGCTTCCAAATATCCCTTTGCCAATTCCACAAGAACTGTCTTAGCGAAAGGCTTCTTGAGGGGAAAGCTGTAACTCTGTGAGATGATTTCACAGGACACAAAGAAGTTTCTCAGAAAGGTTCTTTCTCTTTGTTATCGGAGGATATTTCCTTGGGCCTATAGTCTTCAAAGGGATCCGAAATATCTGTTCTCAGATTCCACAGAAATAAGGCTAGCAAAGAGATCCACGAAATACAGATGTAACTCTGTGAGATGAATGAACAGAACACTAAGCAGTTTCTCAGAAAGCTTCTTTCCAGATTTCATCTGAGGATATTTCCTTTTTCACATTGCCCTCTATGGGTTTCCAAATATCACTTTGCCAATTCCACAAGAACTGTCTTAGCGAAAGGCTTCTTGAGGGGAAAGCTGTAACTCTGTGAGATGATTTCACAGAACACAAAGAAGTTTCTCAGAAAGGTTCTTTCTCTTTGTTATCGGAGGATATTTCCTTTGGCCCTATAGTCTTCAAAGGGATCCGAAATATCTGTTCTCAGATTCCACAGAAATAAGGGTATCCAAGAGATCCACGAAATACCGATGTAACTCTGTGAGATGAATGAACAGAACACTAAGCAGTTTCTCAGAAAGCTTCTTTCCAGATTTCATCTGAGGATATTTCCTTCTTCACCATAGCCCTCTAAGTGCTTCCAAATATCACTTTGCCAATTCCACAACAACTGTCTTAGCGAAAGGCTTCTTGAGGGGAAAGCTGTAACTGTGTGAGATGATTTCACAGAACACAAAGAAGTTTCTCAGAAAGCTTCTTTCTCTTTGTTATCAGAGGATATTTCCTTTGGCCCTATAGTTTCAAAGGGATCCGAAATATCTGTTCTCAGATTCCACAGAAATAAGGCTAGCAAAGAGATCGACGAAATACAGATGTAACTCTGTGAGTGGAAGTCACACATCACAGAGCCGTTTCTCAGAAAGCTTCTTTCCAGATTTCATCTGAGGATATTACCTTTTTCACCATAGCCCTCTATGGGCTTCCAAATATCACTTTGCAAATTCCACAAGAACTGGCTTACCGAAAGACTTCTTGAGGCGAAAGCTGTATCTGTGTGAGATGATTTCACAGAACACAAAGAAGTTTCTCACAAAGCTTCTTTCTCTTTGTTATCGGAGGATATTTCCTTTGGCCCTATAGTCTTCAAAGGGATCCGAAATATATGTTCTCAGATTCCACAGAAATAAGGCTAGCAAAGAGATCCACGAAATACAGATGTAACTCTGTGAGATGAATGAACAGAACACTAGGCAGTTTCTCAGAAAGCTTCTTTCCAGATTTCATCTGAGGATATTTCCTTTTTCACCATAGCCCTCTATGGGCTTCTAAATATCACTTTGCCAATTCCACAAGATCTGTCTTAGCGAAAGACTTCTTGAGGGGAAAGTTGTAACTCTGTGAGATGATTTCACAGAACACAAAGAAGTTTCTCAGAAAGCTTCCTTCTCTTTGTTATCGGAGGATATTTCCTTTGGCCCTATAGTCTTCAAAGGGATCCGAAATATCTGTTCTCAGATTCCACAGAAATAAGGCTAGCAAAGAGATCCAGGAAATACCGATGTAACCCTGTGAGATGAATGAACAGAACACTAAGCAGTTTCTCAGAAAGCTTCTTTCCAGATTTCATCTGAGGATATTTCCTTTTTCACCATAGCTCTCTATGGGCTTCAAAATATCACTTTGCCAATTCCACAAGAACTGTCTTAGCGAAAGGCTTCTTGAGGGGAAAGCTGTAACTCTGTGAGATGATTTCACAGAACAAAAAGAAATTTCTCAGAAAGCTTCATTCTCTTTGTTAACGGAGGATATTTCCTTTGGCCCTATAGTCTTCAAAGGGATCCGAAATATCTGTTGTCAGATTCCACAGAAATAAGGCTAGCAAAGAGATCCACGAAATACAGATGTAACTCTGTGAGTGGAAGTCACACAACACAGAGCAGTTTCTGAGAAAGCTTCTTTCCAGATTTCATCTAAGGATATTTCCTTTTTCACCATAGCCTTCTAAGGGCTTCCAAATATCACTTTGCCAATTCCACAAGAACTGTCTTAGCGAAAGACTTCTTGAGGGGAAAGCTGTAACTCTGTGAGATGATTTCACATAACACAAAGAAGTTTCTCAGAAAGGTTCTTTCTCTTTGTTATCGGAGGATATTTCCTTTGGCCCTATAGTCTTCAAAGGGATCCGAAATATCTGTTCTCAGATTCCACAGAAATAAGGCTAGCAAAGAGATCCACGAAATACAGATGTAACTCTGTGAGATGAATGAACAGAATACTAAGCAGTTTCTCAGAAAGCTTCTTTCCAGATTTCATCTGAGGATATTTCCTTTTTCACCATAGCCCTCTATGGGCTTCCAAATATCACTTTGCCAATTCCACAAGAACTGTCTTAGCGAAAGGCTTCTTGAGGGGAAAGCTGTAACTCTGTGAGATGATTTCACAGAACAAAAAGAAGTTTCTCAGAAAGCTTCCTTCTCTTTGTTATCGGAGGATATTTCCTTTGGCCCTATAGTCTTCAAAGGGATCCGAAATATCTGTTGTCAGATTCCACAGAAATAAGGCTAGCAAAGAGATCTACGAAATACAGATGTAACTCTGTGAGTGGAAGTCACACATCACAGAGCAGTTTCTCAGAAAGCTTCTTTCCAGATTTCATCTGAGGATATTTCCTTTTTCACCATAGCCCTCTATGGGCTTCCAAATATCACTTTGCCAATTCCACAAAAACTGTCTTATCGAAAGGCTTCTTGAGGGGAAAGTTGTAACTCTGTGAGATGATTTCACAGAACACAAAGAAGTTTCTCAGAAAGCTTCTTTCTCTTTGTTATCGGAGGATATTTCCTTTGGCCCTATAGTCTTCAAAGGGATCCGAAATATCTGTTTTCAGATTCCACAGAAATAAGGCTAGCAAAGAGATCCACGAAATACAGATGTAACTCTGTGAGTGGATGTCACACATCACAGATCAGTTTCTCAGAAAGCTTCTTTCCAGATTTCATCTGAGGATATTTCCTTTTTCACCATAGCCCTCTATGGGCTTCCAAATATCACTTTGCCAATTCCACAAGAACTGGCTTACCGAAGGACTTCTTGAGGTGACAGCTGTAACTGTGTGAGATGATTTCACAGAACACAAAGAAGTTTCTCAGAAAGCTTCTTTCTCTTTGTTATCGGAGGATATTTCCTTTGGCCCTATAGTCTTCAAAGGGATCCGAAATATCTGTTCTCAGATTCCACAGAAATAAGGCTAGCAAAGAGATCCACGAAATACAGATGTAACTCTGTGAGATGAATGAACAGAACACTAAGCAGTTTCTCAGAAAGCTTCTTTCCAGATTTCATCTGAGGATATTTCCTTTTTCACCATAGCCCTCTATGGGCTTCCAAATATCACTTTGCCAATTCCACAAGAACTGTCTTAGGGAAAGGCTTCTTGAGGGGAAAGCTGTACCTCTGTGAGATGATTTCACAGAACACAAAGCAGTTTCTCAGAAAGCTTCCTTCTCTTTGTTATCAGAGGATATTTTCTTTGGCCCTATAGTTTTCAAAGGGATCCGAAATATCTGTTCTCAGATTCCACAGAAATAAGGCTAGCAAAGAGATCCACGAAATACAGATGTAACTCTGTGAGTGGAAGTCTCACATCACAGAGCAGTTTCTCGGAAAGCTTCTTTCCAGATTTCATCTGAGGATATTTCCTTTTTCACCATAGCCCTCTATGGGCTTCCAAATATCACTTTGCCAATTCCACAAGAACTGGCTTACCGAAAGACTTCTTGAGGCGAAAGCTGTAACTGTGTGAGATGATTTCACAGAACACAAAGAAGTTTCTCAGAAAGCTTCTTTCTCTTTGTTATCGGAGGTTATTTCCTTTGGCCCTATAGTCTTCAAAGGGATCCGAAATATCTGTTCTCAGATTCCACAGAAATAAGGCTAGCAAAGAGATCCACGAAATACAGATGTAACTCTGTGAGTGGAAGTCACACATCACAGAGCAGTTTCTCAGAAAGCTTCTTTCCAGATTTCATCTGAGGAAATTTCCTTTTTCACCATAGCCCTCTATGGGCTTCCAAATATCACTTTGCCAATTCCACAAGAACTGTCTTAGCGAAAGGCTTCTTGAGGGGAAAGCTGTTACTCTGTGAGATGATTTCACAGAACACAAAGAAGTTTCTCAGAAACGTTCTTTCTCTTTGTTATCGGAGGATATTTCCTTTGGCCCTCTAGTCTTCAAAGGGATCCGAAATATCTGTTCTCAGATTCCACAGAAATAAGGGTATCCAAGAGATCCACGAAATACCGATGTAACTCTGTGAGTGGAAGTCACACATCACAGAGCAGTTTCTCAGAAAGCTTCTTTCCAGATTTCATCTGAGGATATTTCCTTTTTCACCATAGCCCTCTATGGGCTTCCAAATATCACTTTGCCAATTCCACAAGAACTGGCTTACCGAAAGGCTTCTTTAGGGGAAAGCTGTAACTATGTGAGATGATTTCACAGAACACAAAGAAGTTTCTCAGAAAGCTTCTTTCTCTTTGTTATCGGAGGATATTTCCTTTGGCCCTATAGTCTTCAAAGGTATCCGAAATATCTGTTCTCAGATTCCACAGAAATAAGTCTAGCAAAGAGATCAACGAAATACAGATGTAACTCTATGACATGAATGAACAGAACACTAAGCAGTTTCTCAGAAAGCTTCTTTCCAGATTTCATCTGAGGATATTTCCTTTTTCACCATAGCCCTCTATGGGCTTCCAAATATCGCTTTGCCAATTCCACAAGAATTGTCTTAGCGAAAGGCTTCTTGAGGGGAAAGCTGTAACTCTGTGAGATGATTTCACAGAACAAAAAGAAGTTTCTCAGAAAGCTTCTTTCTCTTTGTTATCGCAGGATATTTCCTTTGGCCCTATAGTCTTCAAAGGGATCCGAAATATCTATTCTCAGATTCCACAGAAGTAAGGCTAACAAAGAGATCCACGAAATACAGATGTAACTCTGTGAGATGAATGAACAGAACACTAAGGAGTTTCTCAGAAAGCTTCTTTCCAGATTTCATCTGAGGATATTTCCTTTTTCACCATAGCCCTCTATGGGCTTCCAAATATCACTTTGCCAATTCCACAAGAACAGTCTTAGCGAAAGGCTTCGTGAGGGGAAAGCTGTAACTCCGTGAGATGATTTCACAGAACACAAAGAAGTTTCTCAGAAAGCTTCCTTCTCTTTGTTATGGGAGGATATTTCCTTTGGCCCTATAGTCTTCAAAGGGATCCGAAATATCTGTTGTCAGATTCCACAGAAATAAGGCTAGCAAAGAGATCCACTAAATACATATGTAACTCTGTGAGTGGAAGTCACACATCACAGAGCAGTTTCTCAGAAAGCTTCTTTCCAGATTTCATCTGAGGATATTTCCATTTTCACCCTAGCCCTCTATGGGATTCCAAATATCACTTTGCCAATTCCACAAGAACTGGCTTACCGAAAGGCTTCTTGAGGGGAAAGCTGTAACTCTGTGAGATGATTTCACAGAACACAAAGAAGTTTCTCAGAAAGCTTCTTTCTCTTTGTTATCGCAGGATATTTCCTTAGGCCCTATAGTCTTCAAAGGAATCCGAAATATCTGTTCTCAGATTCCACAGAAATAAGGCTAGCAAAGAGATCCACGAAATACAGATGTAACTCTGTGAGTGGAAGTCACACATCACAGAGCAGTTTCTCAGAAAGCTTCTTTCCAGATTTCATCTGAGGATATTTCCTTTTTCACCATAGCCCTCTATGGGCTTCCAAATATCACTTTGCCAATTCCACAAGAACTGGCTTACCGAAAGGCTTCTTGAGGGGAAAGCTGTAACTCTGTGAGATGATTTCACAGAACACAAAGAAGTTTCTCAGAAAGCTTCTTTCTCTTTGTTATCGGAGGATATTTCCTTTGGCCCTATAGTCTTCAAAGGTATCCGAAGTATCTGTTCTCAGATTCCACAGAAATAACGCTAGCAAAGAGATCAACGAAATACAGATGTAACTCTATGACATGAATGAACAGAACACTAAGCAGTTTCTCAGAAAGCTTCTTTCCAGATTTCATCTGAGGATATTTCCTTTTTCACCATAGCCCTCTATGGGCTTCCAAATATCACTTTGCCAATTCCACAAGAATTGTCTTAGCGAAAGGCTTCTTGAGGGGAAAGCTGTAACTCTGTGAGATGATTTCACAGAACACAAAGAAGTTTCTCAGAAAGCTTCCTTCTCTTTGTTATCGGAGGATATTTCCTTTGGCCCTATAGTCTTCAAAGGGATCCGAAATATCTGTTCTCAGATTCCACAGAAATAAGGCTAGCAAAGAGATCCACGAAATACAGATGTAACTCTGTGAGTGGAAGTCATACATCACAGAGCAGTTTCTCAGAAAGCTTCTTTCCAGATTTCATCTGAGGATATTTAATTTTTCAACATAGCCCTCTATGGGCTTCCAAATATCACTTTGCCAATTCCACAAGAACTGTCTTAGCGAAAGGCTTCTTGAGGGGAAAGCTGTAACTCTGTGAGATGATTTCACAGAACACAAAGAAGTTTCTCAGAAAGCTTCCTTCTCTTTGTCATCGGAGGATATTTCCTTTGGCCCTATAGTCTTCAAAGGGATCCGAAATATCTGTTCTCAGATTCCACAGAAATAAGGCTAGCAAAGAGATCCACGAAATACAGATGTAACTCTGTGAGTGGAAGTCACACATCACAGAGCAGTTTCTCAGAAAGCTTCTTTCCAGATTTTATCTGAGGATATTTCCTTTTTCACCATAGCTCACTATGGGCTTCCAAATATCACTTTGCCAATTCCACAAGAACTGTCTTAGCGAAAGGCTTCTTGAGGGGAAAGCTGTAACTCTGTGAGATGATTTCAAAGAACACAAAGAAGTTTCTCAGAAAGCTTCTTTCTCTTTGTTATCGGAGGATATTTGCTTTGGCCCTATAGTCTTCAAAGGGATCCGAAATATCTGTTCTCAGATTCCACAGAAATAAGGCTAGCAAAGAGATCCACGAAATACAGATGTAACTCTGTGAGTGGAAGTCACACATCACAGAGCAGTTTCTCAGAAAACTTCTTTCCAGATTTCATCTGAGGATATTTCCTTTTTCACCATAGCCCTCTATGGGCTTCCAAATATCACTTTGCCAATTCCACAAGAACTGTCTTAGCGAAAGGCTTCTTGAGGGGAAAGCTGTAACTCTGTGAGATGATTTCACAGAACACACAGAAGTTTCTCAGAAAGCTTCTTTCTCTTTGTTTTCGGAGGATATTTGCTTTGGCCCTATAGTCTTCAAAGGGATCCGAAATATCTGTTCTCAGATTCCACAGAAATAAGGCTAGCAAAGAGATCCACGAAATACAGATGTAACTCTATGACATGAATGAACAGAACACTAAGCAGTTTCTCAGAAAGCTTCTTTCCAGATTTCATCTGAGGATATTTCCTTTTTCACCATAGCCCTCTATGGGCTTCCAAATATCACTTTGCCAATTCCACAAGAATTGTCTTAGCGAAAGGCTTCTTGAGGGGAAAGCTGTAACTCTGTGAGATGATTTCACAGAACACAAAGAAGTTTCTCAGAAAGCTTCCTTCTCTTTGTTATCGGAGGATATTTCCTTTGGCCCTATAGTCTTCAAAGGGATCCGAAATATCTGTTCTCAGATTCCACAGAAATAAGGCTAGCAAAGAGATCCACGAAATACAGATGTAACTCTGTGAGTGGAAGTCATACATCACAGAGCAGTTTCTCAGAAAGCTTCTTTCCAGATTTCATCTGAGGATATTTAATTTTTCAACATAGCCCTCTATGGGCTTCCAAATATCACTTTGCCAATTCCACAAGAACTGTCTTAGCGAAAGGCTTCTTGAGGGGAAAGCTGTAACTCTGTGAGATGATTTCACAGAACACAAAGAAGTTTCTCAGAAAGCTTCCTTCTCTTTGTCATCGGAGGATATTTCCTTTGGCCCTATAGTCTTCAAAGGGATCCGAAATATCTGTTCTCAGATTCCACAGAAATAAGGCTAGCAAAGAGATCCACGAAATACAGATGTAACTCTGTGAGTGGAAGTCACACATCACAGAGCAGTTTCTCAGAAAGCTTCTTTCCAGATTTTATCTGAGGATATTTCCTTTTTCACCATAGCTCACTATGGGCTTCCAAATATCACTTTGCCAATTCCACAAGAACTGTCTTAGCGAAAGGCTTCTTGAGGGGAAAGCTGTAACTCTGTGAGATGATTTCAAAGAACACAAAGAAGTTTCTCAGAAAGCTTCTTTCTCTTTGTTATCGGAGGATATTTGCTTTGGCCCTATAGTCTTCAAAGGGATCCGAAATATCTGTTCTCAGATTCCACAGAAATAAGGCTAGCAAAGAGATCCACGAAATACAGATGTAACTCTGTGAGTGGAAGTCACACATCACAGAGCAGTTTCTCAGAAAACTTCTTTCCAGATTTCATCTGAGGATATTTCCTTTTTCACCATAGCCCTCTATGGGCTTCCAAATATCACTTTGCCAATTCCACAAGAACTGTCTTAGCGAAAGGCTTCTTGAGGGGAAAGCTGTAACTCTGTGAGATGATTTCACAGAACACACAGAAGTTTCTCAGAAAGCTTCTTTCTCTTTGTTTTCGGAGGATATTTGCTTTGGCCCTATAGTCTTCAAAGGGATCCGAAATATCTGTTCTCAGATTCCACAGAAATAAGGCTAGCAAAGAGATCCACGAAATACAGATGTAACTCTATGACATGAATGAACAGAAAACTAAGCAGTTTCTCAGAAAGCTTCTTTCCAGATTTCATCTGAGGATATTTCCTTTTTCACCATAGCCCTCTATGGGCTTCCAAATATCACTTTGCCAATTCCACAAGAATTGTCTTATCGAAAGGCTTCTTGAGGGGAAAGCTGTAACTCTGTGAGATGATTTCACAGAACAAAAAGAAGTTTCTCAGAAAGCTTCCTTCTCTTTGTTATCGGAGGATATTTCCTTTGGCCCTATAGTCTTCAAAGGGATCCGAAATATCTGTTCTCAGATTCCACAGAAATAAGGCTAGCAAAGAGATCCACGAAATACAGATGTAACTCTGTGAGTGGAAGTCATACATCACAGAGCAGTTTCTCAGAAAGCTTCTTTCTAGATTTCATCTGAGGATATTTCCTTTTTCACCATAGCCCTCTATTGGCTTCCAAATATCACTTTGCCAATTCCACAAGAACTGTCTTAGCGAAAGGCTTCTTGTGGGGAAAGCTGTAAATCTGTGAGATGATTTCACAGAACACAAAGAAGTCTCTCAGAAAGCTTCATTCTCTTTGTTATGGGAGGATATTTCCTTTGGCCCTATAGTCTTCAAAGGGATCCGAAATATCTGTTCTCAGATTCCACAGAAATAAGGCTAGCAAAGAGATCCACGAAATACAGATGTAACTCTGTGAGTGGAAGTCACACATCACAGAGCAGTTTCTCAGAAAGCTTCTTTCCAGATTTCATCTGAGGATATTTCCTTTTTCACCATAGCCCTATATGGGCTTCCAAATATCACTTTTCCAATTACACAAGAACTGGCTTACCGAAAGACTTCTTGAAGGAAAAGCTGTAACTCTGTGAGATGATTTCACAGAACACAAAGAAGTTTCTCAGAAAGCTTCTTTCTCTTTGTTATCGGAGGATATTTCCTTTGGCCCTATAGTCTTCAAAGGGATCCGAAATATCTGTTCTCAGATTCCACAGAAATAAGGCTAGCAAAGAGATCCACGAAATACAGATGTAACTCTGTGAGATGAATGAACAGAACACTAAGGAGTTTCTCAGAAAGCTTCTTTCCAGATTTCATCTGAGGACATTTCCTTTTTCACCATAGCCCTCTAAGGGCTTCCAAATATCACTTTGCGAATTCCACAAGAACTGTCTTAGCGAAAGGCTTCTTGAGGGGAAAGCTGTAACTCTGTGAGATGATTTCACAGAACACAAAGAAGTTTCTCAGAAAGCTTCTTTCTCTTTGTTATCGGAGGATATTTACTTTGGCCCTATAGTCTTCAAAGGGTTGCGAAATATTTGTTCTCAGATTCCACAGAAATAAGGCTAGAAAAGAGATCCACGAAATACAGATGTAACTCTGTGAGTGGAAGGCACACATCACAGAGCAGTTTCTCAGAAAGCTTCTTTCCAGATTTCATCTGAGGATATTTCCTTTTTCACCATAGCCCTCTATGGGCTTCCAAATATCACTTTGCCAATTCCACAAGAACTGTCTTAGCGAAAGGCTTCTTGAGGGGAAAGCTGTAACTCTGTGAGATGATTTCACAGAACACAAAGAAGTTTCTCAGAAAGCTTCTTTCTCTTTGTTATCGCAGGATATTTCCTTTGGCCCTATAGTCTTCAAAGGGATCCGAAATATCTGTTCTCAGATTCCACAGAAATAAGGCTAGCAAAGAGATCAACGAAATACAGATGTAACTCTATGACATGAATGAACAGAACACTAAGCAGTTTCTCAGAAAGCTTCTTTCCAGATTTCATCTGAGGATATTTCCTTTTTCACCATAGCCCTCTATGGGCTTCCAAATATCACTTTGCCAATTCCACAAGAATTGTCTTAGCGAAAGGCTTCTTGAGGGGAAAGCTGTAACTCTGTGAGATGATTTCACAGAACACAAAGAAGTTTCTCAGAAAGCTTCCTTCTCTTTGTTATCGGAGGATATTTCCTTTGGCCCTATAGTCTTCAAAGGGATCCGAAATATCTGTTCTCAGATTCCACAGAAATAAGGCTAGCAAAGAGATCCACGAAATACAGATGTAACTCTGTGAGTGGAAGTCATACATCACAGAGCAGTTTCTCAGAAAGCTTCTTTCCAGATTTCATCTGAGGATATTTAATTTTTCAACATAGCCCTCTATGGACTTCCAAATATCACTTTGCCAATTCCACAAGAACTGTCTTAGCGAAAGGCTTCTTGAGGGGAAAGCTGTAACTCTGTGAGATGATTTCACAGAACACAAAGAAGTTTCTCAGAAAGCTTCCTTCTCTTTGTCATCGGAGGATATTTCCTTTGGCCCTATAGTCTTCAAAGGGATCCGAAATATCTGTTCTCAGATTCCACAGAAATAAAGCTAGCAAAGAGATCCACGAAATACAGATGTAACTCTGTGAGATGAATGAACAGAACACTAAGCAGTTTCTCAGAAAGCTTCTTTACAGATTTCATCTGAGGATATTTCCTTTTTCACCGTAGCCCTCTATGGGCTTCCAAATATCACTTTGCCAATTCCACAAGAACTGTCTTAGCGAAAGGCTTCTTGAGGGGAAAGCTGTAACTCTGTGAGATGATTTCACAGAACACAAAGAAGTTTCTCAGAAAGTTTCTTTCTCTTTGTTATCGGAGGATATTTGCTTTGGCCCTATAGTCTTCAAAGGGATCCGAAATATCTGTTCTCAGATTCCACAGAAATAAGGCTAGCAAAGAGATCCACGAAATACAGATGTAACTCTGTGAGTGGAAGTCACACATCACAGAGCAGTTTCTCAGAAAACTTCTTTCCAGATTTCATCTGAGGATATTTCCTTTTTCACCATAGCCCTCTATGGGCTTCCAAATATCACTTTGCCAATTCCACAAGAACTGTCTTAGCGAAAGGCTTCTTGAGGGGAAAGCTGTAACTCTGTGAGATGATTTCACAGAACACACAGAAGTTTCTCAGAAAGCTTCTTTCTCTTTGTTTTCGGAGGATATTTGCTTTGGCCCTATAGTCTTCAAAGGGATCCGAAATATCTGTTCTCAGATTCCACAGAAATAAGGCTAGCAAAGAGATCCACGAAATACAGATGTAACTCTATGACATGAATGAACAGAAAACTAAGCAGTTTCTCAGAAAGCTTCTTTCCAGATTTCATCTGAGGATATTTCCTTTTTCACCATAGCCCTCTATGGGCTTCCAAATATCACTTTGCCAATTCCACAATAATTGTCTTATCGAAAGGCTTCTTGAGGGGAAAGCTGTAAGTCTGTGAGATGATTTCACAGAACACAAAGAAGTTTTTCAGAAAGCTTCCTTCTCTTTGTTATCGGAGGATATTTCCTTTGGCCCTATAGTCTTCAAAGGAATCCGAAATATCTGTTCTCATATTCCACAGAAAGAAGGCTAGCAAAGAGATCCACGAAATACAGATGTAACTCTGTGAGTGGAAGTCATACATCACAGAGCAGTTTCTCAGAAAGCTTCTTTCTAGATTTCATCTGAGGATATTTCCTTTTTCACCATAGCCCTCTATGGGCTTCCAAATATCACTTTGCCAATTCCACAAGAACTGTCTTAGCGAAAGGCTTCTTGAGGGGAAAGCTGTAACTCTGTGAGATGATTTCACAGAACACAAAGAAGTTTCTCAGAAAGCTTCCTTCTCTTTGTTATGGGAGGATATTTCCTTTGGCAATATAGTCTTCAAAGGGATCCGAAATATCTGTTCTCAGATTCCACAGAAATAAGGCTAGCAAAGAGATCCACGAAATACAGATGTAACTCTGTGAGTGGAAGTCACACATCACAAAGCAGTTTCTCAGAAAGCTTCTTTCCAGATTTCATCTGAGGATATTTCCTTTTTCACCATAGCCCTCTATGGGCTTCCAAATATCACTTTTCCAATTACACAAGAACTGGCTTACCGAAAGACTTCTTGAAGGGAAAGCTGTAACTCTGTGAGATGATTTCACAGAACACAAAGAAGTTTCTCAGAAAGCTTCTTTCTCTTTGTTATCGGAGGATATTTCCTTTGGCCCTATAGTCTTCAAAGGGATCCGAAATATCTGTTCTCAGATTGCACAGAAATAAGGCTAGCAAAGAGATCCACGAAATACAGATGTAACTCTGTGAGATGAATGAACAGAACACTAAGGAGTTTCTCAGAAAGCTTCTTTCCAGATTTCATCTGAGGATATTTCCTTTTTCACCATAGCCCTCTAAGGGCTTCCAAATATCACTTTGCGAATTCCACAAGAACTGTCTTAGCGAAAGGCTTCTTGAGGGGAAAGCTGTAACTCTGTGAGATGATTTCACAGAACACAAAGAAGTTTCTCAGAAAGCTTCTTTCTCTTTGTTATCGGAGGATATTTACTTTGGCCCTATAGTCTTCAAAGGGTTGCGAAATATTTGTTCTCAGATTCCACAGAAATAAGGCTAGCAAAGAGATCCACGAAATACAGATGTAACTCTGTGAGTGGAAGGCACACATCACAGAGCAGTTTCTCAGAAAGCTTCTTTCCAGATTTCATCTGAGGATATTTCCTTTTTCACCATAGACCTCTATGGCCTTCCAAATATCACTTTGCCAATTCCACAAGAACTGTCTTAGCGAAAGGCTTCTTGAGGGGAAAGCTGTAACTCTGTGAGATGATTTCACAGAACACAAAGAAGTTTCTCAGAAAGCTTCTTTCTCTTTGTTATCGCAGGATATTTCCTTTGGCCCTATAGTCTTCAAAGGGATCCAAAATATCTGTTCTCAGATTCCACAGAAATAAGGCTAGCAAAGAGATCCACGAAATACAGATGTAACTCTGTGAGTGGAAGGCACACATCACAGAGCAGTTTCTCAGAAAGCTTCTTTCCAGATTTCATCTGAGGATATTTCCTTTTTCACCATAGCCCTCTATGGGCTTCCAAATATCACTTTGCCAATTCCACAAGAACTGTCTTAGCGAAAGGCTTCTTGAGGGGAAAGCTGTAACTCTGTGAGATGATTTCACAGAACACAAAGAAGTTTCTCAGAAAGCTTCCTTCTCTTTGTTATCGGAGGATATTTCCTTTGGCCCTATAGTCTTCAAAGGGATCCGAAATATCTGTTCTCAGATTCCACAGAAATAAGGTTAGCAAAGAGATCCACGAAATACAGATGTAACTCTGTGTGTGGAAGTCACACATCACAGAGCAGTTTCTCAGAAAGCTTCTTTCCAGATTTTATCTGAGGTTATTTCCTTTTTCACCATAGCTCTCTATGGGCTTCCAAATATCACTTTGCCAATTCCACAAGAACTGTCTTAGCGAAAGGCTTCTTGAGTGGAAAGCTGTAACTCTGTGAGATGATTTCAGAGAACACAAAGAAGTTTCTCAGAAAGCTTCTTTCTCTTTGTTATCGGAGGATATTTCCTTTGGCCCTATAGTCTTCAAAGGGATCCGAAATATCTGTTCTCAGATTCCACAGAAATAAGGCTAGCAAAGAGATCCACGAAATAGAGATGTAACTCTGTGAGATGAATGAAGAGAACACTAAGCAGTTTCTCAGAAAGCTTCTTTCCAGATTTCATCTGAGGATATTTCCTTTTTCACTATAGCCCTCTGTGGGCTTCCAAATATCACTTTGCCAATTCCACAAGAACTGTCTTAGCGAAAGGCTTCTTGAGGGGAAAGCTGTAACTCTGTGAGATGATTTCACAGAACACAAAGAAGTTTCTCAGATAGCTTCCTTCTCTTTTTTATCGGAGGATATTTCCTTTGGCCCTATAGTCTTCAAAGGGATCCGAAATATCTGTTCTCAGATTACACAGAAATAAGGCTAGCAAAGAGATCCACGAAATACAGATGTAACTCTGTGAGATGAATGAACAGAACACTAAGCAGTTTCTCAGAAAGCTTCTTTCCAGATTTCATCTGAGGATATTTCCTTTTTCACCATAGCCCTCTATGGGCTTCCAAATATCACTTTGCCAATTCCACAAGAACTGTCTTAGCGAAAGGCTTCTTGAGGGGAAAGCTGTAACTCTGTGAGATGATTTCACAGAACACAGAGAAGTTTCTCAGAAAGCTTCCTTCTCTTTGTTATGGGAGGATATTTCCTTTGGCCCTATAGTCTTCAAAGGGATCTGAAATATCTTTTCTCAGATTCCACAGAAATAAGGCTGGCAAAGAGATCCACGAAATACAGATGTAACTCTGTGAGTGGAAGTCACACATCACAGAGCAGTTTCTCAGAAAGCTTCTTTCCAGATTTTATCTGAGGATATTTCCTTTTTCACCATAGCCCTCTATGGGCTTCCAAATATCACTTTGCCAATTCCACAAGAACTGTCTTAGCGAAAGTCTTCTTGAGTGGAAAACTGTAACTCTGTGAGATGATTTCACAGAACACAAAGAAGTTTCTCAGAAAGCTTCTTTCTCTTTGTTATCGGAGGATATTTCCTTTGGCCCTATAGTCTTCAAAGGGATCCGAAATATCTGTTCTCAGATTCCATAGAAATAAGGCTAGCAAAGAGATCCACGAAATACAGATGTAACTCTGTGAGATGAATGAACAGAACACTGAGCAGTTTCTCAGGAAGCTTCTTTCCAGATTTCATCTGAGGATATTTCCTTTTTCACCATAGCCCTCTATGGGCTTCCAAATATCACTTTGCCAATTCCAGAAGAACTGTCTTAGCGAAAGGCTTCTTGAGGGGAAAGCTGTAACTCTGTGAGATGATTTCACAGAACACAAAGAAGTTTCTCAGAAAGCTTCTTTCTCTTTGTTATCGGAGGATATTTCCTTTGGACCTAGAGTCTTCAAATGGATCCGAAATATCTGTTCTCAGATTCCACAGAAATAAGGCTAGCAAAGAGATCCACGAAATACAGATGTAACTCTGTGAGTGGAAGCCACACATCACAGAGCAGTTTCTCAGAAAGCTTCTTTCCAGATTTCATCTGAGGATATTTCCTTTTTCACCATAGCCCTCTATGGGCTTCCAAATATCACTTTGCCAATTCCACAAGAACTGTCTTAGCGAAAGGCTTCTTGAGGGGAAAGCTGTAACTCTGTGAGATGATTTCACAGAACACAAAGAAGTTTCTCAGAAAGCTTCCTTCTCTTTGTTATCGGAGGATATTTCCTTTGGCCCTATAGTCTTCAAAGGGATCCGAAATACCTGTTCTCACATTCCACAGAAATAAGGCTAGCAAAGAGATCCACGAAATACAGATGTAACTCTGTGAGTGGAAGTCACACATCACAGAGCAGTTTCTCAGAAAGCTTCTTTCCAGATTTCATCTGAGGATATTTCCTTTTTCACCATAGCCCTCTATGGGCTTCCAAATATCACTTTGCCAATTCCACAAGAACTGTCTTAGCGAAAGTCTTCTTGAGTGGAAAGCTGTAACTCTGTGAGATGATTTCACAGAACACAAAGATGTTTCTCAGAAAGCTTCTTTCTCTTTGTTATCGGAGGATATTTCCTTTGGCCCTATAGTCTTCAAAGGGATCCGAAATATCTATTCTCAGATTCCACAGAAATAAGGCTAGCAAAGAGATCCACGAAATACAGATGTAACTCTGTGAGATGAATGAACAGAACACTAAGCAGTTTCTCAGAAAGCTTCTTTCCAGATTTCAACTGAGGATATTTCCTTTTTCACCATAGCCCACTTTGGGCTTCCAAATATCACTTTGCCAATTCCACAAGAACTGTCTTAGCGAAAGGCTTCTTGAGGGGAAAGCTGTAACTCTGTGAGATGATTTCGCAGAACACAAAGAAGTTTCTCAGAAAGATTCTTTCTCTTTGTTATCAGAGGATATTTCCTTTGGCCCTATAGTCTTCAGAGGGATCCGAAATATCTGTTCTGAGACTCCACAGAAATAGGGCTAGCAAAGAGATCCACTAAATACAGATGTAACTCTGTGAGTGGAAGTCACACATCACAGAGCAGTTTCTCAGAAAGCTTCTTTCCCGATTTCTTCTGAGGATATTTCCTTTTTCACCATAGCCCTCAATGGGCTTCCAAATATCACTTTGCCAATTCCACAAGAACTGGCTTACCGAAAGGCTTCTTGAGGGGAAAGCTGTAACTCTGTGAGATGATTTCACAGAACACAAAGAAGTTTCTCAGAAAGCTTCTTTCTCTTTGTTATCGGAGGATATTTCCTTTGGCCCTATAGTCTTCAAAGGGATCCGAAATATCTGTTCTCAGATTCCACAGAAATAAGGCTAGCAAAGAGATCAATGAAATACAGATGTAACTCTGTGAGATGAATGAACAGAACACTAAGGAGTTTCTCAGAAAGCTTCTTTCCAGATTTCATCTGAGGATATTTCCTTTTTCACCATAGCCCTCTATGGGCTTCCAAATATCACTTTGCCAATTCCACAAGAACAGTCTTAGCGAAAGGCTTCTTGAGGGGAAAGCTGTAACTCCGTGAGATGATTTCACAGAACACAAAGAAGTTTCTCAGAAAGCTTCCTTCTCTTTGTTATGGGAGGATATTTCCTTTGGTCCTATAGTGTTCAAAGGGATCCGAAATATCTGTTGTCAGATTCCACAGAAATAAGGCTAGCAAAGAGATCCACTAAATGCAGATGTAACTCTGTGAGTGAAAGTCACACATCACAGAGCAGTTTCTCAGAAAGCTTCTTTCCCGATTTCATCTGAGGATATTTCCTTTTTCACCATAGCCCTCTATGGGCTTCCAAATATCACTTTGCCAATTACACAAGAACTGTCTTATCGAAAGGCTTCTTGAGGGGAAAGCTGTAACTCTGTGAGATGATTTCACAGAACACAAAGAATTTTCTCAGAAAGCTTCTTTCTCTTTGTTATCGCAGGATATTTCCTTTGGCCCTATAGTCTTCAAAGGGATCCGAAATATCTGTTCTCAGATTCCACAGAAATAAGACGAGCAAAGAGATCCACGAAATACCGATGTAACTCTGTGAGATGAATGAACAGAACACTAAGCAGTTTCTCAGAAAGCTTCTTTCCAGATTTCATCTGAGGATATTTCCTTCTTCACCATAGCCCTCTAAGGGCTTCCAAATATCACTTTGCCAATTTCACAAGAACTGTCTTAGCGAAAGGCTTCTTGAGGGGAAAGCTGTAACTCTGTGAGATGATTTCACAGAACACAAAGAAGTTTCTCAGAAAGCTTCTTTCTCTTTGTTATCAGAGGATATTTCCTTTGGCCCTATAGTCTTCAAAGGGATCCGAAATATCTGTTCTCAGATTCCACAGAAATAATGCTAGCAAAGAGATCCACGAAATACAGATGTAACTCTGTGAGTGGAAGTCACACATCACAGAGCAGTTTCTCAGAAAGCTTCTTTCCAGATTTCATCTGAGGATATTTCCTTTTTCACCATAGCCCTCTATGGGCTTCCAAATATCACTTTGCCAATTCCACAAGAACTGGCTTACCGAAAGGCTTCTTGAGGGGAAAGCTGTAACTCTGTGAGATGATTTCACAGAACACAAAGAAGTTTCTCAGAAAGCTTCTTTCTCTTTGTTATCGGAGGATATTTCCTTTGGCCCTATAGTCTTCAAAGGGATCCGAAATATCTGTTCTCAGATTCCACAGAAATAAGGCTAGCAAAGAGATCAACGAAATACAGATGTAACTCTATGACATGAAGGAACAGAACACTAAGCAGTTTCTCAGAAAGCTTCTTTCCAGATTTCATCTGAGGATATTTCCTTTTTCACCATAGCCCTCTATGGGCTTCCAAATATCACTTTGCCAATTCCACAAGAATTGTCTTAGCGAAAGGCTTCTTGAGGGGAAAGCTGTAACTCTGTGAGATGATTTCACAGAACACAAAGAAGTTTCTCAGAAAGCTTCTTTCTCTTTGTTATCGGAGGATATTTCCTTTGGCCCTATAGTCTTCAAAGGGATCCGAAATATCTATTCTCAGATTCCACAGAAATAAGGCTAACAAAGAGATCCACGAAATACAGATGTAACTCTGTGAGATGAATGAACAGAACACTAAGCAGTTTCTCAGAAAGCTTCTTTCCAGATTTCATCTGAGGATATTTCCTTTTTCACCATAGCCCTCTATGGGCTTCCAAATATCACTTTGCCAATTCCACAAGAACAGTCTTAGCGAAAGGCTTCTTGAGGGGAAAGCTGTAACTCCGTGAGATGATTTCACAGAACACAAAGAAGTTTCTCAGAAAGCTTCCTTCTCTTTGTTAAGGGAGGATATTTCCTTTTGCCCTATAGTCTTCAAAGGGATCCGAAATATCTGTTCTCAGATTCCACAGAAATAAGGCTAGCAAAGAGATCCACTAAATACAGATGTACCTCTGTGAGTGGAAGTCACACATCACAGAGCAGTTTCTCAGAAAGCTTCTTTCCAGATTTCATCTGAGGATATTTCCTTTTTCACCATAGCCCTCTATGGGATTCCAAATATCACTTTGCCAATTCCACAAGAACTGCCTTAGCGAAAGGCTTCTTGAGGGGAAAGCTGTAACTCTGTGAAATGATTTCACAGAACACAAAGAAGTTTCTCAGAAAGCTTCTTTCTCTTTGTTATCGCAGGATATTTCCTTTGGCCCTATAGTCTTCAAAGGAATCCGAAATATCTGTTCTCAGATTCCACAGAAATAAGGCTAGCAAAGAGATCCACGAAATACAGATGTAACTCTGTGAGATGAATGAACAGAACACTAAGCAGTTTCTCAGAAAGCTTCTTTCCAGATTTCATCTGAGGATATTTCCTTTTTCACCATAGCCCTCTTTGGGCTTCCAAATATCACTTTGCCAATTCCACAAGAACTGTCTTAGCGAAAGGCTTCTTGCGGGGAAAGCTGTAACTCCGTGAGATGATTTCACAGAACACAAAGAAGTTTCTCAGAAAGCTTCCTTCTCTTTGTTATGGGAGGATATTTCCTTTGGCACTATAGTCTTCAAAGGGATCCGAAATATCTGTTCTCAGATTCCACAGAAATAAGGCTAGCAAAGAGATCCACGAAATACAGATGTAACTCTGTGAGTGGAAGTCACACATCACAGAGCAGTTTCTCAGAAAGCTTCTTTCCAGATTTCATCTGAGGATATTTCCTTTTTCACCATAGCCCTCTATGGGCTTCCAAATATCACTTTGCCAATTCCACAAGAACTGTCTTAGCGAAAGGCTTCTTGAGGGGAAAGCTGTAACTCTGTGAGATGATTTCACAGAACACAAAGAAGTTTCTCAGAAAGCTTCTTTCTCTTTGTTATCGGAGGATATTTCCTTTGGCCCTATAGTCTTCAAAGGGATCCGAAATATCTGTTCTCAGATTCCACAGAAATAAGACTAGCAAAGAGATCCACGAAATACCGATGTAACTCTGTGAGATGAATGAACAGAACACTAAGCAGTTTCTCAGAAAGCTTCTTTCCAGATTTCATCTGAGGATATTTCCTTCTTCACCATAGCCCTCTAGGGGCTTCCAAATATCACTTTGCCAATTCCACAAGAACTGTCTTAGCGAAAGGCTTCTTGAGTGGAAAGCTGTAACTCTGTGAGATGATTTCACAGAACACAAAGAAGTTTCTCAGAAAGCTTCTTTCTCTTTGTTATCAGAGGATATTTCCTTTGGCCCTACAGTCTTCAAAGGGATCCGAAATATCTGTTCTCAGATTCCACAGAAATAAGGCTAGCAAAGAGATCCACGAAATACAGATGTAACTCTGTGAGTGGAAGTCACACATCACAGAGCAGTTTCTCAGAAACCTTCTTTCCAGATTTCATCTGAGGATATTTCCTTTTTCACCATAGCCCTCTATGGGCTTCCAAATATCACTTTGCCAATTCCACAAGAACTGGCTTACCGAAAGGCTTCTTGAGGGGAAAGCTGTAACTCTGTGAGATGATTTCACAGAACACAAAGAAGTTTCTCAGAAAGCTTCTTTCTCTTTGTTATCGGAGGATATTTCCTTTGGCCCTATAGTTTTCAAAGGTATCCGAAATATCTGTTCTCAGATTCCACAGAAATAAGGCTAGCAAAGAGATCAACGAAATACAGATGTAACTCTATGACATGAATGAACAGAACACTAAGCAGTTTCTCAGAAAGCTTCTTTCCAGATTTCATCTGAGGATATTTCCTTTTTCACCGTAGCCCTCTATGGGCTTCCAAATATCACTTTGCCAATTCCACAAGAATTGTCTTAGCGAAAGGCTTCTTGAGGGGAAAGCTGTAACTCTGTGAGATGATTTCACAGAACACAAAGAAGTTTCTCAGAAAGCTTCCTTCTCTTTGTTATCGGAGGATATTTCCTTTGGCCCTATAGTCTTCAAAGGGATCCGAAATATCTGTTCTCAGATTCCACAGTAATAAATCTAGCAAAGAGATCCACGAAATACAGATGTAACTCTGTGAGTGGAAGTCATACATCACAGAGCAGTTTCTCAGAAAGCTTCTTTCCAGATTTCATCTGAGGATATTTAATTTTTCAACATAGCCCTCTATGGACTTCCAAATATCACTTTGCCAATTCCACAAGAACTGTCTTAGCGAAAGGCTTCTTGAGGGGAAAGCTGTAACTCTGTGAGATGATTTCACAGAACACAAAGAAGTTTCTCAGAAAGCTTCCTTCTCTTTGTCATCGGAGGATATTTCCTTTGGCCCTATAGTCTTCAAAGGGATCCGAAATATCTGTTCTCAGATTCCACAGAAATAAGGCTAGCAAAGAGATCCACGAAATACAGATGTAACTCTGTGAGTGGAAGTCACACATCACAGAGCAGTTTCTCAGAAAGCTTCTTTCCAGATTTTATCTGAGGATATTTCCTTTTTCACCATAGCTCTCTATGGGCTTCCAAATATCACTTTGCCAATTCCACAAGAACTGTCTTAGCGAAAGGCTTCTTGAGGGGAAAGCTGTAACTCTGTGAGATGATTTCACAGAACACAAAGAAGTTTCTCAGAAAGCTTCTTTCTCTTTGTTATCGGAGGATATTTGCTTTGGCCCTATAGTCTTCATAGGGATCCGAAATATCTGTTCTCAGATTCCACAGAAATAAGGCTAGCAAAGAGATCCACGAAATACAGATGTAACTCTGTGAGTGGAAGTCACACATCACAGAGCAGTTTCTCAGAAAACTTCTTTCCAGATTTCATCTGAGGATATTTCCTTTTTCACCATAGCCCTCTATGGGCTTCCAAATATCACTTTGCCAATTCCACAAGAATTGTCTTATCGAAAGGCTTCTTGAGGGGAAAGCTGTAACTCTGTGAGATGATTTCACAGAACACAAAGAAGTTTCTCAGAAAGCTTCCTTCTCTTTGTTATCGGAGGATATTTCCTTTGGCCCTATAGTCTTCAAAGGGATCCGAAATATCTGTTCTCAGATTCCACAGAAATAAGGCTAGCAAAGAGATCCACGAAATACAGATGTAACTCTGTGAGTGGAAGTCACACATCACAGAGCAGTTTCTCAGAAAGCTTCTTTCCAGATTTCATCTGAGGATATTTCCTTTTTCACCATAGCCCTCTATGGGCTTCCAAATATCACTTTTCCAATTACACAAGAACTGGCTTACCGAAAGACTTCTTGAAGGGAAAGCTGTAACTCTGTGAGATGATTTCACAGAACACAAAGAAGTTTCTCAGAAAGCTTCTTTCTCTTTGTTATCGGAGGATATTTCCTTTGGTCCTATAGTCTTCAAAGGGATCCGAAATATCTGTTCTCAGATTCCACAGAAATAAGGCTAGCAAAGAGATCCACGAAATACAGATGTAACTCTGTGAGATGAATGAACAGAACACTAAGGAGTTTCTCAGAAAGCTTCTTTCCAGATTTCATCTGAGGATATTTCCTTTTTCACCATAGCCCTCTAAGGGCTTCCAAATATCACTTTGCCAATTCCACAAGAACTGTCTTAGCGAAAGGTTTCTTGAGGGGAAAGCTGTAACTCTGTGAGATGATTTCACAGAACACAAAGAAGTTTCTCAGAAAGCTTCTTTCTCTTTGTTATCGGAGGATATTTACTTTGGCCCTATAGTCTTCAAAGGGTTGCGAAATATTTGTTCTCAGATTCCACAGAAATAAGGCTAGCAAAGAGATCCACGAAATACAGATGTAACTCTGTGAGTGGAAGGCACACATCACAGAGCAGTTTCTCAGAAAGCTTCTTTCCAGATTTCATCTGAGGATATTTCCTTTTTCACCATAGCCCTCTATGGGCTTCCAAATATCACTTTGCCAATTCCACAAGAACTGTCTTATCGAAAGGCTTCTTGAGGGGAAATCTGTAACTCTGTGAGATGATTTCACAGAACACAAAGAAGTTTCTCAGAAAGCTTCTTTCTCTTTGTTATCGCAGGATATTTCCTTTGGCCCTATAGTCTTCTAAGGGATCCGAAATATCTGTTCTCAGATTCCACAGAAATAAGGCTAGCAAAGAGATCCACGAAATACAGATGTAACTCTGTGAGATGAATGAACAGAACACTAAGCAGTTTCTCAGAAAGCTTCTTTCCAGATTTCATCTGAGGATATTTCCTTTTTCACCATAGCCCTCTATGGGCTTCCAAATATCACTTTGCCAATTCCACAAGAACTGTCTTAGCGAAAGGCTTCTTGAAGGGAAAGCTGTAACTCTGTGAGATGATTTCACAGAACACAAAGAAGTTTCTCAGAAAGCTTCCTTCTCTTTGTTATCGGAGGATATTTCCTTTGGCCCTATAGTCTTCAAAGGAATCCGAAATATCTGTTCTCAGATTCCACAGAAATAAGGCTAGCAAAGAGATCCACGAAATACAGATGTAACTCTGTGAGTGGAAGTCACACATCACAGAGCAGTTTCTCAGAAAGCTTCTTTCCAGATTTTATCTGAGGATATTTCCTTTTTCACCATAGCTCTCTATGGGCTTCCAAATATCACTTTGCCAATTCCACAAGAACTGTCTTAGCGAAAGGCTTCTTGAGTGGAAAGCTGTAACTCTGTGAGATGATTTCACAGAACACAAAGAAGTTTCTCAGAAAGCTTCTTTCTCTTTGTTATCGGAGGATATTTCCTTTGGCCCTATAGTCTTCAAAGGGATCCGAAATATCTGTTCACAGATTCCACAGAAATAAGGCTAGCAAAGAGATCCACGAAATACAGATGTAATTCTGTGAGATGAATGAACAGAACACTAAGGAGTTTCTCAGAAAGCTTCTTTCCAGATTTCATCTGAGGATATTTCCTTTTTCACCATAGCCCTCTAAGGGCTTCCAAATATCACTTTGCCAATTCCACAAGAACTGTCTTAGCGAAAGGCTTCTTGAGGGGAAAGCTGTAACTCGTTGAGATGATTTCACAGAACACAAAGAAGTTTCTCAGAAAGCTTCTTTCTCTTTGTTATCGGAGGATATTTACTTTGGCCCTATAGTCTTCAAAGGGTTGCGAAATATTTTTTCTCAGATTCCACAGAAATAAGGCTAGAAAAGAGATCCACGAAATACAGATGTAACTCTGTGAGTGGAAGGCACACATCACAGAGCAGTTTCTCAGAAAGCTTCTTTCCAGATTTCATCTGAGGATATTTCCTCTTTCAACATAGCCCTCTATGGGCTTCCAAATATCACTTTGCCAATTCCACAAGAACTGTCTTAGCGAAAGGCTTCTTGAGGGGAAAGCTGTAACTCTGTGAGATGATTTCACAGAACACAAAGAAGTTTCTCAGAAAGCTTCTTTCTCTTTGTTATCGCAGGATATTTCCTTTGGCCCTATAGTCTTCTAAGGGATCCGAAATATCTGTTCTCAGATTCCACAGAAATAAGGCTAGCAAAGAGATCCACGAAATACAGATGTAACTCTGTGAGATGAATGAACAGAACACTAAGCAGTTTCTCAGAAAGCTTCTTTCCAGATTTCATCTGAGGATATTTCGTTTTTCACCATAGCCCTCTATGGGCTTCCAAATATCACTTTTCCAATTCCACAAGAACTGTCTTAGCGAAAGGCTTCTTGAAGGGAAAGCTGTAACTCTGTGAGATGATTTCACAGAACACAAAGAAGTTTCTCAGAAAGCTTCCTTCTCTTTGTTATCGGAGGATATTTCCTTTGGCCCTATAGTCTTCAAAGGAATCCGAAATATCTGTTCTCAGATTCCACAGAAATAAGGCTAGCAAAGAGATCCACGAAATACAGATGTAACTCTGTGAGTGGAAGTCACACATCACAGAGCAGTTTCTCAGAAAGCTTCTTTCCAGATTTTATCTGAGGATATTTCCTTTTTCACCATAGCTCTCTATGGGCTTCCAAATATCACTTTGCCAATTCCACAAGAACTGTCTTAGCGAAAGGCTTCTTGAGTGGAAAGCTGTAACTCTGTGAGATGATTTCACAGAACACAAAGAAGTTTCTCAGAAAGCTTCTTTCTCTTTGTTATCGGAGGATATTTCCTTTGGCCCTATAGTCTTCAAAGGGATCCGAAATATCTGTTCACAGATTCCACAGAAATAAGGCTAGCAAAGAGATCCACGAAATACAGATGTAATTCTGTGAGATGAATGAACAGAACACTAAGGAGTTTCTCAGAAAGCTTCTTTCCAGATTTCATCTGAGGATATTTCCTTTTTCACCATAGCCCTCTAAGGGCTTCCAAATATCACTTTGCCAATTCCACAAGAACTGTCTTATCGAAAGGCTTCTTGAGGGGAAAGCTGTAACTCTGTGAGATGATTTCACAGAACACAAAGAAGTTTCTCAGAAAGCTTCTTTCTCTTTGTTATCGGAGGATATTTACTTTGACCCTATAGTCTTCAAAGGGTTGCGAAATATTTTTTCTCAGATTCCACAGAAATAAGGCTAGCAAAGAGATCCACGAAATACAGATGTAACTCTGTGAGTGGAAGGCACACATCACAGAGCAGTTTCTCAGAAAGCTTCTTTCCAGATTTCATCTGAGGATATTTCCTTTTTCACCATAGCCCTCTATGGGCTTCCAAATATCACTTTGCCAATTCCACAAGAACTGTCTTAGCGAAAGGCTTCTTGAAGGGAAAGCTGTAACTCTGTGAGATGATTTCACAGAACACAAAGAAGTTTCTCAGAAAGCTTCCTTCTCTTTGTTATC
Source organism: Macaca nemestrina (assembly GCF_043159975.1). Classification (NCBI taxonomy): domain Eukaryota; kingdom Metazoa; phylum Chordata; class Mammalia; order Primates; family Cercopithecidae; genus Macaca; species Macaca nemestrina. Next base: position 107,843,176 of record NC_092132.1, read on the forward strand.
GCAGGATATTTCCTTTGGCCCTATAGTCTTCAAAGGGATCCGAAATATCTGTTCTCAGATTCCACAGAAATAAGGCTAGCAAAGAGATCCACGAAATACAGATGTAACTCTGTGAGTGGAAGTCACACATCACAGAGCAGTTTCTCAGAAAGCTTCTTTCCAGATTTTATCTGAGGATATTTCCTTTTTCACCATAGCTCTCTATGGGCTTCCAAATATCACTTTGCCAATTCCACAAGAACTGTCTTAGCGAAAGGCTTCTTGAGTGGAAAGCTGTAACTCTGTGAGATGATTTCACAGAACACAAAGAAGTTTCTCAGAAAGCTTCTTTCTCTTTGTTATCGGAGGATATTTCCTTTGGCCCTATAGTCTTCAAAGGGATCCGAAATATCTGTTCACAGATTCCACAGAAATAAGGCTAGCAAAGAGATCCACGAAATACAGATGTAATTCTGTGAGATGAATGAACAGAACACTAAGGAGTTTCTCAGAAAGCTTCTTTCCAGATTTCATCTGAGGATATTTCCTTTTTCACCATAGCCCTCTAAGGGCTTCCAAATATCACTTTGCCAATTCCACAAGAACTGTCTTAGCGAAAGGCTTCTTGAGGGGAAAGCTGTAACTCTGTGAGATGTTTTCACAGAACACAAAGAAGTTTCTCAGAAAGCTTCTTTCTCTTTGTTATCGGAGGATATTTACTTTGGCCCTATAGTCTTCAAAGGGTTGCGAAATATTTTTTCTCAGATTCCACAGAAATAAGGCTAGCAAAGAGATCCACGAAATACAGATGTAACTCTGTGAGTGGAAGGCACACATCACAGAGCAGTTTCTCAGAAAGCTTCTTTCCAGATTTCATCTGAGGATATTTCCTTTTTCAACATAGCCCTCTATGGGCTTCCAAATATCACTTTGCCAATTCCACAAGAACTGTCTTAGCGAAAGGCTTCTTGAGGGGAAAGCTGTAACTCTGTGAGATGATTTCACAGAACACAAAGAAGTTTCTCAGAAAGCTTCCTTCTCTTTGTTATCGGAGGATATTTCCTTTGGCCCTATAGTCTTCAAAGGGATCCGAAATATCTGTTCTCAGATTCCACAGAAATAAGGCTAGCAAAGAGATCCATGAAATACAGATGTAACTCTGTGAGATGAATGAACAGAACACTAAGGAGTTTCTCAGAAAGCTTCTTTCCAGATTTCATCTGAGGATATTTCCTTTTTCACTATAGCCCTCTAAGGGCTTCCAAATATCACTTTGCCAATTCCACAAGAACTGTCTTAGCGAAAGGCTTCTTGAGGGGAAAGCTGTAACTCTGTGAGATGATTTCACAGAACACAAAGAAGTTTCTCAGAAAGCTTCCTTCTCTTTGTTATCGGAGGATATTTCCTTTGGCCCTATAGTCTTCAAAGGAATCCGAAATATCTGTTCTCAGATTCCACAGAAATAAGGCTAGCAAAGAGATCCACGAAATACAGATGTAACTCTGTGAGTGGAAGTCACACATCACAGAGCAGTTTCTCAGAAAGCTTCTTTCCAGATTTTATCTGAGGATATTTCCTTTTTCACCATAGCTCTCTATGGGCTTCCAAATATCACTTTGCCAATTCCACAAGAACTGTCTTATCGAAAGGCTTCTTGAGTGGAAAGCTGTAACTCTGTGAGATGATTTCACAGAACACAAAGAAGTTTCTCAGAAAGCTTCTTTCTCTTTGTTATCGGAGGATATTTCCTTTGGCCCTATAGTCTTCAAAGGGATCCGAAATATCTGTTCACAGATTCCACAGAAATAAGGCTAGCAAAGAGATCCACGAAATACAGATGTAATTCTGTGAGATGAATGAACAGAACACTAAGGAGTTTCTCAGAAAGCTTCTTTCCAGATTTCATCTGAGGATATTTCCTTTTTCACCATAGCCCTCTAAGGGCTTCCAAATATCACTTTGCCAATTCCACAAGAACTGTCTTAGCGAAAGGCTTCTTGAGGGGAAAGCTGTAACTCTGTGAGATGATTTCACAGAACACAAAGAAGTTTCTCAGAAAGCTTCTTTCTCTTTGTTATCGGAGGATATTTACTTTGGCCCTATAGTCTTCAAAGGGTTGCGAATATTTTTTCTCAGATTCCACAGAAATAAGGCTAGCAAAGAGATCCACGAAATACAGATGTAACTCTGTGAGTGGAAGGCACACATCACAGAGCAGTTTCTCAGAAAGCTTCTTTCCAGATTTCATCTGAGGATATTTCCTTTTTCAACATAGCCCTCTATGGGCTTCCAAATATCACTTTGCCAATTCCACAAGAACTGTCTTAGCGAAAGGCTTCTTGAGGGGAAAGCTGTAACTCTGTGAGATGATTTCACAGAACACAAAGAAGTTTCTCAGAAAGCTTCCTTCTCTTTGTTATCGGAGGATATTTCCTTTGGCCCTATAGTCTTCAAAGGGATCCGAAATATCTGTTCTCAGATTCCACAGAAATAAGGCTAGCAAAGAGATCCACGAAATACAGATGTAACTCTGTGAGATGAATGAACAGAACACTTAGGAGTTTCTCAGAAAGCTTCTTTCCAGATTTCATCTGAGGATATTTCCTTTTTCACTATAGCCCTCTAAGGGCTTCCAAATATCACTTTGCCAATTCCACAAGAACTGTCTTAGCGAAAGGCTTCTTGAGGGGAAAGCTGTAACTCTGTGAGATGATTTCACAGAACACAAAGAAATTTCTCAGAAAGCTTCTTTCTCTTTGTTATCGGAGGATATTTACTTTGGCCCTATAGTCTTCAAAGGGTTGCGAAATATTTGTTCTCAGATTCCACAGAAATAAGGGTAGCAAAGAGATCCACGAAATACAGATGTAACTCTGTGAGTGAAAGGCACACATCACAGAGCAGTTTCTCAGAAAGCTTCTTTCCAGATTTCATCTGAGGATATTTCCTTTTTCACCATAGCCCTCTATGGGCTTCCAAATATCACTTTGCCAATTCCACAAGAACTGTCTTAGCGAAAGGCTTCTTGAGGGGAAAGCTGTAACTCTGTGAGTTGATTTCACAGAACACAAAGAAGTTTCTCAGAAAGCTTCTTTCTCTTTGTTATCGCAGGATATTTCCTTTGGCCCTATAGTCTTCAAAGGGATCCGAAATATCTGTTCTCAGATTCCACAGAAATAAGGCTAGCAAAGAGATCCACGAAATACAGATGTAACTCTGTGAGTGGAAGTCACACATCACAGAGCAGTTTCTCAGAAAGCTTCTTTCCAGATTTTATCTGAGGATATTTCCTTATTCACCATAGCTCTCTATGGGCTTCCAAATATCACGTTGCCAATTCCACAAGAATTGTCTTAGCGAAAGGCTTCTTGAGGGGAAAGCTGTAACTCTGTGAGATGATTTCACAAAACACAAAGAAGTTTCTCAGAAAGCTTCTTTCTCTTTGTTATCGGAGGATATTTCCTTTGGCCCTATAGTCTTCATAGGGATCCGAAATATCTGTTCTCAGATTCCACAGAAATAAGGTTAGCAAAGAGATCCACGAAATACAGATGTAACTCTGTGAGATGAATGAAGAGAACACTAAGCAGTTTCTCAGAAAGCTTCTTTCCAGATTTCATCAGAGGATATTTCCTTTTTCACCATAGCCCTCTATGGGCTTCCAAATATCACTTTGCCAGTTCCACAAGAACTGTCTTAGCGAAAGGCTTCTTGAGGGGAAAGCTGTAACTCTGTGAGATGATTTCACAGAACACAACGAAGTTTCTCAGAAAGCTTCCTTCTCTTTGTTATCGGAGGATATTTCCTTTGGCCCTATAGTCTTCAAAGGGATCCGAAATATCTGTTCTCAGATTCCACAGAAATAACGCTAGCAAAGAGATCCACGAAATACAGATGTAACTCTGTGAGATGAATGAACAGAACACTAAGGAGTTTCTCAGAAAGCTTCTTTCCAGATTTCATCTGAGGATATTTCCTTTTTCACCATAGCCCTCTATGGGCTTCCAAATATCACTTTGCCAATTCCACAAGAACTGTCTTAGCGAAAGGCTTCTTGAGGGGAAAGATGTAACTCTGTGAGATGATTTCACAGAACACAAAGAAGTTTCTCAGAAAGCTTCTTTCTCTTTGTTATCGGAGGATATTTCCTTTGGCCCTATAGTCTTTAAAGGGATCCGAAATATCTGTTCTCAGATTCCACAGAAATAAGGCTAGCAAAGAGATCCACGAAATACAGATGTAACTCTGTGAGATGAATGAACAGAACACTAAGCAGTTTCTCAGAAAGCTTCGTTCCAGATTTCATCTGAGGATATTTCCTTTTTCACCATAGCCCTCTATGGGCTTCCAAATATCACTTTGCCAATTCCACAACAACTATCTTAGCGAAAGGCTTCTTGAGGGGAAAGCTGTAACTCTGTGAGATGATTTCACAGAACACAAAGAAGTTTCTCAGAAAGCTTCCTTCTCTTTGTTATCGGAGGATATTTCCTTTGGCCCTATAGTCTTCAAAGGGATCCGAAATATCTGTTCTCAGATTCCACAGAAATAAGGCTAGCAAAGAGATCCACGAAATACAGATGTAACTCTGTGTGTGGAAGTCACACATCACAGAGCAGTTTCTCAGAAAGCTTCTTTCCAGATTTTATCTGAGGTTATTTCCTTTTTCACCATAGTTCTCTATGGGCTTCCAAATATCACTTTGCCAATTCCACAAGAACTGTCTTAGCGAAAGGCTTCTTGAGTGGAAAACTGTAACTCTGTGAGATGATTTCACAGAACACAAAGAAGTTTCTCAGAAAGCTTCTTTCTCTTTGTTATCGGACGATATTTCCTTTGGCCCTATAGTCTTCAAAGGGATCCGAAATATCTGTTCTCAGATTCCACAGAAATAAGGCTAGCAAAGAGATCCACGAAATAGAGATGTAACTCTGTGAGATGAATGAAGAGAACACTAAGCAGTTTCTCAGAAAGCTTCTTTCCAGATTTCATCTGAGGATATTTCCTTTTTCACCATAGCCCTCTGTGGGCTTCCAAATATCACTTTGCCAATTCCACAAGAACTGTCTTAGCGAGAGGCTTCTTGAGGGGAAAGGTGTAACTCTGTGAGATGATTTCACAGAACACAAAGAAGTTTCTCAGAAAGCTTACTTCTCTTTGTTATGGGAGGATATTTCCTTTGGCCCTATAGTCTTCAAAGGGATCTGAAATATCTGTTCTCAGATTCCACAGAAATAAGGCTGGCAAAGAGATCCACGAAATACAGATGTAACTCTGTGAGTGGAAGTCACACATCACAGAGCAGTTTCTCAGAAAGCTTCTTTCCAGATTTTATCTGAGGTTATTTCCTTTTTCACCATAGTTCTCTATGGGCTTCCAAATATCACTTTGCCAATTCCACAAGAACTGTCTTAGCGAAAGGCTTCTTGAGTGGAAAACTGTAACTCTGTGAGATGATTTCACAGAACAAAAAGAAGTTTCTCAGAAAGCTTCTTTCTCTTTGTTATCGGAGGATATTTCCTTTGGCCCTATAGTCTTCAAAGGGATCCGAAATATCTGTTCTCAGATTCCACAGAAATAAGGCTAGCAAAGAGATCCACGAAATAGAGATGTAACTCTGTGAGATGAATGAAGAGAACACTAAGCAGTTTCTCAGAAAGCTTCTTTCCAGATTTCATCTGAGGATATTTCCTTTTTCACCATAGCCCTCTGTGGGCTTCCAAATATCACTTTGTCAATTCCACAAGAACTGTCTTAGCGAAAGGCTTCTTGAGGGGAAAGGTGTAACTCTGTGAGATGATTTCACAGAACACAAAGAAGTTTCTCAGAAAGCTTCCTTCTCTTTGTTATGGGAGGATATTTCCTTTGGCCCTATAGTCTTCAAAGGGGTCTGAAATATCTGTTCTCAGATTCCACAGAAATAAGGCTGGCAAAGAGATCCACGAAATACAGATGTAACTCTGTGAGTGGAAGTCACACATCACAGAGCAGTTTCTCAGAAAGCTTCTTTCCAGATTTTATCTGAGGATATTTCCTTTTTCACCATAGCTCTCTATGGGCTTCCAAATATCACTTTGCCAATTCCACAAGAACTGTCTTAGCGAAAGGCTTCTTGAGTGGAAAGCTGTAACTCTGTGAGATGATTTCACAGAACACAAAGAAGTTTCTCAGAAAGCTTCTTTCTCTTTGTTATCGGAGGATATTTCCTTTGGCCCTATAGTCTTCAAAGGGATCCGAAATATTTGTTCTCAGATTCCACAGAAAGAAGGCTAGCAAAGAGATCCACGAAATACAAATGTAACTCTGTGAGATGAATGAACAGAACACTAAGCAGTTTCTCAGAAAGCTTCTTTCCAGATTTCATCTGAGGATATTTCCTTTTTCACCATAGCCCTCTATGGGCTTCCAAATATCACTTTACCAATTCCACAAGAACTGTCTTAGCGAAAGGCTTCTTGAGGGGAAAGCTGTAACTCTGTGAGATGATTTCACAGAACACAAAGAAGTTTCTCAGAAATCTTCCTTCTCTTTGTTATCGGAGGATATTTCCTTTGGCCCTATAGTCTTCAAAGGGATCCGAAATATCTGTTCTCAGATTCCAAAGAAATAAGGCTAGCAAAGAGATCCACGAAATACACATGTAACTCTGTGAGTGGAAGTCACACATCACAGAGCAGTTTCTCAGGAAGCTTCTTTCTAGATTTCATCTGAGGATATTTCCTTTTTCACCATAGCCCTCTATGGGCTTCCAAATATCACTTTGCCAATTCCACAAGAACTGTCTTACCGAAAGGCTTCTTGAGGGGAAAGCTGTAACTCTGTGAGATGATTTCACAGAACACAAAGAAGTTTCTCAGAAAGCTTCCTTCTCTTTGTTATGGGAGGATATTTTCTTTGGCCCTATAGTCTTCAAAGGGATCTGAAATATCTGTTCTCAGATTCCACAGAAATAAGGCTGGCAAAGAGATCCACGAAATACAGATGTAACTCTGTGAGTGGAAGTCACACATCACAGAGCAGTTTCTCAGAAAGCTTCTTTCCAGATTTTATCTGAGGATATTTCCTTTTTCACCATAGCTCTCTATGGGCTTCCAAATATCACTTTGCCAATTCCACAAGAACTGTCTTAGCGAAAGTCTTCTTGAGTGGAAAGCTGTAACTCTGTGAGATGATTTCACAGAACACAAAGAAGTTTCTCAGAAAGCTTCTTTCTCTTTGTTATCGGAGGATATTTCCTTTGGCCCTATAGTCTTCAAAGGGTTGCGAAATATCTGTTCTCAGATTCCACAGAAATAAGGCTAGCAAAGAGATCCACGAAATACAGATGTAACTCTGTGAGATGAATGAACAGAACACTAAGCAGTTTCTCAGAAAGCTTCTTTCCAGATTTCATCTGAGGATATTTCCTTTTTCACCATAGCCCTCTATGGGCTTCCAAATATCACTTTGCCAATTCCACAAGAACTGTCTTAGGGAAAGGCTTGTTGAGGGGAAAGCTGTAACTCTGTGAGATGATTTCAGAGAACACAAAGAAGTTTCTCAGAAAGCTTCTTAATCTTTGTTATCGGAGGATATTTCCTTTGGCCCTAGAGTCTTCAAAGGGATCCGAAATATCTGTTCTCAGATTCCACAGAAATAAGGCTAGCAAAGAGATCCACGAAATACAGATGTAACTCTGTGATTGGAAGTCACACATCACAGAGCAGTTTCTCAGAAAGCTTCTTTCCAGATTTTATCTGAGGATATTTCCTTTTTCACCATAGCTCTCTATGGGCTTCCAAATATCACTTTGCCAATTCCACAAGAACTGTCTTAGCGAAAGGCTTCTTGAGTGGAAAGCTGTAACTCTGTGAGATGATTTCACAGAACACAAAGAAGTTTCTCAGAAAGCTTCTTTCTCTTTGTTATCGGAGGATATTTCCTTTGGCCCTATAGTCTTCAAAGGGATCCGAAATATTTGTTCTCAGATTCCACAGAAAGAAGGCTAGCAAAGAGATCCACGAAATAGAGATGTAACTCTATGACATGAATGAACAGAACACTAAGCAGTTTCTCAGAAAGATTCTTTCCAGATTTCATCTGAGGATATTTCCTTTTTCACCATAGCCCTCTATGGGCTTCCAAATATCACTTTGCCAATTCCACAAGAACTGTCTTAGCGAAAGGCTTCTTGAGGGGAAAGCTGTAACTCTGTGAGATGATTTCACAGAACACAAAGAAGTTTCTCAGAAATCTTCCTTCTCTTTGTTATCGGAGGATATTTCCTTTGGCCCTATAGTCTTCAAAGGGATCCGAAATATCTGTTCTCAGATTCCACAGAAATAAGGCTAGAAAAGAGATCCACGAAATACAGATGTAACTCTGTGAGTGGAAGTCACACATCACAGAGCAGTTTCTCAGGAAGCTTCTTTCTAGATTTCATCTGAGGATATTTCCTTTTTCACCATAGCCCTCTATGGGCTTCCAAATATCACTTTGCCAATTCCACAAGAACTGTCTTACCGAAAGGCTTCTTGAGGGGAAAGCTGTAACTCTGTGAGATGATTTCACAGAACACAAAGAAGTTTCTCAGAAAGCTTCCTTCTCTTTGTTATGGGAGGATATATTCTTTGGCCCTATAGTCTTCAAAGGGATCTGAAATATCTGTTCTCAGATTCCACAGAAATAAGGCTAGCAAAGAGATCCACGAAATACAGATGTAACTCTGTGAGTGGAAGTCACACATCACAGAGCAGTTTCTCAGAAAGCTTCTTTCCAGATTTTATCTGAGGATATTTCCTTTTTCACCATAGCTCTCTATGGGCTTCCAAATATCACTTTGCCAATTCCACAAGAACTGTCTTAGCGAAAGTCTTCTTGAGTGGAAAGCTGTAACTCTGTGAGATGATTTCACAGAACACAAAGAAGATTCTCAGAAAGCTTCTTTCTCTTTGTTATCGGAGGATATTTCCTTTGGCCCTATAGTCTTCAAAGGGATCCGAAATATCTGTTCTCAGATTCCATAGAAAAAAGGCTAGCAAAGAGATCCACGAAATACAGATGTAACTCTGTGAGATGAATGAACAGAACACTAAGCAGTTTCTCAGAAAGCTTCTTTCCAGATTTCATCTGAGGATATTTCCTTTTTCACCATAGCCCTCTATGGGCTTCCAAATATCACTTTGCCAATTCCACAAGAACTGTCTTAGCGAAAGGCTTGTTGAGGGGAAAGCTGTAACTCTGTAGGATGATTTCACAGAACACAAAGAAGTTTCTCAGAAAGCTTCTTTCTCTTTGTTATCGGAGAATATTTCCTTTGGCCCTAGAGTCTTCAAAGGGATCCGAAATATCTGTTCTCAGATTCCACAGAAATAAGGCTAGCAAAGAGATCCACGAAATACAGATGTAACTCTGTGAGTGGAAGCCACACATCACAGAGCAGTTTCTCAGAAAGCTTCTTTCCAGATTTCATCTGAGGATATTTCCTTTTTCACCATAGCCCTCTATGGGCTTCCAAATATCACTTTGCCAATTCCACAACAACTCTCTTAGCGAAAGGCTTCTTGAGGGGAAAGCTGTAACTCTGTGAGATGATTTCACAGAACACAAAGAAGTTTCTCAGATAGCTTCCTTCTCTTTGTTATGGGAGGATATTTCCTTTGGCCCTATAGTCTTCAAAGGGATCCGAAATATCTGTTCTCAGATTCCACAGAAATAAGGCTAGCAAAGAGATCCACGACATACAGATGTAACTCTGTGAGTGGAAGTCACACATCACAGAGCAGTTTCTCAGAAAGCTTCTTTCCAGATTTTATCTGAGGATATTTCCTTTTTCACCATAGCTCTCTATGGGTTTCCAAATATCACTTTGCCAATTCCACAAGAACTGTCTTAGCGAAAGGCTTCTTGAGTGGAAAGCTGTAACTCTGTGAGATGATTTCACAGAACACAAAGAAGTTTCTCAGAAAGCTTCTTTCTCTTTGTTATCGGAGGATATTTCCTTTGGCCCTATAGTCTTCAAAGGGATCCGAAATATTTGTTCTCAGATTCCACAGACAGAAGGCTAGCAAAGAGATCCACGAAATAGAGATGTAACTCTGTGAGATGAATGAACAGAACACTAAGCAGTTGCTCAGAAAGATTCTTTACAAATTTCATCTGAGGATATTTCCTTTTTCACCATAGCCCTCTATGGGCTTCCAAATATCACTTTGCCAATTCCACAAGAACTGTCTTAGCGAAAGGCTTCTTGAGGGGAAAGCTGTAACTCTGTGAGATGATTTCACAGAACACAAAGAAGTTTCTCAGAAATCTTCCTTCTCTTTGTTATCGGAGGATATTTCCTTTGGCCCTATAGTCTTCAAAGGGATCCGAAATATCTGTTCTCAGATTCCACAGAAATGAGGCTAGAAAAGAGATCCACGAAATACAGATGTAACTCTGTGAGTGGAAGTCACACATCAAAGAGCAGTTTCTCAGGAAGCTTCTTTCTAGATTTCATCTGAGGATATTTCCTTTTTCACCATAGCCCTCTATGGGCTTCCAAATATCACTTTGCCAATTCCACAAGAACTGTCTTAGCGAAAGGCTTCTTGAGGGGAAAGCTGTAACTCTGTGATATGATTTCACAGAACACAAAGAAGTTTCTCAGAAAGCTTCCTTCTCTTTGTTATCGGAGGATATTTCCTTTGGCCCTATAGTCTTCAAAGGGATCCGAAATACCTGTTCTCACATTCCACAGAAATAAGGCTAGCAAAGAGATCCACGAAATACAGATGTAACTCTGTGAGTGGAAGTCACACATCACAGAGCAGTTTCTCAGAAAGCTTCTTTCCAGATTTCGTCTGAGGATATTTCCTTTTTCACCATAGCCCTCTATGGGCTTCCAAATATCACTTTGCCAATTCCACAAGAACTGTCTTAGCGAAAGTCTTCTTGAGTGGAAAGCTGTAACTCTGTGAGATGATTTCACAGAACACAAAGAAGTTTCTCAGAAAGCTTCTTTCTCTTTGTTGTCGGAGGATATTTCCTTTGGCCCTATAGTCTTCAAAGGGATCCGAAATATCTATTCTCAGATTCCACAGAAATAAGGCTAGCAAAGAGATCCACGAAATACAGATGTAACTCTGTGAGATGAATGAACAGAACACTAAGCAGTTTCTCAGAAAGCTTCTTTCCAGATTTCATCTGAGGATATTTCCTTTTTCACCATAGCCCTCTTTGGGCTTCCAAATATCACTTTGCCAATTCCACAAGAACTGTCTTAGCGAAAGGCTTCTTGAGGGGAAAGCTGTAACTCTGTGAGATGATTTCACAGAACAAAAAGAAGTTTCTCAGAAAGCTTCTTTCTCTTTGTTATCGGAGGATATTTCCTTTGGCCCTATAGTCTTCAAAGGGATCCGAAATATCTGTTCTCAGATTCCACAGAAATAAGGCTAGCAAAGAGATCCACGAAATACAGATGTAACTCTGTGAGTGGAAGTCACACATCACAGAGCAGTTTCTCAGAAAACTTCTTTCCAGATTCCATCTGAGGATATTTCCTTTTTCACCATAGCCCTCTATGGGCTTCCAAATATCACTTTGCCAATTCCACAAGAACTGTCTTAGCGAAAGGCTTCTTGAGGGGAAAGCTGTAACTCTGTGAGATGATTTCACAGAACACAAAGAAGTTTCTCAGAAAGCTTCCTTCTCTTTTTTATCGGAGGATATTTCCTTTGGCCCTATAGTCTTCAAAGGGATCCGAAATATCTGTTCTCAGATTCCACAGAAATAAGGCTAGCAAAGAGATCCACGAAATACAGATGTAACTCTGTGAGTGGAAGTCACACATCACAGAGCAGTTTCTCAGAAAGCTTCTTTCCAGATTTTATCTGAGGATATTTCCTTTTTCACCATAGCTCTCTATGGGCTTCCAAATATCACTTTGCCAATTCCACAAGAACTGTCTTAGCGAAAGGCTTCTTGAGTGGAAAGCTGTAACTCTGTGGGATGATTTCACAGAACACAAAGAAGTTTCTCAGAAAGCTTCTTTCTCTTTGTTATCGGAGGATATTTCCTTTGGCCCTATAGTCTTCAAAGGGATCCGAAATATTTGTTCTCAGATTCCACAGAAAGAAGGCTAGCAAAGAGATCCACGAAATAGAGATGTAACTCTATGACATGAATGAACAGAACACTAAGCAGTTTCTCAGAAAGATTCTTTCCAGATTTCATCAGAGGATATTTCCTTTTTCACCATAGCCCTCTATGGGCTTCCAAATATCACTTTGCCAATTCCACAAGAACTGTCTTAGCGAAAGGCTTCTTGAGGGGAAAGCTGTAACTCTGTGAGATGATTTCACAGAACACAAAGAAGTTTCTCAGAAATCTTCCTTCTCTTTGTTATCGGAGGATATTTCCTTTGGCCCTATAGTCTTCAAAGGGATCCGAAATATCTGTTCTCAGATTCCACAGAAATAAGGCTAGAAAAGAGATCCACGAAATACAGATGTAACTCTGTGAGTGGAAGTCACACATCACAGAGCAGTTTCTCAGGAAGATTCTTTCTAGATTTCATCTGAGGATATTTCCTTTTTCACCATAGCCCTCTATGGGCTTCCAAATATCACTTTGCCAATTCCACAAGAACTGTCTTACCGAAAGGCTTCTTGAGGGGAAAGCTGTAACTCTGTGAGATGATTTCACAGAACACAAAGAAGTTTCTCAGAAAGCTTCCTTCTCTTTGTTATGGGAGGATATTTTCTTTGGCCCTATAGTCTTCAAAGGGATCTGAAATATCTGTTCTCAGATTCCACAGAAATAAGGCTAGCAAAGAGATCCACGAAATACAGATGTAACTCTGTGAGTGGAAGTCACACATCACAGAGCAGTTTCTCAGAAAGCTTCTTTCCAGATTTTATCTGAGGATATTTCCTTTTTCACCATAGCTCTCTATGGGCTTCCAAATATCACTTTGCCAATTCCACAAGAACTGTCTTAGCGAAAGTCTTCTTGAGTGGAAAGCTGTAACTCTGTGAGATGATTTCACAGAACACAAAGAAGTTTCTCAGAAAGCTTCTTTCTCTTTGTTATCGGAGGATATTTCCTTTGGCCCTATAGTCTTCAAAGGGATCCGAAATATCTGTTCTCAGATTCCATAGAAATAAGGCTAGCAAAGAGATCCACGAAATACAGATGTAACTCTGTGAGATGAATGAACAGAACACTAAGCAGTTTCTCAGAAAGCTTCTTTCCAGATTTCATCTGAGGATATTTCCTTTTTCACCATAGCCCTCTATGGGCTTCCAAATATCACTTTGCCAATTCCACAAGAACTGTCTTAGCGAAAGGCTTGTTGAGGGGAAAGCTGTAACTCAGTGAGATGATTTCACAGAACACAAAGAAGTTTCTCAGAAAGCTTCTTTCTCTTTGTTATCGGAGAATATTTCCTTTGGCCCTAGAGTCTTCAAAGAGATCCGAAATATCTGTTCTCAGATTCCACAGAAATAAGGCTAGCAAAGAGATCCACGAAATACAGATGTAACTCTGTGAGTGGAAGCCACACATCACAGAGCAGTTTCTCAGAAAGCTTCTTTCCAGATTTCATCTGAGGATATTTCCTTTTTCACCATAGCCCTCTATGGGCTTCCAAATATCACTTTGCCAATTCCACAACAACTCTCTTAGCGAAAGGCTTCTTGAGGGGAAAGCTGTAACTCTGTGAGATGATTTCACAGAACACAAAGAAGTTTCTCAGATAGCTTCCTTCTCTTTGTTATGGGAGGATATTTCCTTTGGCCCTATAGTCTTCAAAGGGATCCGAAATATCTGTTCTCAGATTCCACAGAAATAAGGCTAGCAAAGAGATCCACGAAATACAGATGTAACTCTGTGAGTGGAAGTCACACATCACAGAGCAGTTTCTCAGAAAGCTTCTTTCCAGATTTTATCTGAGGATATTTCCTTTTTCACCATAGCTCTCTATGGGCTTCCAAATATCACTTTGCCAATTCCACAAGAACTGTCTTAGCGAAAGGCTTCTTGAGTGGAAAGCTGTAACTCTGTGAGATGATTTCACAGAACACAAAGAAGTTTCTCAGAAAGCTTCTTTCTCTTTGTTATCGGAGGATATTTCCTTTGGCCCTATAGTCTTCAAAGGGATCCGAAATATTTGTTCTCAGATTCCACAGAAAGAAGGCTAGCAAAGAGATCCACGAAATACAGATGTAACTCTGTGAGATGAATGAACAGAACACTAAGCAGTTTCTCAGAAAGATTCTTTACAGATTTCATCTGAGGATATTTCCTTTTTCACCATAGCCCTCTATGGGCTTCCAAATATCACTTTGCCAATTCCACAAGAACTGTCTTAGCGAAAGGCTTCTTGAGGGGAAAGCTGTAACTCTGTGAGATGATTTCACAGAACACAAAGAAGTTTCTCAGAAATCTTCCTTCTCTTTGTTATCGGAGGATATTTCCTTTGGCCCTATAGTCTTCAAGGGATCCGAAATATCTGTTCTCAGATTCCACAGAAATAAGGCTAGAAAAGAGATCCACGAAATACCGATGTAACTCTGTGAGTGGAAGTCACACATCACAGAGCAATTTCTCAGGAAGCTTCTTTCTAGATTTCATCTGAGGATATTTCCTTTTTCACCATAGCCCTCTATGGGCTTCCAAATATCACTTTGCCAATTCCACAAGAACTGTCTTAGCGAAAGGCTTCTTGAGGGGAAAGCTGTAACTCTGTGAGATGATTTCACAGAACACAAAGAAGTTTCTCAGAAAGCTTCCTTCTCTTTTTTATCGGAGGATATTTCCTTTGGCCCTATAGTCTTCAAAGGGATCCGAAATATCTGTTCTCAGATTCCACAGAAATAAGGCTAGCAAAGAGATCCACGAAATACAGATGTAACTCTGTGAGTGGAAGTCACACATCACAGAGCAGTTTCTCAGAAAGCTTCTTTCCAGATTTTATCTGAGGATATTTCCTTTTTCACCATAGCTCTCTATGGGCTTCCAAATATCACTTTGCCAATTCCACAAGAACTGTCTTAGCGAAAGGCTTCTTGAGTGGAAAGCTGTAACTCTGTGGGATGATTTCACAGAACACAAAGAAGTTTCTCAGAAAGCTTCTTTCTCTTTGTTATCGGAGGATATTTCCTTTGGCCCTATAGTCTTCAAAGGGATCCGAAATATTTGTTCTCAGATTCCACAGAAAGAAGGCTAGCAAAGAGATCCACGAAATAGAGATGTAACTCTATGACATGAATGAACAGAACACTAAGCAGTTTCTCAGAAAGATTCTTTCCAGATTTCATCAGAGGATATTTCCTTTTTCACCATAGCCCTCTATGGGCTTCCAAATATCACTTTGCCAATTCCACAAGAACTGTCTTAGCGAAAGGCTTCTTGAGGGGAAAGCTGTAACTCTGTGAGATGATTTCACAGAACACAAAGAAGTTTCTCAGAAATCTTCCTTCTCTTTGTTATCGGAGGATATTTCCTTTGGCCCTATAGTCTTCAAAGGGATCCGAAATATCTGTTCTCAGATTCCACAGAAATAAGGCTAGAAAAGAGATCCACGAAATACAGATGTAACTCTGTGAGTGGAAGTCACACATCACAGAGCAGTTTCTCAGGAAGATTCTTTCTAGATTTCATCTGAGGATATTTCCTTTTTCACCATAGCCCTCTATGGGCTTCCAAATATCACTTTGCCAATTCCACAAGAACTGTCTTACCGAAAGGCTTCTTGAGGGGAAAGCTGTAACTCTGTGAGATGATTTCACAGAACACAAAGAAGTTTCTCAGAAAGCTTCCTTCTCTTTGTTATGGGAGGATATTTTCTTTGGCCCTATAGTCTTCAAAGGGATCTGAAATATCTGTTCTCAGATTCCACAGAAATAAGGCTAGCAAAGAGATCCACGAAATACAGATGTAACTCTGTGAGTGGAAGTCACACATCACAGAGCAGTTTCTCAGAAAGCTTCTTTCCAGATTTTATCTGAGGATATTTCCTTTTTCACCATAGCTCTCTATGGGCTTCCAAATATCACTTTGCCAATTCCACAAGAACTGTCTTAGCGAAAGTCTTCTTGAGTGGAAAGCTGTAACTCTGTGAGATGATTTCACAGAACACAAAGAAGTTTCTCAGAAAGCTTCTTTCTCTTTGTTATCGGAGGATATTTCCTTTGGCCCTATAGTCTTCAAAGGGATCCGAAATATCTGTTCTCAGATTCCATAGAAATAAGGCTAGCAAAGAGATCCACGAAATACAGATGTAACTCTGTGAGATGAATGAACAGAACACTAAGCAGTTTCTCAGAAAGCTTCTTTCCAGATTTCATCTGAGGATATTTCCTTTTTCACCATAGCCCTCTATGGGCTTCCAAATATCACTTTGCCAATTCCACAAGAACTGTCTTAGCGAAAGGCTTGTTGAGGGGAAAGCTGTAACTCTGTGAGATGATTTCACAGAACACAAAGAAGTTTCTCAGAAAGCTTCTTTCTCTTTGTTATCGGAGAATATTTCCTTTGGCCCTAGAGTCTTCAAAGGGATTCGAAATATCTGTTCTCAGATTCCACAGAAATAAGGCTAGCAAAGAGATCCACGAAATACAGATGTAACTCTGTGAGTGGAAGCCACACATCACAGAGCAGTTTCTCAGAAAGCTTCTTTCCAGATTTCATCTGAGGATATTTCCTTTTTCACCATAGCCCTCTATGGGCTTCCAAATATCACTTTGCCAATTCCACAACAACTCTCTTAGCGAAAGGCTTCTTGAGGGGAAAGCTGTAACTCTGTGAGATGATTTCACAGAACACAAAGAAGTTTCTCAGATAGCTTCCTTCTCTTTGTTATGGGAGGATATTTCCTTTGGCCCTATAGTCTTCAAAGGGATCCGAAATATCTGTTCTCAGATTCCACAGAAATAAGGCTAGCAAAGAGATCCACGAAATACAGATGTAACTCTGTGAGTGGAAGTCACACATCACAGAGCAGTTTCTCAGAAAGCTTCTTTCCAGATTTTATCTGAGGATATTTCCTTTTTCACCATAGCTCTCTATGGGCTTCCAAATATCACTTTGCCAATTCCACAAGAACTGTCTTAGCGAAAGGCTTCTTGAGTGGAAAGCTGTAACTCTGTGAGATGATTTCACAGAACACAAAGAAGTTTCTCAGAAAGCTTCTTTCTCTTTGTTATCGGAGGATATTTCCTTTGGCCCTATAGTCTTCAAAGGGATCCGAAATATTTGTTCTCAGATTCCACAGAAAGAAGGCTAGCAAAGAGATCCACGAAATACAGATGTAACTCTGTGAGATGAATGAACAGAACACTAAGCAGTTTCTCAGAAAGATTCTTTACAGATTTCATCTGAGGATATTTCCTTTTTCACCATAGCCCTCTATGGGCTTCCAAATATCACTTTGCCAATTCCACAAGAACTGTCTTAGCGAAAGGCTTCTTGAGGGGAAAGCTGTAACTCTGTGAGATGATTTCACAGAACACAAAGAAGTTTCTCAGAAATCTTCCTTCTCTTTGTTATCGGAGGATATTTCCTTTGGCCCTATAGTCTTCAAGGGATCCGAAATATCTGTTCTCAGATTCCACAGAAATAAGGCTAGCAAAGAGATCCACGAAATACAGATGTAACTCTGTGAGTGGAAGTCACACATCACAGAGCAGTTTCTCAGGAAGCTTCTTTCTAGATTTCATCTGAGGATATTTCCTTTTTCACCATAGCCCTCTATGGGCTTCCAAATATCACTTTGCCAATTCCACAAGAACTGTCTTAGCGAAAGGCTTCTTGAGGGGAAAGCTGTAACTCTGTGAGATTATTTCACAGAACACAAAGAAGTTTCTCAGAAAGCTTCCTCTCTTTGTTATCGGAGGATATTTCCTTTGGCCCTATAGTCTTCAAAGGGATCCGAAATACCTGTTCTCACATTCCACAGAAATAAGGCTAGCAAAGAGATCCACGAAATACAGATGTAACTCTGTGAGTGGAAGTAACACATCACAGAGCAGTTTCTCAGAAAGCTTCTTTCCAGATTTCGTCTGAGGATATTTCCTTTTTCACCATAGCCCTCTATGGGCTTCCAAATATCACTTTGCCAATTCCACAAGAACTGTCTTAGCGAAAGTCTTCTTGAGTGGAAAGCTGTAACTCTGTGAGATGATTTCACAGAACACAAAGAAGTTTCTCAGAAAGCTTCTTTCTCTTTGTTGTCGGAGGATATTTCCTTTGGCCCTATAGTCTTCAAAGGGATCCGAAATATCTATTCTCAGATTCCACAGAAATAAGGCTAGCAAAGAGATCCACGAAATACAGATGTAACTCTGTGAGATGAATGAACAGAACACTAAGCAGTTTCTCAGAAAGCTTCTTTCCAGATTTCATCTGAGGATATTTCCTTTTTCACCATAGCCCTCTTTGGGCTTCCAAATATCACTTTGCCAATTCCACAAGAACTGTCTTAGCGAAAGGCTTCTTGAGGGGAAAGCTGTAACTCTGTGAGATGATTTCACAGAACAAAAAGAAGTTTCTCAGAAAGCTTCTTTCTCTTTGTTATCGGAGGATATTTCCTTTGGCCCTATAGTCTTCAAAGGGATCCGAAATATCTGTTCTCAGATTCCACAGAAATAAGGCTAGCAAAGAGATCCACGAAATACAGATGTAACTCTGTGAGTGGAAGTCACACATCACAGAGCAGTTTCTCAGAAAGCTTCTTTCCAGATTTCATCTGAGGATATTTCCTTTTTCACCATAGCCCTCTATGGGCTTCCAAATATCACTTTGCCAATTCCACAAGAACTGTCTTAGCGAAAGGCTTCTTGAGGGGAAAGCTGTAACTCTGTGAGATGATTTCACAGAACACAAAGAAGTTTCTCAGAAAGCTTCCTTCTCTTTTTTATCGGAGGATATTTCCTTTGGCCCTATAGTCTTCAAAGGGATCCGAAATACCTGTTCTCAGATTCCACAGAAATAAGGCTAGCAAAGAGATCCACGAAATACATATGTAACTCTGTGAGTGGAAGTCACACATCACAGAGCAGTTTCTCAGAAAGCTTCTTTCCAGATTTTATCTGAGGATATTTCCTTTTTCACCATAGCCCTCTATGGGCTTCCAAATATCACTTTGCCAATTCCACAAGAACTGTCTTAGCGAAAGGCTTCTTGAGGGGAAAGCTGTAACTCTGTGAGATGATTTCACAGAACACAAAGAAGTTTCTCAGAAAGCTTCTTTCTCTTTGTTATCGGAGGATATTTCCTTTGGCCCTATAGTCTTCAAAGGGATCCGAAATATTTGTTCTCAGATTCCACAGAAAGAAGGCTAGCAAAGAGATCCACGAAATAGAGATGTAACTCTGTGAGATGAATGAACAGAACACTAAGCAGTTTCTCAGAAAGATTCTTTCCAGATTTCATCTGAGGATATTTCCTTTTTCACCATAGCCCTCTATGGGCTTCCAAATATCACTTTGCCAATTCCACAAGAACTGTCTTAGCGAAAGGCTTCTTGAGGGGAAAGCTGTAACTCTGTGAGATGATTTCACAGAACACAAAGAAGTTTCTCAGAAATCTTCCTTCTCTTTGTTATCGGAGGATATTTCCTTTGGCCCTATAGTCTTCAAAGGGATCCGAAATATCTGTTCTCAGATTCCACAGAAATAAGGCTAGCAAAGAGATCCACGAAATACAGATGTAACTCTGTGAGTGGAAGTCACACATCACAGAGCAGTTTCTCAGGAAGCTTCTTTCTAGATTTCATCTGAGGATATTTCCTTTTTCACCATAGCCCTCTATGGGCCTCCAAATATCACTTTTCCAATTCCACAAGAACTGTCTTAGCGAAAGGCTTCTTGAGGGGAAAGCTGTAACTCTGTGAGATGATTTCACAGAACACAAAGAAGTTTCTCAGAAAGCTTCTTTCTCTTTGTTATCGCAGGATATTTTCTTTGGTCCTATAGTCTTCAAAGGGATCCGAAATATCTGTTCTCAGATTCCACAGAAATAAGGCTAGCAAAGAGATCCACGAAATACAGATATAACTCTGTGAGATGAATCAACAGAACACTAAGCAGTTTCTCAGAAATCTTCTTTCCAGATTTCATCTGAGGATATTTCCTTCTTCACCATAGCCCTCTATGGGCTTCCAAATATCACTTTGCCAATTCCACAAGAACTGTCTTACCGAAAGGCTTCTTGAGGGGAAAGTTGTAACTCTGTGAGATGATTTCACAGAACAAAGAGAAGTTTCTCAGAAAGCTTCTTTCTCTTTGTTATCGGAGGATATTTCCTTTGGCCCTATAGTCTTCAAAGGGATCCGATATATCTGTTCTCAGATTCCACAGAAATAAGGCTAGCAAAGAGATCCACGAAATACAGATGTAA
This sequence comes from Macaca nemestrina, assembly GCF_043159975.1. Lineage (NCBI taxonomy): Eukaryota > Metazoa > Chordata > Mammalia > Primates > Cercopithecidae > Macaca > Macaca nemestrina. The sequence continues at coordinate 107,863,516 of NC_092132.1, forward strand.
CTCTGTGAGTGGAAGTCACACATCACAGAGCAGTTTCTCAGAAAGCTTCTTTCCAGATTTCATCTGAGGATATTTCCTTTTTCACCATAGCCCTCTATGGGCTTCCAAATATCACTTTGCCAATTCCACAAGAACTGTCTTAGCGAAAGGCTTCTTGAGGGGAAAGCTGTAACTCTGTGAGATGATTTCACAGAACACAAAGAAGTTTCTGAGAAAGCTTCCTTCTCTTTGTTATCGGAGGATATTTCCTTTGGCCCTATAGTCTTCAAAGGGATCCGAAATACCTGTTCTCACATTCCACAGAAATAAGGCTAGCAAAGAGATCCACGAAATACAGATGTAACTCTGTGAGTGGAAGTCACATATCACAGAGCTGTTTCTCAGAAAGCTTCTTTCCAGATTTCGTCTGAGGATATTTCCTTTTTCACCATAGCCCTCTATGGGCTTCCAAATATCACTTTGCCAATTCCACAAGAACTGTCTTAGCGAAAGTCTTCTTGAGTGGAAAGCTGTAACTCTGTGAGATGATTTCACAGAACACAAAGAAGTTTCTCAGAAAGCTTCTTTCTCTTTGTTATCGGAGGATATTTCCTTTGGCCCTATAGTCTTCAAAGGGATCCGAAATATCTATTCTCAGATTCCACAGAAATAAGGCTAGCAAAGAGATCCACGAAATACAGATGTAACTCTGTGAGTGGAAGTCACACATCACAGAGCAGTTTCTCAGAAAGCTTCTTTCCAGATTTCATCTGAGGATATTTCCTTTTTCACCATAGCCCTCTTTGGGCTTCCAAATATCACTTTGCCAATTCCACAAGAACTGTCTTAGCGAAAGGCTTCTTGAGGGGAAAGCTGTAACTCTGTGAGATGATTTCACAGAACAAAAAAAAGTTTCTCAGAAAGCTTCTTTCTCTTTGTTATCGGAGGATGTTTCCTTTGGCCCTATAGTCTTCAAAGGGATCCGAAATATCTGTTCTCAGATTCCACAGAAATAAGGCTAGCAAAGAGATCCACGAAATACCGATGTAACTCTGTGAGTGGAAGTCACACATCACAGAGCAGTTTCTCAGAAAGCTTCTTTCCCGATTTCATCTGAGGATATTTCCTTTTTCACCATAGCCCTCTATGGGCTTCCAAATATCACTTTGCCAATTACACAAGAACTGTCTTATTGAAAGGCTTCTTGAGGGGAAAGCTGTAACTCTGTGAGATGATTTCACAGAACACAAAGAAGTTTCTCAGAAAGCTTCTTTCTCTTTGTTATCGCAGGATATTTCCTTTGGCCCTATAGTCTTCAAAGGGATCCGAAATATCTGTTCTCACATTCCACAGAAATAAGACTAGCAAAGAGATCCACGAAATACAGATGTAACTCTGTGAGTGGAAGTCACACATCACAGAGCAGTTTCTCAGAAAGCTTCTTTCCAGATTTCGTCTGAGGATATTTCCTTTTTCACCATAGCCCTCTACGGGCTTCCAAATATCACTTTGCCAATTCCACAAGAACTGTCTTGGCGAAGGTCTTCTTGAGTGGAAAGCTGTAACTCTGTGAGATGATTTCACAGAACACAAAGAAGTTTCTCAGAAAGCTTCTTTCTCTTTGTTATCGGAGGATATTTACTTTGGCCCTATAGTCTTCAAAGGGATCCGAAATATCTATTCTCAGATTCCACAGAAATAAGGCTAGCAAAGAGATCCACGAAATACAGATGTAACTCTGTGAGATGAATGAACAGAACACTAAGCAGTTTCTCAGAAAGCTTCTTTCCAGATTTCATCTGAGGATATTTCCTTTTTCACCATAGCCCTCTTTGGGCTTCCAAATATCACTTTGTCAATTCCACAAGAACTGTCTTAGCGAAAGGCTTCTTGAGGGGAAAGCTGTAACTCTGTGAGATGATTTCACATAACACAAAGAAGTTTCTCAGAAAGATTCTTTCTCTTTGTTATCAGAGGATATTTCCTTTGGCCCTATAGTCTTCAAAGGGATCCGAAATATCTGTTCTCAGATTCCCCAGAAATAAGGCTAGCAAAGAGATCCACGAAATACAGATGTAACTCTGTGAGTGGAAGTCACACATCACAGAGCAGTTTCTCAGAAAGCTTCTTTCCAGATTTCATCTGAGGATATTTCCTTTTTCACCATAGCCCTCTTTGGGCTTCCAAATATCACTTTGCCAATTCCACAAGAACTGTCTTAGCGAAAGGCTTCTTGAGGGGAAAGCTGTAACTCTGTGAGATGATTTCACAGAACAAAAAGAAGTTTCTCAGAAAGCTTCTTTCTCTTTGTTATCGGAGGATATTTCCTTTGGCCCTATAGTCTTCAAAGGGATCCGAAATATCTGTTCTCAGATTCCACAGAAATAAGGCTAGAAAAGAGATCCACGAAATACCGATGTAACTCTGTGAGTGAAAGTCACACATCACAGAGCAGTTTCTCAGAAAGCTTCTTTCCCGATTTCATCTGAGGATATTTCCTTTTTCACCATAGCCCTCTATGGGCTTCCAAATATCACTTTGCCAATTACACAAGAACTGTCTTATCGAAAGGCTTCTTGAGGGGAAAGCTGTAACTCTGTGAGATGATTTCACAGAACACAAAGAAGTTTCTCAGAAAGCTTCTTTCTCTTTGTTATCACAGGATATTTCCTTTGGCCCTATAGTCTTCAAAGGGATCCGAAATATCTGTTCTCAGATTCCACATAAATAAGACTAGCAAAGAGATCCACGAAATACCGATGTAACTCTGTGAGATGAATGAACAGAACACTAAGCAGTTTCTCAGAAAGCTTTTTTCCAGATTTCATCTGAGGATGTTTCCTTCTTCACCATAGCCCTCTATGGGCTTCCAAATATCACTTTGCCAATTCCACAAGAACTGTCTTAGCGAAAGGCTTCTTGAGGGGAAAGCTGTAACTCTGTGAGATGATTTCACAGAACACAAAGAAGTTTCTCAGAAAGCTTCTTTCTCTTTGTTATCAGAGGATATTTCCTTTGGCCCTATAGTCTTCAAAGGGATCCGAAATATCTGTTCTCAGATTCCACAGAAATAAGGCTAGCAAAGAGATCCACGAAATACAGATGTAACTCTGTGGGTGGAAGTCACACATCACAGAGCAGTTTCTCAGAAAGCTTCTTTCCAGATTTCTTCTGAGGATATTTCCTTTTTCACCATAGCCCTCTACGGGCTTCCAAATATCACTTTGCCAATTCCACAAGAACTGTCTTGGCGAAAGTCTTCTTGAGTGGAAAGCTGTAACTCTGTGAGATGATTTCACAGAACACAAAGAAATTTCTCAGAAAGCTTCTTTCTCTTTGTTATCGGAGGATATTTCCTTTGGCCCTATAGTCTTCAAAGGGATCCGAAATATCTATTCTCAGATTCCACAAAAATAAGGCTAACAAAGAGATCCACGAAATACAGATGTAACTCTGTGAGATGAATGAACAGAACACTAAGGAGTTTCTCAGAAAGCTTCTTTCCAGATTTCATCTGAGGATATTTCCTTTTTCACCATAGCCCTCTATGGGCTTCCAAATATCACTTTGCCAATTCCACAAGAACTGTCTTAGCGAAAGGCTTCTTGAGGGGAAAGCTGTAACTCCGTGAGATGATTTCACAGAACACAAAGAAGTTTCTCAGAAAGCTTCTTTCTCTTTGTTATGGGAGGATATTTCCTTTGGCCCTATAGTCTTCAAAGGGATCCGAAATATCTGTTCTCAGATTCCACAGAAATAAGGGTAGCAAAGAGATCCACTAAATACAGATGTAACTCTGTGAGTGGAAGTCACACATCACAGAGCAGTTTCTCAGAAAGCTTCTTTCCAGATTTCATCTGAGGATATTTCCTTTTTCACCACAGCCCTCTATGGGCTTCCAAATATCACTTTGCCAATTCCACAAGAACTGTCTTATCGAAAGGCTTCTTGAGGGGAAAGCTGTAACTCTGTGAGATGATTTCACAGAACACAAAGAAGTTTCTCAGAAAGCTTCTTTCTCTTTTTTATCGCAGGATATTTCCTTTGGCCCTATAGTCTTCAAAGGGATCCGAAATAACTGTTCTCAGATTCCACAGAAATAAGGCTAGCAAAGAGATCCACGAAATACAGATGTAACTCTGTGAGTGGAAGTCACACATCACAGAGCAGTTTCTCAGAAAGCTTCTTTCCAGATTTTATCTGAGGATATTTCCTTTTTCACCATAGCTCTCTATGGGCTTCCAAATATCACTTTGCCAATTCCACAAGAACTGTCTTAGCGAAAGGCTTCTTGAGTGGAAAGCTGTAACTCTGTGAGATGATTTCACAGAACACAAAGAAGTTTCTCAGAAAGCTTCCTTCTCTTTGTTATCGGAGGATATTTCCTTTGGCCCTATAGTCTTCAAAGGGATCGGAAATATCTGTTCTCAGATTCCACAGAAATAAGGCTAGCAAAGAGATAAACGAAATACAGATATAACTCTGTGAGATGAATGAACAGAACACTAAGCAGTTTCTCAGAAATCTTCTTTCCAGATTTCATCTGAGGATATTTCCTTTTTCACCATAGCCCTCTATGGGCTTCCAAATATCACTTTGCCAATTCCACAAGAACTGTCTTAGCGAAAGGCTTCTTGAGGGGAAAGCTGTAACTCTGTGAGATGATTTCACAGAACACAAAGAAGTTTCTCAGAAAGCTTCCTTCTCTTTGTTATCGGAGGATATTTCCTTTGGCCCTATAGTCTTCAAAGGGATCCGAAATACCTGTTCTCACATTCCACAGAAATAAGGCTAGCAAAGAGATCCACTAAATACAGATGTAACTCTGTGAGTGGAAGTCACACATCACAGAGCAGTTTCTCAGAAAGCTTCTTTCCAGATTTCATCTGAGGATATTTCCTTTTTCACCATAGCCCTCTATGGGCTTCCAAATATCACTTTGCCAATTCCACAAGAACTGTCTTATCGAAAGGCTTCTTGAGGGGAAAGCTGTAACTCTGTGAGATGATTTCACAGAACACAAAGAAGTTTCTCAGAAAGCTTCTTTCTCTTTGTTATCACAGGATATTTCCTTTGGCCCTATAGTCTTCAAAGGGATCCGAAATACCTGTTCTCAGATTCCACAGAAATAAGGCTAGCAAAGAGATCCACGAAATACAGATGTAACTCTGTGAGATGAATGAACAGAACACTAAGCAGTTTCTCAGAAATCTTTCCAGATTCCATCTGAGGATATTTCCTTTTTCACCATAGCCCTCTATGGGCTTCCAAATATCACTTTGCCAATTACACAAGAACTGTCTTAGCGAAAGGCTTCTTGAGGGGAACGCTGTAACTCTGTGAGATGATTTCACAGAACACAAAGAAGTTTCTCAGAAAGCTTCCTTCTCTTTGTTATCGGAGGATATTTCCTTTGGCCCTATAGTCTTCAAAGGGAACCGAAATACCTGTTCTCAGATTCCACAGAAATAAGGCTAGCAAAGAGATCCACGAAATACACATGTAACTCTGTGAGTGGAAGTCACACATCACAGAGCAGTTTCTCAGAAAGCTTCTTTCCAGATTTCATCTGAGGATATTTCCTCTTTCACCATAGCCCTCTATGGGCTTCCAAATATCACTTTGCCAATTCCACAAGAACTGTCTTAGCGAAAGTCTTCTTGAGTGGAAAGCTGTAACTCTGTGAGATGATTTCACAGAACACAAAGAAGTTTCTCAGAAAGCTTCTTTCCCTTTGTTATCGGAGGATATTTCCTTTGGCCCTATAGTCTTCAAAGGGAACCGAAATATCTGTTCTCAGATTCCACAGAAATAAGACTAGCAAAGAGATCCACGAAATACCGAAGTAACTCTGTGAGATGAATGAACAGAACACTAAGCAGTTTCTCAGAAAGCTTCTTTCCAGATTTCATCTGAGGATGTTTCCTTTTTCACCATAGCCCTCTATGGGCTTCCAAATATCACTTTGCCAATTCCACAAGAACTGTCTTAGCGAAAGGCTTCTTGAGGGGAAAGCTGTAACTCTGTGAGATGATTTCACAGAACACAAAGAGGTTTCTCAGAAAGCTTCTTTCTCTTTGTTATCAGAGGATATTTCCTTTGGCCCTATAGTCTTCAAAGGGATCCGAAATATCTGTTCTCAGATTCCACAGAAATAAGGCTAGCAAAGAGAACCACGAAATACAGATGTAACTCTGTGAGTGGAAGTCACACGTCACAGAGCAGTTTCTCAGAAAGCTTCTTTCCAGATTTTATCTGAGGATATTTCCTTTTTCACCATAGCTCTCTATGGGCTTCCAAATATCACTTTGCCAATTCCACAAGAACTGTCTTAGCGAAAGGCTTCTTGAGGGGAATGCTGTAACTCTGTGAGTTGATTTCACAGAACACAAAGAAGTTTCTCAGAAAGCTTCTTTCTCTTTGTTATCGGAGGATATTTCCTTTGGCCCTAGAGTCTACAAAGGGATCCGAAATATCTGTTTTCAGATTCCACAGAAATAAGGCTAGCAAAGAGATCCACGAAATACAGATGTAACTCTGTGAGTGGAAGTCACACATCACAGAGTAATTTCTCAGAAAACTTCTTTCCAGATTTCATCTGAGGATATTTCCTTTTTCACCATAGCCCTCTATGGGCTTCCAAATATCACTTTGCCAATTCCACAAGAACTGGCTTACCGAAAAGCTTCTTGAGGGGAAAGCTGTAACTCTGTGAGATGATTTCACAGAACACAAAGAAGTTTCTCAGAAAGCTTCTTTCTCTTTGTTATCGGAGGATATTTCCTTTGGCCCTATAGTCTTCAAAGGGATCCGAAATATCTGTTCTAGATTCCACAGAAATAAGGCTAGCAAAGAGATCCACGAAATACAGATGTAACTCTATGACATGAATGAACAGAACACTAAGCAGTTTCTTAGAAAGCTTCTTTCCAGATTTCATCTGAGGATATTTCCTTTTTCACCATAGCCCTCTATGGGCTTCCAAATATAACTTTGCCAATTCCACAAGAATTGTCTTAGCGAAAGGCTTCTTGAGGGGAAAGCTGTAACTCTGTGAGATGATTTCACTGAACACAAAGAAGTTTCTCAGAAAGCTTCCTTCTTTTTGTTATCGGAGGATATTTCCTTTGGCCCTATAGTCTTCAAAGGGATCCGAAATATCTGTTCTCAGATTCCACAGAAATAAGGCTAGCAAAGAGATCCACGAAATACAGATGTAACTCTGTGAGTGGAAGTCATACATCACAGAGCAGTTTCTCAGAAAGCTTCTTTCCAGATTTCATCTGAGGATATTTCCTTTTTCACCATAGCCCTCTATGGGCTTCCAAATATCACTTTGCCAATTCCACAAGAACTGTCTTAGCGAAAGGCTTCTTGAGGTGAAAGCTGTAACTCTGTGAGATGATTTCACAGAACACAAAGAAGTTTCTCAGAAAGCTTCCTTCTCTTTGTTATGGGAGGATATTTCCTTTGGCCCTATAGTCTTCAAAGGGATCCGAAATATCTGTTCTCAGATTCCACAGAAATAAGGCTAGCAAAGAGATCCACGAAATACAGATGTAACTCTGTGAGATGAATGAAAAGAACACTAAGGAGTTTCTCAGAAAGCTTCTTTCCAGATTTCATCTGAAGATATTTCCTTTTTCACCATAGCCCTCTATGGGCTTCCAAATATCACTTTGCCAATTCCACAAGAACTGTCTTAGCGAAAGGCTTCTTGAGGGGAAAGGTGTAACTCCGTGAGCTGATTTCACAGAGCACAAAGAAGTTTCTCAGAAAGCTTCCTTCTCTTTGTTATCGGAGGATATTTCCTTTGGCCCTATAGTCTTCAAAGGGATCCGAAATATCTGTTCTCAGATTCCACAGAAATAAGGCTAGCAAAGAGATCCACGAAATACAGATGTAACTCTGTGAGTGGAAGTCACACATCACAGAGCAGTTTCTCAGAAAGCTTCTTTCCAGATTTCATCTGAGGATATTTCCTTTTTCACCATAGCCCTCTATGGGCTTCCAAATATCACTTTGCCAATTCCACAAGAACTGTCTTATCGAAAGGCTTCTTGAGGGGAAAGCTGTAACTCTGTGAGATGATTTCACAGAACACAAAGAAGTTTCTCAGAAAGCTTCTTTCTCTTTGTTATCGCAGGATATTTCCTTTGGCCCTATAGTCTTCAAAGGGAACCGAAATATCTGTTCTCAGATTCCACAGAAATAAGACTAGCAAAGAGATCCACGAAATACCGAAGTAACTCTGTGAGATGAATGAACAGAACACTAAGCAGTTTCTCAGAAAGCTTCTTTCCAGATTTCATCTGAGGATGTTTCCTTTTTCACCATAGCCCTCTATGGGCTTCCAAATATCACTTTGCCAATTCCACAAGAACTGTCTTAGCGAAAGGCTTCTTGAGGGGAAAGCTGTAACTCTGTGAGATGATTTCACAGAACACAAAGAGGTTTCTCAGAAAGCTTCTTTCTCTTTGTTATCAGAGGATATTTCCTTTGGCCCTATAGTCTTCAAAGGGATCCGAAATATCTGTTCTCAGATTCCACAGAAATAAGGCTAGCAAAGAGAACCACGAAATACAGATGTAACTCTGTGAGTGGAAGTCACACGTCACAGAGCAGTTTCTCAGAAAGCTTCTTTCCAGATTTTATCTGAGGATATTTCCTTTTTCACCATAGCTCTCTATGGGCTTCCAAATATCACTTTGCCAATTCCACAAGAACTGTCTTAGCGAAAGGCTTCTTGAGGGGAATGCTGTAACTCTGTGAGTTGATTTCACAGAACACAAAGAAGTTTCTCAGAAAGCTTCTTTCTCTTTGTTACCGGAGGATATTTCCTTTGGCCCTAGAGTCTACAAAGGGATCCGAAATATCTGTTTTCAGATTCCACAGAAATAAGGCTAGCAAAGAGATCCACGAAATACAGATGTAACTCTGTGAGTGGAAGTCACACATCACAGAGTAATTTCTCAGAAAACTTCTTTCCAGATTTCATCTGAGGATATTTCCTTTTTCACCATAGCCCTCTATGGGCTTCCAAATATCACTTTGCCAATTCCACAAGAACTGGCTTACCGAAAAGCTTCTTGAGGGGAAAGCTGTAACTCTGTGAGATGATTTCACAGAACACAAAGAAGTTTCTCAGAAAGCTTCTTTCTCTTTGTTATCGGAGGATATTTCCTTTGGCCCTATAGTCTTCAAAGGGATCCGAAATATCTGTTCTAGATTCCACAGAAATAAGGCTAGCAAAGAGATCCACGAAATACAGATGTAACTCTATGACATGAATGAACAGAACACTAAGCAGTTTCTTAGAAAGCTTCTTTCCAGATTTCATCTGAGGATATTTCCTTTTTCACCATAGCCCTCTATGGGCTTCCAAATATAACTTTGCCAATTCCACAAGAATTGTCTTAGCGAAAGGCTTCTTGAGGGGAAAGCTGTAACTCTGTGAGATGATTTCACTGAACACAAAGAAGTTTCTCAGAAAGCTTCCTTCTTTTTGTTATCGGAGGATATTTCCTTTGGCCCTATAGTCTTCAAAGGGATCCGAAATATCTGTTCTCAGATTCCACAGAAATAAGGCTAGCAAAGAGATCCACGAAATACAGATGTAACTCTGTGAGTGGAAGTCATACATCACAGAGCAGTTTCTCAGAAAGCTTCTTTCCAGATTTCATCTGAGGATATTTCCTTTTTCACCATAGCCCTCTATGGGCTTCCAAATATCACTTTGCCAATTCCACAAGAACTGTCTTAGCGAAAGGCTTCTTGAGGTGAAAGCTGTAACTCTGTGAGATGATTTCACAGAACACAAAGAAGTTTCTCAGAAAGCTTCCTTCTCTTTGTTATGGGAGGATATTTCCTTTGGCCCTATAGTCTTCAAAGGGATCCGAAATATCTGTTCTCAGATTCCACAGAAATAAGGCTAGCAAAGAGATCCACGATATACAGATGTAACTCTGTGAGTTTAAGTCACACATCACAGAGCAGTTTCTCAGAAAGCTTCTTTCCAGATTTTATCTGAGGATATTTCCTTTTTCACCATAGCTCTCTATGGGCTTCCAAATATCACTTTGCCAATTCCACAAGAACTGTCTTAGCGAAAGGCTTCTTGAGGGGAAAGCTGTAACTCTGTGAGATGATTTCACAGAACACAAAGAAGTTTCTCAGAAAGCTTCTTTCTCTTTGTTATCGGAGGATATTTCCTTTGGCCCTGTAGTCTTCAAAGGGATCCGAAATATCTGTTCTCAGATTCCACAGAAATAAGGCTAGCAAAGAGATCCACGAAATAGAGATGTAACTCTGTGAGATGAATGAACAGAACACTAAGCAGTTTCTCAGAAAGCTTCTTTCCAGATTTCATCTGAGGATATTTCCTTTTTCACCATAGCCCTCTATGGGCTTCCAAATATCACTTTGCCAATTCCACAAGAACTGTCTTAGCGAAAGGCTTCTTGAGGGGAAAGCTCTAACTCTGTGAGATGATTTCACAGAACAAAAAGAAGTTTCTCAGAAAGCTTCTTTCTCTTTGTTATCAGAGGATATTTCCTTTGGCCCTATAGTCTTCAAAGGGATCCGAAATATCTGTTCTCACATTCCACAGAAATAAGGCTAGCTAAGAGATCCACGAAATACAGATGTAACTCTGTGAGTGGAAGTCACACATCACAGAGCAGTTTCTCAGAAAGCTTCTTTCCAGATTTCATCTGAGGATATTTCCTTTTTCACCATAGCCCTCTATGGGCTTCCAAATATCACTATGCCAATTCCACAAGAACTGTCTTAGCGAAAGGCTTCTTGAGGGGAAAGCTGTAACTCTGTGAGATGATTTCACAGAACACAAAGAAGTTTCTCACAAAGCTTCTTTCTCTTTGTTATCGGAGGATATTTCCTTTGGCCCTATAGTCTTCAAAGGGATCCGAAATATCTGTTCTCAGATTCCACAGAAATAAGGCTAGCAAAGAGATCCACGAAATACGGATGTAACTCTGTGAGATGAATGAACAGAACACTAAGCAGTTTCTCAGAAATCTTCTTTCCAGATTTCATCTGAGGATATTTCCTTCTTCACCATAGCCCTCTATGGGCTTCCAAATATCACTTTGCCAATTCCACAAGAACTGTCTTAGCGAAAGGCTTCTTGAGGGGAAAGCTCTAACTCTGTGAGATGATTTCACAGAACAAAAAGAAGTTTCTCAGAAAGCTTCTTTCTCTTTGTTATCAGAGGATATTTCCTTTGGCCCTATAGTCTTCAAAGGGATCCGAAATATCTGTTCTCAGATTCCACAGAAATAAGGCTAGCAAAGAGATCCACGAAATACAGATGTAACTCTGTGAGTGGAAGTCACACATCACAGAGCAGTTTCTCAGAAAGCTTCTTTCCAGATTTCATCTGAGGATATTTCCTTTTTCACCATAGCCCTCTATGGGCTTCCAAATATCACTTTGCCAATTCCACAAGAACTGTCTTAGCGAAAGGCTTCTTGAGGGGAAAGCTGTAACTCTGTGAGATGATTTCACAGGACACAAAGAAGTTTCTCAGAAAGCTTCCTTCTCTTTGTTATCGGAGGATATTTCCTTTGGCCCTATAGTCTTCAAAGGGATCCGAAATATCTGTTCCCAGATTCCACAGAAATAAGGCTAGCAAAGAGATCCACGAAATACAGATGTAACTCTGTGAGTGGAAGTCACACATCACAGAGCAGTTTCTCAGATAGCTTCCTTCCAGATTTCATCTGAGGATATTTTCTTTTTCACCATAGCCCTCTACGGGCTTCAATATATCACTTTGCCAATTCCAGAAGAACTGTCTTATCGAAAGTCTTCTTGAGTGGAAAGCCGTAACTCTGTGAGATGATTTCAAAGAACACAAAGAAGTTTCTCAGAAAGCTTCTTTCTCTTTGTTATCGGAGTATATTTCCTTTGGCCCTATAGTCTTCAAAGGTATCCGAAATATCTGTTCTCAGATTCCACAGAAATAAGGCTAGCAAAGAGATCCACGAAATACAGATGTAACTCTGTGAGATGAATGAACAGAACACTATGGAGTTTCTCAGAAAGCTTCTTTCCAGATTTCATCAGAGGATATTTCCTTTTTCACCATAGCCCTCTATGGGCTTCCAAATATCGGTTTGCCAATTCCACAAGAACTGTCTTAGAGAAAGGCTTCTTGAGGGGAAAGCTGTAACTCTGTGAGATGATTTCACAGAACACAAAGAAGTTTCTCAGAAAGCTTCCTTCTCTTTGTCATCGTCGGATATTTCCTTTGGCCCTATAGTCTTCAAAGGGATCCGAAATATCTGTTCTCAGATTCCACAGAAATAAGGCTAGCAAAGAGATCCACGAAACACAGATGTAACTCTGTGAGTGGAAGTCACACATCACAGAGCAGTTTCTCAGAAAGCTTCTTTCCAGATTTCATCTGAGGATATTTCCTTTTTCACCATAGACCTCTATGGGCTTCCAAATATCACTTTGCCAATTCCACAAGAACTGGCTTACCGAAAGACTTCTTGAGGGGAAAGCTGTAACTGTGTGAGATGATTTCACAGAACACAAAGAAGTTTCTCAGAAAGCTTCTTTCTCTTTGTCATCGGAGGATATTTCCTTTGGCCCTATAGTCTTCAAAGGGATCCGAATTATCTGTTCTCAGATTCCACAGAAATAAGGCTAGCAAAGAGATCCACGAAATACAGATGTAACTCTGTGAGATGAATGAACAGAACACAAAGCAGTTTCTCAGAAAGCTTCTTTCCAGATTTCATCTGAGGATATTTCCTTTTTCACCATAGCCCTCTATGGGCTTCCAAATATCACTTTGCCAATTCCACAAGAACTGTCTTAGCGAAAGGCTTCTTGAGGGGAAAGCTGTAACTCTGTGAGATGATTTCACAGAACACAAAGAAGTTTCTCAGAAAGCTTCCTTCTCTTTGTTATGGGAGGATATTTCCTTTGGCCCTATAGTCTTCAAAGGGATCCGAAATATCTGTTCTCAGATTCCACAGAAATAAGGCTAGCAAAGAGATCCACGAAATACAGATATAACTCTGTGAGTGGAAGTCACACATCACAGAGCAGTTTCTCAGAAAGCTTCTTTCCAGATTTCATCTGAGGATATTTCCTTTTTCACCATAGCCCTCTATGGGCTTCCAAATATCACTTTGCCAATTCCACAAGAACTGTCTTAGCGAAAGGCTTCTTGAGGGGAAAGCTGTAACTCTGTGAGATGATTTCACAGAACACAAAGAAGTTTCTCAGAAAGGTTCTTTCTCTTTGTTATCGGAGGATATTTCTTTGGCCCTATAGTCTTCAAAGGGATCCGAAATATCTGTTATCAGATTCCACAGAAATAAGGGTATCCAAGAGATCCACGAAATACCGATGTAACTCTGTGAGATGAATGAACAGAACACTAAGCAGTTTCTCAGAAAGCTCTTACCAGATTTCATCTGAGGATATTTCCTTCTTCACCATAGCCCTCTAAGGGCTTCCAAATATCACTTTGCCAATTCCACAAGAACTGTCTTAGCGAAAGGCTTCTTGAGAGGAAAGCTGTAACTCTGTGAGATGATTTCACAGAACACAAAGAAGTTTCTCAGAAAGCTTCTTTCTCTTTGTTATCAGAGGATATTTCCTTTGGCCCTATAGTTTTCAAAGGGATCCGAAATATCTGTTCTCAGATTCCACAGAAATAAGGCTAGCAAAGAGATCCACGAAATAAAGATGTAACTCTGTGAGTGGAAGTCACACATCACAGAGCAGTTTCTCAGAAAGCTTGTTTCCAGATTTCATCTGAGGATATTTCCTTTTTCACCATAGCCCTCTATGGGCTTCCAAATATCACTTTGCCCATTCCACAAGAACTGGCTTACCGAAAGACTTCTTGAGGGGAAAGCTGTAACTGTGTGAGATGATTTCACAGAACACAAAGAAGTTTCTCAGAAAGCTTCCTTCTCTTTGTTATCGGAGGATATTTCCTTTGGCCCTATAGTCTTCAAAGGGATCCGAAAAATCTGTTCTCAGATTCCACAGAAATAAGGCTAACAAAGAGATCCACGAAATACAGATGTAACTCTGTGAGTGGAAGTCACACATCACAGAGCAGTTTCTCAGAAAGCTTCTCTCCAGATTTCATCTGAGGATATTTCCTTTTTCCCCATAGCCCTCTATGGGCTTCCAAATATCACTTTGCCAATTCCACAAGAACTGTCTTAGCGAAAGGCTTCTTGAGGGGAAAGCTGTAACTCTGTTAGATGATTTCCCAGAACACAAAGAAGTTTCTCAGAAAGCTTCTTTCTCTTTGTTATCAGAGGATATTTCCTTTGGCCCTATAGTTTTCAAAGGGATCCGAAATATCTGTTCTCAGATTCCACAGAAATAAGGCTAGCAAAGAGATCCACGAAATACAGATGTAACTCTGTGAGGTGAATGAACAGAACACTAAGCAGTTTCTCAGAAAGCTTCTTTCCAGATTTCAACTGAGGATATTTCCTTTTTCACCATAGCCCTCTATGGGCTTCCAAATATCACTTTGCCAATTCCACAAGAACTGTCTTAGCGAAAGGCTTCTTGAGGGGAAAGCTGTAACTCTGTGAGATGTTTTCACAGAACACAAAGAAGTTTCTCAGAAAGCTTCCTTCTCTTTGTTATCGGAGGATATTTCTTTTGGCCCTATAGTCTTCAAAGGGATCCGAAATATCTGTTCTCAGATTCCACAGAAATAAGGCTAGCAAAGAGATCCACGAAATACAGATGTAACTCTGTGAGTGGAAGTAACACATCACAGAGCAGTTTCTCAGAAAGCTTCTTTCCAGATTTCATCTGAGGAAATTTCCTTTTTCACCATAGCCCTCTATGGGCTTCCAAATATCACTTTGCCAATTCCACAAGAACTGTCTTAGCGAAAGGCTTCTTGAGGGGAAAGCTGTAACTCTGTGAGATGATTTCACAGAACACAAAGTAGTTTCTCAGAAAGATTCTTTCTCTTTGTTATCGGAGGATATTTCCTTTGGCCCTATAGTCTTCAAAGGGATCCGAAATATCTGTTCTCAGATTCCACAGAAATAAGGGTATCCAAGAGATCCACGAAATACCGATGTAAATCTGTGAGATAAATGAACAGAACACTAAGCAGTTTCTCAGAAAGCTCTTTCCAGATTTCATCTGAGGATATTTCCTTCTTCACCATAGCCCTCTAAGGGCTTCCAAATATCACTTTGCCAATTCCACAAGAACTGTCTTAGCGAAAGGCTTCTTGAGGGGAAAGCTGTAACTCTGTGAGATGATTTCACAGAACACAAAGAAGTTTCTCAGAAAGCTTCTTTCTCTTTGTTATCAGAGGATATTTCCTTTGGCCCTATAGTTTTCAAAGTGATCCGAAATATCTGTTCTCAGATTCCACAGAAATAAGGCTAGCAAAGAGATCCACGAAATACAGATGTAACTCTGTGAGTGGAAGTCACACATCACAGAGCAATTTCTCAGAAAGCTTCTTTCCAGATTTCATCTGAGGATATTTCCTTTTTCACCATAGCCCTCTATGGGCTTCCAAATATCACTTTGCCAATTCCACAAGAACTGGCTTACCGAAAGACTTCTTGAGGGGAAAGCTGTAACTGTGTGAGATGATTTCACAGAACACAAAGAAGTTTCTCAGAAAGCTTCTTTCTCTTTGTTATCGGAGGATATTTCCTTTGGCCCTATAGTCTTCAAAGGGATCCGAAATATCTCTTTTCAGATTCCACAGAAATAAGGCTAGCAAAGAGATCCACGAAATACAGATGTAACTCTGTGAGTGGAAGTTACACATCACAGAGCAGTTTCTCAGAAAGCTTCTTTCCAGATTTTTTCTGAGGATATTTCCTTTTTCACCATAGCTCTCTATGGGCTTCCAGATATCACTTCGCCAATTCCACAAGAACTGTCTTAGCGAAAGGCTTCTTGAGGGGAAAGCTGTAACTCTGTGAGATGATTTCACAGAACACAAAGAAGTTTCTCAGAAAGATTCTTTCTCTTTGTTATCAGAGGATATTTCCTTTGGCCCTATAGTTTTCAAAGGGATCCGAAATATCTGTTCTCAGATTCCACAGAAATAAGGCTAGCAAAGAGATCCACGAAATACAGATGTAACTCTGTGAGTGGAAGTCACACATCACAGAGCAGTTTCTCAGAAAGCTTCTTTCCAGATTTCATCTGAGGATATTTCCTTTTTCACCATAGCCCTCTATGGGCTTCCAAATATCACTTTGCCAATTCCACAAGAACTGGCTTACCGAAAGTCTTCTTGAGGGGAAAGCTGTAACTGTGTGAGATGATTTCACAGAACACAAAGAAGTTTCTCAGAAAGCTTCTTTCTCTTTGTTATCGGAGGATATTTCCTTTGGCCCTATAGTCTTCAAAGGGATCCGAAATATCTCTTCTCAGATTCCACAGAAATAAGGCTAGCAAAGAGATCAACGAAATACAGATGTAACTCTGTGAGATGAATGAACAGAACACAAAGCAGTTTCTCAGAAAGCTTCTTTCCAGATTTCATCTGAGGATATTTCCTTTTTCACCATAGCCCTCTATGGGCTTCCAAATATCACTTTGCCAATTCCACAAGAACTGTCTTAGCGAAAGGCTTCTTGAGGGGAAAGCTGTAACTCTGTGAGATGTTTTCACAGAACACAAAGAAGTTTCTCAGAAAGCTTCCTTCTCTTTGTTATGGGAGGATATTTCCTTTGGCCCTATAGTCTTCAAAGGGATCCGAAATATCTGTTCTCAGATTCCACAGAAATAAGGCTAGCAAAGAGATCCACGAAATACAGATATAACTCTGTGAGTGGAAGTCACACATCACAGAGCAGTTTCTCAGAAAGCTTCTTTCCAGATTTCATCTGAGGATATTTCCTTTTTCACCATAGCCCTCTATGGGCTTCCAAATATCACTTTGCCAATTCCACAAGAACTGTCTTAGCGAAAGGCTTCTTGAGGGGAAAGCTGTAACTCTGTGAGATGATTTCACAGAACACAAAGAAGTTTCTCAGAAAGGTTCTTTCTCTTTGTTATCGGAGGATATTTCTTTGGCCCTATAGTCTTCAAAGGGATCCGAAATATCTGTTATCAGATTCCACAGAAATAAGGGTATCCAAGAGATCCACGAAATACCGATGTAACTCTATGAGATGAATGAACAGAACACTAAGCAGTTTCTCAGAAAGCTCTTACCAGATTTCATCTGAGGATATTTCCTTCTTCACCATAGCCCTCTAAGGGCTTCCAAATATCACTTTGCCAATTCCACAAGAACTGTCTTAGCGAAAGGCTTCTTGAGAGGAAAGCTGTAACTCTGTGAGATGATTTCACAGAACACAAAGAAGTTTCTCAGAAAGCTTCTTTCTCTTTGTTATCAGAGGATATTTCCTTTGGCCCTATAGTTTTCAAAGGGATCCGAAATATCTGTTCTCAGATTCCACAGAAATAAGGCTAGCAAAGAGATCCACGAAATAAAGATGTAACTCTGTGAGTGGAAGTCACACATCACAGAGCAGTTTCTCAGAAAGCTTGTTTCCAGATTTCATCTGAGGATATTTCCTTTTTCACCATAGCCCTCTATGGGCTTCCAAATATCACTTTGCCAATTCCACAAGAACTGGCTTACCGAAAGACTTCTTGAGGGGAAAGCTGTAACTGTGTGAGATGATTTCACAGAACACAAAGAAGTTTCTCAGAAAGCTTCCTTCTCTTTGTTATCGGAGGATATTTCCTTTGGCCCTATAGTCTTCAAAGGGATCCGAAAAATCTGTTCTCAGATTCCACAGAAATAAGGCTAGCAAAGAGATCCACGAAATACAGATGTAACTCTGTGAGTGGAAGTCACACATCACAGAGCAGTTTCTCAGAAAGCTTCTCTCCAGATTTCATCTGAGGATATTTCCTTTTTCCCCATAGCCCTCTATGGGCTTCCAAATATCACTTTGCCAATTCCACAAGAACTGTCTTAGCGAAAGGCTTCTTGAGGGGAAAGCTGTAACTCTGTGAGATGATTTCCCAGAACACAAAGAAGTTTCTCAGAAAGCTTCTTTCTCTTTGTTATCAGAGGATATTTCCTTTGGCCCTATAGTTTTCAAAGGGATCCGAAATATCTGTTCTCAGATTCCACAGAAATAAGGCTAGCAAAGAGATCCACGAAATACAGATGTAACTCTGTGAGGTGAATGAACAGAACACTAAGCAGTTTCTCAGAAAGCTTCTTTCCAGATTTCAACTGAGGATATTTCCTTTTTCACCATAGCCCTCTATGGGCTTCCAAATATCACTTTGCCAATTCCACAAGAACTGTCTTAGCGAAAGGCTTCTTGAGGGGAAAGCTGTAACTCTGTGAGATGTTTTCACAGAACACAAAGAAGTTTCTCAGAAAGCTTCCTTCTCTTTGTTATCGGAGGATATTTCTTTTGGCCCTATAGTCTTCAAAGGGATCCGAAATATCTGTTCTCAGATTCCACAGAAATAAGGCTAGCAAAGAGATCCACGAAATACAGATGTAACTCTGTGAGTGGAAGTCACACATCACAGAGCAGTTTCTCAGAAAGCTTCTTTCCAGATTTCATCTGAGGATATTTCCTTTTTCACCATAGCCCTCTATGGGCTTCCAAATATCACTTTGCCAATTCCACAAGAACTGTCTTATCGAAAGGCTTCTTGAGGGGAAAGCTGTAACTCTGTGAGATGATTTCACAGAACAAAAAGAAGTTTCTCAGAAAGGTTCTTTCTCTTTGTTATCGGAGGATATTTCCTTTGGCCCTATAGTCTTCAAAGGGATCCGAAATATCTGTTCTCAGATTCCACAGAAATAAGGGTATCCAAGAGATCCACGAAATACCGATGTAAATCTGTGAGATAAATGAACAGAACACTAAGCAGTTTCTCAGAAAGCTCTTTCCAGATTTCATCTGAGGATATTTCCTTCTTCACCATAGCCCTCTAAGGGCTTCCAAATATCACTTTGCCAATTCCACAATAACTGTCTTAGCGAAAGGCTTCTTGAGGGGAAAGCTGTAACTCTGTGAGATGATTTCACAGAACACAAAGAAGTTTCTCAGAAAGCTTCTTTCTCTTTGTTATCAGAGGATATTTCCTTTGGCCCTATAGTTTTCAAAGTGATCCGAAATATCTGTTCTCAGATTCCACAGAAATAAGGCTAACAAAGAGATCCACGAAATACAGATGTAACTCTGTGAGTGGAAGTCACACATCACAGAGCAGTTTCTCAGAAAGCTTCTTTCCAGATTTCATCTGAGGATATTTCCTTTTTCACCATAGCCCTCTATGGGCTTCCAAATATCACTTTGCCAATTCCACAAGAACTGGCTTACCGAAAGACTTCTTGAGGGGAAAGCTGTAACTGTGTGAGATGATTTCACAGAACACAAAGAAGTTTCTCAGAGCGCTTCTTTCTCTTTGTTATCGGAGGATATTTCCTTTGGCCCTATAGTCTTCAAAGGGATCCGAAATATCTCTTTTCAGATTCCACAGAAATAAGGCTAGCAAAGAAATCCACGAAATACAGATGTAACTCTGTGAGATGAATGAACAGAACACTAAGCAGTTTCTCAGAAAGCTTCTTTCCAGATTTCATCTGAGGATATTTCCTTTTTCACCATAGCCCTCTATGGGCTTCCAAATATCACTTTGCCAATTCCACAAGAACTGTCTTAGCGAAAGGCTTCTTGAGGGGAAAGCTGTAACTCTGTGAGATGTTTTCACAGAACAAAAAGAAGTTTCTCAGAAAGCTTCCTTCTCTTTGTTATCGGAGGATATTTCCTTTGGCCCTATAGTCTTCAAAGGGATCCGAAATATCTGTTCTCAGATTCCACAGAAATAAGGCTAGCAAAGAGATCCACGAAATACAGATGTAACTCTGTGAGTGGAAGTTACACATCACAGAGCAGTTTCTCAGAAAGCTTCTTTCCAGATTTTATCTGAGGATATTTCCTTTTTCACCATAGCTCTCTATGGGCTTCCAGATATCACTTCGCCAATTCCACAAGAACTGTCTTAGCGAAAGGCTTCTTGAGGGGAAAGCTGTAACTCTGTGAGATGATTTCACAGAACACAAAGAAGTTTCTCAGAAAGATTCTTTCTCTTTGTTATCAGAGGATATTTCCTTTGGCCCTATAGTTTTCAAAGGGATCCGAAATATCTGTTCTCAGATTCCACAGAAATAAGGCTAGCAAAGAGATCCACGATATACAGATGTAACTCTGTGAGAGGAAGTCACACATCACAGAGCAGTTTCTCAGAAAGCTTCTTTCCAGATTTCATCTGAGGATATTTCCTTTTTCACCATAGCCCTCTATGGGCTTCCAAATATCACTTTGCCAATTCCACAAGAACTGGCTTACCGAAAGTCTTCTTGAGGGGAAAGCTGTAACTGTGTGAGATGATTTCACAGAACACAAAGAAGTTTCTCAGAAAGCTTCTTTCTCTTTGTTATCGGAGGATATTTCCTTTGGCCCTATAGTCTTCAAAGGGATCCGAAATATCTGTTCTCAGATTCCACAGAAATAAGGCTAGCAAAGAGATCAACGAAATACAGATGTAACTCTATGACATGAATGAACAGAACACTAAGCAGTTTCTCAGAAAGCTTCTTTCCAGATTTCATCTGAGGATATTTCCTTTTTCACCATAGCCCTCTATGGGCTTCCAAATATCGCTTTGCCAATTCCACAAGAATTGTCTTAGCGAAAGGCTTCTTGAGGGGAAAGCTGTAACTCTGTGAGATGATTTCACAGAACACAAAGAAGTTTCTCAGAAAGCTTCCGACTCTTTGTTATCGGAGGATATTTCCTTTGGCCCTATAGTCTTCAAAGGGATCCGAAATACCTGTTCTCACATTCCACAGAAATAAGGCTAGCAAAGAGATCCACGAAATACAGATGTGACTCTGTGAGTGGAAGTCACACATCACAGAGCAGTTTCTCAGAAAGCTTCCTTCCAGATTTCATCTGAGGATATTTCCTTTTTCACCATAGCCCTCTATGGGCTTCCAAATATCACTTTGACAATTCCACAAGAACTGTCTTAGCGAAAGGCTTCTTGAGGGGAAAGCTGTAACTCTGTGAGATGATTTCACAGAACACAAAGAAGTTTCTCAGATAGCTTCCTTCTCTTTGTTATGGGAGGATATTTCCTTTGGCCCTATAGTCTTCAAAGGGATCCGAAATATCTGTTCTCAGATTCCACAGAAATAAGGCTAGCAAAGAGATCCACGAAATACAGATGTAACTCTGTGAGTGGAAGTCACACATCACAGAGCAGTTTCTCAGAAAGCTTCTTTCCAGATTTCATCTGAGGATATTTCCTTTTTCACCATAGCTCTCTATGGGCTTCCAAATAACACTTTGCCAATTCCACAAGAACTGTCTTAGCGAAAGGCTTCTTGAGTGGAAAGCTGTAACTCTGTGAGATGATTTCACAGAACACAAAGAAGTTTCTCAGAAAGCTTCCGTCTCTTTGTTATCGGAGGATATTTCCTTTGGCCCTATAGTCTTCAAATGGATCGGAAATATCTGTTCTCAGATTCCACAGAAATAAGGCTAGCAAAGAGATCCACGAAATACAGATATAACTCTGTGAGATGAATGAACAGAACACTAAGCAGTTTCTCAGAAATCTTCTTTCCAGATTTCATCTGAGGATATTTCCTTCTTCACCATAGCCCTCTATGGGCTTCCAAATATCACTTTGCCAATTCCACAAGAACTGTCTTACCGAAAGGCTTCTTGAGGGGAAAGTTGTAACTCTGTGAGATGATTTCACAGAACAAAAAGAAGTTTCTCAGAAAGCTTCCTTCTCTTTGTTATCGGAGGATATTTCCTTTGGCCCTATAGTCTTCAAAGGGATCCGATATATCTGTTCTCAGATTCCACAGAAATAAGGCTAGCAAAGAGATCCACGAAATACAGATGTAACTCTGTGAGTGGAAGTCACACATCACAGAGCAGTTTCTCAGAAAGCTTCTTTCCAGATTTCATCTGAGGATATTTCCTTTTTCACCATAGCCCTCTATGGGCTTCCAAATATCACTTTGCCAATTCCACAAGAACTGTCTTAGCGAAAGGCTTCTTGAGGGGAAAGCTGTAACTCTGTGAGATGATTTCACAGAACACAAAGAAGTTTCTCAGAAAGCTTCTTTCTCTTTGTTATCGGAGGATATTTCCTTTGGCCCTATAGTCTTCAAAGGGATCCGAAATATCTCTTTTCAGATTCCACAGAAATAAGGCTAGCAAAGAAATCCACGAAATACAGATGTAACTCTGTGAGATGAATGAACAGAACACTAAGCAGTTTCTCAGAAAGCTTCTTTCCAGATTTCATCTGAGGATATTTCCTTTTTCACCGTAGCCCTCTATGGGCTTCCAAATATCACTTTGCCAATTCCACAAGAACTGTCTTAGCAAAAGGCTTCTTGAGGGGAAAGCTGTAACTCTGTGAGATGTTTTCACAGAACAAAAAGAAGTTTCTCAGAAAGCTTCCTTCTCTTTGTTATCGGAGGATAGTTCCTTTGGCCCTATAGTCTTCAAAGGGATCCGAAATATCTGTTCTCATATTCCACAGAAATAAGGCTAGCAAAGAGATCCACGAAATACAGATGTAACTCTGTGAGTGGAAGTCACACATCACAGAGCAGTTTCTCAGAAAGCTTCTTTCCAGATTTCATCTTAGGATATTTCCTTTTTCACCATAGCCCTCTATGGGCTTCCAAATATCACTTTGCCAATTCCACAAGAACTGTCTTATCGAAAGGCTTCTTCAGTGGAAAGTTGTAACTCTGTGAGATGATTTCACAGAACACAAAGAAGTTTCTCAGAAAGCTTCTTTCTCTTTGTTATCGGAGGATATTTCCTTTGGCCCTATAGTCTTCAAAGGGATCCGAAATATCTGTTTTCAGATTCCACAGAAATAAGGCTAGCAAAGAGATCCACGAAATACAGATGTAACTCTGTGAGATGAATGAACAGAACACTAAGGAGTTTCCCAGAAAGCTTCTTTCCAGATTTCATCTGAGGATATTTCCTTTTTCACCATAGCCCTCTATGGGCTTCCAAATATCACTTTGCCAATTCCACAAGAACTGTCTTAGCGAAAGGCTTCTTGAGGGGAAAGCTGTAACTCTGTGAGATGATTTCAAAGAACACAAAGAAGTTTCTCAGATAGCTTCCTTCTCTTTGTTATGGGAGGATATTTCCTTTGGCCCTATAGTCTTCAAAAGGATCCGAATTATCTGTTCTCAGATTCCACAGAAATAAGGCTAGCAAAGAGATCCACGAAATACAGATGTAACTCTGTGAGTGGAAGTTACACATCACAGAGCAGTTTCTCAGAAAGCTTCTTTCCAGATTTTATCTGAGGATATTTCCTTTTTCACCATAGCTCTCTATGGGCTTCCAGATATCACTTTGCCAATTCCACAAGAACTGTCTAAGCGAAAGGCTTCTTGAGTGGAAAGCTGTAACTCTGTGAGATGATTTCACAGAACACAAAGAAGTTTCTCAGAAACATTCTTTCTCTTTGTTATCAGAGGATATTTCCTTTGGCCCTATAGTCTTCAAAGGGATCCGAAATATCTGTTCTCAGATTCCACAGAAATAAGGCTAGCAAAGAGATCCACGAAATACAGATGTAACTCTGTGAGTGGAAGTCACACATCACAGAGCAGTTTCTCAGAAAGCTTCTTTCCAGATTTCTTCTGAGGATATTTCCTTTTTCACCATAGCCCTAAATGGGCTTGCAAATATCACTTTGCCAATTCCACAAGAACTGGCTTACCGAAAGGCTTCTTGAGGGGAAAGCTGTAACTCTGTGAGATGATTTCACAGAACACAAAGAAGTTTCTCAGAAAGCTTCTTTCTCTTTGTTTTCGGAGGATATTTCTTTTGGCCCTATAGTCTCAAAGGGATCCGAAATATCTGTTCTCAGATTCCACAGAAATAAGGCTAGCAAAGAGATCAACGAAATACAGATGTAACTCTGTTAGATGAATGAACAGAACACTAAGGAGTTTCTCAGAAAGCTTCTTTCCAGATTTCATCTGAGGATATTTCCTTTTTCACCATAGCCCTCTATGGGCTTCCAAATATCACCTTGCCAATTCCACAAGAACTGTCTTAGCGAAAGTCTTCTTGAGGGGAAAGCTGTAACTCCGTGAGATGATTTCACAGAACACAAAGAAGTTTCTCAGAAAGCTTCCTTCTCTTTGTTATGGGAGGATATTTCCTTTGGCCCTATAGTCTTCAAAGGGATCCGAAATATCTGTTGTCAGATTCCAAGAAATAAGGCTAGCAAAGAGATCCACTAAATGCAGATGTAACTCTGTGAGTGAAAGTCACACATCACAGAGCAGTTTCTCAGAAAGCTTCTTTCCCGATTTCATCTGAGGATATTTCCTTTTTCACCATAGCCCTCTTTGGGCTTCCAAATATCACTTTGCCAATTACACAAGAACTGTCTTATCGAAAGGCTTCTTGATGGGAAAGCTGCAACTCTGTGAGATGATTTCACAGAACACAAAGAAGTTTCTCAGAAAGATTTTTTCTCTTTGTTATCGCAGGATATTTCCTTTGGCCCTATAGTCTTCAAAGGGATCCGAAATATCTGTTCTCAGATTCCACAGAAATAAGACTAGCAAGGAGATCCACGAAATACCGATGTAACTCTGTGAGATGAATGAACAGAACACTAAGCAGTTTCTCAGAAAGCTTCTTTCCAGATTTCATTTGAGGATATTTCCTTTTTCACCATAGCCCTCTATGGGCTTCCAAATATCACTGTGCCAATTCCACAAGAACTGTCTTAGCGAAAGGCTTCTTGAGGGGAAAGCTGTTACTCTGTGAGATGATTTCTCAGAAAACAAAGAAATTTCTCAGAGAGCTTCTTTCTCTTTGTTATCAGAGGATATTTCCTTTGGCCCTATAGTCTTCAAAGGGATCCGAAATATCTGTTCTCAGATTCCACAGAAATAAGGCTAGCAAAGAGATCCACGAAATACAGATGTAACTCTGTGAGTGGAAGTCTCACATCACAGAGCAGTTTCTCAGAAAGCTTCTTTCCAGATTTCATCTGAGGATATTTCCTTTTTCACCATAGCCCTCTATGGGCTTCCAAATATCACTTTGCCAATTCCAGAAGAACTGGCTTACCGAAAGTCTTCTTGAGGGGAAAGCTGTAACTGTGTGAGATGATTTCACAGAACACAAAGAAGTTTCTCAGAAAGCTTCTTTCTCTTTGTTATCGGAGGATATTTCCTTTGGCCCTATAGTCTTCAAAGGGATCCGAAATATCTGTTCTCAGATTCCACAGAAATAAGGCTAGCAAAGAGATCAACGAAATACAGATGTAACTCTATGACATGAATGAACAGAACACTAAGCAGTTTCTCAGAAAGCTTCTTTCCAGATTTCATCTGAGGATATTTCCTTTTTCACCATAGCCCTCTATGGGCTTCCAAATATCGCTTTGCCAATTCCACAAGAATTGTCTTAGCGAAAGGCTTCTTGAGGGGAAAGCTGTAACTCTGTGAGATGATTTCACAGAACACAAAGAAGTTTTTCAGGAAGCTTCCTTCTCTTTGTTATCGGAGGATATTTCCTTTGGCCCTATAGTCTTCAAAGGGATCCGAAATATCTGTTGTCAGATTCCACAGAAATAAGGCTAGCAAAGAGATCCACGAAATACAGATGTATCTCTGTGAGTGGAAGTCATACATCACAGAGCAGTTTCTCAGAAAGTTTCTTTCCAGATTTCATCTGAGGATATTTCCTTTTTCACCATAGCCCTCTATGGGCTTCCAAATATCACTTTGCCAATTCCACAAGAACTGTCTTAGCGAAAGGCTTCTTGAGGGGAAAGCTGTAACTCTGTGAGATGATTTCACAGAACACAAAGAAGTTTCTCAGAAAGCTTCCGTCTCTTTGTTATCGGAGGATATTTCCTTTGGCCCTATAGTCTTCAAAGGGATCCGAAATACCTGTTCTCACATTCCACAGAAATAAGGCTAGCAAAGAGATCCACGAAATACAGATGTGACTCTGTGAGTGGAAGTCACACATCACAGAGCAGTTTCTCAGAAAGCTTCCTTCCAGATTTCATCTGAGGATATTTCCTTTTTCACCATAGCCCTCTATGGGCTTCCAAATATCACTTTGCCAATTCCACAAGAACTGTCTTAGCGAAAGGCTTCTTGAGGGGAAAGCTGTAACTCTGTGAGATGATTTCACAGAACACAAAGAAGTTTCTCAGATAACTTCCTTCTCTTTATTATGGGAGGATATTTCCTTTGGCCCTATAGTCTTCAAAGGGATCCGAAATATCTGTTCTCAGATTCCACAGAAATAAGGCTAGCAAAGAGATCCACGAAATACAGATGTAACTCTGTGAGTGGAAGTCTCACATCACAGAGCAGTTTCTCAGAAAGCTTCTTTCCAGATTTCATCTGAGGATATTTCCTTTTTCACCATAGCCCTCTATGGGCTTCCAAATATCACTTTGCCAATTCCACAAGAACTGGCTTACCGAAAGTCTTCTTGAGGGGAAAGCTGTAACTGTGTGAGATGATTTCACAGAACACAAAGAAGTTTCTCAGAAAGCTTCTTTCTCTTTGTTATCGGAGGATATTTCCTTTGGCCCTATAGTCTTCAAAGGGATCCGAAATATCTGTTCTCAGATTCCACAGAAATAAGGCTAGCAAAGAGATCAACGAAATACAGATGTAACTCTATGACATGAATGAACAGAACACTAAGCAGTTTCTCAGAAAGCTTCTTTCCAGATTTCATCTGAGGATATTTCCTTTTTCACCATAGCCCTCTATGGGCTTCCAAATATCGCTTTGCCAATTCCACAAGAATTGTCTTAGCGAAAGGCTTCTTGAGGGGAAAGCTGTAACTCTGTGAGATGATTTCACAGAACACAAAGAAGTTTTTCAGGAAGCTTCCTTCTCTTTGTTATCGGAGGATATTTCCTTTGGCCCTATAGTCTTCAAAGGGATCCGAAATATCTGTTGTCAGATTCCACAGAAATAAGGCTAGCAAAGAGATCCACGAAATACAGATGTATCTCTGTGAGTGGAAGTCATACATCACAGAGCAGTTTCTCAGAAAGTTTCTTTCCAGATTTCATCTGAGGATATTTCCTTTTTCACCATAACCCTCTATGGGCTTCCAAATATCACTTTGCCAATTCCACAAGAACTGTCTTAGCGAAAGGCTTCTTGAGGGGAAAGCTGTAACTCTGTGAGATGATTTCACAGAACACAAAGAAGTTTCTCAGAAAGCTTCCGTCTCTTTGTTATCGGAGGATATTTCCTTTGGCCCTATAGTCTTCAAAGGGATCCGAAATACCTGTTCTCACATTCCACAGAAATAAGGCTAGCAAAGAGATCCACGAAATACAGATGTGACTCTGTGAGTGGAAGTCACACATCACAGAGCAGTTTCTCAGAAAGCTTCCTTCCAGATTTCATCTGAGGATATTTCCTTTTTCACCATAGCCCTCTATGGGCTTCCAAATATCACTTTGCCAATTCCACAAGAACTGTCTTAGCGAAAGGCTTCTTGAGGGGAAAGCTGTAACTCTGTGAGATGATTTCACACAACACAAAGAAGTTTCTCAGATAACTTCCTTCTCTTTATTATGGGAGGATATTTCCTTTGGCCCTATAGTCTTCAAAGGGATCCGAAATATCTGTTCTCAGATTCCACAGAAATAAGGCTAGCAAAGAGATCCACGAAATACAGATGTAACTCTGTGAGTGGAAGTCACACATCACAGAGCAGTTTCTCAGAAAGCTTCTTTCCAGATTTCATCTGAGGATATTTCCTTTTTCACCGTAGCTCTCTATGGGCTTCCAAATATCACTTTGCCAATTCCAAAAGAACTGTCTTAGCGAAAGGCTTCTTGAGTGGAAAGCTGTAACTCTGTGAGATGATTTCACAGAACACAAAGAAGTTTCTCAGAAAGCTTCCTTCTCTTTGTTATCGGAGGATATTTCCTTTGGCCCTATAGTCTTCAACTGGATCGGAAATATCTGTTCTCAGATTCCACAGAAATAAGGCTAGCAAAGAGATCCACGAAATACAGATATAACTCTGTGAGATGAATGAACAGAACACTAAGCAGTTTCTCAGAAATCTTCTTTCCAGATTTCATCTGAGGATATTTCCTTCTTCACCATAGCCCTCTATGGGCTTCCAAATATCACTTTGCCAATTCCACAAGAACTGTCTTACCGAAAGGCTTCTTGAGTGGAAAGTTGTAACTCTGTGAGATGATTTCACAGAACAAAAAGAAGTTTCTCAGAAAGCTTCTTTCTCTTTGTTATCGGAGGATATTTCCTTTGGCCCTATAGTCTTCAAAGGGATCCGATATATCTGTTCTCAGATTCCACAGAAATAAGGCTAGCAAAGAGATCCACGAAATACAGATGTAACTCTGTGAGTGGAAGTCACACATCACAGAGCAGTTTCTCAGAAAGCTTCTTTCCAGATTTCATCTGAGGATATTTCCTTTTTCACCATAGCCCTCTATGGGCTTCCAAATATCACTTTGCCAGTTCCACAAGAACTGTCTTAGCGAAAGGCTTCTTGAGGGGAAAGCTGTAACTCTGTGAGATGATTTCACAGAACACAAAGAAGTTTCTCAGAAAACTTCCTTCTCTTTGTTATCGGAGGATATTTCCTTTGGCCCTATAGTCTTCAAAGGGATCAGAAATACCTGTTCTCACATTCCACAGAAATAAGGCTAGCAAAGAGATCCACGAAATACAGATGTAACTCTGTGAGTGGAAGTCACACATCACAGAGCAGTTTCTCAGAAAGCTTCTTTTCAGATTTCGTCTGAGGATATTTCCTTTTCCACCATAGCCCTCTATGGGCTTCCAAATATCACTTTGCCAATTCCACAAGAACTGTCTTAGCGAAAGTCTTCTTGAGTGGAAAGCTGAAACTCTGTTAGATGATTTCACAGAACACAAAGAATTTTCTCAGAAAGCTTCTTTCTCTTTGTTATCGGAGGATATTTCCTTTGGCCCTATAGTCTTCAAAGGGATCCGAAATATCTATTCTCAGATTCCGCAGAAATAAGGCTAACAAAGATTTCCACAAAATACAGATGTAACTCTGTGAGATGAATGAACAGAACACTAAGGAGTTTCTCAGAAAGCTTCTTTCCAGATTTCATCTGAGGATATTTCCTTTTTCACCATAGCCCTCTAAGGGCTTCCAAATATCACTTTGCCAATTCCACAAGAACTGTCTTAGCGAAAGGCTTCTTGAGGGGAAAGCTCTAACTCCGTGAGATGATTTCACAGAACACAAAGAAGTTTCTCAGAAAGCTTCCTTCTCTTTGTTATGGGAGGATATTTCCTTTGGCCCTATAGTCTTCAAAGGGATCCGAAATATCTGTTCTGAGATTCCACAGAAATAAGGCTAGCAAAGAGATCCACTAAATACAGATGTAACTCTGTGAGTGGAAGTCACACATCACAGAGCAGTTTCTCAGAAAGCTTCTTTGCAGATTTCAACTGAGGATATTTCTTTTTCACCATAGCCCTCTATGGGCTTCCAAATATCACTTTGCCAATTCCACAAGAACTGTCTTATCGAAAGGCTTCTTGAGGGGAAAGCTGTAACTCTGTGAGATGATTTCACAGTACACAAAGAAGTGTCTCAGAAAGCTTCTTTCTTTTTGTTATCGCAGGATATTTCCTTTGGCCCTATAGTCTTCAAAGGGATCCGAAATACCTGTTCTCAGATTCCACAGAAATAAGGCTAGCAAAGAGATCCACGAAATACAGATGTAACTCTGTGAGATGAATGAACAGAACACTAAGCAGTTTCTCAGAAAGCTTCTTTCCAGATTTCATCTGAGGATATTTCCTTTTTCACCATAGCCCTCTATGGGCTTCCAAATATCACTTTGCCAATTCCAGAAGAACTGTCTTAGCGAAAGGCTTCTTGAGGGGAAAGCTCTAACTCCGTGAGATGATTTCACAGAACACAAGGAAGTTTCTCAGAAAGCTTCCTTCTCTTTGTTATGGGAGGATATTTCCTTTGGCCCTATAGTCTTCAAAGGGATCCGAAATATCTGTTCTCAGATTCCACAGAAATAAGGCTAGCAAAGAGATCCACTAAATACAGATGTAACTCTGTGAGTGGAAGTCACACATCACAGAGCAGTTTCTCAGAAAGCTTCTTTCCAGATTTCATCTGAGGATATTTCCTTTTTCACCATAGCCCTCTATGGGCTTCCAAATATCACTTTGCCAATTCCACAAGAACTGTCTTATCGAAAGGCTTCTTGAGGGGAAAGCTGAAACTCTGTGAGATGATTTTACAGAACACAAAGAAGTTTCTCAGAAAGCTTCTTTCTCTTTGTTATCGCAGGATATTTCCTTTTGCCCTATAGTCTTCAAAGGGATCCGAAATACCTGTTCTCAGATTCCACAGAAATAAGGCTAGCAAAGAGATCCACGAAATACAGATGTAACTCTGTGAGATGAATGAACAGAACACTAAGGGGTTACTCAGAAAGCTTCTTTCCAGATTTCATCTGAGGATATTTCCTTTTTCACCATAGCCCTCTATGGGCTTCCAAATATCACCTTGCCAATTCCACAAGAACTGTCTTAGCGAAAGGCTTCTTGAGGGGAAAGCTGTAACTCCGTGAGATGATTTCACAGAACACAAAGAAGTTTCTCAGAAAGCTTCCTTCTCTTTGTTATGGGCGGATATTTCCTTTGGCCCTATAGTCTTCAAAGGGATCCGAAATATCTGTTCTCAGATTCCACAGAAATAAGGCTAGCAAAGAGATCCACGAAATACAGATGTAACTCTGTGAGTGGAAGTCACACATCACAGAGCAGTTTCTCAGAAAGCTTCTTTCCAGATTTCATCTGAGGATATTTCCTTTTTCACCATAGCTCTCTATGGGCTTCCAAATATCACTTTGCCAATTCCACAAGAACTGTCTTAGCGAAAGGCTTCTTGAGTGGAAAGCTGTAACTCTGTGAGATGATTTCACAGAACACAAAGAAGTTTCTCAGAAAGCATCCTTCTCTTTGTTATCGGAGGATATTTCCTTTGGCCCTATAGTCTTCAAATGGATCGGAAATAT
This sequence comes from Macaca nemestrina, assembly GCF_043159975.1. Classification (NCBI taxonomy): domain Eukaryota; kingdom Metazoa; phylum Chordata; class Mammalia; order Primates; family Cercopithecidae; genus Macaca; species Macaca nemestrina. The sequence continues at coordinate 107,894,656 of NC_092132.1, forward strand.
CTGTTCTCAGATTCCACAGAAATAAAGCTAGCAAAGAGATCCACGAAATACAGATATAACTCTGTGAGATGAATGAACAGAACACTAAGCAGTTTCTCAGAAATCTTCTTTCCAGATTTCATCTGAGGATATTTCCTTCTTCACCATAGCCCTCTATGGGCTTCCAAATATCACTTTGCCAATTCCACAAGAACTGTCTTAGCGAAAGGCTTCTTGAGGGGAAAGCTGTAACTCTGTGAGATGATTTCACAGAACACAAAGAAGTTTCTCAGAAAGATTCTTTCTCTTTGTTATCAGAGGATATTTCCTTTGGCCCTATAGATTTCAAAGGGATCCGAAATATCTGTTCTCAGATTCCACAGAAATAAGGCTAGCAAAGAGATCCACGAAATACAGATGAAACTCTGTGAGTGGAAGTCACACATCACAGAGCAGTTTCTCAGAAAGCTTCTTTCCAGATTTCTTCTGAGGATATTTCCTTTTTCACCATAGCCCTCTATGGGCTTCCAAATATCACTTTGCCAATTCCACAAAAACTGTCTTAGCGAAAGGCTTCTTGAGGGGAAAGCTGTAACTCTGTGAGATGATTTCACAGAACACAAAGAAGTTTCTCAGAAAGCTTCTTTCTCTTTGTTATCAGAGGATATTTCCTTTGGCCCTATAGTTTTCAAAGTGATCCGAAATATCTGTTCTCAGATTCCACAGAAATAAGGCTAGCAAAGAGATCCACGAAATACAGATGTAACTCTGTGAGTGGAAGTCACACATCACAGAGCAGTTTCTCAGAAAGCTTCTTTCCAGATTTCATCTGAGGATATTTCCTTTTTCACCATAGCCCTCTATGGGCTTCCAAATATCACTTTGCCAACTCCACAAGAACTGGCTTACCGAAAGACTTCTTGAGGGGAAAGCTGTAACTGTGTGAGATGATTTCACAGAACACAAAGAAGTTTCTCAGAAAGCTTCTTTCTCTTTGTTATCGGAGGATATTTCCTTTGGCCCTATAGTCTTCAAAGGGATCCGAAATATCTCTTTTCAGATTCCACAGAAATAAGGCTAGCAAAGAAATCCACGAAATACAGATGTAACTCTGTGAGATGAATGAAAAGAACACTAAGCAGTTTCTCAGAAAGCTTCTTTCCAGATTTCATCTGAGGATATTTCCTTTTTCACCATAGCCCTCTATGGGCTTCCAAATATCACTTTGCCAATTCCACAAGAACTGTCTTAGCGAAAGGCTTCTTGAAGGGAAAGCTGTAACTCTGTGAGATGTTTTCACAGAACAAAAAGAAGTTTCTCAGAAAGCTTCCTTCTCTTTGTTATCGGAGGATATTTCCTTTGGCCCTATAGTCTTCAAAGGGATCCGAAATATCTGTTCTCAGATTCCACAGAAATAAGGCTAGCAAAGAGATCCACGAAATACAGATGTAACTCTGTGAGTGGAAGTCACACATCACAGAGCAGTTTCTCAGAAGGCTTCTTTCCAGATTTCATCTGAGGATATTTCCTTTTTCAGCATAGCCCTCTATGGGCTTCCAAATATCACTTTGCCAATTCCACAAGAACTGGCTTACCGAAAGACTTCTTGAGGGGAAAGCTGTAACTGTGTGAGATGATTTCACAGAACACAAAGAAGTTTCTCAGAAAGCTTCTTTCTCTTTGTTATCGGAGGATATTTCCTTTGACCCTATAGTCTTCAAAGGGATCCGAAATATCTGTTCTCAGATTCCACAGAAATAAGGCTAGCAAAGAGATCCACGAAATACAGATGTAACTCTGTGAGATGAATGAACAGAACACTAAGCAGTTTCTCAGAAAGCTTCTTTCCAGATTTCATCTGAGGATATTTCCTTTTTCACCATAGCCCTCTATGGGCTTCCAAATATCACGTTGCCAATTCCACAAGAACTGTCTTAGCGAAAAGCTTCTTGAGGGGAAAGCTGTAACTCTGTGAGATGATTTCACAGAACACAAAGAAGTTTCTCAGAAAGCTTCCTTCTCTTTGTTATCGGAGGATACTTCCTTTGGCCCTATAGTCTTCAAAGGGATCCGAAATATCTGTTCTCAGATTCCACAGAAATAAGGCTAGCAAAGAGATCCACGAAATACAGATGTAACTCTGTGAGTGGAAGTCACACATCACAGAGCAGTTTCTCAGAAGGCTTCTTTCCAGATTTCATCTGAGGATATTTCCTTTTTCAGCATAGCCCTCTATGGGCTTCCAAATATCACTTTGCCAATTCCACAAGAACTGGCTTACCGAAAGACTTCTTGAGGGGAAAGCTGTAACTGTGTGAGATGATTTCACAGAACACAAAGAAGTTTCTCAGAAAGCTTCTTTCTCTTTGTTATCGGAGGATATTTCCTTTGGCCCTATAGTCTTCAAAGGGATCCGAAATATCTGTTCTCAGATTCCACAGAAATAAGGCTAGCAAAGAGATCCACGAAATACAGATGTAACTCTGTGAGATGAATGAACAGAACACTAAGCAGTTTCTCAGAAAGCTTCTTTCCAGATTTCATCTGAGGATATTTCCTTTTTCACCATAGCCCTCTATGGGCTTCCAAATATCACGTTGCCAATTCCACAAGAACTGTCTTAGCGAAAGGCTTCTTGAGGGGAAAGCTGTAACTCTGTGAGATGATTTCACAGAACACAAAGAAGTTTCTCAGAAAGCTTCCTTCTCTTTGTTATCGGAGGATACTTCCTTTGGCCCTATAGTCTTCAAAGGGATCCGAAATATCTGTTCTCAGATTCCACAGAAATAAGGCTAGCAAAGAGATCCACGAAATACAGATGCAACTCTGTGAGTGGAAGTCACACATCACAGAGCAGTTTCTCAGAAAGCTTCTTTCCCGATTTCATCTGAGGATATTTCCTTTTTCACCATAGCCCTCTATGGGCTTCCAAATATCACTTTGCCAATTCCACAAGAACTGTCTTAGCGAAAGGCTTCTTGAGGGGAAAGCTGTAACTCTGTGAGATGATTTCACAGAACACAAAGAAGTTTCTCAGATAGCTTCCTTCTCTTTGTTATGGGAGGATATTTCCTTTGGCCCTATAGTCTTCAAAAGGATCCGAATTATCTGTTCTCAGATTCCACAGAAATAAGGCTAGCAAAGAGATCCACTAAATACAGATGTAACTCTGTGAGTGGAAGTCACACATCACAGAGCAGTTTCTCAGAAAGCTTCTTTCCAGATTTCATCTGAGGATATTTCCTTTTTCACCATAGCCCTCTATGGGCTTCCAAATATCACTTTGCCAATTCCACAAGAACTGTCTTATCGAAAGGCTTCTTGAGGGGAAAGCTGAAACTCTGTGAGATGATTTTACAGAACACAAAGAAGTTTCTCAGAAAGCTTCTTTCTCTTTGTTATCGCAGGATATTTCCTTTTGCCCTGTAGTCTTCAAAGGGATCCGAAATACCTGTTCTCAGATTCCACAGAAATAAGGCTAGCAAAGAGATCCACGAAATACAGATGTAACTCTGTGAGATGAATGAACAGAACAATAAGCAGTTTCTCAGAAATCTTCTTTCCAGATTTCATCTGAGGATATTTCCTTTTTCACCATAGCCCTCTATGGGCTTCCAAATATCACTTTGCCAATTCCACAAGAACTGTCTTAGCGAAAGGCTTCTTGAGGGGAAAGCTGTAACGCTGTGAGATGATTTCACAGAACACAAAGAAGTTTCTCAGAAAGCTTCCTTCTCTTTGTTATCAGAGGATATTTCCTTTGGCCCTATAGTCTTCAAAGGGATCCGAAATACCTGTTCTCAGATTACACAGAAATAAGGCTAGCAAAGAGATCCACGAAATACAGATGTAACTCTGTGAGTGGAAGTCACACATCACAGAGCAGTTTCTCAGAAAGCTTCTTTCCAGATTTCATCTGAGGATATTTCCTCTTTCACCATAGCCCTCTATGGGCTTCCAAATATCACTTTGCCAATTCCACAAGAACTGTCTTAGCGAAAGGCTTCTTGAGTGGAAAGCTGTAACTCTGTGAGATGATTTCACAGAACACAAAGAAGTTTCTCAGAAAGCTTCTTTCTCTTTGTTATCGGAGGATATTTCCTTTGGCCCTATAGTCTTCAAACGGATCCGAAATATCTGTTCTCAGATTCCACAGAAATAAGGCTAGCAAAGAGATCCACGAAATACAGATGTAACTCTGTGAGATGAATGAACAGAACACTAAGGGGTTACTCAGAAAGCTTCTTTCCAGATTTCATCTGAGGATATTTCCTTTTTCACCATAGCCCTCTATGGGCTTCCAAATATCACCTTGCCAATTCCACAAGAACTGTCTTAGCGAAAGTCTTCTTGAGGGGAAAGCTGTAACTCCGTGAGATGATTTCACAGAACACAAAGAAGTTTCTCAGAAATCTTCCTTCTCTTTGTTATGGGCGGATATTTCCTTTGGCCCTATAGTCTTCAAAGGGATCCGAAATATCTGTTCTCAGATTCCACAGAAATAAGGCTAGCAAAGAGATCCACGAAATACAGATGTAACTCTGTGAGTGGAAGTCACACATCACAGAGCAGTTTCTCAGAAAGCTTCTTTCCAGATTTCATCTGAGGATATTTCCTTTTTCACCATTGCTCTCTATGGGCTTCCAAATATCACTTTGCCAATTCCACAAGAACTGTCTTAGCGAAAGGCTTCTTGAGTGGAAAGCTGTAACTCTGTGAGATGATTTCACAGAACACAAAGAAGTTTCTCAGAAAGCATCCTTCTCTTTGTTATCGGAGGATATTTCCTTTGGCCCTATAGTCTTCAAATGGATCGGAAATATCTGTTCTCAGATTCCACAGAAATAAAGCTAGCAAAGAGATCCACGAAATACAGATATAACTCTGTGAGATGAATGAACAGAACACTAAGCAGTTTCTCAGAAATCTTCTTTCCAGATTTCATCTGAGGATATTTCCTTCTTCACCATAGCCCTCTATGGGCTTCCAAATATCACTTTGCCAATTCCACAAGAACTGTCTTAGCGAAAGGCTTCTTGAGGGGAAAGCTGTAACTCTGTGAGATGATTTCACAGAACACAAAGAAGTTTCTCAGAAAGATTCTTTCTCTTTGTTATCAGAGGATATTTCCTTTGGCCCTATAGATTTCAAAGGGATCCGAAATATCTGTTCTCAGATTCCACAGAAATAAGGCTAGCAAAGAGATCCACGAAATACAGATGAAACTCTGTGAGTGGAAGTCACACATCACAGAACAGTTTCTCAGAAAGCTTCTTTCCAGATTTCTTCTGAGGATATTTCCTTTTTCACCATAGCCCTCTATGGGCTTCCAAATATCACTTTGCCAATTCCACAAAAACTGTCTTAGCGAAAGGCTTCTTGAGGGGAAAGCTGTAACTCTGTGAGATGATTTCACAGAACACAAAGAAGTTTCTCAGAAAGCTTCTTTCTCTTTGTTATCAGAGGATATTACCTTTGGCCCTATAGTTTTCAAAGTGATCCGAAATATCTGTTCTCAGATTCCACAGAAATAAGGCTAGCAAAGAGATCCACGAAATACAGATGTAACTCTGTGAGTGGAAGTCACACATCACAGAGCAGTTTCTCAGAAAGCTTCTTTCCAGATTTCATCTGAGGATATTTCCTTTTTCACCATAGCCCTCTATGGGCTTCCAAATATCACTTTGCCAACTCCACAAGAACTGGCTTACCGAAAGACTTCTTGAGGGGAAAGCTGTAACTGTGTGAGATGATTTCACAGAACACAAAGAAGTTTCTCAGAAAGCTTCTTTCTCTTTGTTATCGGAGGATATTTCCTTTGGCCCTATAGTCTTCAAAGGGATCCGAAATATATCTTTTCAGATTCCACAGAAATAAGGCTAGCAAAGAAATCCACGAAATACAGATGTAACTCTGTGAGATGAATGAACAGAACACTAAGCAGTTTCTCAGAAAGCTTCTTTCCAGATTTCATCTGAGGATATTTCCTTTTTCACCATAGCCCTCTATGGGCTTCCAAATATCACTTTGCCAATTCCACAAGAACTGTCTTAGCGAAAGGCTTCTTGAAGGGAAAGCTGTAACTCTGTGAGATGTTTTCACAGAACAAAAAGAAGTTTCTCAGAAAGCTTCCTTCTCTTTGTTATCGGAGGATATTTCCTTTGGCCCTATAGTCTTCAAAGGGATCCGAAATATCTGTTCTCAGATTCCACAGAAATAAGGCTAGCAAAGAGATCCACGAAATACAGATGTAACTCTGTGAGTGGAAGTCACACATCACAGAGCAGTTTCTCAGAAGGCTTCTTTCCAGATTTCATCTGAGGATATTTCCTTTTTCAGCATAGCCCTCTATGGGCTTCCAAATATCACTTTGCCAATTCCACAAGAACTGGCTTACCGAAAGACTTCTTGAGGGAAAAGCTGTAACTGTGTGAGATGATTTCACAGAACACAAAGAAGTTTCTCAGAAAGCTTCTTTCTCTTTGTTATCGGAGGATATTTCCTTTGGCCCTATAGTCTTCAAAGGGATCCGAAATATCTGTTCTCAGATTCCACAGAAATAAGGCTAGCAAAGAGATCCACGAAATACAGATGTAACTCTGTGAGATGAATGAACAGAACACTAAGCAGTTTCTCAGAAAGCTTCTTTCCAGATTTCATCTGAGGATATTTCCTTTTTCACCATAGCCCTCTATGGGCTTCCAAATATCACGTTGCCAATTCCACAAGAACTGTCTTAGCGAAAGGCTTCTTGAGGGGAAAGCTGTAACTCTGTGAGATGATTTCACAGAACACAAAGAAGTTTCTCAGAAAGCTTCCTTCTCTTTGTTATCGGAGGATACTTCCTTTGGCCCTATAGTCTTCAAAGGGATCCGAAATATCTGTTCTCAGATTCCACAGAAATAAGGCTAGCAAAGAGATCCACGAAATACAGATGTAACTCTGTGAGTGGAAGTCACACATCACAGAGCAGTTTCTCAGAAGGCTTCTTTCCAGATTTCATCTGAGGATATTTCCTTTTTCAGCATAGCCCTCTATGGGCTTCCAAATATCACTTTGCCAATTCCACAAGAACTGGCTTACCGAAAGACTTCTTGAGGGGAAAGCTGTAACTGTGTGAGATGATTTCACAGAACACATAGAAGTTTCTCAGAAAGCTTCTTTCTCTTTGTTATCGGAGGATATTTCCTTTGGCCCTATAGTCTTCAAAGGGATCCGAAATATCTGTTCTCAGATTCCACAGAAATAAGGCTAGCAAAGAGATCCACGAAATAGAGATGTAACTCTGTGAGATGAATGAACAGAACACTAAGCAGTTTCTCAGAAAGCTTCTTTCCAGATTTCATCAGAGGATATTTCCTTTTTCACCATAGCCCTCTATGGGCTTCCAAATATCACGTTGCCAATTCCACAAGAACTGTCTTAGCGAAAGTCTTCTTGAGGGGAAAGCTGTAACTCCGTGAGATGATTTCACAGAACACAAAGAAGTTTCTCAGAAAGCTTCCTTCTCTTTGTTATGGGCGGATATTTCCTTTGTCCCTATAGTCTTCAAAGGGATCCGAAATATCTGTTCTCAGATTCCACAGAAATAAGGCTAGCAAAGAGATCCACGAAATACAGATGTAACTCTGTGAGTGGAAGTCACACATCACAGAGCAGTTTCTCAGAAAGCTTCTTTCCAGATTTCATCTGAGGATATTTCCTTTTTCACCATTGCTCTCTATGGGCTTCCAAATATCACTTTGCCAATTCCACAAGAACTGTCTTAGCGAAAGGCTTCTTGATGGGAAAGCTGTAACTCTGTGAGATGATTTCACAGAACACAAAGAAGTTTCTCAGAAAGCTTCTTTCTCTTTGTTATCAGAGGATATTTCCTTTGGCCCTATAGTTTTCAAAGTGATCCGAAATATCTGTTCTCAGATTCCACAGAAATAAGGCTAGCAAAGAGATCCACGAAATACAGATGTAACTCTGTGAGTGGAAGTCACACATCACAGAGCAGTTTCTCAGAAAGCTTCTTTCCAGATTTCATCTGAGGATATTTCCTTTTTCACCATAGCCCTCTATGGGCTTCCAAATATCACTTTGCCAACTCCACAAGAACTGGGTTACCGAAAGACTTCTTCAGGGGAAAGCTGTAACTGTGTGAGATGATTTCACAGAACACAAAGAAGTTTCTCAGAAAGCTTCTTTCTCTTTGTTATCGGAGGATATTTCCTTTGGCCCTATAGTCTTCAAAGGGATCCGAAATATATCTTTTCAGATTCCACAGAAATAAGGCTAGCAAAGAAATCCACGAAATACAGATGTAACTCTGTGAGATGAATGAACAGAACACTAAGCAGTTTCTCAGAAAGCTTCTTTCCAGATTTCATCTGAGGATATTTCCTTTTTCACCATAGCCCTCTATGGGCTTCCAAATATCACTTTGCCAATTCCACAAGAACTGTCTTAGCGAAAGGCTTCTTGAAGGGAAAGCTGTAACTCTGTGAGATGTTTTCACAGAACAAAAAGAAGTTTCTCAGAAAGCTTCCTTCTCTTTGTTATCGGAGGATATTTCCTTTGGCCCTATAGTCTTCAAAGGGATCCGAAATATCTGTTCTCAGATTCCACAGAAATAAGGCTAGCAAAGAGATCCACGAAATACAGATGTAACTCTGTGAGTGGAAGTCACACATCACAGAGCAGTTTCTCAGAAGGCTTCTTTCCAGATTTCATCTGAGGATATTTCCTTTTTCAGCATAGCCCTCTATGGGCTTCCAAATATCACTTTGCCAATTCCACAAGAACTGGCTTACCGAAAGACTTCTTGAGGGGAAAGCTGTAACTGTGTGAGATGATTTCACAGAACACAAAGAAGTTTCTCAGAAAGCTTCTTTCTCTTTGTTATCGGAGGATATTTCCTTTGGCCCTATAGTCTTCAAAGGGATCCGAAATATCTGTTCTCAGATTCCACAGAAATAAGGCTAGCAAAGAGATCCACGAAATACAGATGTAACTCTGTGAGATGAATGAACAGAACACTAAGCAGTTTCTCAGAAAGCTTCTTTCCAGATTTCATCTGAGGATATTTCCTTTTTCACCATAGCCCTCTATGGGCTTCCAAATATCACGTTGCCAATTCCACAAGAACTGTCTTAGCGAAAGGCTTCTTGAGGGGAAAGCTGTAACTCTGTGAGATGATTTCACAGAACACAAAGAAGTTTCTCAGAAAGCTTCCTTCTCTTTGTTATCGGAGGATACTTCCTTTGGCCCTATAGTCTTCAAAGGGATCCGAAATATCTGTTCTCAGATTCCACAGAAATAAGGCTAGCAAAGAGATCCACGAAATACAGATGTAACTCTGTGAGTGGAAGTCACACATCACAGAGCAGTTTCTCAGAAGGCTTCTTTCCAGATTTCATCTGAGGATATTTCCTTTTTCAGCATAGCCCTCTATGGGCTTCCAAATATCACTTTGCCAATTCCACAAGAACTGGCTTACCGAAAGACTTCTTGAGGGGAAAGCTGTAACTGTGTGAGATGATTTCACAGAACACAAAGAAGTTTCTCAGAAAGCTTCTTTCTCTTTGTTATCGGAGGATATTTCCTTTGGCCCTATAGTCTTCAAAGGGATCCGAAATATCTGTTCTCAGATTCCACAGAAATAAGGCTAGCAAAGAGATCCACGAAATACAGATGTAACTCTGTGAGATGAATGAACAGAACACTAAGCAGTTTCTCAGAAAGCTTCTTTCCAGATTTCATCTGAGGATATTTCCTTTTTCACCATAGCCCTCTATGGGCTTCCAAATATCACGTTGCCAATTCCACAAGAACTGTCTTAGCGAAAGGCTTCTTGAGGGGAAAGCTGTAACTCTGTGAGATGATTTCACAGAACACAAAGAAGTTTCTCAGAAAGCTTCCTTCTCTTTGTTATCGGAGGATACTTCCTTTGGCCCTATAGTCTTCAAAGGGATCCGAAATATCTGTTCTCAGATTCCACAGAAATAAGGCTAGCAAAGAGATCCACGAAATACAGATGTAACTCTGTGAGTGGAAGTCACACATCACAGAGCAGTTTCTCAGAAAGCTTCTTTCCAGATTTCATCTTAGGATATTTCCTTTTTCACCATAGCCCTCTATGGGCTTCCAAATATCACTTTGCCAATTCCACAAAAACTGTCTTATCGAAAGGCTTCTTCAGTGGAAAGTTGTAACTCTGTGAGATGATTTCACAGAACACAAGGAAGTTTCTCAGAAAGCTTCTTTCTCTTTGTTATCGGAGGATATTTCCTTTGGCCCTATAGTCTTCAAAGGGATCCGAAATATCTGTTTTCAGATTACACAGAAATAAGGCTAGCAAAGAGATCCACGAAATACAGATGTAACTCTGTGAGATGAATGAACAGAACACTAAGCAGTTTCTCAGAAAGCTTCTTTCCAGATTTCATCTGAGGATATTTCCTTTTTCACCATAGCCCTCTATGGGCTTCCAAATATCACTTTGCCAATTCCACAAGAACTGTCTTAGCGAAAGGCTTCTTGAGGGGAAAGCTGTAACTCTGTGAGATGATTTCACAGAACACAAAGAAGTTTCTCAGATAGCTTCCTTCTCTTTGTTATGGGAGGATATTTCCTTTGGCCCTATAGTCTTCAAAAGGATCCGAATTATCTGTTCTCAGATTCCACAGAAATAAGGCTAGCAAAGAGATCCACTAAATACAGATGTAACTCTGTGAGTGGAAGTCACACATCACAGAGCAGTTTCTCAGAAAGCTTCTTTCCAGATTTCATCTGAGGATATTTCCTTTTTCACCATAGCCCTCTATGGGCTTCCAAATATCACTTTGCCAATTCCACAAGAACTGTCTTATCGAAAGGCTTCTTGAGGGGAAAGCTGAAACTCTGTGAGATGATTTTACAGAACACAAAGAAGTTTCTCAGAAAGCTTCTTTCTCTTTGTTATCGCAGGATATTTCCTTTTGCCCTGTAGTCTTCAAAGGGATCCGAAATACCTGTTCTCAGATTCCACAGAAATAAGGCTAGCAAAGAGATCCACGAAATACAGATGTAACTCTGTGAGATGAATGAACAGAACAATAAGCAGTTTCTCAGAAATCTTCTTTCCAGATTTCATCTGAGGATATTTCCTTTTTCACCATAGCCCTCTATGGGCTTCCAAATATCACTTTGCCAATTCCACAAGAACTGTCTTAGCGAAAGGCTTCTTGAGGGGAAAGCTGTAACGCTGTGAGATGATTTCACAGAACACAAAGAAGTTTCTCAGAAAGCTTCCTTCTCTTTGTTATCAGAGGATATTTCCTTTGGCCCTATAGTCTTCAAAGGGATCCGAAATACCTGTTCTCAGATTACACAGAAATAAGGCTAGCAAAGAGATCCACGAAATACAGATGTAACTCTGTGAGTGGAAGTCACACATCACAGAGCAGTTTCTCAGAAAGCTTCTTTCCAGATTTCATCTGAGGATATTTCCTCTTTCACCATAGCCCTCTATGGGCTTCCAAATATCACTTTGCCAATTCCACAAGAACTGTCTTAGCGAAAGGCTTCTTGAGTGGAAAGCTGTAACTCTGTGAGATGATTTCCCAGAACACAAAGAAGTTTCTCAGAAAGCTTCTTTCTCTTTGTTATCGGAGGATATTTCCTTTGGCCCTATAGTCTTCAAACGGATCCGAAATATCTGTTCTCAGATTCCACAGAAATAAGGCTAGCAAAGAGATCCACGAAATACAGATGTAACTCTGTGAGATGAATGAACAGAACACTAAGGGGTTACTCAGAAAGCTTCTTTCCAGATTTCATCTGAGGATATTTCCTTTTTCACCATAGCCCTCTAAGGGCTTCCAAATATCACCTTGCCAATTCCACAAGAACTGTCTTAGCGAAAGTCTTCTTGAGGGGAAAGCTGTAACTCCGTGAGATGATTTCACAGAACACAAAGAAGTTTCTCAGAAAGCTTCCTTCTCTTTGTTATGGGCGGATATTTCCTTTGGCCCTATAGTCTTCAAAGGGATCCGAAATATCTGTTCTCAGATTCCACAGAAATAAGGCTAGCAAAGAGATCCACGAAATACAGATGTAACACTGTGAGTGGAAGTCACACATCACAGAGCAGTTTCTCAGAAAGCTTCTTTCCAGATTTCATCTGAGGATATTTCCTTTTTCACCATTGCTCTCTATGGGCTTCCAAATATCACTTTGCCAATTCCACAAGAACTGTCTTAGCGAAAGTCTTCTTGAGTGGAAAGCTGTAACTCTGTGAGATGATTTCACAGAACACAAAGAAGTTTCTCAGAAAGCATCCTTCTCTTTGTTATCGGAGGATATTTCCTTTGGCCCTATAGTCTTCAAATGGATCGGAAATATCTGTTCTCAGATTCCACAGAAATAAAGCTAGCAAAGAGATCCACGAAATACAGATATAACTCTGTGAGATGAATGAACAGAACACTAAGCAGTTTCTCAGAAATCTTCTTTCCAGATTTCATCTGAGGATATTTCCTTCTTCACCATAGCCCTCTATGGGCTTCCAAATATCACGTTGCCAATTCCACAAGAACTGTCTTAGCGAAAGGCTTCTTGAGGGGAAAGCTGTAACTCTGTGAGATGATTTCACAGAACACAAAGAAGTTTCTCAGAAAGCTTCCTTCTCTTTGTTATCGGAGGATACTTCCTTTGGCCCTATAGTCTTCAAAGGGATCCGAAATATCTGTTCTCAGATTCCACAGAAATAAGGCTAGCAAAGAGATCCACGAAATACAGATGTAACTCTGTGAGTGGAAGTCACACATCACAGAGCAGTTTCTCAGAAAGCTTCTTTCCAGATTTCATCTTAGGATATTTCCTTTTTCACCATAGCCCTCTATGGGCTTCCAAATATCACTTTGCCAATTCCACAAAAACTGTCTTATCGAAAGGCTTCTTCAGTGGAAAGTTGTAACTCTGTGAGATGATTTCACAGAACACAAGGAAGTTTCTCAGAAAGCTTCTTTCTCTTTGTTATCGGAGGATATTTCCTTTGGCCCTATAGTCTTCAAAGGGATCCGAAATATCTGTTTTCAGATTACACAGAAATAAGGCTAGCAAAGAGATCCACGAAATACAGATGTAACTCTGTGAGATGAATGAACAGAACACTAAGCAGTTTCTCAGAAAGCTTCTTTCCAGATTTCATCTGAGGATATTTCCTTTTTCACCATAGCCCTCTATGGGCTTCCAAATATCACTTTGCCAATTCCACAAGAACTGTCTTAGCGAAAGGCTTCTTGAGGGGAAAGCTGTAACTCTGTGAGATGATTTCACAGAACACAAAGAAGTTTCTCAGATAGCTTCCTTCTCTTTGTTATGGGAGGATATTTCCTTTGGCCCTATAGTCTTCAAAAGGATCCGAATTATCTGTTCTCAGATTCCACAGAAATAAGGCTAGCAAAGAGATCCACTAAATACAGATGTAACTCTGTGAGTGGAAGTCACACATCACAGAGCAGTTTCTCAGAAAGCTTCTTTCCAGATTTCATCTGAGGATATTTCCTTTTTCACCATAGCCCTCTATGGGCTTCCAAATATCACTTTGCCAATTCCACAAGAACTGTCTTATCGAAAGGCTTCTTGAGGGGAAAGCTGAAACTCTGTGAGATGATTTTACAGAACACAAAGAAGTTTCTCAGAAAGCTTCTTTCTCTTTGTTATCGCAGGATATTTCCTTTTGCCCTGTAGTCTTCAAAGGGATCCGAAATACCTGTTCTCAGATTCCACAGAAATAAGGCTAGCAAAGAGATCCACGAAATACAGATGTAACTCTGTGAGATGAATGAACAGAACAATAAGCAGTTTCTCAGAAATCTTCTTTCCAGATTTCATCTGAGGATATTTCCTTTTTCACCATAGCCCTCTATGGGCTTCCAAATATCACTTTGCCAATTCCACAAGAACTGTCTTAGCGAAAGGCTTCTTGAGGGGAAAGCTGTAACGCTGTGAGATGATTTCACAGAACACAAAGAAGTTTCTCAGAAAGCTTCCTTCTCTTTGTTATCAGAGGATATTTCCTTTGGCCCTATAGTCTTCAAAGGGATCCGAAATACCTGTTCTCAGATTACACAGAAATAAGGCTAGCAAAGAGATCCACGAAATACAGATGTAACTCTGTGAGTGGAAGTCACACATCACAGAGCAGTTTCTCAGAAAGCTTCTTTCCAGATTTCATCTGAGGATATTTCCTCTTTCACCATAGCCCTCTATGGGCTTCCAAATATCACTTTGCCAATTCCACAAGAACTGTCTTAGCGAAAGGCTTCTTGAGTGGAAAGCTGTAACTCTGTGAGATGATTTCCCAGAACACAAAGAAGTTTCTCAGAAAGCTTCTTTCTCTTTGTTATCGGAGGATATTTCCTTTGGCCCTATAGTCTTCAAACGGATCCGAAATATCTGTTCTCAGATTCCACAGAAATAAGGCTAGCAAAGAGATCCACGAAATACAGATGTAACTCTGTGAGATGAATGAACAGAACACTAAGGGGTTACTCAGAAAGCTTCTTTCCAGATTTCATCTGAGGATATTTCCTTTTTCACCATAGCCCTCTAAGGGCTTCCAAATATCACCTTGCCAATTCCACAAGAACTGTCTTAGCGAAAGTCTTCTTGAGGGGAAAGCTGTAACTCCGTGAGATGATTTCACAGAACACAAAGAAGTTTCTCAGAAAGCTTCCTTCTCTTTGTTATGGGCGGATATTTCCTTTGGCCCTATAGTCTTCAAAGGGATCCGAAATATCTGTTCTCAGATTCCACAGAAATAAGGCTAGCAAAGAGATCCACGAAATACAGATGTAACACTGTGAGTGGAAGTCACACATCACAGAGCAGTTTCTCAGAAAGCTTCTTTCCAGATTTCATCTGAGGATATTTCCTTTTTCACCATTGCTCTCTATGGGCTTCCAAATATCACTTTGCCAATTCCACAAGAACTGTCTTAGCGAAAGTCTTCTTGAGTGGAAAGCTGTAACTCTGTGAGATGATTTCACAGAACACAAAGAAGTTTCTCAGAAAGCATCCTTCTCTTTGTTATCGGAGGATATTTCCTTTGGCCCTATAGTCTTCAAATGGATCGGAAATATCTGTTCTCAGATTCCACAGAAATAAAGCTAGCAAAGAGATCCACGAAATACAGATATAACTCTGTGAGATGAATGAACAGAACACTAAGCAGTTTCTCAGAAATCTTCTTTCCAGATTTCATCTGAGGATATTTCCTTCTTCACCATAGCCCTCTATGGGCTTCCAAATATCACTTTGCCAATTCCACAAGAACTGTCTTAGCGAAAGGCTTCTTGAGGGGAAAGCTGTAACTCTGTGAGATGATTTCACAGAACACAAAGAAGTTTCTCAGAAAGATTCTTTCTCTTTGTTATCAGAGGATATTTCCTTTGGCCCTATAGATTTCAAAGGGATCCGAAATATCTGTTCTCAGATTCCACAGAAATAAGGCTAGCAAAGAGATCCACGAAATACAGATGAAACTCTGTGAGTGGAAGTCACACATCACAGAGCAGTTTCTCAGAAAGCTTCTTTCCAGATTTCTTCTGAGGATATTTCCTTTTTCACCATAGCCCTCTATGGGCTTCCAAATATCACTTTGCCAATTCCACAAAAACTGTCTTAGCGAAAGGCTTCTTGAGGGGAAAGCTGTAACTCTGTGAGATGATTTCACAGAACACAAAGAAGTTTCTCAGAAAGCTTCTTTCTCTTTGTTATCAGAGGATATTTCCTTTGGCCCTATAGTTTTCAAAGTGATCCGAAATATCTGTTCTCAGATTCCACAGAAATAAGGCTAGCAAAGAGATCCACGAAATACAGATGTAACTCTGTTAGTGGAAGTCACACATCACAGAGCAGTTTCTCAGAAAGCTTCTTTCCAGATTTCATCTGAGGATATTTCCTTTTTCACCATAGCCCTCTATGGGCTTCCAAATATCACTTTGCCAACTCCACAAGAACTGGCTTACCGAAAGACTTCTTGAGGGGAAAGCTGTAACTGTGTGAGATGATTTCACAGCACACAAAGAAGTTTCTCAGAAAGCTTCTTTCTCTTTGTTATCGGAGGATATTTCCTTTGGCCCTATAGTCTTCAAAGGGATCCGAAATATATCTTTTCAGATTCCACAGAAATAAGGCTAGCAAAGAAATCCACGAAATACAGATGTAACTCTGTGAGATGAATGAACAGAACACTAAGCAGTTTCTCAGAAAGCTTCTTTCCAGATTTCATCTGAGGATATTTCCTTTTTCACCATAGCCCTCTATGGGCTTCCAAATATCACTTTGCCAATTCCACAAGAACTGTCTTAGCGAAAGGCTTCTTGAAGGGAAAGCTGTAACTCTGTGAGATGTTTTCACAGAACAAAAAGAAGTTTCTCACAAAGCTTCCTTCTCTTTGTTATCGGAGGATATTTCCTTTGGCCCTATAGTCTTCAAAGGGATCCGAAATATCTGTTCTCAGATTCCACAGAAATAAGGCTAGCAAAGAGATCCACGAAATACAGATGTAACTCTGTGAGTGGAAGTCACACATCACAGAGCAGTTTCTCAGAAGGCTTCTTTCCAGATTTCATCTGAGGATATTTCCTTTTTCAGCATAGCCCTCTATGGGCTTCCAAATATCACTTTGCCAATTCCACAAGAACTGGCTTACCGAAAGACTTCTTGAGGGAAAAGCTGTAACTGTGTGAGATGATTTCACAGAACACAAAGAAGTTTCTCAGAAAGCTTCTTTCTCTTTGTTATCGGAGGATATTTCCTTTGGCCCTATAGTCTTCAAAGGGATCCGAAATATCTGTTCTCAGATTCCACAGAAATAAGGCTAGCAAAGAGATCCACGAAATACAGATGTAACTCTGTGAGATGAATGAACAGAACACTAAGCAATTTCTCAGAAAGCTTCTTTCCAGATTTCATCTGAGGATATTTCCTTTTTCACCATAGCCCTCTATGGGCTTCCAAATATCACTTTGCCAATTCCACAAGAACTGTCTTAGCGAAAGGCTTCTTGAGGGGAAAGCTGTAACTCTGTGAGATGATTTCACAGAACACAAAGAAGTTTCTCAGAAAGCTTCCTTCTCTTTGTTATCGGAGGATACTTCCTTTGGCCCTATAGTCTTCAAAGGGATCCGAAATATCTGTTCTCAGATTCCACAGAAATAAGGCTAGCAAAGAGATCCACGAAATACAGATGTAACTCTGTGAGTGGAAGTCACACATCACAGAGCAGTTTCTCAGAAGGCTTCTTTCCAGATTTCATCTGAGGATATTTCCTTTTTCAGCATAGCCCTCTATGGGCTTCCAAATATCACTTTGCCAATTCCACAAGAACTGGCTTACCGAAAGACTTCTTGAGGGGAAAGCTGTAACTGTGTGAGATGATTTCACAGAACACATAGAAGTTTCTCAGAAAGCTTCTTTCTCTTTGTTATCGGAGGATATTTCCTTTGGCCCTATAGTCTTCAAAGGGATCCGAAATATCTGTTCTCAGATTCCACAGAAATAAGGCTAGCAAAGAGATCCACGAAATACAGATGTAACTCTGTGAGATGAATGAACAGAACACTAAGCAGTTTCTCAGAAAGCTTCTTTCCAGATTTCATCAGAGGATATTTCCTTTTTCACCATAGCCCTCTATGGGCTTCCAAATATCACGTTGCCAATTCCACAAGAACTGTCTTAGCGAAAGTCTTCTTGAGGGGAAAGCTGTAACTCCGTGAGATGATTTCACAGAACACAAAGAAGTTTCTCAGAAAGCTTCCTTCTCTTTGTTATGGGCGGATATTTCCTTTGGCCCTATAGTCTTCAAAGGGATCCGAAATATCTGTTCTCAGATTCCACAGAAATAAGGCTAGCAAAGAGATCCACGAAATACAGATGTAACTCTGTGAGTGGAAGTCACACATCACAGAGCAGTTTCTCAGAAAGCTTCTTTCCAGATTTCATCTGAGGATATTTCCTTTTTCACCATTGCTCTCTATGGGCTTCCAAATATCACTTTGCCAATTCCACAAGAACTGTCTTAGCGAAAGGCTTCTTGATGGGAAAGCTGTAACTCTGTGAGATGATTTCACAGAACACAAAGAAGTTTCTCAGAAAGCTTCTTTCTCTTTGTTATCAGAGGATATTTCCTTTGGCCCTATAGTTTTCAAAGTGATCCGAAATATCTGTTCTCAGATTCCACAGAAATAAGGCTAGCAAAGAGATCCACGAAATACAGATGTAACTCTGTGAGTGGAAGTCACACATCACAGAGCAGTTTCTCAGAAAGCTTCTTTCCAGATTTCATCTGAGGATATTTCCTTTTTCACCATAGCCCTCTATGGGCTTCCAAATATCACTTTGCCAACTCCACAAGAACTGGGTTACCGAAAGACTTCTTCAGGGGAAAGCTGTAACTGTGTGAGATGATTTCACAGAACACAAAGAAGTTTCTCAGAAAGCTTCTTTCTCTTTGTTATCGGAGGATATTTCCTTTGGCCCTATAGTCTTCAAAGGGATCCGAAATATATCTTTTCAGATTCCACAGAAATAAGGCTAGCAAAGAAATCCACGAAATACAGATGTAAATCTGTGAGATGAATGAACAGAACACTAAGCAGTTTCTCAGAAAGCTTCTTTCCAGATTTCATCTGAGGATATTTCCTTTTTCACCATAGCCCTCTATGGGCTTCCAAATATCACTTTGCCAATTCCACAAGAACTGTCTTAGCGAAAGGCTTCTTGAAGGGAAAGCTGTAACTCTGTGAGATGTTTTCACAGAACAAAAAGAAGTTTCTCAGAAAGCTTCCTTCTCTTTGTTATCGGAGGATATTTCCTTTGGCCCTATAGTCTTCAAAGGGATCCGAAATATCTGTTCTCAGATTCCACAGAAATAAGGCTAGCAAAGAGATCCACGAAATACAGATGTAACTCTGTGAGTGGAAGTCACACATCACAGAGCAGTTTCTCAGAAGGCTTCTTTCCAGATTTCATCTGAGGATATTTCCTTTTTCAGCATAGCCCTCTATGGGCTTCCAAATATCACTTTGCCAATTCCACAAGAACTGGCTTACCGAAAGACTTCTTGAGGGGAAAGCTGTAACTGTGTGAGATGATTTCACAGAACACAAAGAAGTTTCTCAGAAAGCTTCTTTCTCTTTGTTATCGGAGGATATTTCCTTTGGCCCTATAGTCTTCAAAGGGATCCGAAATATCTGTTCTCAGATTCCACAGAAATAAGGCTAGCAAAGAGATCCACGAAATACAGATGTAACTCTGTGAGATGAATGAACAGAACACTAAGCAGTTTCTCAGAAAGCTTCTTTCCAGATTTCATCTGAGGATATTTCCTTTTTCACCATAGCCCTCTATGGGCTTCCAAATATCACGTTGCCAATTCCACAAGAACTGTCTTAGCGAAAGGCTTCTTGAGGGGAAAGCTGTAACTCTGTGAGATGATTTCACAGAACACAAAGAAGTTTCTCAGAAAGCTTCCTTCTCTTTGTTATCGGAGGATACTTCCTTTGGCCCTATAGTCTTCAAAGGGATCCGAAATATCTGTTCTCAGATTCCACAGAAATAAGGCTAGCAAAGAGATCCACGAAATACAGATGTAACTCTGTGAGTGGAAGTCACACATCACAGAGCAGTTTCTCAGAAGGCTTCTTTCCAGATTTCATCTGAGGATATTTCCTTTTTCACCATAGCCCTCTATGGGCTTCCAAATATCACTTTGCCAATTCCACAAGAACTGGCTTACCGAAAGACTTCTTGAGGGGAAAGCTGTAACTGTGTGAGATGATTTCACAGAACACAAAGAAGTTTCTCAGAAAGCTTCTTTCTCTTTGTTATCGGAGGATATTTCCTTTGGCCCTATAGTCTTCAAAGGGATCCGAAATATCTGTTCTCAGATTCCACAGAAATAAGGCTAGCAAAGAGATCCACGAAATACACATGTAACTCTGTGAGATGAATGAACAGAACACTAAGCAGTTTCTCAGAAAGCTTCTTTCCAGATTTCATCTGAGGATATTTCCTTTTTCACCATAGCCCTCTATGGGCTTCCAAATATCACGTTGCCAATTCCACAAGAACTGTCTTAGCGAAAGGCTTCTTGAGGGGAAAGCTGTAACTCTGTGAGATGATTTCACAGAACACAAAGAAGTTTCTCAGAAAGCTTCCTTCTCTTTGTTATCGGAGGATACTTCCTTTGGCCCTATAGTCTTCAAAGGGATCCGAAATATCTGTTCTCAGATTCCACAGAAATAAGGCTAGCAAAGAGATCCACGAAATACAGATGTAACTCTGTGAGTGGAAGTCACACATCACAGAGCAGTTTCTCAGAAAGCTTCTTTCCAGATTTCATCTTAGGATATTTTCTTTTTCACCATAGCCCTCTATGGGCTACCAAATATCACTTTGCCAATTCCACAAAAACTGTCTTATCGAAAGGCTTCTTCAGTGGAAAGTTGTAACTCTGTGAGATGATTTCACAGAACACAAAGAAGTTTCTCAGAAAGCTTCTTTCTCTTTGTTATCGGAGGATATTTCCTTTGGACCTATAGTCTTCAAAGGGATCCGAAATATCTGTTTTCAGATTACACAGAAATAAGGCTAGCAAAGAGATCCACGAAATACAGATGTAACTCTGTGAGATGAATGAACAGAACACTAAGGAGTTTCTCAGAAAGCTTCTTTCCAGATTTCATCTGAGGATATTTCCTTTTTCACCATAGCCCTCTATGGGCTTCCAAATATCACTTTGCCAATTCCACAAGAACTGTCTTAGCGAAAGGCTTCTTGAGGGGAAAGCTGTAACTCTGTGAGATGATTTCACAGAACACAAAGAAGTTTCTCAGATAGCTTCCTTCTCTTTGTTATGGGAGGATATTTCCTTTGGCCCTATAGTCTTCAAAAGGATCCGAATTATCTGTTCTCAGATTCCACAGAAATAAGGCTAGCAAAGAGATCCACTAAATACAGATGTAACTCTGTGAGTGGAAGTCACACATCACAGAGCAGTTTCTCAGAAAGCTTCTTTCCAGATTTCATCTGAGGATATTTCCTTTTTCACCATAGCCCTCTATGGGCTTCCAAATATCACTTTGCCAATTCCACAAGAACTGTCTTATCGAAAGGCTTCTTGAGGGGAAAGCTGAAACTCTGTGAGATGATTTTACAGAACACAAAGAAGTTTCTCAGAAAGCTTCTTTCTCTTTGTTATCGCAGGATATTTCCTTTTGCCCTATAGTCTTCAAAGGGATCCGAAATACCTGTTCTCAGATTCCACAGAAATAAGGCTAGCAAAGAGATCCACGAAATACAGATGTAACTCTGTGAGATGAATGAACAGAACAATAAGCAGTTTCTCAGAAATCTTCTTTCCAGATTTCATCTGAGGATATTTCCTTTTTCACCATAGCCCTCTATGGGCTTCCAAATATCACTTTGCCAATTCCACAAGAACTGTCTTAGCGAAAGGCTTCTTGAGGGGAAAGCTGTAACGCTGTGAGATGATTTCACAGAACACAAAGAAGTTTCTCAGAAAGCTTCCTTCTCTTTGTTATAAGAGGATATTTCCTTTGGCCCTATAGTCTTCAAAGGGATCCGAAATACCTGTTCTCAGATTACACAGAAATAAGGCTAGCAAAGAGATCCACGAAATACAGATGTAACTCTGTGAGTGGAAGTCACACATCACAGAGCAGTTTCTCAGAAAGCTTCTTTCCAGATTTCATCTGAGGATATTTCCTCTTTCACCATAGCCCTCTATGGGCTTCCAAATATCACTTTGCCAATTCCACAAGAACTGTCTTAGCGAAAGGCTTCTTGAGTGGAAAGCTGTAACTCTGTGAGATGATTTCACAGAACACAAAGAAGTTTCTCAGAAAGCTTCTTTCTCTTTGTTATCGGAGGATATTTCCTTTGGCCCTATAGTCTTCAAAGGGATCCGAAATATCTGTTCTCAGATTCCACAGAAATAAGGCTAGCAAAGAGATCCACGAAATACAGATGTAACTCTGTGAGATGAATGAACAGAACACTAAGCAGTTTCTCAGAAAGCTTCTTTACAGATTTCATCTGAGGATATTTCCTTTTTCACCATAGCCCTCTATGGGCTTCCAAATATCACGTTGCCAATTCCACAAGAACTGTCTTAGCGAAAGGCTTCTTGAGGGGAAAGCTGTAACTCTGTGAGATGATTTCACAGAACACAAAGAAGTTTCTCAGAAAGCTTCCTTCTCTTTGTTATCGGAGGATACTTCCTTTGGCCCTATAGTCTTCAAAGGGATCCGAAATATCTGTTCTCAGATTCCACAGAAATAAGGCTAGCAAAGAGATCCACGAAATACAGATGTAACTCTGTGAGTGGAAGTCACACATCACAGAGCAGTTTCTCAGAAGGCTTCTTTCCAGATTTCATCTGAGGATATTTCCTTTTTCAGCATAGCCCTCTATGGGCTTCCAAATATCACTTTGCCAATTCCACAAGAACTGGCTTACCGAAAGACTTCTTGAGGGGAAAGCTGTAACTGTGTGAGATGATTTCACAGAACACATAGAAGTTTCTCAGAAAGCTTCTTTCTCTTTGTTATCGGAGGATATTTCCTTTGGCCCTATAGTCTTCAAAGGGATCCGAAATATCTGTTCTCAGATTCCACAGAAATAAGGCTAGCAAAGAGATCCACGAAATACAGATGTAACTCTGTGAGATGAATGAACAGAACACTAAGCAGTTTCTCAGAAAGCTTCTTTCCAGATTTCATCTGAGGATATTTCCTTTTTCACCATAGCCCTCTATGGGCTTCCAAATATCACGTTGCCAATTCCACAAGAACTGTCTTAGCGAAAGTCTTCTTGAGGGGAAAGCTGTAACTCCGTGAGATGATTTCACAGAACACAAAGAAGTTTCTCAGAAAGCTTCCTTCTCTTTGTTATGGGCGGATATTTCCTTTGGCCCTATAGTCTTCAAAGGGATCCGAAATATCTGTTCTCAGATTCCACAGAAATAAGGCTAGCAAAGAGATCCACGAAATACAGATGTAACTCTGTGAGTGGAAGTCACACATCACAGAGCAGTTTCTCAGAAAGCTTCTTTCCAGATTTCATCTGAGGATATTTCCTTTTTCACCATTGCTCTCTATGGGCTTCCAAATATCACTTTGCCAATTCCACAAGAACTGTCTTAGCGAAAGGCTTCTTGATGGGAAAGCTGTAACTCTGTGAGATGATTTCACAGAACACAAAGAAGTTTCTCAGAAAGCTTCTTTCTCTTTGTTATCAGAGGATATTTCCTTTGGCCCTATAGTTTTCAAAGTGATCCGAAATATCTGTTCTCAGATTCCACAGAAATAAGGCTAGCAAAGAGATCCACGAAATACAGATGTAACTCTGTGAGTGGAAGTCACACATCACAGAGCAGTTTCTCAGAAAGCTTCTTTCCAGATTTCATCTGAGGATATTTCCTTTTTCACCATAGCCCTCTATGGGCTTCCAAATATCACTTTGCCAACTCCACAAGAACTGGGTTACCGAAAGACTTCTTCAGGGGAAAGCTGTAACTGTGTGAGATGATTTCACAGAACACAAAGAAGTTTCTCAGAAAGCTTCTTTCTCTTTGTTATCGGAGGATATTTCCTTTGGCCCTATAGTCTTCAAAGGGATCCGAAATATATCTTTTCAGATTCCACAGAAATAAGGCTAGCAAAGAAATCCACGAAATACAGATGTAACTCTGTGAGATGAATGAACAGAACACTAAGCAGTTTCTCAGAAAGCTTCTTTCCAGATTTCATCTGAGGATATTTCCTTTTTCACCATAGCCCTCTATGGGCTTCCAAATATCACTTTGCCAATTCCACAAGAACTGTCTTAGCGAAAGGCTTCTTGAAGGGAAAGCTGTAACTCTGTGAGATGTTTTCACAGAACAAAAAGAAGTTTCTCAGAAAGCTTCCTTCTCTTTGTTATCGGAGGATATTTCCTTTGGCCCTATAGTCTTCAAAGGGATCCGAAATATCTGTTCTCAGATTCCACAGAAATAAGGCTAGCAAAGAGATCCACGAAATACAGATGTAACTCTGTGAGTGGAAGTCACACATCACAGAGCAGTTTCTCAGAAGGCTTCTTTCCAGATTTCATCTGAGGATATTTCCTTTTTCAGCATAGCCCTCTATGGGCTTCCAAATATCACTTTGCCAATTCCCCAAGAACTGGCTTACCGAAAGACTTCTTGATGGGAAAGCTGTAACTGTGTGAGATGATTTCACAGAACACAAAGAAGTTTCTCAGAAAGCTTCTTTCTCTTTGTTATCGGAGGATATTTCCTTTGGCCCTATAGTCTTCAAAGGGATCCGAAATATCTGTTCTCAGATTCCACAGAAATAAGGCTAGCAAAGAGATCCACGAAATACAGATGTAACTCTGTGAGATGAATGAACAGAACACTAAGCAGTTTCTCAGAAAGCTTCTTTCCAGATTTCATCTGAGGATATTTCCTTTTTCACCATAGCCCTCTATGGGCTTCCAAATATCACGTTGCCAATTCCACAAGAACTGTCTTAGCGAAAGGCTTCTTGAGGGGAAAGCTGTAACTCTGTGAGATGATTTCACAGAACACAAAGAAGTTTCTCAGAAAGCTTCCTTCTCTTTGTTATCGGAGGATACTTCCTTTGGCCCTATAGTCTTCAAAGGGATCCGAAATATCTGTTCTCAGATTCCACAGAAATAAGGCTAGCAAAGAGATCCACGAAATACAGATGTAACTCTGTGAGTGGAAGTCACACATCACAGAGCAGTTTCTCAGAAGGCTTCTTTCCAGATTTCATCTGAGGATATTTCCTTTTTCAGCATAGCCCTCTATGGGCTTCCAAATATCACTTTGCCAATTCCACAAGAACTGGCTTACCGAAAGACTTCTTGAGGGGAAAGCTGTAACTGTGTGAGATGATTTCACAGAACACAAAGAAGTTTCTCAGAAAGCTTCTTTCTCTTTGTTATCGGAGGATATTTCCTTTGGCCCTATAGTCTTCAAAGGGATCCGAAATATCTGTTCTCAGATTCCACAGAAATAAGGCTAGCAAAGAGATCCACGAAATACAGATGTAACTCTGTGAGATGAATGAACAGAACACTAAGCAGTTTCTCAGAAAGCTTCTTTCCAGATTTCATCTGAGGATATTTCCTTTTTCACCATAGCCCTCTATGGGCTTCCAAATATCACGTTGCCAATTCCACAAGAACTGTCTTAGCGAAAGGCTTCTTGAGGGGAAAGCTGTAACTCTGTGAGATGATTTCACAGAACACAAAGAAGTTTCTCAGAAAGCTTCCTTCTCTTTGTTATCGGAGGATACTTCCTTTGGCCCTATAGTCTTCAAAGGGATCCGAAATATCTGTTCTCAGATTCCACAGAAATAAGGCTAGCAAAGAGATCCACGAAATACAGATGTAACTCTGTGAGTGGAAGTCACACATCACAGAGCAGTTTCTCAGAAAGCTTCTTTCCAGATTTCATCTTAGGATATTTTCTTTTTCACCATAGCCCTCTATGGGCTACCAAATATCACTTTGCCAATTCCACAAAAACTGTCTTATCGAAAGGCTTCTTCAGTGGAAAGTTGTAACTCTGTGAGATGATTTCACAGAACACAAAGAAGTTTCTCAGAAAGCTTCTTTCTCTTTGTTATCGGAGGATATTTCCTTTGGACCTATAGTCTTCAAAGGGATCCGAAATATCTGTTTTCAGATTACACAGAAATAAGGCTAGCAAAGAGATCCACGAAATACAGATGTAACTCTGTGAGATGAATGAACAGAACACTAAGGAGTTTCTCAGAAAGCTTCTTTCCAGATTTCATCTGAGGATATTTCCTTTTTCACCATAGCCCTCTATGGGCTTCCAAATATCACTTTGCCAATTCCACAAGAACTGTCTTAGCGAAAGGCTTCTTGAGGGGAAAGCTGTAACTCTGTGAGATGATTTCACAGA
This sequence comes from Macaca nemestrina, assembly GCF_043159975.1. Taxonomy (NCBI): domain Eukaryota; kingdom Metazoa; phylum Chordata; class Mammalia; order Primates; family Cercopithecidae; genus Macaca; species Macaca nemestrina. The sequence continues at coordinate 107,920,634 of NC_092132.1, forward strand.
ACACAAAGAAGTTTCTCAGATAGCTTCCTTCTCTTTGTTATGGGAGGATATTTCCTTTGGCCCTATAGTCTTCAAAAGGATCCGAATTATCTGTTCTCAGATTCCACAGAAATAAGGCTAGCAAAGAGATCCACTAAATACAGATGTAACTCTGTGAGTGGAAGTCACACATCACAGAGCAGTTTCTCAGAAAGCTTCTTTCCAGATTTCATCTGAGGATATTTCCTTTTTCACCATAGCCCTCTATGGGCTTCCAAATATCACTTTGCCAATTCCACAAGAACTGTCTTATCGAAAGGCTTCTTGAGGGGAAAGCTGAAACTCTGTGAGATGATTTTACAGAACACAAAGAAGTTTCTCAGAAAGCTTCTTTCTCTTTGTTATCGCAGGATATTTCCTTTTGCCCTATAGTCTTCAAAGGGATCCGAAATACCTGTTCTCAGATTCCACAGAAATAAGGCTAGCAAAGAGATCCACGAAATACAGATGTAACTCTGTGAGATGAATGAACAGAACAATAAGCAGTTTCTCAGAAATCTTCTTTCCAGATTTCATCTGAGGATATTTCCTTTTTCACCATAGCCCTCTATGGGCTTCCAAATATCACTTTGCCAATTCCACAAGAACTGTCTTAGCGAAAGGCTTCTTGAGGGGAAAGCTGTAACGCTGTGAGATGATTTCACAGAACACAAAGAAGTTTCTCAGAAAGCTTCCTTCTCTTTGTTATCAGAGGATATTTCCTTTGGCCCTATAGTCTTCAAAGGGATCCGAAATACCTGTTCTCAGATTACACAGAAATAAGGCTAGCAAAGAGATCCACGAAATACAGATGTAACTCTGTGAGTGGAAGTCACACATCACAGAGCAGTTTCTCAGAAAGCTTCTTTCCAGATTTCATCTGAGGATATTTCCTCTTTCACCATAGCCCTCTATGGGCTTCCAAATATCACTTTGCCAATTCCACAAGAACTGTCTTAGCGAAAGGCTTCTTGAGTGGAAAGCTGTAACTCCGTGAGATGATTTCACAGAACACAAAGAAGTTTCTCAGAAAGCTTCTTTCTCTTTGTTATCGGAGGATATTTCCTTTGGCCCTATAGTCTTCAAAGGGATCCGAAATATCTGTTCTCAGATTCCACAGAAATAAGGCTAGCAAAGAGATCCACGAAATACAGATGTAACTCTGTGAGATGAATGAACAGAACACTAAGGGGTTACTCAGAAAGCTTCTTTACAGATTTCATCTGAGGATATTTCCTTTTTCACCATAGCCCTCTATGGGCTTCCAAATATCACCTTGCCAATTCCACAAGAACTGTCTTAGCGAAAGTCTTCTTGAGGGGAAAGCTGTAACTCCGTGAGATGATTTCACAGAACACAAAGAAGGTTCTCAGAAAGCTTCCTTCTCTTTGTTATGGGCGGATATTTCCTTTGGCCCTATAGTGTTCAAAGGGATCCGAAATATCTGTTCTCAGATTCCACAGAAATAAGGCTAGCAAAGAGATCCACGAAATACAGATGTAACTCTGTGAGTGGAAGTCACACATCACAGAGCAGTTTCTCAGAAAGCTTCTTTCCAGATTTCATCTGAGGATATTTCCTTTTTCACCATAGCTCTCTATGGGCTTCCAAATATCACTTTGCCAATTCCACAAGAACTGTCTTAGCGAAAGGCTTCTTGAGTGGAAAGCTGTAACTCTGTGAGATGATTTCACAGAACACAAAGAAGTTTCTCAGAAAGCATCCTTCTCTTTGTTATCGGAGGATATTTCCTTTGGCCCTATAGTCTTCAAATGGATCGGAAATATCTGTTCTCAGATTCCACAGAAATAAAGCTAGCAAAGAGATCCACGAAATACAGATATAACTCTGTGAGATGAATGAACAGAACACTAAGCAGTTTCTCAGAAATCTTCTTTCCAGATTTCATCTGAGGATATTTCCTTCTTCACCATAGCCCTCTATGGGCTTCCAAATATCACTTTGCCAATTCCACAAGAACTGTCTTAGCGAAAGGCTTCTTGAGGGGAAACCTGTAACTCTGTGAGATGATTTCACAGAACACAAAGAAGTTTCTCAGAAAGATTCTTTCTCTTTGTTATCAGAGGATATTTCCTTTGGCCCTATAGATTTCAAAGGGATCCGAAATATCTGTTCTCAGATTCCACAGAAATAAGGCTAGCAAAGAGATCCACGAAATACAGATGAAACTCTGTGAGTGGAAGTCACACATCACAGAGCAGTTTCTCAGAAAGCTTCTTTCCAGATTTCTTCTGAGGATATTTCCTTTTTCACCATAGCCCTCTATGGGCTTCCAAATATCACTTTGCCAATTCCAAAAAAACTGTCTTAGCGAAAGGCTTCTTGAGGGGAAAGCTGTAACTCTGTGAGATGATTTCACAGAACACAAAGAAGTTTCTCAGAAAGCTTCTTTCTCTTTGTTATCAGAGGATATTTCCTTTGGCCCTATAGTTTTCAAAGTGATCCGAAATATCTGTTCTCAGATTCCACAGAAATAAGGCTAGCAAAGAGATCCACGAAATACAGATGTAACTCTGTGAGTGGAAGTCACACATCACAGAGCAGTTTCTCAGAAAGCTTCTTTCCAGATTTCATCTGAGGATATTTCCTTTTTCACCATAGCCCTCTATGGGCTTCCAAATATCACTTTGCCAACTCCACAAGAACTGGCTTACCGAAAGACTTCTTGAGGGGAAAGCTGTAACTGTGTGAGATGATTTCACAGAACACAAAGAAGTTTCTCAGAAAGCTTCTTTCTCTTTGTTATCGGAGGATATTTCCTTTGGCCCTATAGTCTTCAAAGGGATCCGAAATATCTCTTTTCAGATTCCACAGAAATAAGGCTAGCAAAGAAATCCACGAAATACAGATGTAACTCTGTGAGATGAATGAACAGAACACTAAGCAGTTTCTCAGAAAGCTTCTTTCCAGATTTCATCTGAGGATATTTCCTTTTTCACCATAGCCCTCTATGGGCTTCCAAATATCACTTTGCCAATTCCACAAGAACTGTCTTAGCGAAAGGCTTCTTGAAGGGAAAGCTGTAACTCTGTGAGATGTTTTCACAGAACAAAAAGAAGTTTCTCAGAAAGCTTCCTTCTCTTTGTTATCGGAGGATATTTCCTTTGGCCCTATAGTCTTCAAAGGGATCCGAAATATCTGTTCTCAGATTCCACAGAAATAAGGCTAGCAAAGAGATCCACGAAATACAGATGTAACTCTGTGAGTGGAAGTCACACATCACAGAGCAGTTTCTCAGAAGGCTTCTTTCCAGATTTCATCTGAGGATATTTCCTTTTTCAGCATAGCCCTCTATGGGCTTCCAAATATCACTTTGCCAATTCCACAAGAACTGGCTTACCGAAAGACTTCTTGAGGGGAAAGCTGTAACTGTGTGAGATGATTTCACAGAACACAAAGAAGTTTCTCAGAAAGCTTCTTTCTCTTTGTTATCGGAGGATATTTCCTTTGGCCCTATAGTCTTCAAAGGGATCCGAAATATCTGTTCTCAGATTCCACAGAAATAAGGCTAGCAAAGAGATCCACGAAATACAGATGTAACTCTGTGAGATGAATGAACAGAACACTAAGCAGTTTCTCAGAAAGCTTCTTTCCAGATTTCATCTGAGGATATTTCCTTTTTCACCATAGCCCTCTATGGGCTTCCAAATATCACGTTGCCAATTCCACAAGAACTGTCTTAGCGAAAGGATTCTTGAGGGGAAAGCTGTAACTCTGTGAGATGATTTCACAGAACACAAAGAAGTTTCTCAGAAAGCTTCCTTCTCTTTGTTATCGGAGGATACTTCCTTTGGCCCTATAGTCTTCAAAGGGATCCGAAATATCTGTTCTCAGATTCCACAGAAATAAGGCTAGCAAAGAGATCCACGAAATACAGATGTAACTCTGTGAGTGGAAGTCACACATCACAGAGCAGTTTCTCAGAAAGCTTCTTTCCAGATTTCATCTGAGGATATTTCCTTTTTCACCATAGCCCTCTATGGGCTTCCAAATATCACTTTGCCAATTCCACAAGAACTGTCTTATCGAAAGGCTTCTTGAGGGGAAAGCTGAAACTCTGTGAGATGATTTTACAGAACACAAAGAAGTTTCTCAGAAAGCTTCTTTCTCTTTGTTATCGCAGGATATTTCCTTTTGCCCTATAGTCTTCAAAGGGATCCGAAATACCTGTTCTCAGATTCCACAGAAATAAGGCTAGCAAAGAGATCCACGAAATACAGATGTAACTCTGTGAGATGAATGAACAGAACAATAAGCAGTTTCTCAGAAATCTTCTTTCCAGATTTCATCTGAGGATATTTCCTTTTTCACCATAGCCCTCTATGGGCTTCCAAATATCACTTTGCCAATTCCACAAGAACTGTCTTAGCGAAAGGCTTCTTGAGGGGAAAGCTGTAACGCTGTGAGATGATTTCACAGAACACAAAGAAGTTTCTCAGAAAGCTTCCTTCTCTTTGTTATCAGAGGATATTTCCTTTGGCCCTATAGTCTTCAAAGGGATCCGAAATACCTGTTCTCAGATTACACAGAAATAAGGCTAGCAAAGAGATCCACGAAATACAGATGTAACTCTGTGAGTGGAAGTCACACATCACAGAGCAGTTTCTCAGAAAGCTTCTTTCCAGATTTCATCTGAGGATATTTCCTCTTTCACCATAGCCCTCTATGGGCTTCCAAATATCACTTTGCCAATTCCACAAGAACTGTCTTAGCGAAAGGCTTCTTGAGTGGAAAGCTGTAACTCCGTGAGATGATTTCACAGAACACAAAGAAGTTTCTCAGAAAGCTTCTTTCTCTTTGTTATCGGAGGATATTTCCTTTGGCCCTATAGTCTTCAAAGGGATCCGAAATATCTGTTCTCAGATTCCACAGAAATAAGGCTAGCAAAGAGATCCACGAAATACAGATGTAACTCTGTGAGATGAATGAACAGAACACTAAGGGGTTACTCAGAAAGCTTCTTTACAGATTTCATCTGAGGATATTTCCTTTTTCACCATAGCCCTCTATGGGCTTCCAAATATCACCTTGCCAATTCCACAAGAACTGTCTTAGCGAAAGTCTTCTTGAGGGGAAAGCTGTAACTCCGTGAGATGATTTCACAGAACACAAAGAAGGTTCTCAGAAAGCTTCCTTCTCTTTGTTATGGGCGGATATTTCCTTTGGCCCTATAGTGTTCAAAGGGATCCGAAATATCTGTTCTCAGATTCCACAGAAATAAGGCTAGCAAAGAGATCCACGAAATACAGATGTAACTCTGTGAGTGGAAGTCACACATCACAGAGCAGTTTCTCAGAAAGCTTCTTTCCAGATTTCATCTGAGGATATTTCCTTTTTCACCATAGCTCTCTATGGGCTTCCAAATATCACTTTGCCAATTCCACAAGAACTGTCTTAGCGAAAGGCTTCTTGAGTGGAAAGCTGTAACTCTGTGAGATGATTTCACAGAACACAAAGAAGTTTCTCAGAAAGCATCCTTCTCTTTGTTATCGGAGGATATTTCCTTTGGCCCTATAGTCTTCAAATGGATCGGAAATATCTGTTCTCAGATTCCACAGAAATAAAGCTAGCAAAGAGATCCACGAAATACAGATATAACTCTGTGAGATGAATGAACAGAACACTAAGCAGTTTCTCAGAAATCTTCTTTCCAGATTTCATCTGAGGATATTTCCTTCTTCACCATAGCCCTCTATGGGCTTCCAAATATCACTTTGCCAATTCCACAAGAACTGTCTTAGCGAAAGGCTTCTTGAGGGGAAAGCTGTAACTCTGTGAGATGATTTCACAGAACACAAAGAAGTTTCTCAGAAAGATTCTTTCTCTTTGTTATCAGAGGATATTTCCTTTGGCCCTATAGATTTCAAAGGGATCCGAAATATCTGTTCTCAGATTCCACAGAAATAAGGCTAGCAAAGAGATCCACGAAATACAGATGAAACTCTGTGAGTGGAAGTCACACATCACAGAGCAGTTTCTCAGAAAGCTTCTTTCCAGATTTCTTCTGAGGATATTTCCTTTTTCACCATAGCCCTCTATGGGCTTCCAAATATCACTTTGCCAATTCCAAAAAAACTGTCTTAGCGAAAGGCTTCTTGAGGGGAAAGCTGTAACTCTGTGAGATGATTTCACAGAACACAAAGAAGTTTCTCAGAAAGCTTCTTTCTCTTTGTTATCAGAGGATATTTCCTTTGGCCCTATAGTTTTCAAAGTGATCCGAAATATCTGTTCTCAGATTCCACAGAAATAAGGCTAGCAAAGAGATCCACGAAATACAGATGTAACTCTGTGAGTGGAAGTCACACATCACAGAGCAGTTTCTCAGAAAGCTTCTTTCCAGATTTCATCTGAGGATATTTCCTTTTTCACCATAGCCCTCTATGGGCTTCCAAATATCACTTTGCCAACTCCACAAGAACTGGCTTACCGAAAGACTTCTTGAGGGGAAAGCTGTAACTGTGTGAGATGATTTCACAGAACACAAAGAAGTTTCTCAGAAAGCTTCTTTCTCTTTGTTATCGGAGGATATTTCCTTTGGCCCTATAGTCTTCAAAGGGATCCGAAATATCTCTTTTCAGATTCCACAGAAATAAGGCTAGCAAAGAAATCCACGAAATACAGATGTAACTCTGTGAGATGAATGAACAGAACACTAAGCAGTTTCTCAGAAAGCTTCTTTCCAGATTTCATCTGAGGATATTTCCTTTTTCACCATAGCCCTCTATGGGCTTCCAAATATCACTTTGCCAATTCCACAAGAACTGTCTTAGCGAAAGGCTTCTTGAAGGGAAAGCTGTAACTCTGTGAGATGTTTTCACAGAACAAAAAGAAGTTTCTCAGAAAGCTTCCTTCTCTTTGTTATCGGAGGATATTTCCTTTGGCCCTATAGTCTTCAAAGGGATCCGAAATATCTGTTCTCAGATTCCACAGAAATAAGGCTAGCAAAGAGATCCACGAAATACAGATGTAACTCTGTGAGTGGAAGTCACACATCACAGAGCAGTTTCTCAGAAGGCTTCTTTCCAGATTTCATCTGAGGATATTTCCTTTTTCAGCATAGCCCTCTATGGGCTTCCAAATATCACTTTGCCAATTCCACAAGAACTGGCTTACCGAAAGACTTCTTGAGGGGAAAGCTGTAACTGTGTGAGATGATTTCACAGAACACAAAGAAGTTTCTCAGAAAGCTTCTTTCTCTTTGTTATCGGAGGATATTTCCTTTGGCCCTATAGTCTTCAAAGGGATCCGAAATATCTGTTCTCAGATTCCACAGAAATAAGGCTAGCAAAGAGATCCACGAAATATAGATGTAACTCTGTGAGATGAATGAACAGAACACTAAGCAGTTTCTCAGAAAGCTTCTTTCCAGATTTCATCTGAGGATATTTCCTTTTTCACCATAGCCCTCTATGGGCTTCCAAATATCACGTTGCCAATTCCACAAGAACTGTCTTAGCGAAAGGATTCTTGAGGGGAAAGCTGTAACTCTGTGAGATGATTTCACAGAACACAAAGAAGTTTCTCAGAAAGCTTCCTTCTCTTTGTTATCGGAGGATACTTCCTTTGGCCCTATAGTCTTCAAAGGGATCCGAAATATCTGTTCTCAGATTCCACAGAAATAAGGCTAGCAAAGAGATCCACGAAATACAGATGTAACTCTGTGAGTGGAAGTCACACATCACAGAGCAGTTTCTCAGAAGGCTTCTTTCCAGATTTCATCTGAGGATATTTCCTTTTTCAGCATAGCCCTCTATGGGCTTCCAAATATCACTTTGCCAATTCCACAAGAACTGGCTTACCGAAAGACTTCTTGAGGGGAAAGCTGTAACTGTGTGAGATGATTTCACAGAACACAAAGAAGTTTCTCAGAAAGCTTCTTTCTCTTTGTTATCTGAGGATATTTCCTTTGGCCCTATTGTCTTCAAAGGGATCCTAAATATCTGTTCTCAGATTCCACAGAAATAAGGCTAGCAAAGAGATCCACGAAATACAGATGTAACTCTGTGAGGTGAATGAACAGAACACTAAGCAGTTTCTCAGAAAGCTTCTTTCCAGATTTCATCTGAGGATATTTCCTTTTTCACCATAACCCTCTATGGGCTTCCAAATATCACGTTGCCAATTCCACAAGAACTGTCTTAGCGAAAGGCTTCTTGAGGGGAAAGCTGTAACTCTGTGAGATGATTTCACAGAACACAAAGAAGTTTCTCAGAAAGCTTCCTTCTCTTTGTTATCGGAGGATACTTCCTTTGGCCCTATAGTCTTCAAAGGGATCCGAAATATCTGTTCTCAGATTCCACAGAAATAAGGCTAGCAAAGAGATAAACGAAATACAGATGTAACTCTGTGAGTGGAAGTCACACATAACAGAGCAGTTTCTCAGAAAGCTTCTTTCCAGATTTCATCTTAGGATATTTCCTTTTTCACCATAGCCCTCTATGGGCTTCCAAATATCACTTTGCCAATTCCACAAAAACTGTCTTATCGAAAGGCTTCTTCAGTGGAAAGTTGTAACTCTGTGAGATGATTTCACAGAACACAAAGAAGTTTCTCAGAAAGCTTCTTTCTCTTTGTTATCCGAGGATATTTCCTTTGGCCCTATAGTCTTCAAAGGGATCCGAAATATCTGTTTTCAGATTACACAGAAATAAGGCTAGCAAAGAGATCCACGAAATACAGATGTAACTCTGTGAGATGAATGAACAGAACACTAAGGAGTTTCTCAGAAAGCTTCTTTCCAGATTTCATCTGAGGATATTTCCTTTTTCACCATAGCCCTCTATGGGCTTCCAAATATCACTTTGCCAATTCCACAAGAACTGTCTTAGCGAAAGGCTTCTTGAGGGGAAAGCTGTAACTCTGTGAGATGATTTCACAGAACACAAAGAAGTTTCTCAGATAGCTTCCTTCTCTTTGTTATGGGAGGATATTTCCTTTGGCCCTATAGTCTTCAAAAGGATCCGAATTATCTGTTCTCAGATTCCACAGAAATAAGGCTAGCAAAGAGATCCACGAAATACAGATGTAACTCTGTGAGTGGAAGTTACACATCACAGAGCAGTTTCTCAGAAAGCTTCTTTCCAGATTTTATCTGAGGATATTTCCTTTTTCACCATAGCTCTCTATGGGCTTCCAGATATCACTTTGCCAATTCCACAAGAACTGTCTTAGCGAAAGGCTTCTTGAGGGGAAAGCTGTAACTCTGTGAGATGATTTCACAGAACACAAAGAAGTTTCTCAGAAAGATTCTTTCTGTTTGTTATCAGAGGATATTTCCTTTGGCCCTATAGTCTTCAAAGGGATCCGAAATATCTGTTCTCAGATTCCACAGAAATAAGGCTAGCAAAGAGATCCACGAAATACAGATGTAACTCTGTGAGTGGAAGTCACACATCACAGAGCAGTTTCTCAGAAAGCTTCTTTCCAGATTTCTTCTGAGGATATTTCCTTTTTCACCATAGCACTCTAGGGGCTTCCAAATATCACTTTGCCAATTCCACAAGAACTGGCTTACCGAAAGGCTTCTTGAGGGGAAAGCTGTAACTCTGTGAGATGATTTCACAGAACACAAAGAAGTTTCTCAGAAAGCTTCTTTCTCTTTGTTATCGGAGGATATTTCTTTTGGCCCTATAGTCTCAAAGGGATCCGAAATATCTGTTCTCAGATTCCAAAGAAATAAGGCTAGCAAAGAGATCAACGAAATACAGATGTAACTCTGTGAGATGAATGAACAGAACACTAAGGAGTTTCTCAGAAAGCTTCTTTCCAGATTTCATCTGAGGATATTTCCTTTTTCACCATAGCCCTCTATGGGCTTCCAAATATCACCTTGCCAATTCCACAAGAACTGTCTTAGCGAAAGTCTTCTTGAGGGGAAAGCTGTAACTCCGTGAGATGATTTCACAGAACACAAAGAAGTTTCTCAGAAAGCTTCCTTCTCTTTGTTATGGGAGGATATTTCCTTTGGCCCTATAGTCTTCAAAGGGATCCGAAATATCTGTTGTCAGATTCCAAGAAATAAGGCTAGCAAAGAGATCCACTAAATGCAGATGTAACTCTGTGAGTGAAAGTCACACATCACAGAGCAGTTTCTCAGAAAGCTTCTTTCCCGATTTCATCTGAGGATATTTCCTTTTTCACCATAGCCCTCTATGGGCTTCCAAATATCACTTTGCCAATTACACAAGAACTGTCTTATCGAAAGGCTTCTTGAGGGGAAAGCTGCAACTCTGTGAGATGATTTCACAGAACACAAAGAAGTTTCTCAGAAAGATTTTTTCTCTTTGTTATCGCAGGATATTTCCTTTGGCCCTATAGTCTTCAAAGGGATCCGAAATATCTGTTCTCAGATTCCACAGAAATAAGACTAGCAAGGAGATCCACGAAATACCGATGTAACTCTGTGAGATGAATGAACAGAACACTAAGCAGTTTCTCAGAAAGCTTCTTTCAAGATTTCATTTGAGGATATTTCCTTTTTCACCATAGCCCTCTATGGGCTTCCAAATATCACTGTGCCAATTCCACAAGAACTGTCTTAGCGAAAGGCTTCTTGAGGGGAAAGCTGTTACTCTGTGAGATGATTTCTCAGAACACAAAGAAATTTCTCAGAGAGCTTCTTTCTCTTTGTTATCAGAGGATATTTCCTTTGGCCCTATAGTCTTCAAAGGGATCCGAAATATCTGTTTTCAGATTCCACAGAAATAAGGCTAGCAAAGAGATCCACGAAATACAGATGTAACTCTGTGAGTGGAAGTCACACATCACAGAGCAGTTTCTCAGAAAGCTTCTTTCCAGATTTCATCTGAGGATATTTCCTTTTTCACCATAGCCCTCTATGGGCTTCCAAATATCACTTTGCCAATTCCACAAGAACTGGCTTACCGAAAGGCTTCTTGAGGGGAAAGCTGTAACTCTGTGAGATGATTTCACAGAACACAAAGAAGTTTCTCAGAAAGCTTCTTTCTCTTTGTTATCGGAGGATATTTCCTTTGGCCCTATCGTCTTCAAAGGGATCCGAAATATCTGTTCTCAGATTCCACAGAAATAAGGCTAGCAAAGAGATCCACGAAATACAGATGTAACTCTGTGAGATGAATGAACAGAACACTAAGGAGTTACTCAGAAAGCTTCTTTCCAGATTTCATCTGAGGATATTTCCTTTTTCACCATAGCCCTCTATGGGCTTCCAAATATCACCTTGCCAATTCCACAAGAACTGTCTTAGCGAAAGTCTTCTTGAGGGGAAAGCTGTAACTCCGTGAGATGATTTCACAGAACACAAAGAAGTTTCTCAGAAAGCTTCCTTCTCTTTGTTGTGGGCGGATATTTCCTTTGGCCCTATAGTCTTCAAAGGGATCCGAAATATCTGTTCTCAGATTCCACAGAAATAAGGCTAGCAAAGAGATCCACGAAATACAGATGTAACTCTGTGAGTGGAAGTCACACATCACAGAGCAGTTTCTCAGAAAGCTTCTTTCCAGATTTCATCTGAGGATATTTCCTTTTTTACCATAGCTCTCTATGGGCTTCCAAATATCACTTTGCCAATTCCACAAGAACTGTCTTAGCGAAAGGCTTCTTGAGTGGAAAGCTGTAACTCTGTGAGATGATTTCACAGAACACAAAGAAGTTTCTCAGAAAGCATCCTTCTCTTTGTTATCGGAGGATATTTCCTTTGACCCTATAGTCTTCAAATGGATCGGAAATATCTGTTCTCAGATTCCACAGAAATAAAGCTAGCAAAGAGATCCACGAAATACAGATATAACTCTGTGAGATGAATGAACAGAACACTAAGCAGTTTCTCAGAAATCTTCTTTCCAGATTTCATCTGAGGATATTTCCTTCTTCACCATAGCCCTCTATGGGCTTCCAAATATCACTTTGCCAATTCCACAAGAACTGTCTTAGCGAAAGGCTTCTTGAGGGGAAAGCTGTAACTCTGTGAGATGATTTCACAGAACACAAAGAAGTTTCTCAGAAAGATTCTTTCTCTTTGTTATCAGAGGATATTTCCTTTGGCCCTATAGATTTCAAAGGGATCCGAAATATCTGTTCTCAGATTCCACAGAAATAAGGCTAGCAAAGAGATCCACGAAATACAGATGAAACTCTGTGAGTGGAAGTCACACATCACAGAGCAGTTTCTCAGAAAGCTTCTTTCCAGATTTCTTCTGAGGATATTTCCTTTTTCACCATAGCCCTCTATGGGCTTCCAAATATCACTTGGCCAATTCCACAAAAACTGTCTTAGCGAAAGGCTTCTTGAGGGGAAAGCTGTAACTCTGTGAGATGATTTCACAGAACACAAAGAAGTTTCTCAGAAAGCTTCTTTCTCTTTGTTATCAGAGGATATTTCCTTTGGCCCTATAGTTTTCAAAGTGATCCGAAATATCTGTTCTCAGATTCCACAGAAATAAGGCTAGCAAAGAGATCCACGAAATACAGATGTAACTCTGTGAGTGGAAGTCACACATCACAGAGCAGTTTCTCAGAAAGCTTCTTTCCAGATTTCATCTGAGGATATTTCCTTTTTCACCATAGCCCTCTATGGGCTTCCAAATATCACTTTGCCAACTCCACAAGAACTGGCTTACCGAAAGACTTCTTGAGGGGAAAGCTGTAACTGTGTGAGATGATTTCACAGAACACAAAGAAGTTTCTCAGAAAGCTTCTTTCTCTTTGTTATCGGAGGATATTTCCTTTGGCCCTATAGTCTTCAAAGGGATCCGAAATATCTCATTTCAGATTCCACAGAAATAAGGCTAGCAAAGAAATCCACGAAATACAGATGTAACTCTGTGAGATGAATGAACAGAACACTAAGCAGTTTCTCAGAAAGCTTCTTTCCAGATTTCATCTGAGGATATTTCCTTTTTCACCATAGCCCCCATGGGCTTCCAAATATCACCTTGCCAATTCCACAAGAACTGTCTTAGCGAAAGTCTTCTTGAGGGGAAAGCTGTAACTCCGTGAGATGATTTCACAGAACACAAAGAAGTTTCTCAGAAAGCTTCCTTCTCTTTGTTATGGGAGGATATTTCCTTTGGCCCTATAGTCTTCAAAGGGATCCGAAATATCTGTTGTCAGATTCCAAGAAATAAGGCTAGCAAAGAGATCCACTAAATGCAGATGTAACTCTGTGAGTGAAAGTCACACATCACAGAGCAGTTTCTCAGAAAGCTTCTTTCCCGATTTCATCTGAGGATATTTCCTTTTTCACCATAGCCCTCTATGGGCTTCCAAATATCACTTTGCCAATTCCACAACAACTCTCTTAGCGAAAGGCTTCTTGAGGGGAAAGCTGTAACTCTGTGAGATGATTTCACAGAACACAAAGAAGTTTCTCAGATAGCTTCCTTCTCTTTTTTATGGGAGGATATTTCCTTTGGCCCTATAGTCTTCAAAGGGATCCGAAATATCTGTTCTCAGATTCCACAGAAATAAGGCTAGCAAAGAGATCCACGAAATACAGATGTAACTCTGTGAGTGGAAGTCACACATCACAGAGCAGTTTCTCAGAAAGCTTCTTTCCAGATTTTATCTGAGGATATTTCCTTTTTCACCATAGCTCTCTATGGGCTTCCAAATATCACTTTGCCAATTCCACAAGAACTGTCTTAGCGAAAGGCTTCTTGAGTGGAAAGCTGTAACTCTGTGAGATGATTTCACAGAACACAAAGAAGTTTCTCAGAAAGCTTCCTTCTCTTTGTTATCGGAGGATATTTCCTTTGGCCCTATAGTCTTCAAACGGATCGGAAATATCTGTTCTCAGATTCCACAGAAATAAGGGTAGCAAAGAGATCCACGAAATACAGATATAACTCTGTGAGATGAATGAACAGAACACTAAGCAGTTTCTCAGAAATCTTCTTTCCAGATTTCATCTGAGGATATTTCCTTCTTCACCATAGCCCTCTATGGGCTTCCAAATATCACTTTGCCAATTCCACAAGAACTGTCTTACCGAAAGGCTTCTTGAGGGGAAAGTTGTAACTCTGTGAGATGATTTCACAGAACAAAAAGAAGTTTCTCAGAAAGCTTCTTTCTCTTTGTTATCGGAGGATATTTCCTTTGGCCCTATAGTCTTCAAAGGGATCCGATATATCTGTTCTCAGATTCCACAGAAATAAGGCTAGCAAAGAGATCCACGAAATACAGATGTAACTCTGCGAGTGGAAGTCACACATCACAGAGCAGTTTCTCAGAAAGCTTCTTTCCAGATTTCATCTGAGGATATTTCCTTTTTCACCATAGCCCTCTATGGGCTTCCAAATATCACTTTGCCAATTCCACAAGAACTGTCTTAGCGAAAGGCTTCTTGAGGGGAAAGCTGTAACTCTGTGAAATGATTTCACAGAACACAAAGAAGTTTCTCAGAAAGCTTCCTTCTCTTTGTTATCGGAGGATATTTCCTTTGGCCCTATAGTCTTCAAAGGGATCCGAAATACCTGTTCTCACATTCCACAGAAATAAGGCTAGCAAAGAGATCCACGAAATACAGATGTAACTCTGTGAGTGGAAGTCACACATCACAGAGCAGTTTCTCAGAAAGCTTCTTTCCAGATTTCGTCTGAGGATATTTCCTTTTCCACCATAGCCCTCTATGGGCTTCCAAATATCACTTTGCCAATTCCACAAGAACTGTCTTAGCGAAAGTCTTCTTGAGTGGAAAGCTGTAACTCTGTTAGATGATTTCACAGAACACAAAGAAGTTTCTCAGAAAGCTTCTTTCTCTTTGTTATCGGAGGATATTTCCTTTGGCCCTATAGTCTTCAAAGGGATCCGAAATATCTATTCTCAGATTCCGCAGAAATAAGGCTAACAAAGAGATCCACAAAATACAGATGTAACTCTGTGAGACGAATGAACAGAACACTAAGGAGTTTCTCAGAAAGCTTCTTTCCAGATTTCATCTGAGGATATTTCCTTTTTCACCATAGCCCTCTATGGGCTTCCAAATATCACTTTGCCAATTCCACAAGAACTGTCTTAGCGAAAGGCTTCTTGAGGGGAAAGCTCTAACTCCGTGAGATGATTTCACAGAACACAAAGAAGTTTCTCAGAAAGCTTCCTTCTCTTTGTTATGGGAGGATATTTCCTTTGGCCCTATAGTCTTCAAAGGGATCCGAAATATCTGTTCTGAGATTCCACAGAAATAAGGCTAGCAAAGAGATCCACTAAATACAGATGTAACTCTGTGAGTGGAAGTCACACATCACAGAGCAGTTTCTCAGAAAGCTTCTTTCCAGATTTCATCTGAGGATATTTCCTTTTTCACCATAGCCCTCTATGGGCTTCCAAATATCACTTTGCCAATTCCACAAGAACTGTCTTATCGAAAGGCTTCTTGAGGGGAAAGCTGTAACTCTGTGAGATGATTTCACAGAACACAAAGAAGTGTCTCAGAAAGCTTCTTTCTTTTTGTTATCGCAGGATATTTCCTTTGGCCCTATAGTCTTCAAAGGGATCCGAAATACCTGTTCTCAGATTCCACAGAAATAAGGCTAGCAAAGAGATCCACGAAATACAGATGTAACTCTGTGAGATGAATGAACAGAACACTAAGCAGTTTCTCAGAAAGCTTCTTTCCAGATTTCATCTGAGGATATTTCCTTTTTCACCATAGCCCTCTATGGGCTTCCAAATATCACTTTGCCAATTCCACAAGAACTGTCTTAGCGAAAGGCCTCTTGAGGGGAAGGCTGTAACTGTGTGAGATGATTTCACAGAACACAAAGAAGTTTCTCAGAAAGCTTCCTTCTCTTTGTTATCGGAGGATATTTCCTTTGGCCCTATAGTCTTCAAAGGGATCCGAAATACCTGTTCTCAGATTCCACAGAAATAAGGCTAGCAAAGAGATCCACGAAATACAGATGTAACTCTGTGAGTGGAAGTCACACATCACAGAGCAGTTTCTCAGAAAGCTTCTTTCCAGATTTCATCTGAGGATATTTCCTCTTTCACCATAGCCCTCTATGGGCTTCCAAATATCACTTTGCCAATTCCACAAGAACTGTCTTAGCGAAAGGCTTCTTGAGGGGAAAGCTGTAACTCTGTGAGATGATTTCACAGAACACAAAGAAGTTTCTCAGAAAACTTCTTTCTCTTTGTTATCGGAGGATATTTCCTTTGGCCCTATAGTCTTCAAAGGGATCCGAAATATCTGTTCTCAGATTCCACAGAAATAAGGCTAGCAAAGAGATCCACGAAATACAGATGTAACTCTGTGAGATGAATGAACAGAACACTAAGGAGTTTCTCAGAAAGCTTCTTTCCAGATTTCATCTGAGGATATTTCCTTTTTCACCATAGCTCTCTATGGGCTTCCAAATATCACCTTGCCAATTCCACAAGAACTGTCTTAGCGAAAGTCTTCTTGAGGGGAAAGCTGTAACTCCGTGAGATGATTTCACAGAACACAAAGAAGTTTATCAGAAATCTTCCTTCTCTTTGTTATGGGAGGATATTTCCTTTGGCCCTATAGTCTTCAAAGGGATCCGAAATATCTGTTCTCAGATTCCACAGAAATAAGGCTAGCAAAGAGATCCACGAAATACAGATGTAACTCTGTGAGTGGAAGTCACACATCACAGAGCAGTTTCTCAGAAAGCTTCTTTCCAGATTTTATCTGAGGATATTTCCTTTTTCACCATAGCTCTCTATGGGCTTCCAAATATCACTTTGCCAATTCCACAAGAACTGTCTTAGCGAAAGGCTTCTTGAGTGGAAAGCTGTAACTCTGTGAGATGATTTCACAGAACACAAAGAAGTTTCTCAGAAAGCTTCCTTCTCTTTGTTATCGGAGGATATTTCCTTTGGCCCTATAGTCTTCAAATGGATCGGAAATATCTGTTCTCAGATTCCACAGAAATAAGGCTAGCAAAGAGATCCACGAAATACAGATATAACTCTGTGAGATGAATGAACAGAACACTAAGCAGTTTCTCAGAAATCTTCTTTCCAGATTTCATCTGAGGATATTTCCTTCTTCACCATAGCCCTCTATGGGCTTCCAAATATCACTTTGCCAATTCCACAAGAACTGTCTTACCGAAAGGCTTCTTGAGGGGAAAGTTGTAACTCTGTGAGACGATTTCACAGAACAAAAAGAAGTTTCTCAGAAAGCTTCTTTCTCTTTGTTATCGGAGGATATTTCCTTTGGCCCTATAGTCTTCAAAGGGATCCGATATATCTGTTCTCAGATTCCACAGAAATAAGGCTAGCAAAGAGATCCACGAAATACAGATGTAACTCTGTGAGTGGAAGTCACACATCACAGAGCAGTTTCTCAGAAAGCTTCTTTCCAGATTTCATCTGAGGATATTTCCTTTTTCACCATAGCCCTCTATGGGCTTCCAAATATCACTTTGCCAATTCCACAAGAACTGTCTTAGCGAAAGGCTTCTTGAGGGGAAAGCTGTAACTCTGTGAGATGATTTCACAGAACACAAAGAAGTTTCTCAGAAAGCTTCCTTCTCTTTGTTATCGGAGGATATTTCCTTTGGCCCTATAGTCTTCAAAGGGATCCGAAATACCTGTTCTCACATTCCACAGAAATAAGGCTAGCAAAGAGATCCACGAAATACAGATGTAACTCTCTGAGTGGAAGTCACACATCACAGAGCAGTTTCTCAGAAAGCTTCTTTCCAGATTTCGTCTGAGGATATTTCCTTTTTCACCATAGCCCTCTATGGGCTTCCAAATATCACTTTGCCAATTCCACAAGAACTGTCTTAGCGAAAGTCTTCTCGAGTGGAAAGCTGTAACTCTGTTAGATGATTTCACAGAACACAATGAAGTTTCTCAGAAAGCTTCTTTCTCTTTGTTATCGCAGGATATTTCCTTTGGCCCTATAGTCTTCAAAGGGATCCGAAATATCTATTCTCAGATTCCGCAGAAATAAGGCTAACAAAGAGATCCACAAAATACAGATGTAACTCTGTGAGATGAATGAACAGAACACTAAGGAGTTTCTCAGAAAGCTTCTTTCCAGATTTCATCTGAGGATATTTCCTTTTTCACCATAGCCCTCTATGGGCTTCCAAATATCACTTTGCCAATTCCACAAGAACTGTCTTAGCGAAAGGCTTCTTGAGGGGAAAGCTCTAACTCCGTGAGATGATTTCACAGAACACAAAGAAGTTTCTCAGAAAGCTTCCTTCTCTTTGTTATGGGAGGATATTTCCTTTGGCCCGATAGTCTTCAAAGGGATCCGAAATATCTGTTCTGAGATTCCACAGAAATAAGGCTAGCAAAGAGATCCACTAAATACAGATGTAACTCTGTGAGTGGAAGTCACACATCACAGAGCAGTTTCTCAGAAAGCTTCTTTCCAGATTTCATCTGAGGATATTTCCTTTTTCACCATAGCCCTCTAAGGGCTTCCAAATATCACTTTGCCAATTCCACAAGAACTGGCTTACCGAAAGGCTTCTTGAGAGGAAAGCTGTAACTCTGTGAGATGATTTCACAGAACACAAAGAAGTTTCTCAGAAAGCTTCTTTCTCTTTGTTATCGGAGGATATATCCTTTGGCCCTATAGTCTTCAAAGGGATCCGAAATATCTGTTCTCAGATTCCACAGAAATAAGGCTAGCAAAGAGATCAACGAAATACAGATGTAACTCTGTGAGATGAATGAACAGAACACTAAGGAGTTTCTCAGAAAGCTTCTTTCCAGATTTCATCTGAGGCTATTTCCTTTTTCAC
Source organism: Macaca nemestrina (assembly GCF_043159975.1). Classification (NCBI taxonomy): domain Eukaryota; kingdom Metazoa; phylum Chordata; class Mammalia; order Primates; family Cercopithecidae; genus Macaca; species Macaca nemestrina. Next base: position 107,939,386 of record NC_092132.1, read on the forward strand.
CATAGCGCTCTATGGGCTTCCAAATATCACTTTGCCAATTCCACAAGAACTGTCTTAGCGAAAGGCTTCTTGAGGGGAAAGCTGTAACTCCGTGAGATGATTTCACAGAACACAAAGAAGTTTCTCAGAAAGCTTCCTTCTCTTTGTTATGGGAGGATATTTCCTTTGGCCCTATAGTCTTCAAAGGGATCCGATATATCTGTTCTCACATTCCACAGAAATAAGGCTAGCAAAGAGATCCAATGAATACAGATGTAACTCTGTGAGTGGAAGTCACACATCACAGAGCAGTTTCTCAGAAAGCTTCTTTCCCGATTTCATCTGAGGATATTTCCTTTTTCACCATAGCACTCTATGGGCTTCCAAATATCACTTTGCCAATTCCACAAGAACTGTCTTATCGAAAGGCTTCTTGAGGGGAAAGCTGTAACTCTGTGAGATGATTTCACAGAACACAAAGAAGTTTCTCAGAAAGCTTCTTTCTCTTTGTTATCGCAGGATATTTCCTTTGGCCCTATAGTCTTCAAAGGGATCCGAAATATCTGTTCTCAGATTCCACAGAAATAAGACTAGCAAAGAGATCCACGAAATACCGATGTAACTCTGTGAGATGAATGAACAGAACACTAAGCAGTTTCTCAGAAAGCTTCTTTCCAGATTTCATCTGAGGATATTTCCTTTTTCACCATAGCCCTCTATGGGCTTCCAAATATCACTTTGCCAATTCCACAAGAACTGTCTTAGCGAAAGGCTTCTTGAGGGGAAAGCTGTAACTCTGTGAGATGATTTCACAGAACACAAAGAGGTTTCTCAGAAAGCTTCTTTCTCTTTGTTATCAGAGGATATTTCCTTTGGCCCTATAGTCTTCAGAGGGATCCGAAATATCTGTTCTCAGATTCCACAGAAATAAGGCTAGCAAAGAGATCCACGAAATACAGATGTAACTCTATGACATGAATGAACAGAACACTAAGCAGTTTCTCAGAAAGCTTCTTTCCAGATTTCATCTGAGGATGTTTCCTTTTTCACCATAGCCCTCTATGGGCTTCCAAATATCACTTTGCCAATTCCACAAGAATTGTCTTAGCGAAAGGCTTCTTGAGGGGAAAGCTGTAACTCTGTGAGATGATTTCACAGAACACAAAGAAGTTTCACAGAAAGCTTCCTTCTCTTTGTTATCGGAGGATATTTCCTTTGGCCCTATAGTCTTCAAAGGGATCCGAAATATCTGTTCTCAGATTCCACAGAAATAAGGCTAGCAAAGAGATCCACGAAATACAGATGTAACTCTGTGAGTGGAAGTCATACATCACAGAGCAGTCTCTCAGAAAGCTTCTTTCCAGATTTCATCTGAGGATATTTCCTTTTTCACCATAGCCCTCTATGGGCTTCCAAATATCACTTTGCCAATTCCACAAGAACTGTCTTAGCGAAAGGCTTCTTGAGGGGAAAGCTGTAACTCTGTGAGATGATTTCACAGAACACAAAGAAGTTTCTCAGAAAGCTTCCTTCTCTTTGTCATCGGAGGATATTTCCTTTGGCCCTATAGTCTTCAAAGGGATCCGAAATATCTGTTCTCAGATTCCACAGAAATAAGGCTAGCAAAGAGATCCACGAAATACAGATGTAACTCTGTGAGATGAATGAACAGAACACTAAGGAGTTTCTCAGAAAGCTTCTTTCCAGATTTCATCTGAGGATATTTCCTTTTTCACCATAGCCCTCTATGGGCTTCCAAATATCACTTTGCCAATTCCACAAGAACTGTCTTAGCGAAAGGCTTCTTGAGGGGAAAGCTGTAACTCCGTGAGATGATTTCACAGAACACAAAGAAGTTTCTCAGAAAGCTTCCTTCTCTTTGTTATGGGAGGATATTTACTTTGGCCCTATAGTCTTCAAAGGGATCCGATATATCTGTTGTCAGATTCCACAGAAATAAGGCTAGCAAAGAGATCCAATGAATACAGATGTAACTCTGTGAGTGGAAGTCACACATCACAGAGCAGTTTCTCAGAAAGCTTCTTTCCCGATTTCATCTGAGGATATTTCCTTTTTCACCATAGCCCTCTATGGGCTTCCAAATATCACTTTGCCAATTACACAAGAACTGTCTTATCGAAAGGCTTCTTGAGGGGAAAGCTGTAACTCTGTGAGATGATTTCACAGAACACAAAGAAGTTTCTCAGAAAGCTTCTTTCTCTTTGTTATCGCAGGATATTTCCTTTGGCCCTATAGTCTTCAAAGGGATCCGAAATATCTGTTCTCAGATTCCACAGAAATAAGACTAGCAAAGAGATCCACGAAATACCGATGTAACTCTGTGAGATGAATGAACAGAACACTAAGCAGTTTCTCAGAAAGCTTCTTTCCAGATTTCATCTGAGGATATTTCCTTTTTCACCATAGCCCTCTATGGGCTTCCAAATATCACTTTGCCAATTCCACAAGAACTGTCTTAGCGAAAGGCTTCTTGAGGGGAAAGCTGTAACTCTGTGAGATGATTTCACAGAACACAAAGAGGTTTCTCAGAAAGCTTCTTTCTCTTTGTTATCGGAGGATATTTCCTTTGGCCCTATAGTCTTCAAAGGGATCCGAAATATCTGTTCTCAGATTCCACAGAAATAAGGCTAGCAAAGAGATCCACGAAATACAGATGTAACTCTGTGAGTGGAAGTCACACATCACAGAGCAGTTTCTCAGAAAGCTTCTTTCCAGATTTCATCTGAGGATATTTCCTTTTTCACCGTAGCCCTCTATGGGCTTCCAAATATCACTTTGCCAATTCCACAAGAACTGGCTTACCGAAAGGCTTCTTGAGGGGAAAGCTGTAACTCTGTGAGATGATTTCACAGAACACAAAGAAGTTTCTCAGAAAGCTTCTTTCTCTTTGTTATCGGAGGATATTTCCTTTGGCCCTATAGTCTTCAAAGGGATCCGAAATATCTGTTCTCAGATTCCACAGAAATAAGGCTAGCAAAGAGATCCACGAAATACAGATGTAACTCTATGACATGAATGAACAGAACACTAAGCAGTTTCTCAGAAAACTTCTTTCCAGATTTCATCTGAGGATATTTCGTTTTTCACCATAGCCCTCTATGGGCTTCCAAATATCACTTTGCCAATTCCACAAGAATTGTCTTAGCGAAAGGCTTCTTGAGGGGAAAGCTGTAACTCTGTGAGATGATTTCACAGAACACAAAGAAGTTTCTCAGAAAGCTTCCTTCTCTTTGTTATCGGAGGATATTTCCTTTGGCCCTATAGTCTTCAAAGGGATCCGAAATATCTGTTCTCAGATTATACAGAAATAAGGCTAGCAAAGAGATCCACGAAATACAGATGTAACTCTGTGAGTGGAAGTCATACATCACAGAGCAGTCTCTCAGAAAGCTTCTTTCCAGATTTCATCTGAGGATATTTCCTTTTTCACCATAGCCCTCTATGGGCTTCCAAATATCACTTTGCCAATTCCACAAGAACTGTCTTAGCGAAAGGCTTCTTGAGGGGAAAGCTGTAACTCTGTGAGATGATTTCAAAGAACACAAAGAAGTTTCTCAGAAAGCTTCCTGCTCTTTGTCATCGGAGGATATTTCCTTTGGCCCTATAGTCTTCAAAGGGATCCGAAATATCTGTTCTCAGATTCCACAGAAATAAGGCTAGCAAAGAGATCCACGAAATACAGATGTAACTCTGTGAGATGAATGAACAGAACACTAAGGAGTTTCTCAGAAAGCTTCTTTCCAGATTTCATCTGAGGATATTTCCTTTTTCACCATAGCCCTCTATGGACTTCAATATATCACTTTGCCAATTCCACAAGAACTGTCTTAACGAAAGGCTTCTTGAGGGGAAAGCTGTAACTCCGTGAGATGATTTCACAGAACACAAAGAAGTTTCTCAGAAAGCTTCCTTCTCTTTGTTATGGGAGGATATTTCCTTTGGCCCTATAGTCTTCAAAGGCATCCGAAATATCTGTTCTCAGATTCCACAGAAATAAGGCTAGCAAAGAGATCCACGAAATACACATGTAACTCTGTGAGTGGAAGTCACACATCACAGAGCAGTTTCTCAGAAAGCTTCTTTCCAGATTTCATCTGAGGATATTTCCTTTTTCACCATAGCCCTCTATGGGCTTCCAAATATCACTTTGCCAATACCACAAGAACTGTCTTATCAAAAGGCTTCTTGAGGGGAAAGCTGTAACTCTGTGAGATGATTTCACAGAACACAAAGAAGTTCCTAAGAAAGCTTCTTTCTCTTTGTTATCGGAGGATATATCCTTTGGCCCTATAGTCTTCAAAGGGATCCGAAATATCTGTTCTCAGATTCCACAGAAATAAGGCTAGCAAAGAGATCAACGAAATACAGATGTAACTCTGTGAGATGAATGAACAGAACACTAAGGAGTTTCTCAGAAAGCTTCTTTCCAGATTTCATCTGAGGATATTTCCTTTTTCACCATAGCCCTCTATGGGCTTCCAAATATCACTTTGCCAATTCCACAAGAACTGTCTTAGCGAAAGGCTTCTTGAGGGGAAAGCTGTAACTCCGTGAGATGATTTCACAGAACACAAAGAAGTTTCTCAGAAAGCTTCCTTCTCTTTGTTATGGGAGGATATTTACTTTGGCCCTATAGTCTTCAAAGGGATCCGATATATCTGTTGTCAGATTCCACAGAAATAAGGCTAGCAAAGAGATCCAATGAATACAGATGTAACTCTGTGAGTGGAAGTCACACATCACAGAGCAGTTTCTCAGAAAGCTTCTTTCCCGATTTCATCTGAGGATATTTCCTTTTTCACCATAGCCCTCTATGGGCTTCCAAATATCACTTTGCCAATTACACAAGAACTGTCTTATCGAAAGGCTTCTTGAGGGGAAAGCTGTAACTCTGTGAGATGATTTCACAGAACACAAAGAAGTTTCTCAGAAAGCTTCTTTCTCTTTGTTATCGCAGGATATTTCCTTTGGCCCTATAGTCTTCAAAGGGATCCGAAATATCTGTTCTCAGATTCCACAGAAATAAGACTAGCAAATAGATCCACGAAATACCGATGTAACTCTGTGAGATGAATGAACAGAACACTAAGCAGTTTCTCAGAAAGCTTCTTTCCAGATTTCATCTGAGGATATTTCCTTTTTCACCATAGCCCTCTATGGGCTTCCAAATATCACTTTGCCAATTCCACAAGAACTGTCTTAGCGAAAGGCTTCTTGAGGGGAAAGCTGTAACTCTGTGAGATGATTTCACAGAACACAAAGAGGTTTCTCAGAAAGCTTCTTTCTCTTTGTTATCAGAGGATATTTCCTTTGGCCCTATAGTCTTCAAAGGGATCCGAAATATCTGTTCTCAGATTCCACAGAAATAAGGCTAGCAAAGAGATCCACGAAATACAGATGTAACTCTGTGAGTGGAAGTCACACATCACAGAGCAGTTTCTCAGAAAGCTTCTTTCCAGATTTCATCTGAGGATATTTCCTTTTTCACCATAGCCCTCTATGGGCTTCCAAATATCACTTTGCCAATTCCACAAGAACTGGCTTACCGAAAGGCTTCTTGAGGGGAAAGCTGTAACTCTGTGAGATGATTTCACAGAACACAAAGAAGTTTCTCAGAAAGCTTCTTTCTCTTTGTTATCGGTGGATATTTCCTTTGGCCCTATAGTCTTCAAAGGGATCCGAAATATCTGTTCTCAGATTCCACAGAAATAAGGCTAGCAAAGAGATCCACGAAATACAGATGTAACTCTATGACATGAATGAACAGAACACTAAGCAGTTTCTCAGAAAGCTTCTTTCCAGATTTCATCTGAGGATATTTCCTTTTTCACCATAGCCCTCTATGGGATTCCAAATATCACTTTGCCAATTCCACAAGAATTGTCTCAGCGAAAGGCTTCTTGAGGGGAAAGCTGTAACTCTGTGAGATGATTTCACAGAACACAAAGAAGTTTCTCAGAAAGCTTCCTTCTCTTTGTTATCGGAGGATATTTCCTTTGGCCCTATAGTCTTCAAAGGGATCCGAAATATCTGTTCTCAGATTATACAGAAATAAGGCTAGCAAAGAGATCCACGAAATACAGATGTAACTCTGTGAGTGGAAGTCATACATCACAGAGCAGTCTCTCAGAAAGCTTCTTTCCAGATTTCATCTGAGGATATTTCCTTTTTCACCATAGCCCTCTATGGGCTTCCAAATATCACTTTGCCAATTCCACAAGAACTGTCTTAGCGAAAGGCTTCTTGAGGGGAAAGCTGTAACTCTGTGAGATGATTTCAAAGAACACAAAGAAGTTTCTCAGAAAGCTTCCTTCTCTTTGTCATCGGAGGATATTTCCTTTGGCCCTATAGTCTTCAAAGGGATCCGAAATATCTGTTCTCAGATTCCACAGAAATAAGGCTAGCAAAGAGATCCACGAAATACAGATGTAACTCTGTGAGATGAATGAACAGAACACTAAGGAGTTTCTCAGAAAGCTTCTTTCCAGATTTCATCTGAGGATATTTCCTTTTTCACCGTAGCCCTCTATGGACTTCAATATATCACTTTGCCAATTCCACAAGAACTGTCTTAACGAAAGTCTTCTTGAGGGGAAAGCTGTAACTCCGTGAGATGATTTCACAGAACACAAAGAAGTTTCTCAGAAAGCTTCCTTCTCTTTGTTATGGGAGGATATTTCCTTTGGACATATAGTCTTCAAAGGGATCCGAAATATCTGTTCTCAGATTCCACAGAAATAAGGCTAGCAAAGAGATCCACGAAATACACATGTACCTCTGTGAGTGGAAGTCACACATCACAGAGCAGTTTCTCAGAAAGCTTCTTTCCAGATTTCATCTGATTATATTTCCTTTTTCACCATAGCCCTCTATGGGCTTCCAAATATCACTTTGCCAATACCACAAGAACTGTCTTATCAAAAGGCTTCTTGAGGGGAAAGCTGTAACTCTGTGAGATGATTTCACAGAACACAAAGAAGTTTCTCAGAAAGCTTCTTTCTCTTTGTTATCGGAGGATATATCCTTTGGCCCTATAGCCTTCAAAGCGATCCGAAATATCTGTTCTCAGATTCCACAGAAATAAGGCTAGCAAAGAGATCAACGAAATACAGATGTAACTCTGTGAGATGAATGAACAGAACATTAAGGAGTTTCTCAGAAAGCTTCTTTCCAGATTTCATCTGAGGATATTTCCTTTTTCACCATAGCCCTCTATGGGCTTCCAAATATCACTTTGCCAATTCCACAAGAACTGTCTTAGCGAAAGGCTTCTTGAGGGGAAAGCTGTAACTCCGTGAGATGATTTCACAGAACACAAGGAAGTTTCTCAGAAAGCTTCCTTCTCTTTGTTATGGGAGGATATTTACTTTGGCCCTATAGTCTTCAAAGGGATCCGATATATCTGTTGTCAGATTCCACAGAAATAAGGCTAGCAAAGAGATCCAATGAATACAGATGTAACTCTGTGAGTGGAAGTCACACATCACAGAGCAGTTTCTCAGAAAGCTTCTTTCCCGATTTCATCTGAGGATATTTCCTTTTTCACCATAGCCCTCTATGGGCTTCCAAATATCACTTTGCCAATACCACAAGAACTGTCTTATCAAAAGGCTTCTTGAGGGGAAAGCTGTAACTCTGTGAGATGATTTCACAGAACACAAAGAAGTTTCTCAGAAAGCTTCTTTCTCTTTGTTATCGCAGGATATTTCCTTTGGCCCTATAGTCTTCAAAGGGATCCGAAATATCTGTTCTCAGATTCCACAGAAATAAGGCTAGCAAAGAGATCCACGAAATAGAGATGTAACTCTGTGAGTGGAAGTCACACATCACAGAGCAGTTTCTCAGAAAGCTTCTTTCCAGATTTCATCTGAGGATATTTCCTTTTTCAGCATAGCCCTCTATGGGCTTCCAAATATCACTTTGCCAATTCCACAAGAACTGTCTTACCGAAAGGCTTCTTGAGGGGAAAGCTGTAACTCTGTGAGATGATTTCACAGAACACAAAGAAGTTTCTCAGAAAGCTTCTTTCTCTTTGTTATCGGAGGATATTTCCTTTGGCCCTATAGTCTTCAAAGGGATCCGAAATATCTGTTCTCAGATTCCACAGAAATAAGGCTAGCAAAGAGATCAACGAAATACAGATGTAACTCTGTGAGATGAATGAACAGAACACTAAGGAGTTTCTCAGAAAGCTTCTTTCCAGATTTCATCTGAGGATATTTCCTTTTTCACCATAGCCCTCTATGGGCTTCCAAATATCACTTTGCCAATTCCACAAGAACTGTCTTAGCGTAAGGCTTCTTGAGGGGAAAGCTGTAACTCCATGAGATGATTTCACACAACACAAAGAAGTTTCTCAGAAAGCTTCCTTCTCTTTGTTATGGGAGGATATTTCCTTTGATCCTATAGTCTTCAAAGGGATCCGAAATATCTGTTCTCAGATTCCACAGAAATAAGGCTAGCAAAGAGATCCACTAAATACAGATGTAACTCTGTGAGTAGAAGTCACACATCACAGAGCAGTTTCTCAGAAAGGTTCTTTCCCGATTTCATCTGAGGATATTTCCTTTTTCACCATAGCCCTCTATGGGCTTCCAAATATCACTTTGCCAATTACACAAGAACTGTCTTATCGAAAGGCTTCTTGAGGGGAAAGCTGTAACTCTGTGAGATGATTTCACATAACACAAAGAAGTTTCTCAGAAAGCTTCTTTCTCTTTGTTATCGCAGGATATTTCCTTTGGCCCTATAGTCTTCAAAGGGATCCGAAATATCTGTTCTCAGATTCCACAGAAATAAAACTAGCAAAGAGATCCACGAAATACCGATGTAACTCTGTGAGATGAATGAACAGAACACTAAGCAGTTCCTCAGAAAGCTTCTTTCCAGATTTCATCTGAGGATATTTCCTTTTTCACCATAGCCCTCTATGGGCTTCCAAATATCACTTTGCCAATTCCACAAGAATTGTCTTAGCGAAAGGCTTCTTGAGGGGAAAGCTGAACTCTGTGAGATGATTTCACAGAACACAAAGAAGTTTCTCAGAAAGCTTCCTTCTCTTTGTTATCGGAGGATATTTCCTTTGGCCCTATAGTCTTCAAAGGGATCCGAAATATCTGTTCTCAGATTCCACAGAAATAAGGCTAGCAAAGAGATCCACGAAATACAGATGTAACTCTGCGAGTGGAAGTCATACATCACAGAGCAGTGTCTCAGAAAGCTTCTTTCCAGATTTCATCTGAGGATATTTCCTTTTTCACCATAGCCCTCTAAGGGCTTCCAAATATCACTTTGCCAATTCCACAAGAACTGTCTTAGCGAAAGGCTTCTTGAGGGGAAAGCTGTAACTCTGTGAGATGATTTCACAGAACACAAAGAAGTTTCTCAGAAAGCTTCCTTCTCTTTGTCATCGGAGGATATTTCCTTTGGCCCTATAGTCTTCATAGGGATCCGAAATATCTGTTCTCAGATTCCACAGAAATAAGGCTAGCAAAGAGATCCACGAAATACAGATGTAACTCTGTGAGATGAATGAACAGAACACTAAGGAGTTTCTCAGAAAGCTTCTTTCCAGATTTCATCTGAGGATATTTCCTTTTTCACCATAGCCCTCTATGGGCTTCAATATATCACTTTGCCAATTCCACAAGAACTGTCTTAACGAAAGGCTTCTTGAGGGGAAAGCTGTAACTCCGTGAGATGATTTCACAGAACACAAAGAAGTTTCTCAGAAAGCTTCCTTCTCTTTGTTATGGGAGGATATTTCCTTTGGCCCTATAGTCTTCAAAGGGATCCGAAATATCTGTTCTCAGATTCCACAGAAATAAGGCTAGCAAAGAGATCCACTAAATACAGATGTAACTCTGTGAGTAGAAGTCACACATCACAGAGCAGTTTCTCAGAAAGCTTCTTTCCCGATTTCATCTGAGGATATTTCCTTTTTCACCATAGCCCTCTAAGGGCTTCCAAATATCACTTTGCCAATTACACAAGAACTGTCTTATCGAAAGGCTTCTTGAGGGGAAAGCTGTAACTCTGTGAGATGATTTCACATAACACAAAAAAGTTTCTCAGAAAGCTTCTTTCTCTTTGTTATGGCAGGATATTTCCTTTGGCCCTATAGTCTTCAAAGGGATCCGAAATATCTGTTCTCAGATTCCACAGAAATAAGACTAGCAAAGAGATCCACGAAATGCCGATGTAACTCTGTGAGATGAATGAACAGAACACTAAGCAGTTCCTCAGAAAGCTTCTTTCCAGATTTCATCTGAGGATATTTCCTTTTTCACCATAGCCCTCTATGGGCTTCCAAATATCACTTTGCCAATTCCACAAGAACTGTCTTAGCGAAAGGCTTCTTGAGGGGAAAGCTGTAACTCCGTGAGATGATTTCACAGAACACAAAGAAGTTTCTCAGAAAGCTTCCTTCTCTTTGTTATCGGAGGATATTTCCTTTGGCCCTATAGTCTTCAAAGGGATCCGAAATATCTGTACTCAGATTCCACAGAAAGAAGGCTAGCAAAGAGATCCACGAAATACACATGTAACTCTGTGAGTGGAAGTCACACATCACAGAGCAGTTTCTCAGAAAGCTTCTTTCCAGATTTCATCTGAGGATATTTCCTTTTTCACCATAGCCCTCTAGGGGTTCCAAATATCACTTTGCCAATACCACAAGAACTGTCTTATCAAAAGGCTTCTTGAGGGGAAAGCTGTAACTCTGTGAGATGATTTCACAGAACACAAAGAAGTTTCTCAGAAAGATTCTTTCTCTTTGTTATCGCAGGATATTTCCTTTGGCCCTATAGTCTTCAAAGGGATCCGAAATATCTGTTCTCAGATTCCACAGAAATAAGGCTAGCAAAGAGATCCACGAAATACAGATGTAACTCTGTGAGATGAATGAACAGAACACTAAGGAGTTTCTCAGAAAGCTTCTTTCCAGATTTCATCTGAGGATATTTCCTTTTTCACCATAGCCCTCTATGGGCTTCCAAATATCACTTTGCCAATTCCACAAGAACTATCTTAGCGAAAGGCTTCTTGAGGGGAAAGCTGTAACTCCGTGAGATGATTTCACAGAACACAAGGAAGTTTCTCAGAAAGCTTCCTTCCCTTTGTTATCGGAGGATATTTCCTTTGGCCCTATAGTCTTCAAAGGGATCCGAAATATCTGTTCTCAGATTCCACAGAAATAAGGCTAGCAAAGAGATCCACGAAATACAGATGTAACTCTGTGAGTGGAAGTTATACATCACAGAGCAGTGTCTCAGAAAGCTTCTTTCCAGATTTCATCTGAGGATATTTCCTTTTTCACCATAGCCCTCTATGCGCTTCCAAATATCACTTTGCCAATTCCACAAGAACTGTCTTAGCGAAAGGCTTCTTGAGGGTAAAGCTGTAACTCTGTGAGATGATTTCACAGAACACAAAGAATTTTCTCAGAAAGCTTCCTTCTCTTTGTCATCGGAGGATATTTCCTTTGGCCCTATAGTCTTCAAAGGGATCCGAAATATCTGTTCTCAGATTCCACAGAAATAAGGCTAGCAAAGAGATCCACGAAATACACATGTAACTCTGTGAGTGGAAGTCACACATCACAGAGCAGTTTCTCAGAAAGCTTCTTTCCAGATTTTATCTGAGGATATTTCCTTTTTCACCGTAGCTCTCTATGGGCTTCCAAATATCACTTTGCCAATTCCACAAGAACTGTCTTAGCGAAAGTCTTCTTGAGGGGAAAGCTGTAACTCTGTGAGATGATTTCACAGAACACAAAGAAGTTTCTCAGAAAGCTTCTTTCTCTTTGTTATCGGAGGATATTTCCTTTGGTCCTATAGTCTTCAAAGGGATCCGAAATATCTGTTTTCAGATTCCACAGAAATAAGGCTAGCAAAGAGATCCACGAAATACAGATGTAACTCTGTGAGTGGAAGTCACACATCACAGAGCAGTTTCTCAGAAAGCTTCTTTCCAGATTTCATCTGAGGATATTTCCTTTTTCACCATAGCCCTCTATGGGCTTCCAAATATCACTTTGCCAATTCCACAAGAACTGGCTTACCGAAAGGCTTCTTGAGGGGAAAGCTGTAACTCTGTGAGATGATTTCACAGAACACAAAGAAGTTTCTCAGAAAGCTTTTTTCTCTTTGTTATCGGAGGATATTTCCTTTGGCCATATAGTCTTCAAAGGGATCCGAAATATCTGTTCTCAGATTCCACAGAAATAAGGCTAGCAAAGAGATCCACGAAATACAGATGTAACTCTATGACATGAATTAACAGAACACTAAGCAGTTTCTCAGAAAGCTTCTTTCCAGATTTCATCTGAGGATATTTCCTTTTTCACCATAGCCCTCTATGGGCTTCCAAATATCACTTTGCCAATTCCACAAGAATTGTCTTAGCGAAAGGCTTCTTGAGGGGAAAGCTGTAACTCTGTGAGATGATTTCACTGAACACAAAGAAGTTTCTCAGAAAGTTTCCTTCTCTTTGTTATGGGAGGATATTTCCTTTGGCCCTATAGTCTTCAAAGGGATCCGAAATATCTGTTCTCAGATTCCACAGAAATAAGGCTAGCAAAGAGATCCACGAAATACAGATGTAACTCTGTGAGTGGAAGTCATACATCACAGAGCAGTTTCTCAGAAAGCTTCTTTCCAGATTTCATCTGAGGATATTTCCTTTTTCACCATAGCCCTCTATGGGCTTCCAAATATCACTTTGCCAATTCCACAAGAACTGTCTTAGCGAAAGGCTTCTTGAGGGGAAAGCTGTAACTCTGTGAGATGATTTCACAGAACACAAAGAAGTTTCTCAGAATCTTCCTTCTCTTTGTTATGGGAGGATATTTCCTTTGGCCCTATAGTCTTCAAAGGGATCCGAAATATCTGTTCTCAGATTCAACAGAAATAAGGCTAGCAAAGAGATCCACGAAATACAGATGTAACTCTGTGAGTGGAAGTCACACATCACAGAGCAGTTTCTCAGAAAGCTTCTTTCCAGATTTTATCTGAGGATATTTCCTTTTTCACCATAGCTCTCTATGGGCTTCCAAATATCACTTTGCCAATTCCACAAGAACTGTCTTAGCGAAAGGCTTCTTGAGGGGAAAGCTGTAACTCTGTGAGATGATTTCACAGAAAACAAAGAAGTTTCTCAGAAAGCTTCTTTCTCTTTGTTATCGGAGGATATTTCCTTTGGCCCTATAGTCTTCAAAGGGATCCGAAATATCTGTTCTCAGATTCCACAGAAATAAGGCTAGCAAAGAGATCCACGAAATACAGATGTAACTCTGTGAGATGAATGAACAGAACACTAAGCAGTTTCTCAGAAAGCTTCTTTCAAGATTTCATCTGAGGATATTTCCTTTTTCACCATAGCCCTCTATGGGCTTCCAAATATCACTTTGCCAATTCCACAAGAACTGTCTTAGCGAAAGGCTTCTTGAGGGGAAAGCTGTAACTCTGTCAGATGATTTCACAGAACACAAAGAATTTTCTCAGAAAGCTTCCTTCTCTTTGTCATCGGAGGATATTTCCTTTGGCCCTATAGTCTTCAAAGGGATCCGAAATATGTGTTCTCAGATTCCACAGAAATAAGGCTAGCAAAGAGATCCACGAAATACACATGTAACTCTGTGAGTGGAAGTCACACATCACAGAGCAGTTTCTCAGAAAGCTTCTTTCCAGATTTTATCTGAGGATATTTCCTTTTTCACCGTAGCTCTCTATGGGCTTCCAAATATCACTTTGCCAGTTCCACAAGAACTGTCTTAGCGAAAGTCTTCTTGAGGGGAAAGCTGTAACTCTGTGAGATGATTTCACAGAACACAAAGAAGTTTCTCAGAAAGCTTCTTTCTCTTTGTTATCGGAGGATATTTCCTTTGGTCCTATAGTCTTCAAAGGGATCCGAAATATCTGTTTTCAGATTCCACAGAAATAAGGCTAGCAAAGAGATCCACGAAATACAGATGTAACTCTGTGAGTGGAAGTCACACATCACAGAGCAGTTTCTCAGAAAGCTTCTTTCCAGATTTCATCTGAGGATATTTCCTTTTTCACCATAGCCCTCTATGGGCTTCCAAATATCACTTTGCCAATTCCACAAGAACTGGCTTACCGAAAGGCTTCTTGAGGGGAAAGCTGTAACTCTGTGAGATGATTTCACAGAACACAAAGAAGTTTCTCAGAAAGCTTTTTTCTCTTTGTTATCGGAGGATATTTCCTTTGGCCATATAGTCTTCAAAGGGATCCGAAATATCTGCTCTCAGATTCCACAGAAATAAGGCTAGCAAAGAGATCCACGAAATACAGATGTAACTCTGTGAGTGGAAGTCACACATCACAGAGCAGTTTCTCAGAAAGCTTCTTTCCAGATTTCATCTGAGGATATTTTCTTTTTCACCGTAGCCCTCTATGGGCTTCAATATATCACTTTGCCAATTCCAGAAGAACTGTCTTAGCGAAAGTCTTCTTGAGTGGAAAGCTGTAACTCTGTGAGATGATTTCACAGAACACAAAGAAGTTTCTCAGAAAGCTTCTTTCTCTTTGTTATCGTAGGATATTTCCTTTGGCCCTATAGTCTTCAAAGGGATCCGATATATCTGTTCTCAGATTCCACAGAAATAAGGCTAGCAAAGAGATCCACGAAATACAGATGTAACTCTGTGAGATGAATGAACGGAACACTAAGGAGTTTCTCAGAAAGCTTCTTTCCAGATTTCATCTGAGGATATTTCCTTTTTCACCATAGCCCTCTATGGGCTTCCAAATATCACTTTGCCAATTCCACAAGAACTGTCTTATCGAAAGGCTTCTTGAGGGGAAAGCTGTAACTCTGTGAGATGATTTCACAGAACACAAAGAAGTTTCTCAGAAAGCTTCTTTCTCTTTGTAATCAGAGGATATTTCCTTTGGCCCTATAGTCTTCAAAGGGATCCGAAATATCTGTTCTCAGATTCCACAGAAATAAGGCTAGCAAAGAGATCCACGAAATACAGATGTAACTCTGTGAGTGGAAGTCACACATCACAGAGCAGTTTCTCAGAAAGCTTCTTTCCAGATTTCATCTGAGGATATTTCCTTTTTCACCATAGCCCTCTATGGGCTTCCAAATATCACTTTGCCAATTCCACAAGAACTGGCTTACCGAAAGGCTTCTTGAGGGGAAAGCTGTAACTCTGTGAGATGATTTCACAGAACACAAAGAAGTTTCTCAGAAAGCTTCTTTCTCTTTGTTATCGGAGGATATTTCCTTTGGCCCTATAGTCTTCAAAGGGATCCGAAATATCTGTTCTCAGATTCCACAGAAATAAGGCTAGCAAAGAGATCAACGAAATACAGATGTAACTCTATGACATGAATGAACAGAACACTAAGCAGTTTCTCAGAAAGCTTCTTTCCAGATTTCATCTGAGGATATTTCCTTTTTCACCATAGCACTCTATGGGCTTCCAAATATCACTTTGCCAATTCCACAAGAATTGACTTAGCGAAAGGCTTCTTGAGGGGAAAGCTGTAACTCTGTGAGATGATTTCACAGAACACAAAGAAGTTTCTCAGAAAGCCTCCTTCTCTTTGTTTTCGGAGGATATTTCCTTTGGCCCTATAGTCTTCAAAGGGATCCGAAATATCTGTTCTCAGATTCCACAGAAATAAGGCTAGCAAAGAGATCCACGAAATACAGAGGTAACTCTGTGAGTGGAAGTCACACATCACAGAGCAGTTTCTCAGAAAGCTTCTTTCCAGATTTCATCTGAGGATATTTTCTTTTTCACCATAGCCCTCTATGGGCTTCAATATATCACTTTTCCAATTCCAGAAGAACTGTCTTAGCGAAAGTCTTCTTGAGTGGAAAGCTGTAACTCTGTGAGATGATTTCACAGAACACAAAGAAGTTTCTCAGAAAGCTTCTTTCTCTTTGTTATCGGAGGATATTTCCTTTGGCCCTATAGTCTTCAAAGGGATCCGAATTATCGGTTCTCAGATTCCACAGAAATAAGGCTAGCAAAGAGATCCACGAAATTCAGATGTAACTCTGTAAGATGAATGAACAGAACACTAAGCAGTTTCTCAGAAAGCTTCTTTCCAGATTTCATCTGAGGATATTTCCTTTTTCACCATAGCCCTCTATGGGCTTCCAAATATCACTTTGCCAATTCCACAAGAACTGTCTTAGCGAAAGGCTTCTTGAGGAGAAAGCTGTAACTCTGTGAGATGATTTCACAGAACACAAAGAAGTTTCTCAGAAAGCCTCCTTCTCTTTGTTATCGGAGGATATTTCCTTTGGCCCTATAGTCTTCAAAAAGATCCGAAATATCTGTTCTCAGATTCCACAGAAATAAGTCTAGCAAAGAGATCCACGAAATACAGATGTAACTCTGTGAGTGGAAGTCACACATCACAGAGCAGTTTCTCAGAAAGCTTCTTTCCAGATTTCATCTGAGGATATTTTCTTTTTCACCGTAGCCCTCTATGGGCTTCAATATATCACTTTGCCAATTCCAGAAGAACTGTCTTAGCGAAAGTCTTCTTGAGTGGAAAGCTGTAACTCTGTGAGATGATTTCACAGAACACAAAGAAGTTTCTCAGAAAGCTTCTTTCTCTTTGTTATCGTAGGATATTTCCTTTGGCCCTATAGTCTTCAAAGGGATCCGATATATCTGTTCTCAGATTCCACAGAAATAAGGCTAGCAAAGAGATCCACGAAATACAGATGTAACTCTGTGAGATGAATGAACGGAACACTAAGGAGTTTCTCAGAAAGCTTCTTTCCAGATTTCATCTGAGGATATTTCCTTTTTCACCATAGCCCTCTATGGGCTTCCAAATATCACTTTGCCAATTCCACAAGAACTGTCTTAGCGAAAGGCTTCTTGAGGGGAAAGCTGTAACTCCGTGAGATGATTTCACAGAACACAAAGAACTTTCTCAGAAAGCTTCCTTCTCTTTGTTATGGGAGGATATTTCCTTTGGCCCTATAGTCTTCAAAGGGATCCGAAATATCTGTTGTCAGATTCCACAGAAATAAGGGTAGCAAAGAGATCCACTAAATACAGATGTAACTCTGTGACTGGAAGTCACACATCACAGAGCAGTTTCTCAGAAAGCTTCTTTCCCGATTTCATCTGAGGATATTTCCTTTTTCACCATAGCCCTCTATGGGCTTCCAAATATCACTTTGCCAATTACACAAGAACTGTCTTATCGAAAGGCTTCTTGAGGGTAAAGCTGTAACTCTGTGAGATGATTTCACAGAACACAAAGAATTTTCTCAGAAAGCTTCCTTCTCTTTGTCATCGGAGGATATTTCCTTTGGCCCTATAGTCTTCAAAGGGATCCGAAATATCTGTTCTCAGATTCCACAGAAATAAGGCTAGCAAAGAGATCCACGAAATACACATGTAACTCTGTGAGTGGAAGTCACACATCACAGAGCAGTTTCTCAGAAAGCTTCTTTCCAGATTTTATCTGAGGATATTTCCTTTTTCACCGTAGCTCTCTATGGGCTTCCAAATATCACTTTGCCAATTCCACAAGAACTGTCTTAGCGAAAGTCTTCTTGAGGGGAAAGCTGTAACTCTGTGAGATGATTTCACAGAACACAAAGAAGTTTCTCAGAAAGCTTCTTTCTCTTTGTTATCGGAGGATATTTCCTTTGGTCCTATAGTCTTCAAAGGGATCCGAAATATCTGTTTTCAGATTCCACAGAAATAAGGCTAGCAAAGAGATCCACGAAATACAGATGTAACTCTGTGAGTGGAAGTCACACATCACAGAGCAGTTTCTCAGAAAGCTTCTTTCCAGATTTCATCTGAGGATATTTCCTTTTTCAACATAGCCCTCTATGGGCTTCCAAATATCACTTTGCCAATTCCACAAGAACTGGCTTACCGAAAGGCTTCTTGAGGGGAAAGCTGTAACTCTGTGAGATGATTTCACAGAACACAAAGAAGTTTCTCAGAAAGCTTTTTTCTCTTTGTTATCGGAGGATATTTCCTTTGGCCATATAGTCTTCAAAGGGATCCGAAATATCTGTTCTCAGATTCCACAGAAATAAGGCTAGCAAAGAGATCCACGAAATACAGATGTAACTCTATGACATGAATTAACAGAACACTAAGCAGTTTCTCAGAAAGCTTCTTTCCAGATTTCATCTGAGGATATTTCCTTTTTCACCATAGCCCTCTATGGGCTTCCAAATATCACTTTGCCAATTCCACAAGAATTGTCTTAGCGAAAGGCTTCTTGAGGGGAAAGCTGTAACTCTGTGAGATGATTTCACTGAACACAAAGAAGTTTCTCAGAAAGTTTCCTTCTCTTTGTTATGGGAGGATATTTCCTTTGGCCCTATAGTCTTCAAAGGGATCCGAAATATCTGTTCTCAGATTCCACAGAAATAAGGCTAGCAAAGAGATCCACGAAATACAGATGTAACTCTGTGAGTGGAAGTCATACATCACAGAGCAGTTTCTCAGAAAGCTTCTTTCCAGATTTCATCTGAGGATATTTCCTTTTTCACCATAGCCCTCTATGGGCTTCCAAATATCACTTTGCCAATTCCACAAGAACTGTCTTAGCGAAAGGCTTCTTGAGGGGAAAGCTGTAACTCTGTGAGATGATTTCACAGAACACAAAGAAGTTTCTCAGAATCTTCCTTCTCTTTGTTATGGGAGGATATTTCCTTTGGCCCTATAGTCTTCAAAGGGATCCGAAATATCTGTTCTCAGATTCAACAGAAATAAGGCTAGCAAAGAGATCCACGAAATACAGATGTAACTCTGTGAGTGGAAGTCACACATCACAGAGCAGTTTCTCAGAAAGCTTCTTTCCAGATTTTATCTGAGGATATTTCCTTTTTCACCATAGCTCTCTATGGGCTTCCAAATATCACTTTGCCAATTCCACAAGAACTGTCTTAGCGAAAGGCTTCTTGAGGGGAAAGCTGTAACTCTGTGAGATGATTTCACAGAAAACAAAGAAGTTTCTCAGAAAGCTTCTTTCTCTTTGTTATCGGAGGATATTTCCTTTGGCTCTATAGTCTTCAAAGGGATCCGAAATATCTGTTCTCAGATTCCACAGAAATAAGGCTAGCAAAGAGATCCACGAAATACAGATGTAACTCTGTGAGATGAATGAACAGAACACTAAGCAGTTTCTCAGAAAGCTTCTTTCAAGATTTCATCTGAGGATATTTCCTTTTTCACCATAGCCCTCTATGGGCTTCCAAATATCACTTTGCCAATTCCACAAGAACTGTCTTAGCGAAAGGCTTCTTGAGGGGAAAGCTGTAACTCTGTCAGATGATTTCACAGAACACAAAGAATTTTCTCAGAAAGCTTCCTTCTCTTTGTCATCGGAGGATATTTCCTTTGGCCCTATAGTCTTCAAAGGGATCCGAAATATCTGTTCTCAGATTCCACAGAAATAAGGCTAGCAAAGAGATCCACGAAATACACATGTAACTCTGTGAGTGGAAGTCACACATCACAGAGCAGTTTCTCAGAAAGCTTCTTTCCAGATTTTATCTGAGGATATTTCCTTTTTCACCGTAGCTCTCTATGGGCTTCCAAATATCACTTTGCCAATTCCACAAGAACTGTCTTAGCGAAAGTCTTCTTGAGGGGAAAGCTGTAACTCTGTGAGATGATTTCACAGAACACAAAGAAGTTTCTCAGAAAGCTTCTTTCTCTTTGTTATCGGAGGATATTTCCTTTGGTCCTATAGTCTTCAAAGGGATCCGAAATATCTGTTTTCAGATTCCACAGAAATAAGGCTAGCAAAGAGATCCACGAAATACAGATGTAACTCTGTGAGTGGAAGTCACACATCACAGAGCAGTTTCTCAGAAAGCTTCTTTCCAGATTTCATCTGAGGATATTTCCTTTTTCACCATAGCCCTCTATGGGCTTCCAAATATCACTTTGCCAATTCCACAAGAACTGGCTTACCGAAAGGCTTCTTGAGGGGAAAGCTGTAACTCTGTGAGATGATTTCACAGAACACAAAGAAGTTTCTCAGAAAGCTTTTTTCTCTTTGTTATCGGAGGATATTTCCTTTGGCCATATAGTCTTCAAAGGGATCCGAAATATCTGTTCTCAGATTCCACAGAAATAAGGCTAGCAAAGAGATCCACGAAATACAGATGTAACTCTGTGAGTGGAAGTCACACATCACAGAGCAGTTTCTCAGAAAGCTTCTTTCCAGATTTCATCTGAGGATATTTTCTTTTTCACCGTAGCCCTCTATGGGCTTCAATATATCACTTTGCCAATTCCAGAAGAACTGTCTTAGCGAAAGTCTTCTTGAGTGGAAAGCTGTAACTCTGTGAGATGATTTCACAAAACACACAGAGAAGTTTCTCAGAAAGCTTCTTTCTCTTTGTTATCGTAGGATATTTCCTTTGGCCCTATAGTCTTCAAAGGGATCCGATATATCTGTTCTCAGATTCCACAGAAATAAGGCTAGCAAAGAGATCCACGAAATACAGATGTAACTCTGTGAGATGAATGAACGGAACACTAAGGAGTTTCTCAGAAAGCTTCTTTCCAGATTTCATCTGAGGATATTTCCTTTTTCACCATAGCCCTCTATGGGCTTCCAAATATCACTTTGACAATTCCACAAGAACTGTCTTAGCGAAAGGCTTCTTGAGGGGAAAGCTGTAACTCCGTGAGATGATTTCACAGAACACAAAGAACTTTCTCAGAAAGCTTCCTTCTCTTTGTTATGGGAGGATATTTCCTTTGGCCCTATAGTCTTCAAAGGGATCCGAAATATCTGTTGTCAGATTCCACAGAAATAAGGGTAGCAAAGAGATCCACTAAATACAGATGTAACTCTGTGACTGGAAGTCACACATCACAGAGCAGTTTCTCAGAAAGCTTCTTTCCCGATTTCATCTGAGGATATTTCCTTTTTCACCATAGCCCTCTATGGGCTTCCAAATATCACTTTGCCAATTACACAAGAACTGTCTTATCGAAAGGCTTCTTGAGGGGAAAGCTGTAACTCTGTGAGATGATTTCACAGAACACAAAGAAGTTTCTCAGAAAGCTTCCTTCTCTTTGTTATCGCAGGATATTTCCTTTGGCCCTATAGTCTACAAAGGGATCCGAAATATCTGTTCTCAGATTCCACAGAAATAAGACTAGCAAAGAGATCCAGGAAATACCAATGTAACTCTGTGAGATGAATGAACAGAACACTAAGCAGTTTCTCAGAAAGCTTCTTTCCAGATTTCATCTGAGGATATTTCCTTCTTCACCATAGCCCTCTAGGGGCTTCCAAATATCACTTTGCCAATTCCACAAGAACTGTCTTAGCGAAAGGCTTCTTGAGGGGAAAGCTCTAACTCTGTGAGATGATTTCACAGAACACAAAGAAGTTTCTCAGAAAGCTTCTTTCTCTTTGTAATCAGAGGATATTTCCTTTGGCCCTATAGTCTTCAAAGGGATCCGAAATATCTGTTCTCAGATTCCACAGAAATAAGGCTAGCAAAGAGATCCACGAAATACAGATGTAACTCTGTGAGTGGAAGTCACACATCACAGAGCAGTTTCTCAGAAAGCTTCTTTCCAGATTTCATCTGAGGATATTTCCTTTTTCACCATAGCCCTCTATGGGCTTCCAAATATCACTTTGCCAATTCCACAAGAACTGGCTTACCGAAAGGCTTCTTGAGGGGAAAGCTGTAACTCTGTGAGATGATTTCACAGAACACAAAGAAGTTTCTCAGAAAGCTTCTTTCTCTTTGTTATCGGAGGATATTTCCTTTGGCCCTATAGTCTTCAAAGGGATCCGAAATATCTGTTCTCAGATTCCACAGAAATAAGGCTAGCAAAGAGATCAACGAAATACAGATGTAACTCTATGACATGAATGAACAGAACACTAAGCAGTTTCTCAGAAAGCTTCTTTCCAGATTTCATCTGAGGATATTTCCTTTTTCACCATAGCACTCTATGGGCTTCCAAATATCACTTTGCCAATTCCACAAGAATTGACTTAGCGAAAGGCTTCTTGAGGGGAAAGCTGTAACTCTGTGAGATGATTTCACAGAACACAAAGAAGTTTCTCAGAAAGCCTCCTTCTCTTTGTTTTCGGAGGATATTTCCTTTGGCCCTATAGTCTTCAAAGGGATCCGAAATATCTGTTCTCAGATTCCACAGAAATAAGGCTAGCAAAGAGATCCACGAAATACAGATGTAACTCTGTGAGTGGAAGTCACACATCACAGAGCAGTTTCTCAGAAAGCTTCTTTCCAGATTTCATCTGAGGATATTTTCTTTTTCACCATAGCCCTCTATGGGCTTCAATATATCACTTTTCCAATTCCAGAAGAACTGTCTTAGCGAAAGTCTTCTTGAGTGGAAAGCTGTAACTCTGTGAGATGATTTCACAGAACACAAAGAAGTTTCTCAGAAAGCTTCTTTCTCTTTGTTATCGGAGGATATTTCCTTTGGCCCTATAGTCTTCAAAGGGATCCGAATTATCGGTTCTCAGATTCCACAGAAATAAGGCTAGCAAAGAGATCCACGAAATTCAGATGTAACTCTGTAAGATGAATGAACAGAACACTAAGCAGTTTCTCAGAAAGCTTCTTTCCAGATTTCATCTGAGGATATTTCCTTTTTCACCATAGCCCTCTATGGGCTTCCAAATATCACTTTGCCAATTCCACAAGAACTGTCTTAGCGAAAGGCTTCTTGAGGAGAAAGCTGTAACTCTGTGAGATGATTTCACAGAACACAAAGAAGTTTCTCAGAAAGCCTCCTTCTCTTTGTTATCGGAGGATATTTCCTTTGGCCCTATAGTCTTCAAAAAGATCCGAAATATCTGTTCTCAGATTCCACAGAAATAAGTCTAGCAAAGAGATCCACGAAATACAGATGTAACTCTGTGAGTGGAAGTCACACATCACAGAGCAGTTTCTCAGAAAGCTTCTTTCCAGATTTCATCTGAGGATATTTTCTTTTTCACCATAGCCCTCTATGGGCTTCAATATATCACTTTTCCAATTCCAGAAGAACTGTCTTAGCGAAAGTCTTCTTGAGTGGAAAGCTGTAACTCTGTTAGATGATTTCACAGAACACAAAGAAGTTTCTCAGAAAGCTTCTTTCTCTTTGTTATCGGAGGATATTTCCTTTGGCCCTATAGTCTTCAAAGGGATCCGAAATATCTGTTCTCAGATTCCACAGAAATAAGGCTAGCAAAGAGATCCACGAAATTCAGATGTAACTCTGTAAGATGAATGAAAAGAACACTAAGGAGTTTCTCAGAAACCTTCTTTCCAGATTTCATCTGAGGATATTTCCTTTTTCACCATAGCCCTCTATGGGCTTCCAAATATCACTTTGCCAATTCCACAAGAACTGTCTTAGCGAAAGGCTTCTTGAGGGGAAAGCTGTAACTCCGTGAGATGATTTCACAGAACACAAAGAAGTTTCTCAGAAAGCTTCCTTCTCTTTGTTATGGGAGGATATTTCCTTTGGCCCTATAGTCTTCAAAGGGATCCGAAATATCTGTTCTCAGATTCCACAGAAATAAGGCTAGCAAAGAGATCCACTAAATACAGATGTAACTCTGTGAGTGGAAGTCACACATCACAGAGCAGTTTCTCAGAAAGCTTCTTTCCCGATTTCATCTGAAGATAATTCCTTTTTCACCATAGCCCTCTATGGGCTTCCAAATATCACTTTGCCAATTACACAAGAACTGTCTTATCGAAAGGCTTCTTGAGGGGAAAGCTGTAACTCTGTGAGATGATTTCACAGAACACAAAGAAGTTTCTCAGAAAGCTTCTTTCTCTTTCTTATCGCAGGATATTTCCTTTGGCCCTATAGTCTTCAAAGGGATCCGAAATATCTGTTCTCAGATTCCACAGAAATAAGACTAGCAAAGAGATCCACGAAATACCGATGTAACTCTGTGAGATGAATGAACAGAACACTAAGCAGTTTCTCAGAAAGCTTCTTTCCAGATTTCATCTGAGGATATTTCCTTCTTCACCATAGCCCTCTATGGGCTTCCAAATATCACTTTGCCAATTCCACAAGAACTGTCTTATCGAAAGTCTTCTTGAGGGGAAAGCTGTAACTCTGTGAGATGATTTCACATAACACAAAGAAGTTTCTCATAAAGCTTCTATCTCTTTGTTATCGCAGGATATTTCCTTTGGCCCTATAGTCTTCAAAGGGATCCGAAATATCTGTTCTCAGATTCCACAGAAATAAGGCTAGCAAAGAGATCCACGAAATACAGATGTAACTCTGTGAGATGAATGAACAGAACACTAATCAGTTTCTCAGAAATTTTCTTTCCATATTTCATCTGAGGATATTTCCTTTTTCACCATAGCCCTCTATGGGCTTCCAAATATCACTTTGCCAATTCCACAAGAACTGTCTTAGCGAAAGGCTTCTTGAGGGGAAAGCTCTAACTCTGTGAGATGATTTAACAGATCAAAAAGAAGTTTCTCAGAAAGCTTCTTTCTCTTTGTTATCAGAGGATATTTCCTTTGGCCCTATAGTCTTCAAAGGGACCCGAAATATCTGTTCTCAGATTCCACAGAAATAAGGCTAGCAAAGAGATCCACGAAATACAGATGTAACTCTGTGAGTGGAAGTCACACATCACAGAGCAGTTTCTCAGAAAGCTTCTTTCCAGATTTCATCTGAGGATAATTCCTTTTTCACCATAGTCCTCTATGGGCTTCCAAATATCACTTTGCCAATTCCACAAGAACTGTCTTAGCGAAAGGCTTCTTGAGGGGAAAGCTGTAACTCTGTGAGATGATTTCACAGAACACAAAGAAGTTTCTCAGAAAGCTTCCTTCTCTTTGTTATCGGAGGATATTTCCTTTGGTCTTCAAAGGGATCCGAAATATCTGTTCTCAGATTCCACAGAAATAAGGCTAGCAAAGAGATCCACGAAATACAGATGTAACTCTGTGAGTGGAAGTCACACATCACAGAGCAGTTTCTCAGAAATCTTCTTTCCAGATTTCATCTGAGGATATTTTCTTTTTCACCGTAGCCCTCTATGGGCTTCAATATATCACTTTGCCAATTCCAGAAGAACTGTCTTAGCGAAAGTCTTCTTGAGTGGAAAGCTGTAACTCTGTGAGATGATTTCACAGAACACAAAGAAGTTTCTCAGAAAGCTTCTTTCTCTTTGTTATCGTAGGATATTTCCTTTGGCCCTATAGTCTTCAAAGGGATCCGATATATCTGTTCTCAGATTCCACAGAAATAAGGCTAGCAAAGAGATCCACGAAATACAGATGTAACTCTGTGAGATGAATGAACGGAACACTAAGGAGTTTCTCAGAAAGCTTCTTTCCAGATTTCATCTGAGGATATTTCCTTTTTCACCATAGCCCTCTATGGGCTTCCAAATATCACTTTGCCAATTCCACAAGAACTGTCTTAGCGAAAGGCTTCTTGAGGGGAAAGCTGTAACTCCGTGAGATGATTTCACAGAACACAAAGAACTTTCTCAGAAAGCTTCCTTCTCTTTGTTATGGGAGGATATTTCCTTTGGCCCTATAGTCTTCAAAGGGATCCGAAATATCTGTTGTCAGATTCCACAGAAATAAGGCTAGCAAAGAGATCCACTAAATACAGATGTAACTCTGTGACTGGAAGTCACACATCACAGAGCAGTTTCTCAGAAAGCTTCTTTCCCGATTTCATCTGAGGATATTTCCTTTTTCACCATAGCCCTCTATGGGCTTCCAAATATCACTTTGCCAATTACACAAGAACTGTCTTATCGAAAGTCTTCTTGAGGGGAAAGCTGTAACTCTGTGAGATGATTTCACAGAACACAAAGAAGTTTCTCAGAAAGCTTCTTTCTCTTTGTTATCGCAGGATATTTCCTTTGGCCCTATAGTCTACAAAGGGATCCGAAATATCTGTTCTCAGATTCCACAGAAATAAGACTAGCAAAGAGATCCAGGAAATACCAATGTAACTCTGTGAGATGAATGAACAGAACACTAAGCAGTTTCTCAGAAAGCTTCTTTCCAGATTTCATCTGAGGATATTTCCTTCTTCACCATAGCCCTCTAGGGGCTTCCAAATATCACTTTGCCAATTCCACAAGAACTGTCTTAGCGAAAGGCTTCTTGAGGGGAAAGCTGTAACTCTGTGAGATGATTTCACAGAACACAAAGAAGTTTCTCAGAAAGCTTCTTTCTCTTTGTTATCAGAGGATATTTCCTTTGGCCCTATAGTCTTCAAAGGGATCCGAAATATCTGTTCTCAGATTCCACAGAAATAAGGCTAGCAAAGAGATCCACGAAATACAGATGTAACTCTGTGAGTGGAAGTCACACATCACAGAGCAGTTTCTCAGAAAGCTTCTTTCCAGATTTCATCTGAGGATAATTCCTTTTTCACCATAGCCCTCTATGGGCTTCCAAATATCACTTTGCCAATTCCACAAGAACTGGCTTACCGAAAGGCTTCTTGAGGGGAAAGCTGTAACTCTCTGAGATGATTTCACAGAACACAAAGAAGTTTCTCAGAAAGCTTCTTTCTCTTTGATATCGGAGGATATTTCCTTTGGCCCTATAGTCTTCAAAGGGATCCGAAATATCTGTTCTCAGATTCCACAGAAATAAGGCTAGCAAAGAGATCAACGAAATACAGATGTAACTCTATGACATGAATGAACAGAACACTAAGCAGTTTCTCAGAAAGCTTCTTTCCAGATTTCATCTGAGGATATTTCCTTTTTCACCATAGCACTCTATGGGCTTCCAAATATCACTTTGCCAATTCCACAAGAATTGACTTAGCGAAAGGCTTCTTGAGGGGAAAGCTGTAACTCTGTGAGATGATTTCACAGAACACAAAGAAGTTTCTCAGAAAGCCTCCTTCTCTTTGTTATCAGAGGATATTTCCTTTGGCCCTATAGTCTTCAAAGGGATCCGAAATATCTGTTCTCAGATTCCACAGAAATAAGGCTAGCAAAGAGATCCACGAAATACAGATGTAACTCTGTGAGTGGAAGTCACACATCACAGAGCAGTTTCTCAGAAAGCTTCTTTCCAGATTTCATCTGAGGATATTTTCTTTTTCACCATAGCCCTCTATGGGCTTCAATATATCACTTTTCCAATTCCAGAAGAACTGTCTTAGCGAAAGTCTTCTTGAGGAGAAAGCTGTAACTCTGTGAGATGATTTCACAGAACACAAAGAAGTTTCTCAGAAAGCCTCCTTCTCTTTGTTATCGGAGGATATTTCCTTTGGCCCTATAGTCTTCAAAAAGATCCGAAATATCTGTTCTCAGATTCCACAGAAATAAGGCTAGCAAAGAGATCCACGAAATACAGATGTAACTCTGTGAGTGGAAGTCACACATCACAGAGCAGTTTCTCAGAAAGCTTCTTTCCAGATTTCATCTGAGGATATTTCCTTTTTCACCATAGCCCTCTATGGGCTTCCAAATATCACTTTGCCAATTCCAGAAGAACTGTCTTAGCGAAAGTCTTCTTGAGTGGAAAGCTGTAACTCTGTGAGATGATTTCACAGAACACAAAGAAGTTTCTCAGAAAGCTTCTTTCTCTTTGTTATCGGAGGATATTTCCTTTGGCCCTATAGTCTTCAAAGGGATCCGAAATATCTGTTCTCAGATTCCACAGAAATAAGGCTAGCAAAGAGATCCACGAAATACAGATGTAACTCTGTGAGTGGAAGTCACACATCACAGAGCAGTTTCTCAGAAAGCTTCTTTCCAGATTTTATCTGAGGATATTTCCTTTTTCACCATAGCTCTCTATGGGCTTCCAAATATCACTTTGCCAATTCCACAAGAACTGGCTTACCGAAAGGCTTCTTGAGGGGAAAGCTGTAACTCTGTGAGATGATTTCACAGAACACAAAGAAGTTTCTCAGAAAGCTTCTTTCTCTTTGTTATCGGAGGATATTTCCTTTGGCCCTATAGTCTTCAAAGGGTTCCGAAATATCAGTTCTCAGATTCCACAGAAATAAGGCTAGCAAAGAGATCCACGAAGTACAGATGTAACTCTGTGAGTGGAAGTCACACATCACAGAGCAGTTTCTCAGAAAGCTTCCTTCCAGATTTCATCTGAGGATATATCCTTTTTCACCATAGCCCTCTATGGGCTTCCAAATATCACTTTTCCAATTCCACAAGAACTGTCTTAGCGAAAGGCTTCTTGAGGGGAAAGCTGTAACTCTGTGAGATGATTTCAAAGAACACAAAGAAGTTTCTCAGAAATCTTCTTTCTCTTTGTTATCGCAGGATATTTCCTTTGGCCCTATAGTCTTCAAAGGGATCCGAAATATCTGTTCTCAGATTCCACAGAAATAAGGCTAGCAAAGAGATCCACGAAATACAGATGTAACTCTATGACATGAATGAACAGAACACTAAGCAGTTTCTCAGAAAGCTTCTTTCCAGATTTCATCTGAGGATATTTCCTTTTTCACCATAGCCCTCTATGGGCTTCCAAATATCACTTTGCCAATTCCACAAGAATTGTCTTAGCGAAAGGCTTCTTGAGGGGAAAGCTGTAACTCTGTGAGATGATTTCACAGAACACAAAGAAGTTTCTCAGAAAGCTTCCTTCTCTTTGTTAGCGGAGGATATTTCCTTTGGCCCTATAGTCTTCAAAGGGTTCCGAAATATCTGTTCTCAGATTCCACAGAAATAAGGCTAGCAAAGAGATCCACGAAATACAGATGTAACTCTGTGAGTGGAAATCATACATCACAGAGCAGTTTCTCAGAAAGCTTCTTTCCAGATTTCATCTGAGGATATTTCCTTTTTCAGCATAGCCCTCTATGGGCTTCCAAATATCACTTTGCCAATTTCACAAGAACTGTCTTAGCGAAAGGCTTCTTGAGGGGAAAGCTGTAACTCTGTGAGATGATTTCACAGGACACAAAGAAGTTTCTCAGAAAGCTTCCTTCTCTTTTTTAACGGAGGATATTTCCTTTGGCCCTATAGTCTTCAAAGGGATCCGAAATATCTGTTCTCAGATTCCACAGAAATAAGGCTAGCAAAGAGACCACGAAATACAGATGTAACTCTGTGAGTGGAAGTCACACATCACAGAGCAATTTCTCAGAAAGCTTCTTTCCAGATTTCATCTGAGGATATTTTCTTTTTCACCATAGCCCTCTATGGGCTTCAATATATCACTTTGCCAATTCCAGAAGAACTGTCTTAGCGGAAGGCTTCTTGAGGGGAAAGCTGTAACTCTGTGAGATGATTTCACAGAACACAAAGAAGTTTCTCAGAAAGCTTCTTTCTCTTTGTTATCGGAGTATATTTCCTTTGGCCCTATAGTCTTCAAAGGTATCCGAAATATCTGTTCTCAGATTCCACAGAAATAAGGCTAGCAAAGAGATCCACGAAATACAGATGTAACTCTGTGAGATGAATGAACAGAACACTATGGAGTTTCTCAGAAAGCTTCTTTCCAGATTTCATCAGAGGATATTTCCTTTTTCACCATAGCCCTCTATGGGCTTCCAATTATCACTTTGCCAATTCCACAAGAACTGTCTTAGCGAAAGGCTTCTTGAGGGGAAAGCTGTAACTCTGTGAGATGATTTCACAGAACACAAAGAAGTTTCTCAGAAAGCTTCCTTCTCTTTGTCATCGGAGGATATTTCCTTTGGCCCTATAGTCTTCAAAGGGATCCGAAATATCTGTTCTCAGATTCCACAGAAATAAGGCTAGCAAAAAGATCCATGAAATACAGATGTAACTCTGTGAGTGGAAGTCACACATCACAGAGCAGTTTCTCAGAAAGCTTCTTTCCAGATTTCATCTGAGGATATTTCCTTTTTCACCATAGCCCTCTATGGGCTTCCAAATATCACTTTGCCAATTCCACAAGAACTGTCTTAGCGAAAGGCTTCTTGAGGGGAAAGCTGTAACTCTGTGAGATGATTTCACAGAACACAAAGAAGTTTCTCAGAAAGCTTCCTTCTCTTTGTCATCGGAGGATATTTCCTTTGGCCCTATAGTCTTCAAAGGGATCCGAAATATCTGTTCTCAGATTCCACAGAAATAAGGCTAGCAAAGAGATCCACGAAATACAGATGTAACTCTGTGAGTGGAAGTCACACATCACAGAGCAGTTTCTCAGAAAGCTTCTTTCCAGATTTCATCTGAGGATATTTCCTTTTTCACCATAGCCCTCTATGGGCTTCCAAATATCACTTTGCCAATTCCACAAGAACTGTCTTAGCGAAAGGCTTCTTGAGGGGAAAGCTGTAACTCTGTGAGATGATTTCACAGAACACAAAGAAGTTTCTCAGAAAGCTTCTTTCTCTTTGTTATCGTAGGATATTTCCTTTGGCCCTATAGTCTTCAAAGGGATCCGAAATATCTGTTCTCAGATTCCACAGAAATAAGGCTAGCAAAGAGATCCACGAAATACAGATGTAACTCTGTGAGATGAATGAACAGAACACTAAGGAGTTTCTCAGAAAGCTTCTTTCCAGATTTCATCTGAGGATATTTCCTTTTTCACCATAGCCCTCTATGGGCTTCCAAATATCACTTTGCCAATTCCACAAGAACTGTCTTAGCGAAAGGCTTCTTGAGGGGAAAGCTGTAACTCCGTGAGATGATTTCACAGAACACAAAGAACTTTCTCAGAAAGCTTCCTTCTCTTTGTTACGGGAGGATATTTCCTTTGGCCCTATAGTCTTCAAAGAGATCCGAAATATCTGTTGTCAGATTCCACAGAAATAAGGCTAGCAAAGAGATCCACTAAATACAGATGTAACTCTGTGACTGGAAGTCACACCTCACAGAGCAGTTTCTCAGAAAACTTCTTTCCCGATTTCATCTGAGGATATTTCCTTTTTCACCATAGCCCTCTATGGGCTTCCAAATATCACTTTGCCAATTACAAAAGAACTGTCTTATCGAAAGGCTTCTTGAGGGGAAAGCTGTAACTCTGTGAGATGATTTCACCGAACACAAAGAAGTTTCTCAGAAAGCTTCTTTCTCTTTGTTATCGCAGGATATTTCCTTTGGCCCTATAGTCTACAAAGGGATCCGAAATATCTGTTCTCAGATTCCACAGAAATAAGACTAGCAAAGAGATCCACGAAATACAGATGTAACTCTGTGAGATGAATGAACAGAACACTAAGCAGTTTCTCAGAAAGCTTCTTTCCAGATTTCATCTGAGGATATTTCCTTCTTCACCATAGCCCTCTAGGGGCTTCCAAATATCACTTTGCCAATTCCACAAGAACTGTCTTAGCGAAAGGCTTCTTGAGGGGAAAGCTGTAACTCTGTGAGATGATTTCACAGAACACAAAGAAGTTTCTCAGAAAGCTTCTTTCTCTTTGTTATCAGAGGATATTTCCTTTGGCCCTATAGTCTTCAAAGGGATCCGAAATATCTGTTCTCAGATTCCACAGAAATAAGGCTAGCAAAGAGATCCACGAAATACAGATGTAACTCTGTGAGTGGAAGTCACACATCACAGAGCAGTTTCTCAGAAAGCTTCTTTCCAGATTTCATCTGAGGATATTTCCTTTTTCACCATAGCCCTCTATGGGCTTCCAAATATCACTTTGCCAATTCCACAAGAACTGTCTTAGCGAAAGGCTTCTTGAGGGGAGAGCTGTAACTCTGTGAGATGATTTCACAGGACACAAAGAAGTTTCTCAGAAAGCTTCCTTCTCTTTGTTATCGGAGGATATTTCCTTTGGCCCTATAGTCTTCAAAGGGATCCGAAATATCTGTTCTCAGATTCCACAGAAATAAGGCTAGCAAAGAGATCCATGAAATACAGATGTAACTCTGTGAGTGGAAGTCACACATCACAGAGCAATTTCTCAGAAAGCTTCTTTCCAGATTCCATCTGAGGATATTTTCTTTTTCACCATAGCCCTCTATGGGCTTCAATATATCACTTTGCCAATTCCAGAAGAACTGTCTTAGCGGAAGGCTTCTTGAGGGGAAAGCTGTAACTCTGTGAGATGATTTCACAGAACACAAAGAAGTTCCTCAGAAAGCTTCTTTCTCTTTGTTATCGGAGTATATTTCCTTTGGCCC
The DNA here is from genome assembly GCF_043159975.1 of Macaca nemestrina. Classification (NCBI taxonomy): domain Eukaryota; kingdom Metazoa; phylum Chordata; class Mammalia; order Primates; family Cercopithecidae; genus Macaca; species Macaca nemestrina. The sequence continues at coordinate 107,971,446 of NC_092132.1, forward strand.
TATAGTCTTCAAAGGGATCCGAAATATCTGTTCTCAGATTCCACAGAAATAAGGCTAGCAAAGAGATCCACGAAATACAGATGTAACTCTGTGAGTGGAAGTCACACATCACAGAGCAGTTTCTCAGAAAGCTTCTTTCTAGATTTCATCTGAGGATATTTCCTTTTTCACCATAGCCCTCTATGGGCTTCCAAATATCACTTTGCCAATTCCACAAGAACTGTCTTATCGAAAGTCTTCTTGAGGGGAAAGCTGTAAATCTGTGAGATGATTTCACAGAACACAAAGAAGTTTCTCAGAAAGCTTCTTTCTCTTTGTTATCGCAGGATATTTCCTTTGGCCCTATAGTCTTCAAAGGGATCCGAAATATCTGTTCTCAGATTCCACAGAAATAAGGCTAGCAAAGAGATCCACGAAATACAGATGTAACTCTGTGAGATGAATGAACAGAACACTAAGCAGTTTCGCAGAAAGCTTCTTTACAGATTTCATCTGAGGATATTTCCTTCTTCACCATAGCCCTCTATGGGCTTCCAAATATCACTTTGCCAATTCCACAAGAACTGTCTTAGCGAAAGGCTTCTTGAGGGGAAAGCTGTAACTCTGTGAGATGATTTCACAGAACAAAAAGAAGTTTCTCAGAAATCTTCCTTCTCTTTGTTATCAGAGAATATTTCCTTTGGCCCTATAGTCTTCAATGGGATCCGAAATATCTGTTCTCAGATTCCACAGAAATAAGGCTAGCAAAGAGATCCACGAAATACAGATGTAACTCTGTGAGTGGGAGTCACACATCACAGAGCATTTTCTCAGAAAGCTTCTTTCGAGATTTCATCTGAGGATATTTCCTTTTTCATCATAGCCCTCTATGGGCTTCCAAATATCACTTTGCCAATTCCACAAGAACTGTCTTAGCGAAAGGCTTCTTGAGGGGAAAACTGTAACTCTGTGAGATGATTTCACAGAACACAAAGAAGTTTCTCAGAAAGCTTCCTTCTCTTTGTCACCGGAGGATAGTTCCTTTGGCCCTATAGTCTTCAAAGGGATCCGAAATATCTGTTCTCAGATTCCACAGAAATAAGGCTAGCAAAGAGATCCACGAAATACAGATGTAACTCTGTGAGTGGAAGTCACACATCACAGAGCAGTTTCTCAGAAAGCTTCTTTCCAGATTTCATCTGAGGATATTTCCTTTTTCACCATAGCCCTCTATGGGCTTCCATATATCACTTTGCCAATTCCAGAAGAACTGTCTTAGCGAAAGTCTTCTTGAGTGGAAAGCTGTAACTCTGTGAGATGATTTCACAGAACACAAAGAAGTTTCTCAGAAAGCTTCTTTCTCTTTGTTATCGGAGTATATTTCCTTTGACCCTATAGTCTTCAAAGGTATCCGAAATATTTGTTCTCAGATTCCACAGAAATAAGGCTAGCAAAGAGATCCACGAAATACAGATGTAACTCTGTGAGATGAATGAACAGAACACTAAGCAGTTTCTCAGAAAGCTTCTTTCCAGATTTCATCAGAGGATATTTCCTTTTTCACCATAGCCCTTTATGGGCTTCCAAATATCACTTTGCCAATTCCACAAGAACTCTCTTAGCGAAAGGCTTCTTGAGGGGAAAGCTGTAACTCTGTGAGACGATTTCAGAGAACACAAAGAAGTTTCTCAGAAAGGTTCTTTCTCTTTGTCATCGGAGGATATTTCCTTTGGCCCTATAGTCTTCAAAGGGATCCGAAATATCTGTTCTCAGATTCCACAGAAATAAGGGTATCCAAGAGATCCACGAAATACCGATGTAACTCTGTGAGATGAATGAACAGAACACTAAGGAGTTTCTCAGAAAGCTTCTTTCCAGATTTCATCTGAGGATATTTCCTACTTCACCATAGCTCTCTTTGGGCTTCCAAATATCACTTTGCCAATTCCACAACAACTGTCTTAGCGTAAGGCTTCTTGAGTGGAAAGCTGTAACTCTGTGAGATGATTTCACAGAACACAAAGAAGTTTCTCAGAAAGCTTCCTTCTCTTTGTTACCGGAGGATAGTTCCTTTGACCCTATAGTCTTCAAAGGGATCCGAAATATCTGTTCTCAGATTCCACAGAAATAAGGCTAGCAAAGAGATCCCCGAAATACAGATGTAACTCTGTGAGTGGAAGTCATACATCACAGAGCAGTTTCTCAGAAAGCTTTTTTCCAGATTTCATCTGAGGATATTTCCTTTTTCACCATAGCCCTCTATGGGCTTCCATATATCACTTTACCAATTCCAGAAGAACTGTCTTAGCGAAAGTCTTCTTGAGTGGAAAGATGTAACTCTGTGAGATGATTTCACAGAACACAAAGAAGTTTCTCAGAAAGCGTCTTTCTCTTTGTTATCGGAGTATATTTCCTTTGGCCCTATAGTCTTCAAAGGTATCCGAAATATCTGTTCTCAGATTCCACAGAAATAAGGCTAGCAAAGAGATCCACGAAATACAGATGTAACTCTGTGATATGAATGAACAGAACACTATGGAGTTTCTCAGATAGCTTCTTTCCAGATTTCATCAGAGGATATTTCCTTTTTCACCATAGCCCTCTATGGGCTTCCAAATATCACTTTGCCAATTCCACAAGAACTGTCTTAGCGAAAGGCTTCTTGAGGGGAAAGCTGTAACTCTGTGAGATGATTTCACAGAACACAAAGAAGTTTCTCAGAAAGCTTCCTTCTCTTTGTTATGGGAGGATATTTCCTTTGGCCCTATAGTCTTCAAAGGGATCCGAAATATCTGTTCTCAGATTCCACATAAATAATGCTAGCAAAGAGATCCACGAAATACAGATGTAACTCTGTGAGTGGAAGTCACACATCACAGAGCAGTTTCTCAGAAAGCTTCTTTCCAGATTTCATCAGAGGATATTTCCTTTTTCACCATTGCCCTTTATGGGCTTCCAAATATCACTTTGCCAATTCCACAAGAACTGTCTTATCGAAAGGCTTCTTGAGGGGAAAGCTGTAACTCTGTCAGACGATTTCAGAGAACACAAAGAAGTTTCTCAGAAAGGTTCTTTCTCTTTGTTATCGGAGGATATTTCCTTTGGCCCTATAGTCTTCAAAAGGATCCGAAATATCTGTTCTCAGATTCCACAGAAATAAGGGTATCGAAGAGATCCACGAAATACCGATGTAACTCTGTGAGATGAATGAACAGAACACTAAGCAGTTTCTCAGAAAGCTTCTTTCCAGATTTCATCTGAGGATATTTCCTTCTTCACCATAGCCCTCTAAGGGCTTCCAAATATCACTTTGCCAATTCCACAAGAACTGTCTTATCGAAAGGCTTCTTGAGGGGAAAGCTGTAACTCTGTGAGATGATTTCACAGAACACAAAGAAGTTTCTCAGAAAGCTTCTTTCTCTTTGTTATCAGAGGATATTTCCTTTGGCCCTATAGTCTTCAAAGAGATCCGAAATATCTGTTCTCAGATTCCACAGAAATAAGGCTAGCAAAGAGATCCACGAAATACAGATGTAACGCTGTGAGTGGAAGTCACACATCACAGAGCAGTTTCTCAGAAAGCTTCTTTCCAGATTTCATCTGAGGATATTTCCTTTTTCACCATAGCCCTCTATGGGCTTCCAAATATCACTTTGCCAATTCCACAAGAACTGGCTTACCGAAAGGCTTCTTGAGGGGAAAGCTGTAACTCTGTGAGATGATTTCACAGAACACAAAGAAGTTTCTCAGAAAGCTTCTTTCTCTTTGTTATCGGAGGATATTTCCTTTGGCCCTATAGTCTTCAAAGGGATCCGAAATATCTGTTCTCAGATTCCACAGAAATAAGGCTAGCAAAGAGATCAACGAAATACAGATGTAACTCTGTGAGATGAATGAACAGAACACTAAGGAGTTTCTCAGAAAGCTTCTCTCCAGATTTCATCTGAGGATATTTCCTTTTTCACCATAGCCCTCTATGGGCTTCCAAATATCACTTTTCCAATTCCACAAGAACTGTCTTAGCGAAAGGCTTCTTGAGGGGAAAGCTGTAACTCCGTGAGATGATTTCACAGAACACAAAGAAGTTTCTCAGAAAGCTTCCTTCTCTTTGTTATGGGAGGATATTTCCTTTGATCCTATAGTCTTCAAAGGGATCCGAAATATCTGTTCTCAGATTCCACAGAAATAAGGCTAGCAAAGAGATCCACTAAATACAGATGTAACTCTGTGAGTAGAAGTCACACATCACAGAGCAGTTTCTCAGAAAGCTTCTTTCCCGATTTCATCTGAGGATATTTCCTTTTTCACCATAGCCCTCTATGGGCTTCCAAATATAACTTTGCCAATTACACAAGAACTGTCTTAGCGAAAGGCTTCTTGAGGGGAAAGCTGTAACTCTGTGAGATGATTTCACATAACACAAAGAAGTTTCTCAGAAAGCTTCTTTCTCTTTGCTATCGCAGGATATTTCCTTTGGCCCTATAGTCTTCAAAGGGATCCGAAATATCTGTTCTCAGATTCCACAGAAATAAGACTAGCAAAGAGATCCACGAAATACCGATGTAACTCTGTGAGTGGAAGTCACACATCACAGAGCAGTTTCTCAGAAAGCTTCTTTCCAGATTTCATCTGAGGATATTTCCTTTTTCACCATAGCCCTCTATGGGCTTCCAAATATCACTTTGCCAATTCCACAAGAACTGTCTTAGCGAAAGGCTTCTTGAGGGGAGAGCTGTAACTCTGTGAGATGATTTCACAGGACACAAAGAAGTTTCTCAGAAAGCTTCCTTCTCTTTGTTATCGGAGGATATTTCCTTTGGCCCTATAGTCTTCAAAGGGATCCGAAATATCTGTTCTCAGATTCCACAGAAATAAGGCTAGCAAAGAGATCCATGAAATACAGATGTAACTCTGTGAGTGGAAGTCACACATCACAGAGCAATTTCTCAGAAAGCTTCTTTCCAGATTCCATCTGAGGATATTTTCTTTTTCACCATAGCCCTCTATGGGCTTCAATATATCACTTTGCCAATTCCAGAAGAACTGTCTTAGCGGAAGGCTTCTTGAGGGGAAAGCTGTAACTCTGTGAGATGATTTCACAGAACACAAAGAAGTTCCTCAGAAAGCTTCTTTCTCTTTGTTATCGGAGTATATTTCCTTTGGCCCTATAGTCTTCAAAGGTATCCGAAATATCTGTTCTCAGATTCCACAGAAATAAGGCTAGCAAAGAGATCCACGAAATACAGATGTAACTCTGTGAGATGAATGAACAGAACACTATGAAGTTTCTCAGAAATCTTCTTTCCGTATTTCATCTGAGGATATTTCCTTTTTCACCATAGCCCTCTATGGGCTTCCAAATATCACTTTGCCAATTCCACAAGAACTGTCTTAGCGAAAGGCTTCTTGAGGGGAAAGCTGTAACTCTGTGAGATGATTTCACAGAACACAAAGAAGTTTCTCAGAAAGCTTCCTTCTCTTTGTCATCGGAGGATATTTCCTTTGGCCCAATAGTCTTCAAAGGGATCCGAAATATCTGTTCTCTGATTCCACAGAAATAAGGCTAGCAAAGAGATCCACGAAATACAGATGTAACTCTGTGAGTGGAAGTCACACATCACAGAGCAGTTTCTCAGAAAGCTTCTTTCTAGATTTCATCTGAGGATATTTCCTTTTTCACCATAGCCCTCTATGGGCTTCCAAATATCACTTTGCCAATTCCACAAGAACTGTCTTATCGAAAGTCTTCTTGAGGGGAAAGCTGTAAATCTGTGAGATGATTTCACAGAACACAAAGAAGTTTCTCAGAAAGCTTCTTTCTCTTTGTTATCGCAGGATATTTCCTTTGGCCCTATAGTCTTCAAAGGGATCCGAAATATCTGTTCTCAGATTCCACAGAAATAAGGCTAGCAAAGAGATCCACGAAATACAGATGTAACTCTGTGAGATGAATGAACAGAACACTAAGCTGTTTCTCAGAAATCTTCTTTCCAGATTTCATCTGAGGATATTTCCTACTTCACCATAGCCCTCTATGGGCTTCCAAATATCACTTTGCCAATTCCACAAGAACTGTCTTAGCGAAAGGCTTCTTGAGGGGAAAGCTGTAACTCTGTGAGATGATTTCACAGAACAAAAAGAAGTTTCTCAGAAATCTTCCTTCTCTTTGTTATCAGAGAATATTTCCTTTGGCCCTATAGTCTTCAATGGGATCCGAAATATCTGTTCTCAGATTCCACAGAAATAAGGCTAGCAAAGAGATCCACGAAATACAGATGTAACTCTGTGAGTGGGAGTCACACATCACAGAGCATTTTCTCAGAAAGCTTCTTTCCAGATTTCATCTGAGGATATTTCCTTTTTCATCATAGCCCTCTATGGGCTTCCAAATATCACTTTGCCAATTCCACAAGAACTGTCTTAGCGAAAGGCTTCTTGAGGGGAAAACTGTAACTCTGTGAGATGATTTCACAGAACACAAAGAAGTTTCTCAGAAAGCTTCCTTCTCTTTGTCACCGGAGGATAGTTCCTTTGGCCCTATAGTCTTCAAAGGGATCCGAAATATCTGTTCTCAGATTCCACAGAAATAAGGCTAGCAAAGAGATCCACGAAATACAGATGTAACTCTGTGAGTGGAAGTCACACATCACAGAGCAGTTTCTCAGAAAGCTTCTTTCCAGATTTCATCTGAGGATATTTCCTTTTTCACCATAGCCCTCTATGGGCTTCCATATATCACTTTGCCAATTCCAGAAGAACTGTCTTAGCGAAAGTCTTCTTGAGTGGAAAGCTGTAACTCTGTGAGATGATTTCACAGAACACAAAGAAGTTTCTCAGAAAGCTTCTTTCTCTTTGTTATCGGAGTATATTTCCTTTGGCCCTATAGTCTTCAAAGGTATCCGAAATATTTGTTCTCAGATTCCACAGAAATAAGGCTAGCAAAGAGATCCACGAAATACAGATGTAACTCTGTGAGATGAATGAACAGAACACTAAGCAGTTTCTCAGAAAGCTTCTTTCCAGATTTCATCAGAGGATATTTCCTTTTTCACCATAGCCCTTTATGGGCTTCCAAATATCACTTTGCCAATTCCACAAGAACTCTCTTAGCGAAAGGCTTCTTGAGGGGAAAGCTGTAACTCTGTGAGACGATTTCAGAGAACACAAAGAAGTTTCTCAGAAAGGTTCTTTCTCTTTGTCATCGGAGGATATTTCCTTTGGCCCTATAGTCTTCAAAGGGATCCGAAATATCTGTTCTCAGATTCCACAGAAATAAGGGTATCCAAGAGATCCACGAAATACCGATGTAACTCTGTGAGATGAATGAACAGAACACTAAGGAGTTTCTCAGAAAGCTTCTTTCCAGATTTCATCTGAGGATATTTCCTACTTCACCATAGCCCTCTATGGGCTTCCAAATATCACTTTGCCAATTCCACAACAACTGTCTTAGCGAAAGGCTTCTTGAGTGGAAAGCTGTAACTCTGTGAGATGATTTCACAGAACACAAAGAAGTTTCTCAGAAAGCTTCCTTCTCTTTGTTACCGGAGGATAGTTCCTTTGACCCTATAGTCTTCAAAGGGATCCGAAATATCTGTTCTCAGATTCCACAGAAATAAGGCTAGCAAAGAGATCCCCGAAATACAGATGTAACTCTGTGAGTGGAAGTCATACATCACAGAGCAGTTTCTCAGAAAGCTTTTTTCCAGATTTCATCTGAGGATATTTCCTTTTTCACCATAGCCCTCTATGGGCTTCCATATATCACTTTACCAATTCCAGAAGAACTGTCTTAGCGAAAGTCTTCTTGAGTGGAAAGATGTAACTCTGTGAGATGATTTCACAGAACACAAAGAAGTTTCTCAGAAAGCGTCTTTCTCTTTGTTATCGGAGTATATTTCCTTTGGCCCTATAGTCTTCAAAGGTATCCGAAATATCTGTTCTCAGATTCCACAGAAATAAGGCTAGCAAAGAGATCCACGAAATACAGATGTAACTCTGTGATATGAATGAACAGAACACTATGGAGTTTCTCAGATAGCTTCTTTCCAGATTTCATCAGAGGATATTTCCTTTTTCACCATAGCCCTCTATGGGCTTCCAAATATCACTTTGCCAATTCCACAAGAACTGTCTTAGCGAAAGGCTTCTTGAGGGGAAAGCTGTAACTCTGTGAGATGATTTCACAGAACACAAAGAAGTTTCTCAGAAAGCTTCCTTCTCTTTGTTATGGGAGGATATTTCCTTTGGCCCTATAGTCTTCAAAGGGATCCGAAATATCTGTTCTCAGATTCCACATAAATAATGCTAGCAAAGAGATCCACGAAATACAGATGTAACTCTGTGAGTGGAAGTCACACATCACAGAGCAGTTTCTCAGAAAGCTTCTTTCCAGATTTCATCAGAGGATATTTCCTTTTTCACCATTGCCCTTTATGGGCTTCCAAATATCACTTTGCCAATTCCACAAGAACTGTCTTATCGAAAGGCTTCTTGAGGGGAAAGCTGTAACTCTGTCAGACGATTTCAGAGAACACAAAGAAGTTTCTCAGAAAGGTTCTTTCTCTTTGTTATCGGAGGATATTTCCTTTGGCCCTATAGTCTTCAAAAGGATCCGAAATATCTGTTCTCAGATTCCACAGAAATAAGGGTATCGAAGAGATCCACGAAATACCGATGTAACTCTGTGAGATGAATGAACAGAACACTAAGCAGTTTCTCAGAAAGCTTCTTTCCAGATTGCATCTGAGGATATTTCCTTCTTCACCATAGCCCTCTAAGGGCTTCCAAATATCACTTTGCCAATTCCACAAGAACTGTCTTATCGAAAGGCTTCTTGAGGGGAAAGCTGTAACTCTGTGAGATGATTGCACAGAACACAAAGAAGTTTCTCAGAAAGCTTCTTTCTCTTTGTTATCAGAGGATATTTCCTTTGGCCCTATAGTCTTCAAAGAGATCCGAAATATCTGTTCTCAGATTCCACAGAAATAAGGCTAGCAAAGAGATCCACGAAATACAGATGTAACTCTGTGAGTGGAAGTCACACATCACAGAGCAGTTTCTCAGAAAGCTTCTTTCCAGATTTCATCTGAGGATATTTCCTTTTTCACCATAGCCCTCTATGGGCTTCCAAATATCACTTTGCCAATTCAACAAGAACTGGCTTACCGAAAGGCTTCTTGAGGGGAAAGCTGTAACTCTGTGAGATGATTTCACAGAACACAAAGAAGTTTCTCAGAAAGCTTCTTTCTCTTTGTTATCGGAGGATATTTCCTTTGGCCCTATAGTCTTCAAAGGGATCCGAAATATCTGTTCTCAGATTCCACAGAAATAAGGCTAGCAAAGAGATCAACGAAATACAGATGTAACTCTGTGAGATGAATGAACAGAACACTAAGGAGTTTCTCAGAAAGCTTCTTTCCAGATTTCATCTGAGGATATTTCCTTTTTCACCATAGCCCTCTATGGGCTTCCAAATATCACTTTGCCAATTCCACAAGAACTGTCTTAGCGAAAGGCTTCTTGAGGGGAAAGCTGTAACTCCGTGAGATGATTTCACAGAACACAAAGAAGTTTCTCAGAAAGCTTCCTTCTCTTTGTTATGGGAGGATATTTCCTTTGATCCTATAGTCTTCAAAGGGATCCGAAATATCTGTTCTCAGATTCCACAGAAATAAGGCTAGCAAAGAGATCCACTAAATACAGATGTAACTCTGTGAGTAGAAGTCACACATCACAGAGCAGTTTCTCAGAAAGCTTCTTTCCCGATTTCATCTGAGGATATTTCCTTTTTCACCATAGCCCTCTATGGGCTTCCAAATATCACTTTGCCAATTACACAAGAACTGTCTTAGCGAAAGGCTTCTTGAGGGGAAAGCTGTAACTCTGTGAGATGATTTCACATAACACAAAGAAGTTTCTCAGAAAGCTTCTTTCTCTTTGCTATCGCAGGATATTTCCTTTGGCCCTATAGTCTTCAAAGGGATCCGAAATATCTGTTCTCAGATTCCACAGAAATAAGACTAGCAAAGAGATCCACGAAATACCGATGTAACTGTGTGAGATGAATGAACAGAACACTAAGCAGTTCCTCAGAAAGCTTCTTTCCAGATTTCATCTGAGGATATTTCCTTTTTCACCATAGCCCTCTATGGGCTTCCAAATATCACTTTGCCAATTCCACAAGAATTGTCTTGGCGAAAGGCTTCTTGAGGGGAAAGCTGTAACTCTGTGAGATGATTTCACAGAACACAAAGAAGTTTCTCAGAAAGCTTCCTTCTCTTTGTTATCGGAGGATATTTCCTTTGGCCCTATAGTCTTCAAAGGGATCCGAAATATCTGTTCTCAGATTCCACAGAAATAAGGCTAACAAAGAGATCCACGAAATACAGATGTAACTCTGTGAGTGGAAGTCACACATCACAGAGCAGTTTCTCAGAAAGCTTCTTTCCAGATTTTATCTGAGGATATTTCCTTTTTCACCATAGCTCTCTATGGGCTTCCAAATATCACTTTGCCAATTCCACAAGAACTGTCTTAGCGAAAGTCTTCTTGAGGGGAAAGCTGTAACTCTGTGAGATGATTTCACAGAACACAAAGAAGTTTCTCAGAAAGCTTCTTTCTCTTTGTTATCGTAGGATATTTCATTTGGCCATATAGTCTTAAAAGGGATCCGAAATATCTGTTCTCAGATTCCACAGAAATAAGGCTAGCAAAGAGATCCACGAAATATAGATGTAACTCTATGACATGAATGAACAGAACACTAAGCAGTTTCTCAGAAAGCTTCTTTCCAGATTTCATCTGAGGATATTTCCTTTTTCACCACAGCCCTCTATGGGCTTCCAAATATCACTTTGCCAATTCCACAAGAATTGTCTTAGCGAAAGGCTTCTTGAGGGGAGAGCTGTAACTCTGTGAGATGATTTCACTGAACACAAAGAAGTTTCTCAGAAAGCTTCTTTCTCTTTGTTATCGGAGGATATTTCCTTTGGCCCTATAGTCTTCAAAGGGATCCGAAATATCTGTTCTCAGATTCCACAGAAATGAGGCTAGCAAAGAGATCCACGAAATACAGATGTAACTCTGTGAGTGGAAGTCATACATCACAGAGCAGTTTCTCAGAAAGCTTCTTTCCAGATTTCATCTGAGGATATTTCCTTTTTCACCATAGCCCTCTATGGGCTTCCAAATATCACTTTGCCAATTCCACAAGAACTGTCTTAGCGAAAGGCTTCTTGAGGGGAAAGCTGTAACTCTGTGAGATGATTTCACAGAACACAAAGAAGTTTCTCAGAAAGCTTCCTTCTCTTTGTTATGGGAGGATATTTCCTTTGGCCCTATAGTCTTCAAAGAGATCCGAAATATCTGTTCTCAGATTCCACAGAAATAAGGCTAGCAAAGAGATCCACGAAATACAGATGTAACTCTGTGAGTGGAAGTCACACATCACAGAGCAGTTTCTCAGAAAGCTTCTTTCCAGATTTCATCTGAGGATATTTCCTTTTTCACCATAGCCCTCTATGGGCTTCCAAATATCACTTTGCAAATTCCACAAGAACTGGCTTACCGAAAGGCTTCTTGAGGGGAAAGCTGTAACTCTGTGAGATGATTTCACAGAACACAAAGAAGTTTCTCAGAAAGCTTCTTTCTCTTTGTTATCGGAGGATATTTCCTTTGGCCCTATAGTCTTCAAAGGGATCCGAAATATCTGTTCTCAGATTCCACAGAAATAAGGCTAGCAAAGAGATCAACGAAATACAGATGTAACTCTGTGAGATGAATGAACAGAACACTAAGGAGTTTCTCAGAAAGCTTCTTTCCAGATTTCATCTGAGGATATTTCCTTTTTCACCATAGCCCTCTATGGGCTTCCAAATATCACTTTGCCAATTCCACAAGAACTGTCTTAGCGAAAGGCTTCTTGAGGGGAAAGCTGTAACTCTGTGAGATGATTTCACAGAACACAAAGAAGTTTCTCAGAAAGCTTCCTTCTCTTTGTTATGGGAGGATATTTCCTTTGATCCTATAGTCTTCAAAGGGATCCGAAATATCTGTTCTCAGATTCCACAGAAATAAGGCTAGCAAAGAGATCCACTAAATACAGATGTAACTCTGTGAGTAGAAGTCACACATCACAGAGCAGTTTCTCAGAAAGCTTCTTTCCCGATTTCATCTGAGGATATTTCCTTTTTCACCATAGCCCTCTATGGGCTTCCAAATATCACTTTGCCAATTACACAAGAACTGTCTTAGCGAAAGGCTTCTTGAGGGGAAAGGTGTAACTCTGTGAGATGATTTCACAGAACACAAAGAAGTTTCTCAGAAAGCTTCTTTCTCTTGGCTATCAAAGGATATTTCCTTTGGCCCTATAGTCTTCAAAGGGATCCGAAATATCTGTTCTCAGATTCCACAGAAATAAGACTAGCAAAGAGATCCACGAAATACCGATGTAACTCTGTGAGATGAATGAACAGAACACTAAGCAGTTCCTCAGAAAGCTTCTTTCCAGATTTCATCTGAGGATATTTCCTTCTTCACCATAGCCCTCTAGGGGCTTCCAAATATCACTTTGCCAATTCCACAAGAACTGTCTTAGCGAAAGGCTTCTTGAGGGGAAAGCTGTAACTCTGTGAGATGATTTCACAGAACACAAAGAAGTTTCTCAGAAAGCTTCTTTCTCTTTGTTATCAGAGGATATTTCCTTTGGCCCTATAGTCTTCAAAGGGATCCGAAATATCTGTTCTCAGATTCCACAGAAATAAGGCTAGCAAAGAGATCCACGAAATACAGATGTAACTCTATGAGTGGAAGTCACACATCACAGAGCAGTTTCTCAGAAAGCTTCTTTCCAGATTTCATCTGAGGATATTTCCTTTTTCACCATAGCCCTCTATGGGCTTCCAAATATCACTTTGCAAATTCCACAAGAACTGGCTTACCGAAAGGCTTCTTGAGGGGAAAGCTGTAACTCTGTGAGATGATTTCACAGAACACAAAGAAGTTTCTCAGAAAGCTTCTTTCTCTTTGTTATCGGAGGATATTTCCTTTGGCCCTATAGTCTTCAAAGGGATCCGAAATATCTGTTCTCAGATTCCACAGAAATAAGGCTAGCAAAGAGATCAACGAAATACAGATGTAACTCTGTGAGATGAATGAACAGAACACTAAGGAGTTTCTCAGAAAGCTTCTTTCCAGATTTCATCTGAGGATATTTCCTTTTTCACCATAGCCCTCTATGGGCTTCCAAATATCACTTTGCCAATTCCACAAGAACTGTCTTAGCGAAAGGCTTCTTGAGGGGAAAGCTGTAACTCCGTGAGATGATTTCACAGAACACAAAGAAGTTTCTCAGAAAGCTTCCTTCTCTTTGTTATGGGAGGATATTTCCTTTGATCCTATAGTCTTCAAAGGGATCCGAAATATCTGTTCTCAGATTCCACAGAAATAAGGCTAGCAAAGAGATCCACTAAATACAGATGTAACTCTGTGAGTAGAAGTCACACATCACAGAGCAGTTTCTCAGAAAGCTTCTTTTCCGATTTCATCTGAGGATATTTCCTTTTTCACCATAGCCCTCTATGGGCTTCCAAATATCACTTTGCCAATTACACAAGAACTGTCTTAGCGAAAGGCTTCTTGAGGGGAAAGGTGTAACTCTGTGAGATGATTTCACAGAACACAAAGAAGTTTCTCAGAAAGCTTCTTTCTCTTGGCTATCAAAGGATATTTCCTTTGGCCCTATAGTCTTCAAAGGGATCCGAAATATCTGTTCTCAGATTCCACAGAAATAAGACTAGCAAAGAGATCCACGAAATACCGATGTAACTCTGTGAGATGAATGAACAGAACACTAAGCAGTTCCTCAGAAAGCTTCTTTCCAGATTTCATCTGAGGATATTTCCTTCTTCACCATAGCCCTCTAGGGGCTTCCAAATATCACTTTGCCAATTCCACAAGAACTGTCTTAGCGAAAGGCTTCTTGAGGGGAAAGCTGTAACTCTGTGAGATGATTTCACAGAACACAAAGAAGTTTCTCAGAAAGCTTCTTTCTCTTTGTTATCAGAGGATATTTCCTTTGGCCCTATAGTCTTCAAAGGGATCCGAAATATCTGTTCTCAGATTCCACAGAAATAAGGCTAGCAAAGAGATCCACGAAATACAGATGTAACTCTGTGAGTGGAAGTCACACATCACAGAGCAGTTTCTCAGAAAGCTTCTTTCCAGATTTCATCTGAGGATATTTCCTTTTTCACCATAGCCCTCTATGGGCTTCCAAATATCACTTTGCCAATTCCACAAGAACTGTCTTAGCGAAAGGCTTCTTGAGGGGAGAGCTGTAACTCTGTGAGATGATTTCACAGGACACAAAGAAGTTTCTCAGAAAGCTTCCTTCTCTTTGTTATCGGAGGATATTTCCTTTGGCCCTATAGTCTTCAAAGGGATCCGAAATATCTGTTCTCAGATTCCACAGAAATAAGGCTAGCAAAGAGATCCATGAAATACAGATGTAACTCTGTGAGTGGAAGTCACACATCACAGAGCAATTTCTCAGAAAGCTTCTTTCCAGATTCCATCTGAGGATATTTTCTTTTTCACCATAGCCCTCTATGGGCTTCAATATATCACTTTGCCAATTCCAGAAGAACTGTCTTAGCGGAAGGCTTCTTGAGGGGAAAGCTGTAACTCTGTGAGATGATTTCACATAACACAAAGAAGTTCCTCAGAAAGCTTCTTTCTCTTTGTTATCGGAGTATATTTCCTTTGGCCCTATAGTCTTCAAAGGTATCCGAAATATCTGTTCTCAGATTCCACAGAAATAAGGCTAGCAAAGAGATCCACGAAATACAGATGTAACTCTGTGAGATGAATGAACAGAACACTATGAAGTTTCTCAGAAATCTTCTTTCCGGATTTCATCTGAGGATATTTCCTTTTTCACCATAGCCCTCTATGGGCTTCCAAATATCACTTTGCCAATTCCACAAGAACTGTCTTAGCGAAAGGCTTCTTGAGGGGAAAGCTGTAACTCTGTGAGATGATTTCACAGAACACAAAGAAGTTTCTCAGAAAGCTTCCTTCTCTTTGTCATCGGAGGATATTTCCTTTGGCCCAATAGTCTTCAAAGGGATCCGAAATATCTGTTCTCTGATTCCACAGAAATAAGGCTAGCAAAGAGATCCACGAAATACAGATGTAACTCTGTGAGTGGAAGTCACACATCACAGAGCAGTTTCTCAGAAAGCTTCTTTCTAGATTTCATCTGAGGATATTTCCTTTTTCACCATAGCCCTCTATGGGCTTCCAAATATCACTTTGCCAATTCCACAAGAACTGTCTTATCGAAAGTCTTCTTGAGGGGAAAGCTGTAAATCTGTGAGATGATTTCACAGAACACAAAGAAGTTTCTCAGAAAGCTTCTTTCTCTTTGTTATCGCAGGATATTTCCTTTGGCCCTATAGTCTTCAAAGGGATCCGAAATATCTGTTCTCAGATTCCACAGAAATAAGGCTAGCAAAGAGATCCACGAAATACAGATGTAACTCTGTGAGATGAATGAACAGAACACTAAGCTGTTTCTCAGAAATCTTCTTTCCAGATTTCATCTGAGGATATTTCCTACTTCACCATAGCCCTCTATGGGCTTCCAAATATCACTTTGCCAATTCCACAAGAACTGTCTTAGCGAAAGGCTTCTTGAGGGGAAAGCTGTAACTCTGTGAGATGATTTCACAGAACAAAAAGAAGTTTCTCAGAAATCTTCCTTCTCTTTGTTATCAGAGAATATTTCCTTTGGCCCTATAGTCTTCAATGGGATCCGAAATATCTGTTCTCAGATTCCACAGAAATAAGGCTAGCAAAGAGATCCACGAAATACAGATGTAACTCTGTGAGTGGGAGTCACACATCACAGAGCATTTTCTCAGAAAGTTTCTTTCCAGATTTCATCTGAGGATATTTCCTTTTTCATCATAGCCCTCTATGGGCTTCCAAATATCACTTTGCCAATTCCACAAGAACTGTCTTAGCGAAAGGCTTCTTGAGGGGAAAGCTGTAACTCTGTGAGATGATTTCACAGAACACAAAGAAGTTTCTCAGAAAGCTTCCTTCTCTTTGTCACCGGAGGATAGTTCCTTTGGCCCTATAGTCTTCAAAGGGATCCGAAATATCTGTTCTCAGATTCCACAGAAATAAGGCTAGCAAAGAGATCCACGAAATACAGATGTAACTCTGTGAGTGGAAGTCACACATCACAGAGCAGTTTCTCAGAAAGCTTCTTTCCAGATTTCATCTGAGGATATTTCCTTTTTCACCATAGCCCTCTATGGGCTTCCATATATCTCTTTGCCAATTCCAGAAGAACTGTCTTAGCGAAAGTCTTCTTGAGTGGAAAGCTGTAACTCTGTGAGATGATTTCACAGAACACAAAGAAGTTTCTCAGAAAGCTTCTTTCTCCTTGTTTTCGGAGTATATTTCCTTTGGCCCTATAGTCTTCAAAGGTATCCGAAATATTTGTTCTCAGATTCCACAGAAAAGAGGCTAGCAAAGAGATCCACGAAATACAGATGTAACTCTGTGAGATGAATGAACAGAACACTAAGCAGTTTCTCAGAAAGCTTCTTTCCAGATTTCATCAGAGGATATTTCCTTTTTCACCATAGCCCTTTTTGGGCTTCGAAATATCACTTTGCCAATTCCACAAGAACTCTCTTAGCGAAAGGCTTCTTGAGGGGAAAGCTGTAACTCTGTGAGACGATTTCAGAGAACACAAAGAAGTTTCTCAGAAAGGTTCTTTCTCTTTGTCATCGGAGGATATTTCCTTTGGCCCTATAGTCTTCAAAGGGATCCGAAATATCTGTTCTCAGATTCCACAGAAATAAGGGTATCCAAGAGATCCACGAAATACCGATGTAACTCTGTGAGATGAATGAACAGAACACTAAGGAGTTTCTCAGTAAGCTTCTTTCCAGATTTCATCTGAGGATATTTCCTACTTCACCATAGCCCTCTATGGGCTTCCAAATATCACTTTGCCAATTCCACAACAACTGTCTTAGCGAAAGGCTTCTTGAGTGGAAAGCTGTAACTCTGTGAGATGATTTCACAGAACACAAAGAAGTTTCTCAGAAAGCTTCCTTCTCTTTGTTACCGGAGGATAGTTCCTTTGACCCTATAGTCTTCAAAGGGATCCGAAATATCTGTTCTCAGATTCCACAGAAATAAGGCTAGCAAAGAGATCCCCGAAATACAGATGTAACTCTGTGAGTGGAAGTCATACATCACAGAGCAGTTTCTCAGAAAGCTTTTTTCCAGATTTCATCTGAGGATATTTCCTTTTTCACCATAGCCCTCTATGGGCTTCCATATATCACTTTACCAATTCCAGAAGAACTGTCTTAGCGAAAGTCTTCTTGAGTGGAAAGATGTAACTCTGTGAGATGATTTCACAGAACACAAAGAAGTTTCTCAGAAAGCGTCTTTCTCTTTGTTATCGGAGTATATTTCCTTTGGCCCTATAGTCTTCAAAGGTATCCGAAATATCTGTTCTCAGATTCCACAGAAATAAGGCTAGCAAAGAGATCCACGAAATACAGATGTAACTCTGTGATATGAATGAACAGAACACTATGGAGTTTCTCAGATAGCTTCTTTCCAGATTTCATCAGAGGATATTTCCTTTTTCACCATAGCCCTCTATGGGCTTCCAAATATCACTTTGCCAATTCCACAAGAACTGTCTTAGCGAAAGGCTTCTTGAGGGGAAAGCTGTAACTCTGTGAGATGATTTCACAGAACACAAAGAAGTTTCTCAGAAAGCTTCCTTCTCTTTGTTATGGGAGGATATTTCCTTTGGCCCTATAGTCTTCAAAGGGATCCGAAATATCTGTTCTCAGATTCCACATAAATAATGCTAGCAAAGAGATCCACGAAATACAGATGTAACTCTGTGAGTGGAAGTCACACATCACAGAGCAGTTTCTCAGAAAGCTTCTTTCCAGATTTCATCAGAGGATATTTCCTTTTTCACCATTGCCCTTTATGGGCTTCCAAATATCACTTTGCCAATTCCACAAGAACTGTCTTATCGAAAGGCTTCTTGAGGGGAAAGCTGTAACTCTGTCAGACGATTTCAGAGAACACAAAGAAGTTTCTCAGAAAGGTTCTTTCTCTTTGTTATCGGAGGATATTTCCTTTGGCCCTATAGTCTTCAAAAGGATCCGAAATATCTGTTCTCAGATTCCACAGAAATAAGGGTATCGAAGAGATCCACGAAATACCGATGTAACTCTGTGAGATGAATGAACAGAACACTAAGCAGTTTCTCAGAAAGCTTCTTTCCAGATTTCATCTGAGGATATTTCCTTCTTCACCATAGCCCTCTAAGGGCTTCCAAATATCACTTTGCCAATTCCACAAGAACTGTCTTAGCGAAAGGCTTCTTGAGGGGAAAGCTGTAACTCTGTGAGATGATTTCACAGAACACAAAGAAGTTTCTCAGAAAGCTTCTTTCTCTTTGTTATCGGAGGATATTTCCTTTGGCCCTATAGTCTTCAAAGGGATCCGAAATATCTGTTCTCAGATTCCACAGAAATAAGGCTAGCAAAGAGATCAACGAAATACAGATGTAACTCTGTGAGATGAATGAACAGAACACTAAGGAGTTTCTCAGAAAGCTTCTTTCCAGATTGCATCTGAGGATATTTCCTTTTTCACCATAGCCCTCTATGGGCTTCCAAATATCACTTTGCCAATTCCACAAGAACTGTCTTAGCGAAAGGCTTCTTGAGGGGAAAGCTGTAACTCCGTGAGATGATTTCACAGAACACAAAGAAGTTTCTCAGAAAGCTTCCTTCTCTTTGTTATGGGAGGATATTTCCTTTGATCCTATAGTCTTCAAAGGGATCCGAAATATCTGTTCTCAGATTCCACAGAAATAAGGCTAGCAAAGAGATCCACTAAATACAGATGTAACTCTGTGAGTAGAAGTCACACATCACAGAGCAGTTTCTCAGAAAGCTTCTTTCCCGATTTCATCTGAGGATATTTCCTTTTTCACCATAGCCCTCTATGGGCTTCCAAATATCACTTTGCCAATTACACAAGAACTGTCTTAGCGAAAGGTTTCTTGAGGGGAAAGCTGTAACTCTGTGAGATGATTTCACATAACACAAAGAAGTTTCTCAGAAAGCTTCTTTCTCTTTGCTATCGCAGGATATTTCCTTTGGCCCTATAGTCTTCAAAGGGATCCGAAATATCTGTTCTCAGATTCCACAGAAATAAGACTAGCAAAGAGATCCACGAAATACCGATGTAACTGTGTGAGATGAATGAACAGAACACTAAGCAGTTCCTCAGAAAGCTTCTTTCCAGATTTCATCTGAGGATATTTCCTTTTTCACCATAGCCCTCTATGGGCTTCCAAATATCACTTTGCCAATTCCACAAGAACTGTCTTAGCGAAAGGCTTCTTGAGGGGAAAGCTGTAACTCTGTGAGATGATTTCACAGAACACAAAGAAGTTTCTCAGAAAGCTTCCTTCTCTTTGTTATGGGAGGATATTTCCTTTGGCCCTATAGTCTTCAAAGAGATCCGAAATATCTGTTCTCAGATTCCACAGAAATAAGGCTAGCAAAGAGATCCACGAAATACAGATGTAACTCTGTGAGTGGAAGTCACACATCACAGAGCAGTTTCTCAGAAAGCTTCTTTCCAGATTTCATCTGAGGATATTTCCTTTTTCACCATAGCCCTCTATGGGCTTCCAAATATCACTTTGCAAATTCCACAAGAACTGGCTTACCGAAAGGCTTCTTGAGGGGAAAGCTGTAACTCTGTGAGATGATTTCACAGAACACAAAGAAGTTTCTCAGAAAGCTTCTTTCTCTTTGTTATCGGAGGATATTTCCTTTGGCCCTATAGTCTTCAAAGGGATCCGAAATATCTGTTCTCAGATTCCACAGAAATAAGGCTAGCAAAGAGATCAACGAAATACAGATGTAACTCTGTGAGATGAATGAACAGAACACTAAGGAGTTTCTCAGAAAGCTTCTTTCCAGATTTCATCTGAGGATATTTCCTTTTTCACCATAGCCCTCTATGGGCTTCCAAATATCACTTTGCCAATTCCACAAGAACTGTCTTAGCGAAAGGCTTCTTGAGGGGAAAGCTGTAACTCCGTGAGATGATTTCACAGAACACAAAGAAGTTTCTCAGAAAGCTTCCTTCTCTTTGTTATGGGAGGATATTTCCTTTGATCCTATAGTCTTCAAAGGGATCCGAAATATCTGTTCTCAGATTCCACAGAAATAAGGCTAGCAAAGAGATCCACGAAATACAGATGTAACTCTGTGAGTGGAAGTCATACATCACAGAGCAGTTTCTCAGAAAGCTTCTTTCCAGATTTCATCTGAGGATATTTCCTTTTTCACCATAGCCCTCTATGGGCTTCCAAATATCACTTTGCCAATTCCACAAGAACTGTCTTAGCGAAAGGCTTCTTGAGGGGAAAGCTGTAACTCTGTGAGATGATTTCACAGAACACAAAGAAGTTTCTCAGAAAGCTTCCTTCTCTTTGTTATCGGAGGATATTTCCTTTGGCCCTACAGTCTTCAAAGAGATCCGAAATATCTGTTCTCAGATTCCACAGAAATAAGGCTAGCAAAGAGATCCACGAAATACAGATGTAACTCTGTGAGTGGAAGTCACACATCACAGAGCAGTTTCTCAGAAAGCTTCTTTCCAGATTTCATCTGAGGATATTTCCTTTTTCACCATAGCCCTCTATGGGCTTCCAAATATCACTTTGCAAATTCCACAAGAACTGGCTTACCGAAAGGCTTCTTGAGGGGAAAGCTGTAACTCTGTGAGATGATTTCACAGAACACAAAGAAGTTTCTCAGAAAGCTTCTTTCTCTTTGTTATCGGAGGATATTTCCTTTGGCCCTATAGTCTTCAAAGGGATCCGAAATATCTGTTCTCAGATTCCACAGAAATAAGGCTAGCAAAGAGATCAACGAAATACAGATGTAACTCTGTGAGATGAATGAACAGAACACTAAGGAGTTTCTCAGAAAGCTTCTTTCCAGATTTCATCTGAGGATATTTCCTTTTTCACCATAGCCCTCTATGGGCTTCCAAATATCACTTTGCCAATTCCACAAGAACTGTCTTAGCGAAAGGCTTCTTGAGGGGAAAGCTGTAACTCCGTGAGATGATTTCACAGAACACAAAGAAGTTTCTCAGAAAGCTTCCTTCTCTTTGTTATGGGAGGATATTTCCTTTGATCCTATAGTCTTCAAAGGGATCCGAAATATCTGTTCTCAGATTCCACAGAAATAAGGCTAGCAAAGAGATCCACTAAATACAGATGTAACTCTGTGAGTAGAAGTCACACATCACAGAGTAGTTTCTCAGAAAGCTTCTTTCCCGATTTCATCTGAGGATATTTCCTTTTTCACCATAGCCCTCTATGGGCTTCCAAATATCACTTTGCCAATTACACAAGAACTGTCTTAGCGAAAGGCTTCTTGAGGGGAAAGGTGTAACTCTGTGAGATGATTTCACAGAACACAAAGAAGTTTCTCAGAAAGCTTCTTTCTCTTGGCTATCAAAGGATATTTCCTTTGGCCCTATAGTCTTCAAAGGGATCCGAAATATCTGTTCTCAGATTCCACAGAAATAAGACTATCAAAGAGATCCACGAAATACCGATGTAACTCTGTGAGATGAATGAACAGAACACTAAGCAGTTCCTCAGAAAGCTTCTTTCCAGATTTCATCTGAGGATATTTCCTTCTTCACCATAGCCCTCTATGGGCTTCCAAATATCACTTTGCCAATTCCACAAGAACTGTCTTAGCGAAAGGCTTCTTGAGGGGAAAGCTGTAACTCTGTGAGATGATTTCACAGAACACAAAGAAGTTTCTCAGAAAGCTTCTTTATCTTTGTTATCAGAGGATATTTCCTTTGGCCCTATAGTCTTCAAAGGGATCCGAAATATCTGTTCTCAGATTCCACAGAAATAAGGCTAGCAAAGAGATCCACGAAATACAGATGTAACTCTGTGAGTGGAAATCACACATCACAGAGCAGTTTCTCAGAAAGCTTCTTTCCAGATTTCATCTGAGGATATTTCCTTTTTCACCATAGCCCTCTATGGGCTTCCAAATATCACTTTGCCAATTCCACAAGAACTGTCTTAGCGAAAGGCTTCTTGAGGGGAGAGCTGTAACTCTGTGAGATGATTTCACAGGACACAAAGAAGTTTCTCAGAAAGCTTCCTTCTCTTTGTTATCGGAGGATATTTCCTTTGGCCCTATAGTCTTCAAAGGGATACGAAATATCTGTTCTCAGATTCCACAGAAATAAGGCTAGCAAAGAGATCCATGAAATACAGATGTAACTCTGTGAGTGGAAGTCACACATCACAGAGCAATTTCTCAGAAAGCTTCTTTCCAGATTCCATCTGAGGATATTTTCTTTTTCACCATAGCCCTCTATGGGCTTCAATATATCACTTTGCCAATTCCAGAAGAACTGTCTTAGCGGAAGGCTTCTTGAGGGGAAAGCTGTAACTCTGTGAGATGATTTCACAGAACACAAAGAAGTTCCTCAGAAAGCTTCTTTCTCTTTGTTATCGGAGTATATTTCCTTTGGCCCTATAGTCTTCAAAGGTATCCGAAATATCTGTTCTCAGATTCCACAGAAATAAGGCTAGCAAAGAGATCCACGAAATACAGATGTAACTCTGTGAGATGAATGAACAGAACACTATGAAGTTTCTCAGAAATCTTCTTTCCGGATTTCATCTGAGGATATTTCCTTTTTCACCATAGCCCTCTATGGGCTTCCAAATATCACTTTGCCAATTCCACAAGAACTGTCTTAGCGAAAGGCTTCTTGAGGGGAAAGCTGTAACTCTGTGAGATGATTTCACAGAACACAAAGAAGTTTCTCAGAAAGCTTCCTTCTCTTTGTCATCGGAGGATATTTCCTTTGGCCCAATAGTCTTCAAAGGGATCCGAAATATCTGTTCTCTGATTCCACAGAAATAAGGCTAGCAGAGAGATCCACGAAATACAGATGTAACTCTGTGAGTGGAAGTCACACATCACAGAGCAGTTTCTCAGAAAGCTTCTTTCTAGATTTCATCTGAGGATATTTCCTTTTTCACCATAGCCCTCTATGGGCTTCCAAATATCACTTTGCCAATTCCACAAGAACTGTCTTATCGAAAGGCTTCTTGAGGGGAAAGCTGTAAATCTGTGAGATGATTTCACAGAACACAAAGAAGTTTCTCAGAAAGCTTCTTTCTCTTTGTTATCGCAGGATATTTCCTTTGGCCCTATAGTCTTCAAAGGGATCCGAAATATCTGTTCTCAGATTCCACAGAAATAAGGCTAGCAAAGAGATCCACGAAATACAGATGTAACTCTGTGAGATGAATGAACAGAACACTAAGCTGTTTCTCAGAAATCTTCTTTCCAGATTTCATCTGAGGATATTTCCTACTTCACCATAGCCCTCTATGGGCTTCCAAATATCACTTTGCCAATTCCACAAGAACTGTCTTAGCGAAAGGCTTCTTGAGGGGAAAGCTGTAACTCTGTGAGATGATTTCACAGAACAAAAAGAAGTTTCTCAGAAATCTTCCTTCTCTTTGTTATCAGAGAATATTTCCTTTGGCCCTATAGTCTTCAAAGGGATCCGAAATATCTGTTCTCAGATTCCACAGAAATAAGGCTAGCAAAGAGATCCACGAAATACAGATGTAACTCTGTGAGTGGGAGTCACACATCACAGAGCATTTTCTCAGAAAGCTTCTTTCCAGATTTCATCTGAGGATATTTCCTTTTTCATCATAGCCCTCTATGGGCTTCCAAATATCACTTTGCCAATTCCACAAGAACTGTCTTAGCGAAAGGCTTCTTGAGGGGAAAGCTGTAACTCTGTGAGATGATTTCACAGAACACAAAGAAGTTTCTCAGAAAGCTTCCTTCTCTTTGTCACCGGAGGATAGTTCCTTTGGCCCTATAGTCTTCAAAGGGATCCGAAATATCTGTTCTCAGATTCCACAGAAATAAGGCTAGCAAAGAGATCCACGAAATACAGATGTAACTCTGTGAGTGGAAGTCACACATCACAGAGCAGTTTCTCAGAAAGCTTCTTTCCAGATTTCATCTGAGGATATTTCCTTTTTCACCATAGCCCTCTATGGGCTTCCATATATCACTTTGCCAATTCCAGAAGAACTGTCTTAGCGAAAGTCTTCTTGAGTGGAAAGCTGTAACTCTGTGAGATGATTTCACAGAACACAAAGAAGTTTCTCAGAAAGCTTCTTTCTCTTTGTTATCGGAGGATATTTCCTTTGGCCCTATAGTCTTCAAAGGTATCCGAAATATTTGTTCTCAGATTCCACAGAAAAGAGGCTAGCAAAGAGATCCACGAAATACAGATGTAACTCTGTGAGATGAATGAACAGAACACTAAGCAGTTTCTCAGAAAGCTTCTTTCCAGATTTCATCAGAGGATATTTCCTTTTTCACCATAGCCCTTTATGGGCTTCCAAATATCACTTTGCCAATTCCACAAGAACTCTCTTAGCGAAAGGCTTCTTGAGGGGAAAGCTGTAACTCTGTGAGACGATTTCAGAGAACACAAAGAAGTTTCTCAGAAAGGTTCTTTCTCTTTGTCATCGGAGGATATTTCCTTTGGCCCTATAGTCTTCAAAGGGATCCGAAATATCTGTTCTCAGATTCCACAGAAATAAGGGTATCCAAGAGATCCACGAAATACCGATGTAACTCTGTGAGATGAATGAACAGAACACTAAGGAGTTTCTCAGAAAGCTTCTTTCCAGATTTCATCTGAGGATATTTCCTACTTCACCATAGCCCTCTATGGGCTTCCAAATATCACTTTGCCAATTCCACAACAACTGTCTTAGCGAAAGGCTTCTTGAGTGGAAAGCTGTAACTCTGTGAGATGATTTCACAGAACACAAAGAAGTTTCTCAGAAAGCTTCCTTCTCTTTGTTACCGGAGGATAGTTCCTTTGACCCTATAGTCTTCAAAGGGATCCGAAATATCTGTTCTCAGATTCCACAGAAATAAGGCTAGCAAAGAGATCCCCGAAATACAGATGTAACTCTGTGAGTGGAAGTCATACATCACAGAGCAGTTTCTCAGAAAGCTTTTTTCCAGATTTCATCTGAGGATATTTCCTTTTTCACCATAGCCCTCTATGGGCTTCCATATATCACTTTACCAATTCCAGAAGAACTGTCTTAGCGAAAGTCTTCTTGAGTGGAAAGATGTAACTCTGTGAGATGATTTCACAGAACACAAAGAAGTTTCTCAGAAAGCGTCTTTCTCTTTGTTATCGGAGTATATTTCCTTTGGCCCTATAGTCTTCAAAGGTATCCGAAATATCTGTTCTCAGATTCCACAGAAATAAGGCTAGCAAAGAGATCCACGAAATACAGATGTAACTCTGTGATATGAATGAACAGAACACTATGGAGTTTCTCAGATAGCTTCTTTCCAGATTTCATCAGAGGATATTTCCTTTTTCACCATAGCCCTCTATGGGCTTCCAAATATCACTTTGCCAATTCCACAAGAACTGTCTTAGCGAAAGGCTTCTTGAGGGGAAAGCTGTAACTCTGTGAGATGATTTCACAGAACACAAAGAAGTTTCTCAGAAAGCTTCCTTCTCTTTGTTATGGGAGGATATTTCCTTTGGCCCTATAGTCTTCAAAGGGATCCGAAATATCTGTTCTCAGATTCCACATAAATAATGCTAGCAAAGAGATCCACGAAATACAGATGTAACTCTGTGAGTGGAAGTCACACATCACAGAGCAGTTTCTCAGGAAGCTTCTTTCCAGATTTCATCAGAGGATATTTCCTTTTTCACCATTGCCCTTTATGGGCTTCCAAATATCACTTTGCCAATTCCACAAGAACTGTCTTATCGAAAGGCTTCTTGAGGGGAAAGCTGTAACTCTTTCAGACGATTTCAGAGAACACAAAGAAGTTTCTCAGAAAGGTTCTTTCTCTTTGTTATCGGAGGATATTTCCTTTGGCCCTATAGTCTTCAAAAGGATCCGAAATATCTGTTCTCAGATTCCACAGAAATAAGGGTATCGAAGAGATCCACGAAATACCGATGTAACTCTGTGAGATGAATGAACAGAACACTAAGCAGTTTCTCAGAAAGCTTCTTTCCAGATTTCATCTGAGGATATTTCCTTTTTCACCATAGCCCTCTATGGGCTTCCAAATATCACTTTGCCAATTCCACAAGAACTGTCTTAGCGAAAGGCTTCTTGAGGGGAAAGCTGTAACTCTGTGAGATGATTTCACAGAACACAAAGAAGTTTCTCAGAAAGCTTCCTTCTCTTTGTTATGGGAGGATATTTCCTTTGGCCCTATAGTCTTCAAAGAGATCCGAAATATCTGTTCTCAGATTCCACAGAAATAAGGCTAGCAAAGAGATCCACGAAATACAGATGTAACTCTGTGAGTGGAAGTCACACATCACAGAGCAGTTTCTCAGAAAGCTTCTTTCCAGATTTCATCTGAGGATATTTCCTTTTTCACCATAGCCCTCTATGGGCTTCCAAATATCACTTTGCAAATTCCACAAGAACTGGCTTACCGAAAGGCTTCTTGAGGGGAAAGCTGTAACTCTGTGAGATGATTTCACAGAACACAAAGAAGTTTCTCAGAAAGCTTCTTTCTCTTTGTTATCGGAGGATATTTCCTTTGGCCCTATAGTCTTCAAAGGGATCCGAAATATCTGTTCTCAGATTCCACAGAAATAAGGCTAGCAAAGAGATCAACGAAATACAGATGTAACTCTGTGAGATGAATGAACAGAACACTAAGGAGTTTCTCAGAAAGCTTCTTTCCAGATTTCATCTGAGGATATTTCCTTTTTCACCATAGCCCTCTATGGGCTTCCAAATATCACTTTGCCAATTCCACAAGAACTGTCTTAGCGAAAGGCTTCTTGAGGGGAAAGCTGTGACTCCGTGAGATGATTTCACAGAACACAAAGAAGTTTCTCAGAAAGCTTCCTTCTCTTTGTTATGGGAGGATATTTCCTTTGATCCTATAGTCTTCAAAGGGATCCGAAATATCTGTTCTCAGATTCCACAGAAATAAGGCTAGCAAAGAGATCCACTAAATACAGATGTAACTCTGTGAGTAGAAGTCACACATCACAGAGCAGTTTCTCAGAAAGCTTCTTTCCCGATTTCATCTGAGGATATTTCCTTTTTCACCATAGCCCTCTATGGGCTTCCAAATATCACTTTGCCAATTACACAAGAACTGTCTTAGCGAAAGGCTTCTTGAGGGGAAAGCTGTAACTCTGTGAGATGATTTCACATAACACAAAGAAGTTTCTCAGAAAGCTTCTTTCTCTTTGCTATCGCAGGATATTTCCTTTGGCCCTATAGTCTTCAAAGGGATCCGAAATATCTGTTCTCAGATTCCACAGAAATAAGACTAGCAAAGAGATCCACGAAATACCGATGTAACTGTGTGAGATGAATGAACAGAACACTAAGCAGTTCCTCAGAAAGCTTCTTTCCAGATTTCATCTGAGGATATTTCCTTTTTCACCATAGCCCTCTATGGGCTTCCAAATATCACTTTGCCAATTCCACAAGAATTGTCTTGGCGAAAGGCTTCTTGAGGGGAAAGCTGTAACTCTGTGAGATGATTTCACAGAACACAAAGAAGTTTCTCAGAAAGCTTCCTTCTCTTTGTTGTCGGAGGATATTTCCTTTGGCCCTATAGTCTTCAAAGGGATCCGAAATATCTGTTCTCAGATTCCACAGAAATAAGGCTAACAAAGAGATCCACTAAATACAGATGTAACTCTGTGAGTGGAAGTCACACATCACAGAGCAGTTTCTCAGAAAGCTTCTTTCCAGATTTTATCTGAGGATATTTCCTTTTTCACCATAGCTCTCTATGGGCTTCCAAATATCACTTTGCCAATTCCACAAGAACTGTCTTAGCGAAAGTCTTCTTGAGGGGAAAGCTGTAACTCTGTGAGATGATTTCACAGAACACAAAGAAGTTTCTCAGAAAGCTTCTTTCTCTTTGTTATCGGAGGATATTTCCTTTGGCCCTACAGTCTTCAAAGGGATCCGAAATATCTGTTCTCAGATTCCACAGAAATAAGGCTAGCAAAGAGATCCACGAAATACAGATGTAACTCTGTGAGTGGAAGTCATACATCACAGAGCAGTTTCTCAGAAAGCTTCTTTCCAGATTTCATCTGAGGATATTTCCTTTTTCACCATAGCCCTCTATGGGCTTCCAAATATCACTTTGCCAATTCCACAAGAATTGTCTTAGCGAAAGGCTTCTTGAGGGGAAAGCTGTAACTCTGTGAGATGATTTCACAGAACACAAAGAAGTTTCTCAGAAAGCTTCCTTCTCTTTGTTATCGGAGGATATTTCCTTTGGCCCTATAGTCTTCAAAGGGATCCGAAATATCTGTTCTCAGATTCCACAGAAATAAGGCTACCAAAGAGATCCACGAAATACAGATGTAACTCTGTGAGTGAAAGTCATACATCACAGAGCAGTGTCTCAGAAAGCTTCTTTCCAGATTTCATCTGAGGATATTTCCTTTTTCACCATAGCCCTCTATGCGCTTCCAAATATCACTTTGCCAATTCCACAAGAACTGTCTTAGCGAAAGGCTTCTTGAGGGGAAAGCTGTAACTCTGTGAGATGATTTCACAGAACACAAAGAAGTTTCTCAGAAAGCTTCCTTCTCTTTGTCATCGGAGGATGTTTCCTTTGGCCCTATAGTCTTCAAAGGGATCCGAAATATCTGTTCTCAGATTCCACAGAAATAAGGCTAACAAAGAGATCCACGAAATACAGATGTAACTCTGTGAGTGGAAGTCACACATCACAGAGCAGTTTCTCAGAAAGCTTCTTTCCAGATTTTATCTGAGGATATTTCCTTTTTCACCATAGCTCTCTAAGGGCTTCCAAATATCACTTTGCCAATTCCACAAGAACTGTCTTAGCGAAAGTCTTCTTGAGGGGAAAGCTGTAACTCTGTGAGATGATTTCACAGAACACAAAGAAGTTTCTCAGAAAGCTTCTTTCTCTTTGTTATCGGAGGATATTTCCTTTGGCCCTATAGTCTTCAAAGGGATCCGAAATATCTGTTTTCAGATTCCACAGAAATAAGGCTAGCAAAGAGATCCACGAAATACAGATGTAACTCTGTGAGTGGAAGTCACACATCACAGAGAAGTTTCTCAGAAAGCTTCTTTCCAGATTTCATCTGAGGATATTTCCTTTTTCACCATAGCCCTCTATGGGCTTCCAAATATCACTTTGCCAATTCCACAAGAACTGGCTTACCGAAAAGCTTCTTGAGGGGAAAGCCGTAACTCTGTGAGATGATTTCACAGAACACAAAGAAGTTTCTCAGAAAGCTTCTTTCTCTTTGTTATCGGAGGATATTTCCTTTGGCCATATAGTCTTCAAAGGGATCCGAAATATCTGTTCTCAGATTCCACAGAAATAAGGCTAGCAAAGAGATCCACGAAATACAGATGTAACTCTATGACATGAATGAACAGAACACTAAGCAGTTTCTCAGAAAGCTTCTTTCCAGATTTCATCTGAGGATATTTCCTTTTTCACCATAGCCCTCTATGGGCTTCCAAATATCACTTTGCCAATTCCACAAGAATTGTCTTAGCGAAAGGCTTCTTGAGGGGAAAGCTGTAACTCTGTGAGATGATTTCACTGAACACAAAGAAGTTTCTCAGAAAGCTTCCTTCTCTTTGTTATGGGAGGATATTTCCTTTGGCCCTATAGTCTTCAAAGGGATCCGAAATATCTGTTCTCAGATTCCACAGAAATAAGGCTAGCAAAGAGATCAACGAAATACAGATGTAACTCTGTGAGTGGAAGTCATACATCACAGAGCAGTTTCTCAGAAAGCTTCTTTCCAGATTTCATCTGAGGATATTTCCTTTTTCACCATAGCCCTCTATGGGCTTCCAAATATCACTTTGCCAATTCCACAAGAACTGTCTTAGCGAAAGGCTTCTTGAGGGGAAAGCTGTAACTCTGTGAGATGATTTCACAGAACACAAAGAAGTTTCTCAGAAAGCTTCCTTCTCTTTGTTATGGGAGGATATTTCCTTTGGCCCTATAGTCTTCAAAGAGATCCGAAATATCTGTTCTCAGATTCCACAGAAATAAGGCTAGCAAAGAGTTCAACGAAATACAGATGTAACTCTGTGAGATGAATGAACAGAACACTAAGGAGTTTCTCAGAAAGCTTCTTTCCAGATTTCATCTGAGGATATTTCCTTTTTCACCATAGCCCTCTATGGGCTTCCAAATATCACTTTGCCAATTCCACAAGAACTGTCTTAGCGAAAGGCTTCTTGAGGGGAAAGCTGTAACTCCGTGAGATGATTTCACAGAACACAAAGAAGTTTCTCAGAAAGCTTCCTTCTCTTTGTTATGGGAGGATATTTCCTTTGATCCTATAGTCTTCAAAGGGATCCGAAATATCTGTTCTCAGATTCCACAGAAATAAGGCTAGCAAAGAGATCCACTAAATACAGATGTAACTCTGTGAGTAGAAGTCACACATCACAGAGCAGTTTCTCAGAAAGCTTCTTTCCCGATTTCATCTGAGGATATTTCCTTTTTCACCATAGCCCTCTATGGGCTTCCAAATATCACTTTGCCAATTACACAAGAACTGTCTTAGCGAAAGGCTTCTTGAGGGGAAAGGTGTAACTCTGTGAGATGATTTCACATAACACAAAGAAGTTTCTCAGAAAGCTTCTTTCTCTTTGCTATCGCAGGATATTTCCTTTGGCCCTATAGTCTTCAAAGGGATCCGAAATATCTGTTCTCAGATTCCACAGAAATAAGACTAGCAAAGAGATCCACGAAATACCGATGTAACTCTGTGAGATGAATGAACAGAACACTAAGCAGTTCCTCAGAAAGCTTCTTTCCAGATTTCATCTGAGGATACTTCCTTTTTCACCATAGCCCTCTATGGGCTTCCAAATATCACTTTGCCAATTCCACAAGAATTGTCTTAGCGAAAGGCTTCTTGAGGGGAAAGCTGTAACTCTGTGAGATGATTTCACAGAACACAAAGAAGTTTCTCAGAAAGCTTCCTTCTCTTTGTTATCGGAGGATATTTCCTTTGGCCCTATAGTCTTCAAAGGGATCCGAAATATCTGTTCTCAGATTCCACAGAAATAAGGCTAGCAAAGAGATCCACGAAATACAGATGTAACTCTGTGAGTGAAAGTCTTACATCACAGAGCAGTGTCTCAGAAAGCTTCTTTCCAGATTTCATCTGAGGATATTTCCTTTTTCACCATAGCCCTCTATGCGCTTCCAAATATCACTTTGCCAATTCCACAAGAACTGTCTTAGCGAAAGGCTTCTTGAGGGGAAAGCTGTAACTCTGTGAGATGATTTCACAGAACACAAAGAAGTTTCTCAGAAAGCCTCCTTCTCTTTGTTATCGGAGGATATTTCCTTTGGCCCTATAGTCTTCAAAGGGATCCGAAATATCTGTTCTCAGATTCCACAGAAATAAGGCTAGCAAAGAGATCCACGAAATACAGATGTAACTCTGTGAGTGGAAGTCACACATCACAGAGCAGTTTCTCAGAAAGCTTCTTTCCAGATTTTATCTGAGGATATTTCCTTTTTCACCATAGCTCTCTAAGGGCTTCCAAATATCACTTTGCCAATTCCACAAGAACTGTCTTAGCGAAAGTCTTCTTGAGGGGAAAGCTGTAACTCTGTGAGATGATTTCACAGAACACAAAGAAGTTTCTCAGAAAGCTTCTTTCTCTTTTTTATCGGAGGATATTTCCTTTGGCCCTATAGTCTTCAAAGGGATCCGAAATATCTTTTTTCAGATTCCACAGAAATAAGGCTAGCAAAGAGATCCACGAAATACAGATGTAACTCTGTGAGTGGAAGTCACACATCACAGAGCAGTTTCTCAGAAAGCTTCTTTCCAGATTTCATCTGAGGATATTTCCTTTTTCACCATAGCCCTCTATGGGCTTCCAAATATCACTTTGCCAATTCCACAAGAACTGGCTTACCGAAAAGCTTCTTGAGGGGAAAGCCGTAACTCTGTGAGATGATTTCACAGAACACAAAGAAGTTTCTCAGAAAGCTTCTTTCTCTTTGTTATCGGAGGATATTTCCTTTGGCCATATAGTCTTCAAAGGGATCCGAAATATCTGTTCTCAGATTCCACAGAAATAAGGCTAGCAAAGAGATCCACGAAATACAGATGTAACTCTATGACATGAATGAACAGAACACTAAGCAGTTTCTCAGAAAGCTTCTTTCCAGATTTCATCTGAGGATATTTCCTTTTTCACCATAGCCCTCTATGGGCTTCCAAATATCACTTTGCCAATTCCACAAGAATTGTCTTAGCGAAAGGCTTCTTGAGGGGAAAGCTGTAACTCTGTGAGATGATTTCACAGAACACAAAGAAGTTTCTCAGAAAGCTTCCTTCTCTTTGTTATGGGAGGATATTTCCTTTGGCCCTATAGTCTTCAAAGGGATCCGAAATATCTGTTCTCAGATTCCACAGAAATAAGGCTAGCAAAGAGTTACACGAAATACAGATGTAACTCTGTGAGTGGAAGTCATACATCACAGAGCAGTTTCTCAGAAAGCTTCTCTCCAGATTTCATCTGAGGATATTTCCTTTTTCACCATAGCCCTCTATGGGCTTCCAAATATCACTTTGCCAATTCCACAAGAACTGTCTAAGCGAAAGGCTTCTTGAGGGGAAAGCTGTAACTCTGTGAGATGATTTCACAGAACACAAAGAAGTTTCTCAGAAAGTTTCCTTCTCTTTGTTATGGGAGGATATTTCCTTTGGCCCTATAGTCTTCAAAGGGATCCGAAATATCTGTTCTCAGATTCAACAGAAATAAGGCTAGCAAAGAGATCCACGAAATACAGATGTAACTCTGTGAGTGGAAGTCACACCTCACAGAGCAGTTTCTCAGAAAACTTCTTTCCAGATTTTATCTGAGGATATTTCCTTTTTCACCATAGCTCTCTATGGGCTTCCAAATATCACTTTGCCAATTCCACAAGAACTGTCTTAGCGAAAGTCTTCTTGAGGGGAAAGCTGTAACTCTGTGAGATGATTTAACAGAAAACAAAGAAGTTTCTCAGAAAGCTTCTTTCTCTTTGTTATCGGAGGATATTTCCTTTGGCCCTATAGTCTTCAAAGGGATCCGAAATATCTGTTCTCAGATTCCACAGAAATAAGGCTAGCAAAGAGATCCACGAAATAGAGATGTAATTCTGTGAGATGAATGAACAGAACACTAAGCAGTTTCTCAGAAAGCTTCTTTCAAGATTTCATCTGAGGATATTTCCTTTTTCACCATAGCCCTCTATGGGCTTCCAAATATCACTTTGCCAATTCCACAAGAACTGTCTTAGCGAAAGGCTTCTTGAGGGGAAAGCTGTAACTCTGTGAGATGATTTCACAGAACACAAAGAAGTTTCTCAGAAAGCTTCCTTCTCTTTGTTATCGGAGGATATTTCCTTTGGCCCTATAGTCTTCAAAGGGATCCGATATATCTGTTCTCAGATTCCACAGAAATAAGGCTAGCAAAGAGATCCACGAAATACAGATGTAACTCTGGGAGTGGAAGTCACACATCACAGAGCAGTTTCTCAGAAAGCTTCTTTCTAGATTTCATCTGAGGATATTTCCTTTTTCACCATAGCCCTCTATGGGCTTCCAAATATCACTTTGCCAATTCCACAAGAACTGTCTTATCGAAAGTCTTCTTGAGGGGAAAGCTGTAACTCTGTGAGATGATTTCACATAACACAAAGAAGTTTCTCAGATAGCTTCTTTCTCTTTGTTATCGCAGGATATTTCCTTAGGCCCTATAGTCTTCAAAGGGATCCGAAATATCTGTTCTCAGATTCCACAGAAATAAGGGTATCGAAGAGATCCACGAAATACCGATGTAACTCTGTGAGATGAATGAACAGAACACTAAGCAGTTTCTCAGAAAGCTTCTTTCCAGATTTCATCTGAGGATATTTCCTTCTTCACCATAGCCCTCTAAGGGCTTCCAAATATCACTTTGCCAATTCCACAAGAACTGTCTTAGCGAAAGGCTTCTTGAGGGGAAAGCTGTAACTCTGTGAGATGATTTCACAGAACACAAAGAAGTTTCTCAGAAAGCTTCTTTCTCTTTGTTATCAGAGGATATTTCCTTTGGCCCAATAGTCTTCAAAGGGATCCGAAATATCTGTTCTCAGATTCCACAGAAATAAGGCTAGCAAAGAGATCCAGGAAATACAGATGTAACTCTGTGAGTGGAAGTCACACATCACAGAGCAGTTTCTCAGAAAGCTTCTTTCCAGATTTCATCTGAGGATATTTCCTTTTTCACCGTAGCCCTCTATGGGCTTCCAAATATCACTTTGCCAATTCCACAAGAACTGGCTTACCGAAAGACTTCTTGAGGGGAAAGCTGTAACTGTGTGAGATGATTTCACAGAACACAAAGCAGTTTCTCAGAAAGCTTCTTTCTCTTTGTTATCGGAGGATATTTCCTTTGGCCCTATAGTCTTCAAAGGGATCCGAAATATCTGTTCTTAGATTCCACAGAAATAAGGCTAGCAAAGAGATCCACGAAATACACATGTAACTCTGTGAGTGGAAGTCACACATCACAGAGCAGTTTCTCAGAAAGCTTCTTTCCAGATTTCATCTGAGGATATTTCCTTTTTCACCATAGCCCTCTATGGGCTTCCAAATATCACTTTGCCAATACCACAAGAACTGTCTTATCAAAAGGCTTCTTGAGGGGAAAGCTGTAACTCTGTGAGATGATTTCACAGAACACAAAGAAGTTTCTCAGAAAGCTTCTTTCTCTTTGTTATCGCAGGATATTTCCTTTGGCCCTATAGTCTTCAAAGGGATCCGAAATATCTGTTCTCAGATTCCACAGAAATAAGGCTAGCAAAGAGATCCACGAAATACAGATGTAACTCTGTGAGATGAATGAACAGAACACTAAGCAGTTTCTCAGAAAGCTTCTTTCCAGATTTCATCTGAGGATATTTCCTTCTTCACCATAGCCCTCTATGGGCTTCCAAATATCACTATGCCAATTCCACAAGAACTGTCTTAGCGAAAGGCTTCTTGAGGGGAAAGCTGTAACTCTGTGAGATGATTTCACAGAACACAAAGAAGTTTCTCAGAAAGATTCTTTCTCTTTGTTATCAGAGGATATTTCCTTTGGCCCTATAGTCTTCAAAGAGATCCGAAATATCTGTTCTCAGATTCCACAGAAATAAGGCTAGCAAAGAGATCCACGAAATACAGATGTAACTCTGTGAGTGGAAGTCACACATCACAGAGCAGTTTCTCAGAAAGCTTCTTTCCAGATTTCATCTGAGGATATTTCCTTTTTCACCATAGCCCTCTATGGGCTTCCAAATATCACTTTGCCAATTACACAAGAACTGGCTTACCGAAAGGCTTCTTGAGGGGAAAGCTGTAACTCTGTGAGATGATTTCACAGAAAACAAAGAAGTTTCTCAGAAAGCTTCTTTCTCTTTGTTATCGGAGGATATTTCCTTTGGCCCTATAGTCTTCAAAGGGATCCGAAATATCTGTTCTCAGATTCCACAGAAATAAGGCTAGCAAAGAGATCAACGAAATACAGATGTAACTCTGTGAGATGAATGAACAGAACACTAAGGAGTTTCTCAGAAAGCTTCTTTCCAGATTTCATCTGAGGATATTTCCTTTTTCACCATAGCCCTCTATGGGCTTCCAAATATCACTTTGCCAATTCCACAAGAACTGTCTTAGCGAAAGGCTTCTTGAGGGGAAAGCTGTAACTCCGTGAGATGATTTCACAGAACACAAAGAAGTTTCTCAGAAAGCTTCCTTCTCTTTGTTATGGGAGGATATTTCCTTTGATCCTATAGTCTTAAAAGGGATCCGAAATATCTGTTCTCAGATTCCACAGAAATAAGGCTAGCAAAGAGATCCACTAAATACAGATGTAACTCTGTCAGTAGAAGTCACACGTCACAGAGCAGTTTCTCAGAAAGCTTCTTTCCCGATTTCATCTGAGGATATTTCCTTTTTCACCATAGCCCTCTATGGGCTTCCAAATATCACTTTGCCAATTCCACAAGAACTGTCTTAGCGAAAGGCTTCTTGAGGGGAAAGCTGTAACTCTGTGAGACGATTTCACATAACACAAAGAAGTTTCTCAGAAAGCTTCTTTCTCTTTGCTATCGCAGGATATTTCCTTTGGCCCTATAGTCTTCAAAGGGATCCGAAATATCTGTTCTCAGATTCCACAGAAATAAGACTAGCAAAGAGATCCACGAAATACCGATGTAACTCTGTGAGATGAATGAACAGAACACTAAGCAGTTCCTCAGAAAGCTTCTTTCCAGATTTCATCTGAGGATATTTCCTTTTTCACCATAGCCCTCTATGGGCTTCCAAATATCACTTTGCCAATTCCACAAGAATTGTCTTAGCGAAAGGCTTTTTGAGGGGAAAGCTGTAACTCTGTGAGATGATTTCACAGAACACAAAGAAGTTTCTCAGAAAGCTTCCTTCTCTTTGTTATCGGAGGATATTTCCTTTGGCCCTATAGTCTTCAAAGGGATCCGAAATATCTGTTCTCAGATTCCACAGAAATAAGGCTAGCAAAGAGATCCACGAAATACAGATGTAACTCTGTGAGTGAAAGTCGTACATCACAGAGCAGTGTCTCAGAAAGCTTCTTTCCAGATTTCATCTGAGGATATTTCCTTTTTCACCATAGCCCTCTATGCGCTTCCAAATATCACTTTGCCAATTCCACAAGAACTGTCTTAGCGAAAGGCTTCTTGAGGGGAAAGCTGTAACTCTGTGAGATGATTTCACAGAACACAAAGAAGTTTCTCAGAAAGCTTCCTTCTCTTTGTAATCGGAGGATATTTCCTTTGGCCCTATAGTCTTCAAAGGGATCCGAAATATCTGTTCTCAGATTCCACAGAAATAAGGCTAACAAAGAGATCCACGAAATACAGATGTAACTCTGTGAGTGGAAGTCACACATCACAGAGCAGTTTCTCAGAAAGCTTCTTTCCAGATTTTATCTGAGGATATTTCCTTTTTCACCATAGCTCTCTATGGGCTTCCAAATATCACTTTGCCAATTCCACAAGAACTGTCTTAGCGAAAGTCTTCTTGAGGGGAAAGCTGTAACTCTGTGAGATGATTTCGCAGAACACAAAGAAGTTTCTCAGAAAGCTTCTTTCTCTTTGTTATCGGAGGATATTTCCTTTGGCCCTATAGTCTTCAAAGGGATCCGAAATATCTGTTTTCAGATTCCACAGAAATAAGGCTAGCAAAGAGATCCACGAAATACAGATGTAACTCTGTGAGTGGAAGTCACACATCACAGAGCAGTTTCTCAGAAAGCTTCTTTCCAGATTTCATCTGAGGATATTTCCTTTTTCACCATAGCCCTCTATGGGCTTCCAAATATCACTTTGCCAATTCCACAAGAACTGGCTTACCGAAAGGCTTCTTGAGGGGAAAGCTGTAACTCTGTGAGATGATTTCACAGAACACAAAGAAGTTTCTCAGAAAGCTTCTTTCTCTTTGTTATCGGAGGATATTTCCTTTGGCCATATAGTCTTCAAAGGGATCCGAAATATCTGTTCTCAGATTCCACAGAAATAAGGCTAGCAAAGAGATCCACGAAATACAGATGTAACTCTATGCCATGAATGAACAGAACACTAAGCAGTTTCTCAGAAAGCTTCTTTCCAGATTTCATCTGAGGATATTTCCTTTTTCACCATAGCCCTCTATGGGCTTCCAAATATCACTTTGCCAATTCCACAAGAATTGTCTTAGCGAAAGGCTTCTTGAGGGGAAAGCTGTAACTCTGTGAGATGATTTCACTGAACACAAAGAAGTTTCTCAGAAATCTTCCTTCTCTTTCTTATCGGAGGATATTTCCTTTGGCCCTATAGTCTTCAAAGGGATCCGAAATATCTGTTCTCAGATTCCACAGAAATAAGGCTAGCAAAGAGATCCACGAAATACAGATGTAACTCTGTGAGTGGAAGTCATACATCACAGAGCAGTTTCTCAGAAAGCTTCTTTCCAGATTTCATCTGAGGATATTTCCTTTTTCACCATAGCCCTCTATGGGCTTCCAAATATCACTTTGCCAATTCCACAAGAACTGTCTTAGCGAAAGGCTTCTTGAGGGGAAAGCTGTAACTCTGTGAGATGATTTCACAGAACACAAAGATGTTTCTCAGAAAGCTTCCTTCTCTTTGTTATGGGAGGATATTTCCTTTGGCCCTATAGTCTTCAAAGAGATCCGAAATATCTGTTCTCAGATTCCACAGAAATAAGGCTAGCAAAGAGATCCACGAAATACAGATGTAACTCTGTGAGTGTAAGTCACACATCACAGAGCAGTTTCTCAGAAAGCTTCTTTCCAGATTTCATCTGAGGATATTTCCTTTTTCACCATAGCCCTCTATGGGCTTCCAAATATCACTTTGCCAATTCCACAAGAACTGGCTTACCGAAAGGCTTCTTGAGGGGAAAGCTGTAACTCTGTGAGATGATTTCACAGAACACAAAGAAGTTTCTCAGAAAGCTTCTTTCTCTTTGTTATCGGAGGATATTTCCTTTGGCCCTATAGTCTTCAAAGGGATCCGAAATATCTGTTCTCAGATTCCACAGAAATAAGGCTAGCAAAGAGATCAACGAAATACA
Source organism: Macaca nemestrina (assembly GCF_043159975.1). Lineage (NCBI taxonomy): Eukaryota > Metazoa > Chordata > Mammalia > Primates > Cercopithecidae > Macaca > Macaca nemestrina. The sequence continues at coordinate 108,010,284 of NC_092132.1, forward strand.
GATGTAACTCTGTGAGATGAATGAACAGAACACTAAGGAGTTTCTCAGAAAGCTTCTTTACAGATTTCATCTGAGGATATTTCCTTTTTCACCATAGCCCTCTATGGGCTTCCAAATATCACTTTGCCAATTCCACAAGAACTATCTTAGCGAAAGGCTTCTTGAGGGGAAAGCTGTAACTCCGTGAGATGATTTCACAGAACACAAAGAAGTTTCTCAGAAAGCTTCCTTCTCTTTGTTATGGGAGGATATTTCCTTTGATCCTATAGTCTTCAAAGGGATCCGAAATATCTGTTCTCAGATTCCACAGAAATAAGGCTAGCAAAGAGATCCACTAAATACAGATGTAACTCTGTGAGTAGAAGTCACACATCACAGAGCAGTTTCTCAGAAAGCTTCTTTCCCGATTTCATCTGAGGATATTTCCTTTTTCACCATAGCCCTCTATGGGCTTCCACATATCACTTTGCCAATTACACAAGAACTGTCTTAGCGAAAGGCTTCTTGAGGGGAAAGCTGTAACTCTGTGAGATGATTTCACATAACACAAAGAAGTTTCTCAGAAAGCTTCTTTCTCTTTGCTATCGCAGGATATTTCCTTTGGCCCTATAGTCTTCAAAGGGATCCGAAATATCTGTTCTCAGATTCCACAGAAATAAGACTAGCAAAGAGATCCACGAAATACCGATGTAACTCTGTGAGATGAATGAACAGAACACTAAGCAGTTCCTCAGAAAGCTTCTTTCCAGATTTCATCTGAGGATATTTCCTTTTTCACCATAGCCCTCTATGCGCTTCCAAATATCACTTTGCCAATTCCACAAGAACTGTCTTAGCGAAAGGCTTCTTGAGGGGAAAGCTGTAACTCTGTGAGATGATTTCACAGAACACAAAGAAGTTTCTCAGAAAGCTTCCTTCTCTTTGTCATCGGAGGATATTTCCTTTGGCCCTATAGTCTTCAAAGGGATCCGAAATATCTGTTCTCAGATTCCACAGAAATAAGGCTAACAAAGAGATCCAAGAAATACAGATGTAACTCTGTGAGTGGAAGTCACACATCACAGAGCAGTTTCTCAGAAAGCTTCTTTCCAGATTTTATCTGAGAATATTTCCTTTTTCACCATAGCTCTCTATGGGCTTCCAAATATCACTTTGCCAATTCCACAAGAACTGTCTTAGCGAAAGTCTTCTTGAGGGGAAAGCTGTAACTCTGTGAGATGATTTCACAGAACACAAAGAAGTTTCTCAGAAAGCTTCTTTCTCTTTGTTATCGGAGGATATTTCCTTTGGCCCTATAGTCTTCAAAGGGATCCGAAATATCTGTTTTCAGATTCCACAGAAATAAGGCTAGCAAAGAGATCCACGAAATACAGATGTAACTCTGTGAGTGGAAGTCACACATCACAGAGCAGTTTCTCAGAAAGCTTCTTTCCAGATTTCATCTGAGGATATTTCCTTTTTCACCATAGCCCTCTATGGGCTTCCAAATATCACTTTGCCAATTCCACAAGAACTGGCTTACCGAAAGGCTTCTTGAGGGGAAAGCTGTAACTCTGTGAGATGATTTCACAGAACACAAAGAAGTTTCTCAGAAAGCTTCTTTCTCTTTGTTATCGGAGGATATTTCCTTTGGCCATATAGTCTTCAAAGGGATCCGAAATATCTGTTCTCAGATTCCACAGAAATAAGGCTAGCAAAGAGATCCACGAAATACAGATGTAACTCTATGACATGAATGAACAGAACACTAAGCAGTTTCTCAGAAAGCTTCTTTCCAGATTTCATCTGAGGATATTTCCTTTTTCACCATAGCCCTCTATGGGCTTCCAAATATCACTTTGCCAATTCCACAAGAACTGTCTTAGCGAAAGGCTTCTTGAGGGGAAAGCTGTAACTCTGTGAGATGATTTCACAGAACACAAAGAAGTTTCTCAGAAAGCTTCCTTCTCTTTGTTATGGGAGGATATTTCCTTTGGCCCTATAGTCTTCAAAGGGATCCGAAATATCTGTTCTCAGATTCCACAGAAATAAGGCTAGCAAAGAGATCCACGAAATACAGATGTAACTCTGTGAGTGGAAGTCATACATCACAGAGCAGTTTCTCAGAAAGCTTCTTTCCAGATTTCATCTGAGGATATTTCCTTTTTCACCATAGCCCTCTATGCGCTTCCAAATATCACTTTGCCAATTCCACAAGAACTGTCTTAGCGAAAGGCTTCTTGAGGGGAAAGCTGTAACTCTGTGAGATGATTTCACAGAACACAAAGAAGTTTCTCAGAAAGCTTCCTTCTCTTTGTTATGGAAGGATATTTCCTTTGGCCCTATAGTCTTCAAAGGGATCCGAAATATCTGTTCTCAGATTCAACAGAAATACGACTAGCAAAGAGATCCACGAAAAACAGATGTAACTCTGTGAGTGGAAGTCACACCTCACAGAGCAGTTTCTCAGAAAGCTTCTTTCCAGATTTTATCTGAGGATATTTCCTTTTTCACCATAGCTCTCTATGGGCTTCCAAATATCACTTTGCCAATTCCACGAGAACTGTCTTAGCGAAAGGCTTCTTGAGGGGAAAGCTGTAACTCTGTGAGATGATTTCACAGAACACAAAGAAGTTTCTCAGAAAGCTTCCTTCTCTTTGTTATCGGAGGATATTTCCTTTGGCCCTATAGTCTTCAAAGGGATCCGAAATATCTGTTCTCAGATTCCACAGAAATAAGGCTAGCAAAGAGATCCACGAAATACAGATGTAACTCTATGCCATGAATGAACAGAACACTAAGCAGTTTCTCAGAAAGCTTCTTTCCAGATTTCATCTGAGGATATTTCCTTTTTCACCATAGCCCTCTATGGGCTTCCAAATATCACTTTGCCAATTCCACAAGAATTGTCTTAGCGAAAGGCTTCTTGAGGGGAAAGCTGTAACTCTGTGAGATGATTTCACTGAACACAAAGAAGTTTCTCAGAAATCTTCCTTCTCTTTCTTATCGGAGGATATTTCCTTTGGCCCTATAGTCTTCAAAGGGATCCGAAATATCTGTTCTCAGATTCCACAGAAATAAGGCTAGCAAAGAGATCCACGAAATACAGATGTAACTCTGTGAGTGGAAGTCATACATCACAGAGCAGTTTCTCAGAAAGCTTCTTTCCAGATTTCATCTGAGGATATTTCCTTTTTCACCATAGCCCTCTATGGGCTTCCAAATATCACTTTGCCAATTCCACAGGAACTGTCTTAGCGAAAGGCTTCTTGAGGGGAAAGCTGTAACTCTGTGAGATGATTTCACAGAACACAAAGATGTTTCTCAGAAAGCTTCCTTCTCTTTGTTATGGGAGGATATTTCCTTTGGCCCTATAGTCTTCAAAGAGATCCGAAATATCTGTTCTCAGATTCCACAGAAATAAGGCTAGCAAAGAGATCCACGAAATACAGATGTAACTCTGTGAGTGGAAGTCACACATCACAGAGCAGTTTCTCAGAAAGCTTCTTTCCAGATTTCATCTGAGGATATTTCCTTTTTCACCATAGCCCTCTATGGGCTTCCAAATATCACTTTGCCAATTCCACAAGAACTGGCTTACCGAAAGGCTTCTTGAGGGGAAAGCTGTAACTCTGTGAGATGATTTCACAGAACACAAAGAAGTTTCTCAGAAAGCTTCTTTCTCTTTGTTATCGGAGGATATTTCCTTTGGCCCTATAGTCTTCAAAGGGATCCGAAATATCTGTTCTCAGATTCCACAGAAATAAGGCTAGCAAAGAGATCAACGAAATACAGATGTAACTCTGTGAGATGAATGAACAGAACACTAAGGAGTTTCTCAGAAAGCTTCTTTACAGATTTCATCTGAGGATATTTCCTTTTTCATCATAGCCCTCTATGGGCTTCCAAATATCACTTTGCCAATTCCACAAGAACTATCTTAGCGAAAGGCTTCTTGAGGGGAAAGCTGTAACTCCGTGAGATGATTTCACAGAACACAAAGAAGTTTCTCAGAAAGCTTCCTTCTCTTTGTTATGGGAGGATATTTCCTTTGATCCTATAGTCTTCAAAGGGATCCGAAATATCTGTTCTCAGATTCCACAGAAATAAGGCTAGCAAAGAGATCCACTAAATACAGATGTAACTCTGTGAGTAGAAGTCACACATCACAGAGCAGTTTCTCAGAAAGCTTCTTTCCCGATTTCATCTGAGGATATTTCCTTTTTCACCATAGCCCTCTATGGGCTTCCACATATCACTTTGCCAATTACACAAGAACTGTCTTAGCGAAAGGCTTCTTGAGGGGAAAGCTGTAACTCTGTGAGATGATTTCACATAACACAAAGAAGTTTCTCAGAAAGCTTCTTTCTCTTTGCTATCGCAGGATATTTCCTTTGGCCCTATAGTCTTCAAAGGGATCCGAAATATCTGTTCTCAGATTCCACAGAAATAAGACTAGCAAAGAGATCCACGAAATACCGATGTAACTCTGTGAGATGAATGAACAGAACACTAAGCAGTTCCTCAGAAAGCTTCTTTCCAGATTTCATCTGAGGATATTTCCTTTTTCTCCATAGCCCTCTATGCGCTTCCAAATATCACTTTGCCAATTCCACAAGAACTGTCTTAGCGAAAGGCTTCTTGAGGGGAAAGCTGTAACTCTGTGAGATGATTTCACAGAACACAAAGAAGTTTCTCAGAAAGCTTCCTTCTCTTTGTCATCGGAGGATATTTCCTTTGGCCCTATAGTCTTCAAAGGGATCCGAAATATCTGTTCTCAGATTCCACAGAAATAAGGCTAGCAAAGAGATCCACGAAATACAGATGTAACTCTGTGAGTGGAAGTCATACATCACAGAGCAGTTTCTCAGAAAGCTTCTTTCCAGATTTCATCTGAGGACATTTCCTTTTTCACCATAGCCCTCTATGGGCTTCCAAATATCACTTTGCCAATTCCACAAGAACTGTCTTAGCGAAAGGCTTCTTGAGGGGAAAGCTGTAACTCTGTGAGATGATTTCACAGAACACAAAGAAGTTTCTCAGAAAGCTTCCTTCTCTTTGTTATGGAAGGATATTTCCTTTGGCCCTATAGTCTTCAAAGGGATCCGAAATATCTGTTCTCAGATTCAACAGAAATAAGACTAGCAAAGAGATCCACGAAAAACAGATGTAACTCTGTGAGTGGAAGTCACACCTCACAGAGCAGTTTCTCAGAAAGCTTCTTTCCAGATTTTATCTGAGGATATTTCCTTTTTCACCATAGCTCTCTATGGGCTTCCAAATATCACTTTGCCAATTCCACGAGAACTGTCTTAGCGAAAGGCTTCTTGAGGGGAAAGCTGTAACTCTGTGAGATGATTTCACAGAACACAAAGAAGTTTCTCAGAAAGCTTCCTTCTCTTTGTTATCGGAGGATATTTCCTTTGGCCCTATAGTCTTCAAAGGGATCCGAAATATCTGTTCTCAGATTCCACAGAAATAAGGCTAGCAAAGAGATCCACGAAATACAGATGTAACTCTGGGAGTGGAAGTCACACATCACAGAGCAGTTTCTCAGAAAGCTTCTTTCTAGATTTCATCTGAGGATATTTCCTTTTTCACCATAGCCCTCTATGGGCTTCCAAATATCACTTTGCCAATTCCACAAGAACTGTCTTATGGAAAGTCTTCTTGAGGGGAAAGCTGTAACTCTGTGAGATGATTTCACATAACACAAAGAAGTTTCTCAGAAAGCTTCTTTCTCTTTGTTATCGCAGGATATTTCCTTAGGCCCTATAGTCTTCAAAGCGATCCGGAATATCTGTTCTCAGATTCCACAGAAATAAGGCTAGCAAAGAGATCCACGAAATACCGATGTAACTCTGTGAGATGAATGAACAGAACACTAAGCAGTTTCTCAGAAATCTTCTTTCCATATTTCATCTGAGGATATTTCCTTTTTCACCATAGCCCTCTATGGGCTTCCAAATATCACTTTGCCAATTCCACAAGAACTGTCTTAGCGAAAGGCTTCTTGAGGGGAAAGCTCTAACTCTGTGAGATGATTTAACAGATCAAAAAGAAGTTTCTCAGAAAGCTTCTTTCTCTTTGTTATCAGAGGATATTTCCTTTGGCCCTATAGTCTTCAAAGGGATCCGAAATATCTGTTCTCAGATTCCACAGAAATAAGGCTAGCAAAGAGATCCACGAAATAAAGATGTAACTCTGTGAGTGGAAGTCACACATCACAGAGCAGTTTCTCAGAAAGCTTCTTTCCAGATTTCATCTGAGGATATTTCCTTTTTCACCATAGCCCTCTATGGGCTTCCAAATATCACTTTGCCAATTCCACAAGAACTGTCTTAGCGAAAGGCTTCTTGAGGGGAAAGCTGTAACTCTGTGAGATGATTTCACAGAACACAAAGAAGTTTCTCAGAAAGCCTCCTTCTCTTTGTTATCGGAGGATATTTCCTTTGGCCCTATAGTCTTCAAAGGGATCCGAAATATCTGTTCTCAGATTCCACAGAAATAAGGCTAGCAAAGAGATCCACGAAATACAGATGTAACTCTGTGAGTGGAAGTCACACATCACAGAGCAGTTTCTCAGAAAGCTTCTTTCCAGATTTCATCTGAGGATATTTTCTTTTTCACCATAGCCCTCTATGGGCTTCAATATATCATTTTTCCAATTCCAGAAGAACTGTCTTAGCGAAAGTCTTCTTGAGTGGAAAGCTGTAACTCTGTGAGATGATTTCACAGAACACAAGAAGTTTCTCAGAAAGCTTCTTTCTCTTTGTTATCGGAGGATATTTCCTTTGGCCCTATAGTCTTCAAAGGGATCCGAATTATCTGTTCTCAGATTCCACAGAAATAAGGCTAGCAAATAGATCCACGAAATTCAGATGTAACTCTGTAAGATGAATGAACAGAACACTAAGGAGTTTCTCAGAAAGCTTCTTTCCAGATTTCATCTGAGGATATTTCCTTTTTCACCATAGCCCTCTATGGGCTTCCAAATATCACTTTGCCAATTCCACAAGAACTGTCTTAGCGAAAGGCTTCTTGAGGGGAAAGCTGTAACTCTGTGAGATGATTTCACAGAACACAAAGAAGTTTCTCAGAAAGCCTCCTTCTCTTTGTTATCGGAGGATATTTCCTTTGGCCCTATAGTCTTCAAAGGGATCCGAAATATCTGTTCTCAGATTCCACAGAAATAAGGCTAGCAAAGAGATCCACGAAATACAGATGTAACTCTGTGAGTGGAAGTCACACATCACAGAGCAGTTTCTCAGAAAGCTTCTTTCTAGATTTCATCTGAGGATATTTTCTTTTTCACCATAGCCCTCTATGGGCTTCAATATATCACTTTTCCAATTCCAGAAGAACTGTCTTAGCGAAAGTCTTCTTGAGTGGAAAGCTGTAACTCTGTGAGATGATTTCACAGAACACAAAGAAGTTTCTCAGAAAGCTTCTTTCTCTTTGTTATCGGAGGATATTTCCTTTGGCCCTATAGTCTTCAAAGGGATCCGAAATATCTGTTCTCAGATTCCACAGAAATAAGGCTAGCAAAGAGATCCACGAAATTCAGATGTAACTCTGTAAGATGAATGAACAGAACACTAAGGAGTTTCTCAGAAAGCTTCTTTCCAGATTTCATCTGAGGATATTTCCTTTTTCACCATAGCCCTCTATGGGCTTCCAAATATCACTTTGCCAATTCCACAAGAACTGTCTTAGCGAAAGGCTTCTTGAGGGGAAAGCTGTAACTCTGTGAGATGATTTCACAGAACACAAAGAAGTTTCTCAGAAAGCTTCCTTCTCTTTGTAATCGGAGGATATTTCCTTTGGCCCTATAGTCTTCAAAGGGATCCGAAATATCTGTTCTCAGATTCCACAGAAATAAGGCTAACAAAGAGATCCACGAAATACAGATGTAACTCTGTGAGTGGAAGTCACACATCACAGAGCAGTTTCTCAGAAATCTTCTTTCCAGATTTTATCTGAGGATATTTCCTTTTTCACCATAGCTCTCTATGGGCTTCCAAATATCACTTTGCCAATTCCACAAGAACTGTCTTAGCGAAAGTCTTCTTGAGGGGAAAGCTGTAACTCTGTGAGATGATTTCACAGAACATAAAGAAGTTTCTCAGAAAGCTTCTTTCTCTTTGTTATCGGAGGATATTTCCTTTGGCCCTATAGTCTTCAAAGGGATCCGAAATATCTGTTTTCAGATTCCACAGAAATAAGGCTAGCAAAGAGATCCACGAAATACAGATGTAACTCTGTGAGTGGAAGTCACACATCACAGAGCAGTTTCTCAGAAAGCTTCTTTCCAGATTTCATCTGAGGATATTTCCTTTTTCACCATAGCCCTCTATGGGCTTCCAAATATCACTTTGCCAATTCCACAAGAACTGGCTTACCGAAAGGCTTCTTGAGGGGAAAGCTGTAACTCTGTGAGATGATTTCACAGAACACAAAGAAGTTTCTCAGAAAGCTTCTTTCTCTTTGTTATCGGAGGATATTTCCTTTGGCCATATAGTCTTCAAAGGGATCCGAAATATCTGTTCTCAGATTCCACAGAAATAAGGCTAGCAAAGAGATCCACGAAATACAGATGTAACTCTATGCCATGAATGAACAGAACACTAAGCAGTTTCTCAGAAAGCTTCTTTCCAGATTTCATCTGAGGATATTTCCTTTTTCACCATAGCCCTCTATGGGCTTCCAAATATCACTTTGCCAATTCCACAAGAATTGTCTTAGCGAAAGGCTTCTTGAGGGGAAAGCTGTAACTCTGTGAGATGATTTCACTGAACACAAAGAAGTTTCTCAGAAATCTTCCTTCTCTTTCTTATCGGAGGATATTTCCTTTGGCCCTATAGTCTTCAAAGGGATCCGAAATATCTGTTCTCAGATTCCACAGAAATAAGGCTAGCAAAGAGATCCACGAAATACAGATGAAACTCTGTGAGTGGAAGTCATACATCACAGAGCAGTTTCTCAGAAAGCTTCTTTCCAGATTTCATCTGAGGATATTTCCTTTTTCACCATAGCCCTCTATGGGCTTCCAAATATCACTTTGCCAATTCCACAAGAACTGTCTTAGCGAAAGGCTTCTTGAGGGGAAAGCTGTAACTCTGTGAGATGATTTCACAGAACACAAAGATGTTTCTCAGAAAGCTTCCTTCTCTTTGTTATGGGAGGATATTTCCTTTGGCCCTATAGTCTTCAAAGAGATCCGAAATATCTGTTCTCAGATTCCACAGAAATAAGGCTAGCAAAGAGATCCACGAAATACAGATGTAACTCTGTGAGTGGAAGTCACACATCACAGAGCAGTTTCTCAGAAAGCTTCTTTCCAGATTTCATCTGAGGATATTTCCTTTTTCACCATAGCCCTCTATGGGCTTCCAAATATCACTTTGCCAATTCCACAAGAACTGGCTTACCGAAAGGCTTCTTGAGGGGAAAGCTGTAACTCTGTGAGATGATTTCACAGAACACAAAGAAGTTTCTCAGAAAGCTTCTTTCTCTTTGTTATCGGAGGATATTTCCTTTGGCCCTATAGTCTTCAAAGGGATCCGAAATATCTGTTCTCAGATTCCACAGAAATAAGGCTAGCAAAGAGATCAACGAAATACAGATGTAACTCTGTGAGATGAATGAACAGAACACTAAGGAGTTTCTCAGAAAGCTTCTTTCCAGATTTCATCTGAGGATATTTCCTTTTTCACCATAGCCCTCTATGGGCTTCCAAATATCACTTTGCCAATTCCACAAGAACTATCTTAGCGAAAGGCTTCTTGAGGGGAAAGCTGTAACTCCGTGAGATGATTTCACAGAACACAAAGAAGTTTCTCAGAAAGCTTCCTTCTCTTTGTTATGGGAGGATATTTCCTTTGATCCTATAGTCTTCAAAGGGATCCGAAATATCTGTTCTCAGATTCCACAGAAATAAGGCTAGCAAAGAGATCCACTAAATACAGATGTAACTCTGTGAGTAGAAGACACACATCACAGAGCAGTTTCTCAGAAAGCTTCTTTCCCGATTTCATCTGAGGATATTTCCTTTTTCACCATAGCCCTCTATGGGCTTCCACATATCACTTTGCCAATTACACAAGAACTGTCTTAGCGAAAGGCTTCTTGAGGGGAAAGCTGTAACTCTGTGAGATGATTTCACATAACACAAAGAAGTTTCTCAGAAAGCTTCTTTCTCTTTGCTATCGCAGGATATTTCCTTTGGCCCTATAGTCTTCAAAGGGATCCGAAATATCTGTTCTCAGATTCCACAGAAATAAGACTAGCAAAGAGATCCACGAAATACCGATGTAACTCTGTGAGATGAATGAACAGAACACTAAGCAGTTCCTCAGAAAGCTTCTTTCCAGATTTCATCTGAGGATATTTCCTTTTTCACCATAGCCCTCTATGCGCTTCCAAATATCACTTTGCCAATTCCACAAGAACTGTCTTAGCGAAAGGCTTCTTGAGGGGAAAGCTGTAACTCTGTGAGATGATTTCACAGAACACAAAGAAGTTTCTCAGAAAGCTTCCTTCTCTTTGTCATCGGAGGATATTTCCTTTGGCCCTATAGTCTTCAAAGGGATCCGAAATATCTGTTCTCAGATTCCACAGAAATAAGGCTAACAAAGAGATCCAAGAAATACAGATGTAACTCTGTGAGTGGAAGTCACACATCACAGAGCAGTTTCTCAGAAAGCTTCTTTCCAGATTTTATCTGAGAATATTTCCTTTTTCACCATAGCTCTCTATGGGCTTCCAAATATCACTTTGCCAATTCCACAAGAACTGTCTTAGCGAAAGTCTTCTTGAGGGGAAAGCTGTAACTCTGTGAGATGATTTCACAGAACACAAAGAAGTTTCTCAGAAAGCTTCTTTCTCTTTGTTATCGGAGGATATTTCCTTTGGCCCTATAGTCTTCAAAGGGATCCGAAATATCTGTTTTCAGATTCCACAGAAATAAGGCTAGCAAAGAGATCCACGAAATACAGATGTAACTCTGTGAGTGGAAGTCACACATCACAGAGCAGTTTCTCAGAAAGCTTCTTTCCAGATTTCATCTGAGGATATTTCCTTTTTCACCATAGCCCTCTATGGGCTTCCAAATATCACTTTGCCAATTCCACAAGAACTGGCTTACCGAAAGGCTTCTTGAGGGGAAAGCTGTAACTCTGTGAGATGATTTCACAGAACACAAAGAAGTTTCTCAGAAAGCTTCTTTCTCTTTGTTATCGGAGGATATTTCCTTTGGCCATATAGTCTTCAAAGGGATCCGAAATATCTGTTCTCAGATTCCACAGAAATAAGGCTAGCAAAGAGATCCACGAAATACAGATGTAACTCTATGACATGAATGAACAGAACACTAAGCAGTTTCTCAGAAAGCTTCTTTCCAGATTTCATCTGAGGATATTTCCTTTTTCACCATAGCCCTCTATGGGCTTCCAAATATCACTGTGCCAATTCCACAAGAATTGTCTTAGCGAAAGGCTTCTTGAGGGGAAAGCTGTAACTCTGTGAGATGATTTCACAGAACACAAAGAAGTTTCTCAGAAAGCTTCCTTCTCTTTGTTATGGGAGGATATTTCCTTTGGCCCTATAGTCTTCAAAGGGATCCGAAATATCTGTTCTCAGATTCCACAGAAATAAGGCTAGCAAAGAGATCCACGAAATACAGATGTAACTCTGTGAGTGGAAGTCATACATCACAGAGCAGTTTCTCAGAAAGCTTCTTTCCAGATTTCATCTGAGGATATTTCCTTTTTCACCATAGCCCTCTATGGGCTTCCAAATATCACTTTGCCAATTCCACAAGAACTGTCTTAGCGAAAGGCTTCTTGAGGGGAAAGCTGTAACTCTGTGAGATGATTTCACAGAACACAAAGAAGTTTCTCAGAAAGCTTCCTTCTCTTTGTTATGGAAGGATATTTCCTTTGGCCCTATAGTCTTCAAAGGGATCCGAAATATCTGTTCTTAGATTCAACAGAAATAAGACTAGCAAAGAGATCCACGAAAAACAGATGTAACTCTGTGAGTGGAAGTCACACCTCACAGAGCAATTTCTCAGAAAGCTTCTTTCCAGATTTTATCTGAGGATATTTCCTTTTTCACCATAGCTCTCTATGGGCTTCCAAATATCACTTTGCCAATTCCACGAGAACTGTCTTAGCGAAAGGCTTCTTGAGGGGAAAGCTGTAACTCTGTGAGATGATTTCACAGAACACACAGAAGTTTCTCAGAAAGCTTCCTTCTCTTTGTTATCGGAGGATATTTCCTTTGGCCCTATAGTCTTCAAAGGGATCCGAAATATCTGTTCTCAGATTCCACAGAAATAAGGCTAGCAAAGAGATCCACGAAATACAGATGTAACTCTGGGAGTGGAAGTCACACATCACAGAGCAGTTTCTCAGAAAGCTTCTTTCTAGATTTCATCTGAGGATATTTCCTTTTTCACCATAGCCCTCTATGGGCTTCCAAATATCACTTTGCCAATTCCACAAGAACTGTCTTTTGGAAAGTCTTCTTGAGGGGAAAGCTGTAACTCTGTGAGATGATTTCACATAACACAAAGAAGTTTCTCAGAAAGCTTCTTTCTCTTTGTTATCGCAGGATATTTCCTTAGGCCCTATAGTCTTCAAAGCGATCCGGAATATCTGTTCTCAGATTCCACAGAAATAAGGCTAGCAAAGAGATCCACGAAATACAGATGTAACTCTGTGAGATGAATGAACAGAACACTAAGCAGTTTCTCAGAAATCTTCTTTCCATATTTCATCTGAGGATATTTCCTTTTTCACCATAGCCCTCTATGGGCTTCCAAATATCACTTTGCCAATTCCACAAGAACTGTCTTAGCGAAAGGCTTCTTGAGGGGAAAGCTCTAACTCTGTGAGATGATTTAACAGATCAAAAAGAAGTTTCTCAGAAAGCTTCTTTCTCTTTGTTATCAGAGGATATTTCCTTTGGCCCTATAGTCTTCAAAGGGATCCGAAATATCTGTTCTCAGATTCCACAGAAATAAGGCTAGCAAAGAGATCCACGAAATAAAGATGTAACTCTGTGAGTGGAAGTCACACATCACAGAGCAGTTTCTCAGAAAGCTTCTTTCCAGATTTCATCTGAGGATATTTCCTTTTTCACCATAGCCCTCTATGGGCTTCCAAATATCACTTTGCCAATTCCACAAGAACTGTCTTAGCGAAAGGCTTCTTGAGGGGAAAGCTGTAACTCTGTGAGATGATTTCACAGAACACAAAGAAGTTTCTCAGAAAGCCTCCTTCTCTTTGTTATCGGAGGATATTTCCTTTGGCCCTATAGTCTTCAAAGGGATCCGAAATATCTGTTCTCAGATTCCACAGAAATAAGGCTAGCAAAGAGATCCACGAAATACAGATGTAACTCTGTGAGTGGAAGTCATACATCACAGAGCAGTTTCTCAGAAAGCTTCTTTCCAGATTTCATCTGAGGATATTTCCTTTTTCACCATAGCCCTCTATGGGCTTCCAAATATCACTTTGCCAATTCCACAAGAACTGTCTTAGCGAAAGGCTTCTTGAGGGGAAAGCTGTAACTCTGTGAGATGATTTCACAGAACACAAAGAAGTTTCTCAGAAAGCTTCCTTCTCTTTGTTATGGAAGGATATTTCCTTTGGCCCTATAGTCTTCAAAGGGATCCGAAATATCTGTTCTCAGATTCAACAGAAATAAGACTAGCAAAGAGATCCACGAAAAACAGATGTAACTCTGTGAGTGGAAGTCACACCTCACAGAGCAATTTCTCAGAAAGCTTCTTTCCAGATTTTATCTGAGGATATTTCCTTTTTCACCATAGCTCTCTATGGGCTTCCAAATATCACTTTGCCAATTCCACGAGAACTGTCTTAGCGAAAGGCTTCTTGAGGGGAAAGCTGTAACTCTGTGAGATGATTTCACAGAACACAAAGAAGTTTCTCAGAAAGCTTCCTTCTCTTTGTTATCGGAGGATATTTCCTTTGGCCCTATAGTCTTCAAAGGGATCCGAAATATCTGTTCTCAGATTCCACAGAAATAAGGCTAGCAAAGAGATCCACGAAATACAGATGTAACTCTGGGAGTGGAAGTCACACATCACAGAGCAGTTTCTCAGAAAGCTTCTTTCTAGATTTCATCTGAGGATATTTCCTTTTTCACCATAGCCCTCTATGGGCTTCCAAATATCACTTTGCCAATTCCACAAGAACTGTCTTATGGAAAGTCTTCTTGAGGGGAAAGCTGTAACTCTGTGAGATGATTTCACATAACACAAAGAAGTTTCTCAGAAAGCTTCTTTCTCTTTGTTATCGCAGGATATTTCCTTAGGCCCTATAGTCTTCAAAGCGATCCGGAATATCTGTTCTCAGATTCCACAGAAATAAGGCTAGCAAAGAGATCCACGAAATACAGATGTAACTCTGTGAGATGAATGAACAGAACACTAAGCAGTTTCTCAGAAATCTTCTTTCCATATTTCATCTGAGGATATTTCCTTTTTCACCATAGCCCTCTATGGGCTTCCAAATATCACTTTGCCAATTCCACAAGAACTGTCTTAGCGAAAGGCTTCTTGAGGGGAAAGCTCTAACTCTGTGAGATGATTTAACAGATCAAAAAGAAGTTTCTCAGAAAGCTTCTTTCTCTTTGTTATCAGAGGATATTTCCTTTGGCCCTATAGTCTTCAAAGGGATCCGAAATATCTGTTCTCAGATTCCACAGAAATAAGGCTAGCAAAGAGATCCACGAAATACAGATGTAACTCTGTGAGTGGAAGTCACACATCACAGAGCAGTTTCTCAGAAAGCTTCTTTCCAGATTTCATCTGAGGATATTTCCTTTTTCACCATAGCCCTCTATGGGCTTCCAAATATCACTTTGCCAATTCCACAAGAACTGTCTTAGCGAAAGGCTTCTTGAGGGGAAAGCTGTAACTCTGTGAGATGATTTCACAGAACACAAAGAAGTTTCTCAGAAAGCCTCCTTCTCTTTGTTATCGGAGGATATTTCCTTTGGCCCTATAGTCTTCAAAGGGATCCGAAATATCTGTTCTCAGATTCCACAGAAATAAGGCTAGCAAAGAGATCCACGAAATACAGATGTAACTCTGTGAGTGGAAGTCACACATCACAGAGCAGTTTCTCAGAAAGCTTCTTTCCAGATTTCATCTGAGGATATTTTCGTTTTCACCATAGCCCTCTATGGGCTTCAATATATCATTTTTCCAATTCCAGAAGAACTGTCTTAGCGAAAGTCTTCTTGAGTGGAAAGCTGTAACTCTGTGAGATGATTTCACAGAACACAAGAAGTTTCTCAGAAAGCTTCTTTCTCTTTGTTATCGGAGGATATTTCCTTTGGCCCTATAGTCTTCAAAGGGATCCGAATTATCTGTTCTCAGATTCCACAGAAATAAGGCTAGCAAAGAGATCCACGAAATTCAGATGTAACTCTGTAAGATGAATGAACAGAACACTAAGGAGTTTCTCAGAAAGCTTCTTTCCAGATTTCATCTGAGGATATTTCCTTTTTCACCATAGCCCTCTATGGGCTTCCAAATATCACTTTGCCAATTCCACAAGAACTGTCTTAGCGAAAGGCTTCTTGAGGGGAAAGCTGTAACTCTGTGAGATGATTTCACAGAACACAAAGAAGTTTCTCAGAAAGCCTCCTTCTCTTTGTTATCGGAGGATATTTCCTTTGGCCCTATAGTCTTCAAAGGGATCCGAAATATCTGT
The DNA here is from genome assembly GCF_043159975.1 of Macaca nemestrina. NCBI lineage: Eukaryota > Metazoa > Chordata > Mammalia > Primates > Cercopithecidae > Macaca > Macaca nemestrina. Next base: position 108,026,012 of record NC_092132.1, read on the forward strand.
TCTCAGATTCCACAGAAATAAGGCTAGCAAAGAGATCCACGAAATACAGATGTAACTCTGTGAGTGGAAGTCACACATCACAGAGCAGTTTCTCAGAAAGCTTCTTTCTAGATTTCATCTGAGGATATTTTCTTTTTCACCATAGCCCTCTATGGGCTTCAATATATCACTTTTCCAATTCCAGAAGAACTGTCTTAGCGAAAGTCTTCTTGAGTGGAAAGCTGTAACTCTGTGAGATGATTTCACAGAACACAAAGAAGTTTCTCAGAAAGCTTCTTTCTCTTTGTTATCGGAGGATATTTCCTTTGGCCCTATAGTCTTCAAAGGGATCCGAAATATCTGTTCTCAGATTCCACAGAAATAAGGCTAGCAAAGAGATCCACGAAATTCAGATGTAACTCTGTAAGATGAATGAACAGAACACTAAGGAGTTTCTCAGAAAGCTTCTTTCCAGATTTCATCTGAGGATATTTCCTTTTTCACCATAGCCCTCTATGGGCTTCCAAATATCACTTTGCCAATTCCACAAGAACTGTCTTAGCGAAAGGATTCTTGAGGGGAAAGCTGTAACTCCGTGAGATGATTTCACAGAACACAAAGAAGTTTCTCAGAAAGCTTCCTTCTCTTTGTTATGGGAGGATATTTCCTTTGGTCCTATAGTCTTCAAAGGGATCCGAAATATCTGTTGTCAGATTCCACAGAAATAAGGCTAGCAAAGAGATCCACTAAATACAGCTGTAACTCTGTGAGTGGAAGTCACACATCACAGAGCAGTTCCTCAGAAAGCTTCTTTCCCGATTTCATCTGAAGATATTTCCTTTTTCACCATAGCCCTCTATGGGCTTCCAAATATCACTTTGCCAATTCCACAAGAACTGTCTTAGCGAAAGGCTTCTTGAGGGGAAAGCTGTAACTCTGTGAGATGATTTCACATAACACAAAGAAGTTTCTCAGAAAGCTTCTTTCTCTTTGTTATCGCAGGATATTTCCTTTGGCCCTATAGTCTTCAAAGGGATCCGAAATATCTGTTCTCAGATTCCACAGAAATAAGACTAGCAAAGAGATCCACGAAATACCGCTGTAACTCTGTGAGATGAATGAACAGAACACTAAGCAGTTTCTCAGAAAGCTTCTTTCCAGATTTCATCTGAGGATATTTCCTTCTTCACCATAGCCCTCTATGGGCTTCCAAATATCACTTTGCCAATTCCACAAGAACTGTCTTAGCGAAAGGCTTCTTGAGGGCTAAGCTCTAACTCTGTGAGATGATTTCACAGAACAAAAAGAAGTTTCTCAGAAAGCTTCTTTCTCTTTGTTATCAGAGGATATTTCCTTTGGCCCTATAGTCTTCAAAGGGATCCGAAATATCTGTTCTCAGATTCCACAGAAATAAGGCTAGCAAAGAGATCCACGAAATACAGATGTAACTCTGTGAGTGGAAGTCACACATCACAGAGCAGTTTCTCAGAAAGCTTCTTTCCAGATTTCATCTGAGGATATTTCCTTTTTCACCATAGCCCTCTATGGGCTTCCAAATATCACTTTGCCAATTCCACAAGAACTGTCTTAGCGAAAGTCTTCTTGAGGGGAAAGCTGTAACTCTGTGAGATGATTTCACAGAACACAAAGAAGTTTCTCAGAAAGCTTCCTTCTCTTTGTTATCGGAGGATATTTCCTTTGGCCCTATAGTCTTCAAAGGGATCCGAAATATCTGTTCTTAGATTCCACAGAAAAAAGGCTAGCAAAGAGATCCACGAAATACAGATGTAACTCTGTGAGTGGAAGTCACACATCACAGAGCAGTTTCTCAGAAAGCTTCTTTCCATATTTTATCTGAGGATATTTTCTTTTTCACCATAGCCCTCTATGGGCTTCAATATATCACTTTGCCAATTCCAGAAGAACTGTCTTAGCGAAAGTCTTCTTGAGTGGAAAGCTGTAACTCTGTGAGATGATTTCACAGAACACGAAGAAGTTTCTCAGAAAGCTTCTTTCTCTTTGTTATCGGAGGATATTTCCTTTGGCCCTATAGTCTTCAAAGGGATCCGAAATATCTGTTCTCAGATTCCACAGAAATAAGGCTAGCAAAGAGATCCACGAAATACAGATGTACCTCTGTGAGATGAATGAACAGAACACTAAGCAGTTTCTCAGAAAGCTTCTTTCCAGATTTCATCTGAGGATATTTCCTTTTTCACCATAGCCCTCTATGGGCTTCCAAATATCACTTTGCCAATTCCACAAGAACTGTCTTAGCGAAAGTCTTTTTGAGGGGAAAGCTGTAACTCTGTGAGATGATTTCACAGAACACAAAGAAGTTTCTCAGAAAGCTTCCTTCTCTTTGTTATCGGAGGATATTTCCTTTGGCCCTATAGTCTTCAAAGGGATCCGAAATATCTGTTCTTAGATTCCACAGAAAAAAGGCTAGCAAAGAGATCCACGAAATACAGATGTAACTCTGTGAGTGGAAGTCACACATCACAGAGCAGTTTCTCAGAAAGCTTCTTTCCATATTTTGTCTGAGGATATTTTCTTTTTCACCATAGCCCTCTATGGGCTTCAATATATCACTTTGCCAATTCCAGAAGAACTGTCTTAGCGAAAGTCTTCTTGAGTGGAAAGCTGTAACTCTGTGAGATGATTTCACAGAACACGAAGAAGTTTCTCAGAAAGCTTCTTTCTCTTTGTTATCGGAGGATATTTCCTTTGGCCCTATAGTCTTCAAAGGGATCCGAAATATCTGTTCTCAGATTCCACAGAAATAAGGCTAGCAAAGAGATCCACGAAATACAGATGTACCTCTGTGAGATGAATGAACAGAACACTAAGCAGTTTCTCAGAAAGCTTCTTTCCAGATTTCATCTGAGGATATTTCCTTTTTCACCATAGCCCTCTATGGGCTTCCAAATATCACTTTGCCAATTCCACAAGAACTGTCTTAGCGAAAGGCTTCTTGAGGGGAAAGCTGTAACTCCGTGAGATGATTTCACAGAACACCAAGAAGTTTCTCAGAAAGCTTCCTTCTCTTTGTTATGGGAGGATATTTCCTTTGGCCCTATAGTCTTCAAAGGGTTCCGAAATATCTGTTGTCAGATTCCACAGAAATAAGGCTAGCAAAGAGATCCACTAAATACAGATGTAACTCTGTGAGTAGAAGTCACACATCACAGAGCAGTTTCTCAGAAAGCTTCTTTCCCGATTTCATCTGAGGATATTTCCTTTTTCACCATAGCCCTGTATGGGCTTCCAAATATCACTTTGCCAATTACACAAGAACTGTCTTAGCGAAAGGCTTCTTGAGGGGAAAGGTGTAACTCTGTGAGATGATTTCACATAACACAAAGAAGTTTCTCAGAAAGCTTCTTTCTCTTTGCTATCGCAGGATATTTCCTTTGGCCCTATAGTCTTCAAAGGGATCCGAAATATCTGTTCTCAGATTCCACAGAAATAAGACTAGCAAAGAGATCCACGAAAAACCGATGTAACTGTGTGAGATGAATGAACAGAACACTAAGCAGTTCCTCAGAAAGCTTCTTTCCAGATTTCATCTGAGGATATTTCCTTTTTCACCATAGCCCTCTATGGGCTTCTAAATATCACTTTGCCAATTCCACAAGAATTGTCTTAGCGAAAGGCTTCTTGAGGGGAAAGCTGTAACTCTGTGAGATGATTTCACAGAACACAAAGAAGTTTCTCAGAAAGCTTCCTTCTCTTTGTTATCGGAGGATATTTCCTTTGGCCCTATAGTCTTCAAAGGGATCCGAAATATCTGTTCTCAGATTCCACAGAAATAAGGCTAGCAAAGAGATCCACGAAATAAAGATGTAACTCTGTGAGTGGAAGTCACACATCACAGAGCAGTTTCTCAGAAAGCTTCTTTCCAGATTTCATCTGAGGATATTTCCTTTTTCACCATAGCCCTCTATGGGCTTCCAAATATCACTTTGCCAATTCCACAAGAACTGTCTTAGCGAAAGGCTTCTTGAGGGGAAAGCTGTAACACTGTGAGATGATTTCACAGAACACAAAGAAGTTTCTCAGAAAGCCTCCTTCTCTTTGTTATCGGAGGATATTTCCTTTGGCCCTATAGTCTTCAAAGGGATCCGAAATATCTGTTCTCAGATTCCACAGAAATAAGGCTAGCAAAGAGATCCACGAAATACAGATGTAACTCTGTGAGTGGAAGTCACACATCACAGAGCAGTTTCTCAGAAAGCTTCTTTCCAGATTTCATCTGAGGATATTTTCTTTTTCACCATAGCCCTCTATGGGCTTCAATATATCATTTTTCCAATTCCAGAAGAACTGTCTTAGCGAAAGTCTTCTTGAGTGGAAAGCTGTAACTCTGTGAGATGATTTCACAGAACACAAGAAGTTTCTCAGAAAGCTTCTTTCTCTTTGTTATCGGAGGATATTTCCTTTGGCCCTATAGTCTTCAAAGGGATCCGAATTATCTGTTCTCAGATTCCACAGAAATAAGGCTAGCAAAGAGATCCACGAAATTCAGATGTAACTCTGTAAGATGAATGAACAGAACACTAAGGAGTTTCTCAGAAAGCTTCTTTCCAGATTTCATCTGAGGATATTTCCTTTTTCACCATAGCCCTCTATGGGCTTCCAAATATCACTTTGCCAATTCCACAAGAACTGTCTTAGCGAAAGGCTTCTTGAGGGGAAAGCTGTAACTCTGTGAGATGATTTCACAGAACACAAAGAAGTTTCTCAGAAAGCCTCCTTCTCTTTGTTATCGGAGAATATTTCCTTTGGCCCTATAGTCTTCAAAGGGATCCGAAATATCTGTTCTCAGATTCCACAGAAATAAGGCTAGCAAAGAGATCCACGAAATACAGATGTAACTCTGTGAGTGGAAGTCACACATCACAGAGCAGTTTCTCAGAAAGCTTCTTTCTAGATTTCATCTGAGGATATTTTCTTTTTCACCATAGCCCTCTATGGGCTTCAATATATCACTTTTCCAATTCCAGAAGAACTGTCTTAGCGAAAGTCTTCTTGAGTGGAAAGCTGTAACTCTGTGAGATGATTTCACAGAACACAAAGAAGTTTCTCAGAAAGCTTCTTTCTCTTTGTTATCGGAGGATATTTCCTTTGGCCCTATAGTCTTCAAAGGGATCCGAAATATCTGTTCTCAGATTCCACAGAAATAAGGCTAGCAAAGAGATCCACGAAATTCAGATGTAACTCTGTAAGATGAATGAACAGAACACTAAGGAGTTTCTCAGAAAGCTTCTTTCCAGATTTCATCTGAGGATATTTCCTTTTTCACTATAGCCCTCTATGGGCTTCCAAATATCACTTTGCCAAATCCACAAGAACTGTCTTAGCGAAAGGATTCTTGAGGGGAAAGCTGTAACTCCGTGAGATGATTTCACAGAACACAAAGAAGTTTCTCAGAAAGCTTCCTTCTCTTTGTTATGGGAGGATATTTCCTTTGGTCCTATAGTCTTCAAAGGGATCCGAAATATCTGTTGTCAGATTCCACAGAAATAAGGCTAGCAAAGAGATCCACTAAATACAGCTGTAACTCTGTGAGTGGAAGTCACACATCACAGAGCAGTTCCTCAGAAAGCTTCTTTCCCGATTTCATCTGAAGATATTTCCTTTTTCACCATAGCCCTCTATGGGCTTCCAAATATCACTTTGCCAATTCCACAAGAACTGTCTTAGCGAAAGGCTTCTTGAGGGGAAAGCTGTAACTCTGTGAGATGATTTCACATAACACAAAGAAGTTTCTCAGAAAGCTTCTTTCTCTTTGTTATCGCAGGATATTTCCTTTGGCCCTATAGTCTTCAAAGGGATCCGAAATATCTGTTCTCAGATTCCACAGAAATAAGACTAGCAAGGAGATCCACGAAATACCGCTGTAACTCTGTGAGATGAATGAACAGAACACTAAGCAGTTTCTCAGAAAGCTTCTTTCCAGATTTCATCTGAGGATATTTCCTTCTTCACCATAGCCCTCTATGGGCTTCCAAATATCACTTTGCCAATTCCACAAGAACTGTCTTAGCGAAAGGCTTCTTGAGGGCTAAGCTCTAACTCTGTGAGATGATTTCACAGAACAAAAAGAAGTTTCTCAGAAAGCTTCTTTCTCTTTGTTATCAGAGGATATTTCCTTTGGCCCTATAGTCTTCAAAGGGATCCGAAATATCTGTTCTCAGATTCCACAGAAATAAGGCTAGCAAAGAGATCCACGAAATACAGATGTAACTCTGTGAGTGGAAGTCACACATCACAGAGCAGTTTCTCAGAAAGCTTCTTTCCAGATTTCATCTGAGGATATTTCCTTTTTCACCATAGCCCTCTATGGGCTTCCAAATATCACTTTGCCAATTCCACAAGAACTGTCTTAGCGAAAGTCTTCTTGAGGGGAAAGCTGTAACTCTGTGAGATGATTTCACAGAACACAAAGAAGTTTCTCAGAAAGCTTCCTTCTCTTTGTTATCGGAGGATATTTCCTTTGGCCCTATAGTCTTCAAAGGGATCCGAAATATCTGTTCTTAGATTCCACAGAAAAAAGGCTAGCAAAGAGATCCACGAAATACAGATGTAACTCTGTGAGTGGAAGTCACACATCACAGAGCAGTTTCTCAGAAAGCTTCTTTCCATATTTTATCTGAGGATATTTTCTTTTTCACCATAGCCCTCTATGGGCTTCAATATATCACTTTGCCAATTCCAGAAGAACTGTCTTAGCGAAAGTCTTCTTGAGTGGAAAGCTGTAACTCTGTGAGATGATTTCACAGAACACGAAGAAGTTTCTCAGAAAGCTTCTTTCTCTTTGTTATCGGAGGATATTTCCTTTGGCCCTATAGTCTTCAAAGGGATCCGAAATATCTGTTCTCAGATTCCACAGAAATAAGGCTAGCAAAGAGATCCACGAAATACAGATGTACCTCTGTGAGATGAATGAACAGAACACTAAGCAGTTTCTCAGAAAGCTTCTTTCCAGATTTCATCTGAGGATATTTCCTTTTTCACCATAGCCCTCTATGGGCTTCCAAATATCACTTTGCCAATTCCACAAGAACTGTCTTAGCGAAAGGCTTCTTGAGGGGAAAGCTGTAACTCCGTGAGATGATTTCACAGAACACAAAGAAGTTTCTCAGAAAGCTTCCTTCTCTTTGTTATGGGAGGATATTTCCTTTGGCCCTATAGTCTTCAAAGGGATCCGAAATATCTGTTGTCAGATTCCACAGAAATAAGGCTAGCAAAGAGATCCACTAAATACAGATGTAATTCTGTGAGTAGAAGTCACACATCACAGAGCAGTTTCTCAGAAAGCTTCTTTCCCGATTTCATCTGAGGATATTTCCTTTTTCACCATAGCCCTGTATGGGCTTCCAAATATCACTTTGCCAATTACACAAGAACTGTCTTAGCGAAAGGCTTCTTGAGGGGAAAGGTGTAACTCTGTGAGATGATTTCACATAACACAAAGAAGTTTCTCAGAAAGCTTCTTTCTCTTTGCTATCGTAGGATATTTCCTTTGGCCCTATAGTCTTCAAAGGGATCCGAAATATCTGTTCTCAGATTCCACAGAAATAAGACTAGCAAAGAGATCCACGAAATACCGATGTAACTCTGTGAGATGAATGAACAGAACACTAAGCAGTTCCTCAGAAAGCTTCTTTCCAGATTTCATCTGAGGATATTTCCTTTTTCACCATAGCCCTCTATGGGCTTCTATATATCACTTTGCCAATTCCACAAGAATTGTCTTAGCGAAAGGCTTCTTGAGGGGAAAGCTGTAACTCTGTGAGATGATTTCACAGAACACAAAGAAGTTTCTCAGAAAGCTTCCTTCTCTTTGTTATCGGAGGATATTTCCTTTGGCCCTATAGTCTTCAAAGGGATCCGAAATATCTGTTCTCAGATTCCACAGAAATAAGGCTAGCAAAGAGATCCACGAAATACAGATGTAACTCTGTGAGTGAAAGTCATACATCACAGAGCAGTGTCTCAGAAAGCTTCTTTCCAGATTTCATCTGAGGATATTTCCTTTTTCACCATAGCCCTCTATGCGCTTCCAAATATCACTTTGCCAATTCCACAAGAACTGTCTTAGCGAAAGGCTTCTTGAGGGGAAAGCTGTAACTCTGTGAGATGATTTCACAGAACACAAAGAAGTTTCTCAGAAAGCTTCCTTCTCTTTGTCATCGGAGGATATTTCCTTTGGCCCTATAGTCTTCAAAGGGATCCGAAATATCTGTTCTCAGATTCCACAGAAATAAGGCTAACAAAGAGATCCACGAAATACAGATGTAAGTCTGTGAGTGGAAGTCACACATCACAGAGCAGTTTCTCAGAAAGCTTCTTTCCAGATTTTATCTGAGGATATTTCCTTTTCCACCATAGCTCTCTATGGGCTTCCAAATATCACTTTGCCAATTCCACAAGAACTGTCTTAGTGAAAGTCTTCTTGAGGGGAAAGCTGTAACTCTGCGAGATGATTTCACAGAACACAAAGAAGTTTCTCAGAAAGCTTCTTTCTCTTTGTTATCGGAGGATATTTCCTTTGGCCCTATAGTCTTCAAAGGGATCCGAAATATCTGTTTTCAGATTCCACAGAAATAAGGCTAGCAAAGAGATCCACGAAATACAGATGTAACTCTGTGAGTGGAAGTCACACCTCACAGAGCAGTTTCTCAGAAAGCTTCCTTCCAGATTTCATCTGAGGATATTTCCTTTTTCACCATAGCCCTCTATGGGCTTCCAAATATCACTTTGCCAATTCCACAAGAACTGGCTTACCGAAAGGCTTCTTGAGGGGAAAGCTGTAACTCTGTGAGATGATTTCACAGAACACAAAGAAGTTTCTCAGAAAGCTTCTTTCTCTTTGTTATCGGAGGATATTTCCTTTGGCCCTATAGTCTTCAAAGGGATCCGAAATATCTGTTCTCAGATTCCACAGAAATAAGGCTAGCAAAGAGATCCACGAAATTCAGATGTAACTCTGTAAGATGAATGAACAGAACACTAAGGAGTTTCTCAGAAAGCTTCTTTCCAGATTTCATCTGAGGATATTTCCTTTTTCACTATAGCCCTCTATGGGCTTCCAAATATCACTTTGCCAAATCCACAAGAACTGTCTTAGCGAAAGGATTCTTGAGGGGAAAGCTGTAACTCCGTGAGATGATTTCACAGAACACAAAGAAGTTTCTCAGAAAGCTTCCTTCTCTTTGTTATGGGAGGATATTTCCTTTGGTCCTATAGTCTTCAAAGGGATCCGAAATATCTGTTGTCAGATTCCACAGAAATAAGGCTAGCAAAGAGATCCACTAAATACAGCTGTAACTCTGTGAGTGGAAGTCACACATCACAGAGCAGTTCCTCAGAAAGCTTCTTTCCCGATTTCATCTGAAGATATTTCCTTTTTCACCATAGCCCTCTATGGGCTTCCAAATATCACTTTGCCAATTCCACAAGAACTGTCTTAGCGAAAGGCTTCTTGAGGGGAAAGCTGTAACTCTGTGAGATGATTTCACATAACACAAAGAAGTTTCTCAGAAAGCTTCTTTCTCTTTGTTATCGCAGGATATTTCCTTTGGCCCTATAGTCTTCAAAGGGATCCGAAATATCTGTTCTCAGATTCCACAGAAATAAGACTAGCAAGGAGATCCACGAAATACCGCTGTAACTCTGTGAGATGAATGAACAGAACACTAAGCAGTTTCTCAGAAAGCTTCTTTCCAGATTTCATCTGAGGATATTTCCTTCTTCACCATAGCCCTCTATGGGCTTCCAAATATCACTTTGCCAATTCCACAAGAACTGTCTTAGCGAAAGGCTTCTTGAGGGCTAAGCTCTAACTCTGTGAGATGATTTCACAGAACAAAAAGAAGTTTCTCAGAAAGCTTCTTTCTCTTTGTTATCAGAGGATATTTCCTTTGGCCCTATAGTCTTCAAAGGGATCCGAAATATCTGTTCTCAGATTCCACAGAAATAAGGCTAGCAAAGAGATCCACGAAATACAGATGTAACTCTGTGAGTGGAAGTCACACATCACAGAGCAGTTTCTCAGAAAGCTTCTTTCCAGATTTCATCTGAGGATATTTCCTTTTTCACCATAGCCCTCTATGGGCTTCCAAATATCACTTTGCCAATTCCACAAGAACTGTCTTAGCGAAAGTCTTCTTGAGGGGAAAGCTGTAACTCTGTGAGATGATTTCACAGAACACAAAGAAGTTTCTCAGAAAGCTTCCTTCTCTTTGTTATCGGAGGATATTTCCTTTGGCCCTATAGTCTTCAAAGGGATCCGAAATATCTGTTCTTAGATTCCACAGAAAAAAGGCTAGCAAAGAGATCCACGAAATACAGATGTAACTCTGTGAGTGGAAGTCACACATCACAGAGCAGTTTCTCAGAAAGCTTCTTTCCATATTTTATCTGAGGATATTTTCTTTTTCACCATAGCCCTCTATGGGCTTCAATATATCACTTTGCCAATTCCAGAAGAACTGTCTTAGCGAAAGTCTTCTTGAGTGGAAAGCTGTAACTCTGTGAGATGATTTCACAGAACACGAAGAAGTTTCTCAGAAAGCTTCTTTCTCTTTGTTATCGGAGGATATTTCCTTTGGCCCTATAGTCTTCAAAGGGATCCGAAATATCTGTTCTCAGATTCCACAGAAATAAGGCTAGCAAAGACATCCACGAAATACAGATGTACCTCTGTGAGATGAATGAACAGAACACTAAGCAGTTTCTCAGAAAGCTTCTTTCCAGATTTCATCTGAGGATATTTCCTTTTTCACCATAGCCCTCTATGGGCTTCCAAATATCACTTTGCCAATTCCACAAGAACTGTCTTAGCGAAAGGCTTCTTGAGGGGAAAGCTGTAACTCCGTGAGATGATTTCACAGAACACAAAGAAGTTTCTCAGAAAGCTTCCTTCTCTTTGTTATGGGAGGATATTTCCTTTGGCCCTATAGTCTTCAAAGGGATCCGAAATATCTGTTGTCAGATTCCACAGAAATAAGGCTAGCAAAGAGATCCACTAAATACAGATGTAATTCTGTGAGTAGAAGTCACACATCACAGAGCAGTTTCTCAGAAAGCTTCTTTCCCGATTTCATCTGAGGATATTTCCTTTTTCACCATAGCCCTGTATGGGCTTCCAAATATCACTTTGCCAATTACACAAGAACTGTCTTAGCGAAAGGCTTCTTGAGGGGAAAGGTGTAACTCTGTGAGATGATTTCACATAACACAAAGAAGTTTCTCAGAAAGCTTCTTTCTCTTTGCTATCGTAGGATATTTCCTTTGGCCCTATAGTCTTCAAAGGGATCCGAAATATCTGTTCTCAGATTCCACAGAAATAAGACTAGCAAAGAGATCCACGAAATACCGATGTAACTCTGTGAGATGAATGAACAGAACACTAAGCAGTTCCTCAGAAAGCTTCTTTCCAGATTTCATCTGAGGATATTTCCTTTTTCACCATAGCCCTCTATGGGCTTCTATATATCACTTTGCCAATTCCACAAGAATTGTCTTAGCGAAAGGCTTCTTGAGGGGAAAGCTGTAACTCTGTGAGATGATTTCACAGAACACAAAGAAGTTTCTCAGAAAGCTTCCTTCTCTTTGTTATCGGAGGATATTTCCTTTGGCCCTATAGTCTTCAAAGGGATCCGAAATATCTGTTCTCAGATTCCACAGAAATAAGGCTAGCAAAGAGATCCACGAAATACAGATGTAACTCTGTGAGTGAAAGTCATACATCACAGAGCAGTGTCTCAGAAAGCTTCTTTCCAGATTTCATCTGAGGATATTTCCTTTTTCACCATAGCCCTCTATGCGCTTCCAAATATCACTTTGCCAATTCCACAAGAACTGTCTTAGCGAAAGGCTTCTTGAGGGGAAAGCTGTAACTCTGTGAGATGATTTCACAGAACACAAAGAAGTTTCTCAGAAAGCTTCCTTCTCTTTGTCATCGGAGGATATTTCCTTTGGCCCTATAGTCTTCAAAGGGATCCGAAATATCTGTTCTCAGATTCCACAGAAATAAGGCTAACAAAGAGATCCACGAAATACAGATGTAAGTCTGTGAGTGGAAGTCACACATCACAGAGCAGTTTCTCAGAAAGCTTCTTTCCAGATTTTATCTGAGGATATTTCCTTTTCCACCATAGCTCTCTATGGGCTTCCAAATATCACTTTGCCAATTCCACAAGAACTGTCTTAGTGAAAGTCTTCTTGAGGGGAAAGCTGTAACTCTGCGAGATGATTTCACAGAACACAAAGAAGTTTCTCAGAAAGCTTCTTTCTCTTTGTTATCGGAGGATATTTCCTTTGGCCCTATAGTCTTCAAAGGGATCCGAAATATCTGTTTTCAGATTCCACAGAAATAAGGCTAGCAAAGAGATCCACGAAATACAGATGTAACTCTGTGAGTGGAAGTCACACCTCACAGAGCAGTTTCTCAGAAAGCTTCCTTCCAGATTTCATCTGAGGATATTTCCTTTTTCACCATAGCCCTCTATGGGCTTCCAAATATCACTTTGCCAATTCCACAAGAACTGGCTTACCGAAAGGCTTCTTGAGGGGAAAGCTGTAACTCTGTGAGATGATTTCACAGAACACAAAGAAGTTTCTCAGAAAGCTTCTTTCTCTTTGTTATCGGAGGATATTTCCTTTGGCCATATAGTCTTCAAAGGGATCCGAAATATCTGTTCTCAGATTCCACAGAAATAAGGCTAGCAAAGAGATCCACGAAATACAGATGTAACTCTATGACATGAATGAACAGAACACTAAGCAGTTTCTCAGAAAGCTTCTTTCCAGATTTCATCTGAGGATATTTCCTTTTTCACCATAGCCCTCTATGGGCTTCCAAATATCACTTTGCCAATTCCACAAGAATTGTCTTAGCGAAAGGCTTCTTGAGGGGAAAGCTGTAACTCTGTGAGATGATTTCACTGAACACAAAGAAGTTTCTCAGAAAGCTTCCTTCTCTTTGTTATGGGAGGATATTTCCTTTGGCCCTATAGTCTTCAAAGGGATCCGAAATATCTGTTCTCAGATTCCACAGAAATAAGGCTAGCAAAGAGATCCACGAAATACAGATGTAACTCTGTGAGTGGAAGTCATACATCACAGAGCAGTTTCTCAGAAAGCTTCTTTCCAGATTTCATCTGAGGATATTTCCTTTTTCACCATAGCCCTCTATGGGATTCCAAATATCACTTTGCCAATTCCACAAGAACTGTCTTAGCGAAAGGCTTCTTGAGGGGAAAGCTGTAACTCTGTGAGATGATTTCACAGAACACAAAGAAGTTTCTCAGAAAGCCTCCTTCTCTTTGTTATCGGAGGATATTTCCTTTGGCCCTATAGTCTTCAAAGGGATCCGAAATATCTGTTCTCAGATTCCACAGAAATAAGGCTAGCAAAGAGATCCACGAAATACAGATGTAACTCTGTGAGTGGAAGTCACACATCACAGAGCAGTTTCTCAGAAAGCTTCTTTCCAGATTTCATCTGAGGATATTTTCTTTTTCACCATAGCCCTCTATGGGCTTCAATATATCACTTTTCCAATTCCAGAAGAACTGTCTTAGCGAAAGTCTTCTTGAGTGGAAAGCTGTAACTCCGTGAGATGATTTCACAGAACACAAAGAAGTTTCTCAGAAAGCTTCTTTCTCTTTTTTATCGGAGGATATTTCCTTTGGCGCTATAGTCTTCAAAGGGATCCGAATTATCTGTTCTCAGATTCCACAGAAATAAGGCTAGCAAAGAGATCCACGAAATTCAGATGTAACTCTGTAAGATGAATGAACAGAACACTAAGGAGTTTCTCAGAAAGCTTCTTTCCAGATTTCATCTGAGGATATTTCCTTTTTCACCATAGCCCTCTATGGGCTTCCAAATATCACTTTGCCAATTCCACAAGAACTGTCTTAGCGAAAGGCTTCTTGAGGGGAAAGCTGTAACTCTGTGAGATGATTTCACAGAACACAAAGAAGTTTCTCAGAAAGCCTCCTTCTCTTTGTTATCGGAGGATATTTCCTTTGGCCCTATAGTCTTCAAAGGGATCCGAAATATCTGTTCTCAGATTCCACAGAAATAAGGCTAGCAAAGAGATCCACGAAATACAGATGTAACTCTGGGAGTGGAAGTCACACATCACAGAGCAGTTTCTCAGAAAGCTTCTTTCCAGATTTCATCTGAGGATATTTTCTTTTTCACCATAGCCCTCTATGGGCTTCAATATATCACTTTTCCAATTCCAGAAGAACTGTCTTATCGAAAGTCTTCTTGAGTGGAAAGCTGTAACTCTGTGAGATGATTTCACAGAACACAAAGAAGTTTCTCAGAAAGCTTCTTTCTCTTTGTTATCGGAGGATATTTCCTTTGGCCCTATAGTCTTCAAAGGGATCCGAAATATCTGTTCTCAGATTCCACAGAAATAAGGCTAGCAAAGAGATCCACGAAATTCAGATGGAACTCTGTAAGATGAATGAACAGAACACTAAGGAGTTTCTCAGAAAGCTTCTTTCCAGATTTCATCTGAGGATATTTCCTTTTTCTCCATAGCCCTCTATGGGCTTCCAAATATCACTTTGCCAATTCCACAAGAACTGTCTTAGCGAAAGGCTTCTTGAGGGGAAAGTTGTAACTCCGTGAGATGATTTCACAGAACACAAAGAAGTTTCTCAGAAAGCTTCCTTCTCTTTGTTATGGGAGGATATTTCCTTTGGCCCTATAGTCTTCAAAGGGATCCGAAATATCTGTTCTCAGATTCCACAGAAATAAGGCTAGCAAAGAGATCCACTAAATACAGATGTAACTCTGTGAGTGGAAGTCACACATCACAGAGCAGTTTCTCAGAAAGCTTCTTTCCCGATTTCATCTGAAGATATTTCCTTTTTCACCATAGCCCTCTATGGGCTTCCAAATATCACTTTGCCAATTCCACAAGAACTGTCTTATCGAAAGGCTTCTTGAGGGGAAAGCTGTAACTCTGTGAGATGATTTCACATAACACAAAGAAGTTTCTCAGAAAGCTTCTTTCTCTTTGTTATCGCAGGATATTTCCTTTGGCCCTATAGTCTTCAAAGGGATCCGAAATATCTGTTCTCAGATTCCACAGAAATAAGACTAGCAAAGAGATCCACGAAATACCGATGTAACTCTGTGAGATGAATGAACAGAACACTAAGCAGTTTCTCAGAAAGCTTCTTTCCAGATTTCATCTGAGGATATTTCCTTCTTCACCATAGCCCTCTATGGGCTTCCAAATATCACTTTGCCAATTCCACAAGAACTGTCTTAGCGAAAGGCTTCTTGAGGGGAAAGCTCTAATTCTGTGAGATGATTTCACAGAACAAAAAGAAGTTTCTCAGAAAGCTTCTTTCTCTTTGTTATCAGAGGATATTTCCTTTGGCCCTATAGTCTTCAAAGGGATCCGAAATATCTGTTCTCAGATTCCACAGAAATAAGGCTAGCAAAGAGATCCACGAAATACAGATGTAACTCTGTGAGTGGAAGTCACACATCACAGAGCAGTTTCTCAGAAAGCTTCTTTCCAGGTTTCATCTGAGGATATTTCCTTTTTCACCATAGCCCTCTATGGGCTTCCAAATATCACTTTGCCAATTCCACAAGAACTGTCTTAGCGAAAGGCTTCTTGAGGGGAAAGCTGTAACTCTGTGAGATGATTTCACAGAACACAAAGAAGTTTCTCATAAAGCTTCCTTCTCTTTGTTATCGGAGGATATTTCCTTTGGTCTTCAAAGGGATCCGAAATATCTGTTCTCAGATTCCACAGAAATAAGGCTAGCAAAGAGATCCACGAAATACAGATGTAACTCTGTGAGTGGAAGTCACACATCACAGAGCAGTTTCTCAGAAAGCTTCTTTCCAGATTTTATCTGAGGATATTTTCTTTTTCACCATAGCCCTCTATGGGCTTCAATATATCACTTTGCCAATTCCAGAAGAACTGTCTTAGCGAAAGTCTTCTTGAGTGGAAAGCTTAACTCTGTGAGATGATTTCACAGAACACAAAGAAGTTTCTCAGAAAGCTTCTTTCTCTTTGTTATCGGAGGATATTTCCTTTGGCCCTATAGTCTTCAAAGGGATCCGAAATATCTGTTCTCAGATTCCACAGAAATAAGGCTAGCAAAGAGATCCACGAAATACAGATGTAACTCTGTGAGATGAATGAACAGAACACTAAGCAGTTTCTCAGAAAGCTTCTTTCCAGATTTCATCTGAGGATATTTCCTTTTTCACCATAGCCCTCTATGGGCTTCCAAATATCACTTTGCCAATTCCACAAGAATTGTCTTAGCGAAAGGCTTCTTGAGGGGAAAGCTGTAACTCTGTGAGATGATTTCACAGAACACAAAGAAGTTTCTCAGAAAGCTTCCTTCTCTTTGTTAGCGAAGGATATTTCCTTTGGCCCTATAGTCTTCAAAGGGATCCGAAATATCTGTTCTCAGATTCCACAGAAATAAGACTAGCAAAGAGATCCACGAAATACCGATGTAACTCTGTGAGATGAATGAACAGAACACTAAGCAGTTTCTCAGAAAGCTTCTTTCCAGATTTCATCTGAGGATATTTCCTTCTTCACCATAGCCCTCTAGGGGCTTCCAAATATCACTTTGCCAATTCCACAAGAACTGGCTTACCGAAAGGCTTCTTGAGGGGAAAGCTGTAACTCTGTGAGATGATTTCACAGAACACAAAGAAGTTTCTCAGAAAGCTTCTTTCTCTTTGTTACCGGAGGATATTTCCTTTGGCCCTATAGTCTTCAAAGGGATCCGAAATATCTGTTCTCAGATTCCACAGAAATAAGGCTAGCAAAGAGATCAAGGAAATACAGATGTAACTCTATGACATGAATGAACAGAACACTAAGCAGTTTCTCAGAAAGCTTCTTTCCAGATTTCATCTGAGGATATTTCCTTTTTCACCATAGCACTCTATGGGCTTCCAAATATCACTTTGCCAATTCCACAAGAATTGTCTTAGCGAAAGGCTTCTTGAGGGGAAAGCTGTAACTCTGTGAGATGATTTCACAGAACACAAAGAAGTTTCTCAGAAAGCTTCCTTCTCTTTGTTATCGGAGGATATTTCCTTTGGCCCTATAGTCTTCAAAGGGATCCGAAATATCTGTTCTCAGATTCCACAGAAATAAGGCTAGCAAAGAGATCCACGAAATACAGATGTAACTCTGTGAGTGGAAGTCACACATCACAGAGCAGTTTCTCAGAAAGCTTCTTTCCAGATTTCATCTGAGGATATTTCCTTTTTCACCATAGCCCTCTATGGGCTTCCAAATATCACTTTGCCAATTCCACAAGAACTGTCTTAGCGAAAGGCTTCTTGAGGGGAAAGCTGTAACTCTGTGAGATGATTTCACAGAACACAAAGAAGTTTCTCAGAAAGCTTCCTTCTCTTTGTCATCGGAGGATATTTCCTTTGGCCCTATAGTCTTCAAAGGGATCCGAAATATCTGTTCTCAGATTCCACAGAAATAAGGCTAGCAAAGAGATCCACGAAATACAGATGTAACTCTGTGAGTGGAAGTCACACATCACAGAGCAGTTTCTCAGAAAGCTTCTTTCCAGATTTCATCTGAGGATATTTCCTTTTTCACCATAGCCCTCTATGGGCTTCCAAATATCACTTTGCCAATTCCACAAGAACCGTCTTAGCGAAAGGCTTCTTGAGGGGAAAGTTGTAACTCTGTGAGATGATTTCACAGAACACAAAGAAGTTTCTCAGAAAGCTTCTTTCTCTTTGTTATCGGAGGATATTTCCTTTGGCCCTATAGTCTTCAAAGGGATCCGAAATATCAGTTCTCAGATTCCACAGAAATAAGTCTAGCAAAGAGATCCACGAAATACAGATGTAACTCTGTGAGTGGAAGTCACACATCACAGAGCAGTTTCTCAGAAAGCTTCCTTCCAGATTTCATCTGAGGATATTTCCTTTTTCACCATAGCCCTCTATGGGCTTCCAAATATCACTTTGCCAATACCACAAGAACTGTCTTAGCGAAAGGCTTCTTGAGGGGAAAGCTGTAACTCTGTGAGATGATTTCACAGAACACAAAGAAGTTTCTCAGAAAGCTTCTTTCTCTTTGTTATCGCAGGATATTTCCTTTGGCCCTATAGACTTCAAAGGGATCCGAAATATCTGTTCTCAGATTCCACAGAAATAAGGCTAGCAAAGAGATCCACGAAATACAGATGTAACTCTATGACATGAATGAACAGAACACTAAGCAGTTTCTCAGAAAGCTTCTTTCCAGATTTCATGTGAGGATATTTCCTTTTTCACCATAGCCCTCTATGGGCTTCCAAATATCACTTTGCCAATTCCACAAGAATTGTCTTAGCGAAAGGCTTCTTGAGGGGAAAGCTGTAACTCTGTGAGATGATTTCACAGAACACAAAGAAGTTTCTCAGAAAGCATCCTTCTCTTTGTTATCGGAGGATATTTCCTTTGGCCCTATAGTCTTCAAAGGGTTCCGAAATATCTGTTCTCAGATTCCACAGAAATAAGGCTAGCAAAGAGATCCACGAAATACAGATGGAACTCTGTGAGTGGAAGTCATACATCACAGAGCAGTTTCTCAGAAAGCTTCTTTCCAGATTTCATCTGAGGATATTTCCTTTTTCACCATAGCCCTCTATGGGCTTCCAAATATCACTTTGCCAATTCCACAAGAACTGTCTTAGCGAAAGGCTTCTTGAGGGGAGAGCTGTAACTCTGTGAGATGATTTCACAGGACACAAAGAAGTTTCTCAGAAAGCTTCCTTCTCTTTGTTATCGGAGGATATTTCCTTTGGCCCTATAGTCTTCAAAGGTATCCGAAATATCTGTTCTCAGATTCCACAGAAATAAGGCTAGCAAAGAGATCCACGAAATACAGATGTAACTCTGTGAGATGAATGAACAGAACACTATGGAGTTTCTCAGAAATCTTCTTTCCAGATTTCATCTGAGGATATTTCCTTTTTCACCATAGCCCTCTATGGGCTTCCAAATATCACTTTGCCAATTCCACAAGAACTGTCTTAGCGAAAGGCTTCTTGAGGGGAAAGCTGTAACTCTGTGAGATGATTTCACAGAACACAAAGAAGTTTCTCAGAAAGCTTCCTTCTCTTTGTTACCGGAGGATAGTTCCTTTGTCCCTATAGTCTTCAAAGGGATCCGAAATATCTGTTCTCAGATTCCACAGAAATAAGGCTAGCAAAGAGATCCACGAAATACAGATGTAACACTGTGAGTGGAAGTCACACATCACAGAGCAGTTTCTCAGAAAGCTTCTTTCCAGATTTCATCTGAGGATATTTCCTTTTTCACCATAGCCCTCTATGGGCTTCCATATATCACTTTGCCAATTCCAGAAGAACTGTCTTAGCGAAAGTCTTCTTGAGTGGAAAGCTGTAACTCTGTGAGATGATTTCACAGAACACAAAGAAGTTTCTCAGAAAGCTTCCTTCTCTTTGTTATCGGAGTATATTTCCTTTGGCCCTATAGTCTTCAAAGGTATCCGAAATATTTGTTCTCAGATTCCACAGAAATAAGGCTAGCAAAGAGATCCACGAAATACAGATGTAACTCTGTGAGATGAATGAACAGAACACTAAGCAGTTTCTCAGAAAGCTTCTTTCCAGATTTCATCAGAGGATATTTCCTTTTTCACCATAGCCCTCTATGGGCTTCCAAATATCACTTTGCCAATTCCACAAGAACTGTCTTAGCGAAAGGCTTATTGAGGGGAAAGCTGTAACTCTGTGAGATGATTTCACAGAACACAAAGAAGTTTCTCAGAAAGCTTCCTTCTCTTTGTTATCGGAGGATATTTCCTTTGGCCCTATAGTCTTCAAAGGGATCCGAAATATCTGTTCTCAGATTCCACAGAAATAAGGCGAGCAAAGAGATCCACGAAATACAGATGTAACTCTTTGAGTGGAAGTCACACATCACAGAGCAGTTTCTCAGAAAGCTTCTTTCTAGATTTCATCTGAGGATATTTCCTTTTTCACCATAGCCCTCTATGGGCTTCCAAATATCACTTTGCCAATTCCACAATAACTGTCTTATCGAAAGTCTTCTTGAGGGGAAAGCTGTAACTCTGTGAGATGATTTCACAGAACACAAAGAAGTTTCTCAGAAAGCTTCTTTCTCTTTTTTATCGCAGGATATTTCCTTTGGCCCTATAGTCTTCAAAGGGATCCGAAATATCTGTTCTCAGATTCCACAGAAATAAGGCTAGCAAAGAGATCCACGAAATACAGATGTAACTCTGTGAGGTGAATGAACAGAACACTAAGCAGTTTCTCAGAAATCTTCTTTCCAGATTTTATCTGAGGATATTTCCTACTTCACCATAGCCCTCTATGGGCTTCCAAATATCACTTTGCCAATTCCACAAGAACTGTCTTAGCGAAAGGCTTCTTGAGGGGAAAGCTGTAACTCTGTGAGATGATTTCACAGAACAAAAAGAAGTTTCTCAGAAAGCTTCTTTCTCTTTGTTATCGGAGGATATTTCCTTTGGCCCTATAGTCTTCAAAGGGATCCGAAATATCTGTTCTCAGATTCCACAGAAATAAGGCTAGCAAAGAGATCCACTAAATACAGATGTAACTCTGTGAGGTGAATGAACAGAACACTAAGCAGTTTCTCAGAAATCTTCTTTCCAGATTTTATCTGAGGATATTTCCTACTTCACCATAGCCCTCTATGGGCTTCCAAATATCACTTTGCCAATTCCACAAGAACTGTCTTAGCGAAAGGCTTCTTGAGGGGAAAGCTGTAACTCTGTGAGACGATTTCAGAGAACACAAGGAAGTTTCTCAGAAAGGTTCTTTCTCTTTGTTATCGGAGGATATTTCCTTTGGCCCTGTAGTCTTCAAAGGGATCCGAAATATCTGTTCTCAGATTCCACAGAAATAAGGGTATCCAAGAGATCCACGAAATACCGATGTAACTTTGTGAGATGAATGAACAGAACACTAAGCAGTTTCTCAGAAAGCTTCTTTCCAGATTTCATCTGAGGATATTTCCTTCTTCACCATAGCCCTCTAAGGGCTTCCAAATATCACTTTGCCAATTCCACAAGAACTGTCTTAGCGAAAGGCTTCTTGAGGGGAAAGCTGTAACTCTGTGAGATGATTTCACAGAACACAAAGAAGTTTCTCAGAAATCTTCTTTCTCTTTGTTATCAGAGGATATTTCCTTTGGCCCTATAGTCTTCAAAGGGATCCGAAATATCTGTTCTCAGATTCCACAGAAATAAGGCTAGCAAAGAGATCCACGAAATACAGATGTAACTCTGTGAGTGGAAGTCACACATCACAGAGCAGTTTCTCAGAAAGCTTCTTTCTAGATTTCATCTGAGGATATTTCCTTTTTCACCATAGCCCTCTAAGGGCTTCCAAATATCACTTTGCCAATTCCACAAGAACTGTCTTATCGAAAGGCTTCTTGAGGGGAAAGCTGTAACTCTGTGAAATGATTTCACAGAACACAAAGAAGTTTCTCAGAAAGCTTCTTTCTCTTTGTTATCGCAGGATATTTCCTTTGTCCCTATAGTCTTCAAAGGGATCCGAAATATCTGTTCTCAGATTCCACAGAAATAAGGCTAGCAAAGAGATCCACGAAATACAGATGTAACTCTGTGAGATGAATGAACAGAACACTAAGCAGTTTCTCAGAAATCTTCTTTCCAGATTTCATCTGAGGATATTTCCTACTTCCCCATAGCCCTCTATGGGCTTCCAAATATCACTTTGCCAATTCCACAAGAACTGTCTTAGCGAAAGTCTTCTTGAGTGGAAAGATGTAACTCTGTGAGATGATTTCACAGAACACAAAGAAGTTTCTCAGAAAGCTTCCTTCTCTTTGTTATGGGAGGATATTTCCTTTGGCCCTATAGTCTTCAAAGGGATCCGAAATATCTGTTCTCAGATTCCACATAAATAATGCTAGCAAAGAGATCCATTAAATACAGATGTAACTCTGTGAGTGGAAGTCACACATCACAGAGCAGTTTCTCAGAAAGTTTCTTTCCAGATTTCATCAGAGGATATTTCCTTTTTCACCATAGCCCTCTATGGGCTTCCAAATATCACTTTGCCAATTCCACAAGAACTTTCTTAGTGAAAGGCTTCTTGAGGGGAAAGCTGTAACTCTGTGAGACGATTTCAGAGAACACAAAGAAGTTTCTCAGAAAGGTTCTTTCTCTTTGTTATCGGAGGATATTTCCTTTGGCCCTATAGTCTTCAAAGGGATCCGAAATATCTGTTCTCAGATTCCACAGAAATAAGGCTTGCAAAGAGATCCACGAAATACAGATATAACTCTGTGAGATGAATGAACAGAACACTAAGCAGTTTCTCAGAAAGCTTCTTTCCAGATTTCATCTGAGGATATTTCCTTTTTCACCATAGCCCTCTATGGGCTTCCAAATATCACTTTTCCAATTCCACAAGAACTGTCTTAGCGAAAGGCTTCTTGAGGGGAAAGCTGTAACTCTGTGAGATGATTTCACAGAACACAAAGAAGCTTCTCAGAAAGCTTCCTTCTCTTTGTCATCGGAGGATATTTCCTTTGGCCCTATAGTCTTCAAAGGGATCCGAAATATCTGTTCTCAGATTCCACAGAAATAAGGCTAGCAAAGAGATCCACGAAATACAGATGTAACTCTGTGAGTGGAAGTCACACATCACAGAGCAGTTTCTCAGAAAGCTTCTTTCTAGATTTCATCTGAGGATATTTCCTTTTTCACCATAGCCCTCTATGGGCTTCCAAATATCACTTTGCCAATTCCACAAGAACTGTCTTATCGAAAGGCATCTTGAGGGGAAAGCTGTAACTCTGTGAGATGATTTCACAGAACACAAAGAAGTTTCTCAGAAAGCTTCTTTCTCTTTGTTATCGCAGGATATTTCCTTTGTCCCTATAGTCTTCAAAGGGATCCGAAATATCTGTTCTCAGATTCCACAGAAATAAGGCTAGCAAAGAGATCCACGAAATACAGATGTAACTCTGTGAGATGAATGAACAGAACACTAAGCAGTTTCTCAGAAATCTTCTTTCCAGATTTCATCTGAGGATATTTCCTACTTCACCATAGCCCTCTATGGGCTTCCAAATATCACTTTGCCAATTCCACAAGAACTGTCTTAGCGAAAGGCTTCTTGAGGGGAAAGCTGTAACTCTGTGAGATGATTTCACAGAACACAAAGAAGTTTCTCAGAAAGCTTCTTTCTCTCTGTTATCGGAGGATATTTCCTTTGGCCCTATAGTCTTCAAAGGGATCCGAAATATCTGTTCTCAGATTCCACAGAAATAAGGCTAGCAAAGAGATCCACGAAATACAGATGTAACTCTGTGAGATGAATGAACAGAACACTAAGCAGTTTCTCAGAAATCTTCTTTCCAGATTTCATCTGAGGATATTTCCTACTTCACCATAGCCCTCTATGGGCTTCCAAATATCACTTTGCCAATTCCACAAGAACTGTCTTAGCGAAAGGCTTCTTGAGGGGAAAGCTGTAACTCTGTGAGATGATTTCACAGAACACAAAGAAGTTTCTCAGAAAGCTTCCTTCTCTTTGTTACCGGAGGATAGTTCCTTTGGCCCTATAGACTTCAAAGGGATCCGAAATATCTGTTCTCAGATTCCACAGAAATAAGGCTAGCAAAGAGATCCACGAAATACAGATGTAACTCTGTGAGTGGAAGTCACACATCACAGAGCAGTTTCTCAGAAAGCTTTTTTCCAGATTTCATCTGAGGATATTTCCTTTCTCACCATAGCCCTCTATGGGCTTCCATATATCACTTTGCCAATTCCAGAAGAACTGTCTTAGCGAAAGTCTTCTTGAGTGGAAAGCTGTAACTCTGTGAGATGATTTCACAGAACACAAAGAAGTTTCTCAGAAAGCGTCTTTCTCTTTGTTATCGGAGTATATTTCCTTTGGCCCTATAGTCTTCAAAGGGATCCGAAATGTCTGTTCTCAGATTCCACAGAAATAAGGATAGCAAAGAGATCCACGAAATACAGATGTAACTCTGTGAGATGAATGAACAGAACACTATGGAGTTTCTCAGATAGCTTCTTTCCAGATTTCATCAGAGGATATTTCCTTTTTCACCATAGCCCTCTATGGGCTTCCAAATATCACTTTGCCAATTCCACAAGAACTGTCTTAGCGAAAGGCTTCTTGAGGGGAAAGCTGTAACTCTGTGAGATGATTTCACAGAACACAAAGAAGTTTCTCAGAAAGCTTCCTTCTCTTTGTTATCGGAGGATATTTCCTTTGGCCCTATAGTCTTCAAAGGGATCCGAAATATCTGTTCTCAGATTCCACATAAATAATGCTAGCAAAGAGATCCACTAAATACAGATGTAACTCTGTGAGTGGAAGTCTCACATCACAGAGCAGTTTCTCAGAAAGCTTCTTTCCAGATTTCATCAGAGGATATTTCCTTTTTCACCATAGCCCTCTATGGGCTTCCAAATATCACTTTGCCAATTCCACAAGAACTGTCTTAGCGAAAGGCTTCTTGAGGGGAAAGCTGTAACTCTGTGAGACGATTTCAGAGAACACAAAGAAGTTTCTCAGAAAGGTTCTTTCTCTTTGTTATCGGAGGATATTTCCTTTGGCCCTATAGTCTTCAAAGGGATCCGAAATATCTGTTCTCAGATTCCACAGAAATAAGGGTATCCAAGAGATCCACGAAATACCGATGTAACTCTGTGAGATGAATGAACAGAACACTAAGCAGTTTCTCAGAAAACTTCTTTCCAGATTTCATGTGAGGATATTTCCTTCTTCACCATAGCCCTCTAAGGGCTTCCAAATATCACTTTGCCAATTCCACAAGAACTGTCTTAGCGAAAGGCTTCTTGAGGGAAAAGCTGTAACTCTGTGAGATGATTTCACAGAAAACAAAGAAGTTTCTCAGAAATCTTCTTTCTCTTTGTTATCAGAGGATATTTCCTTTGGCCCTATAGTCTTCAAAGGGATCCGAAATATCTGTTGTCAGATTCCACAGAAATAAGGCTAGCAAAGAGATCCACGAAATGCAGATGTAACTCTGTGAGTGGAAGTCACACATCACAGAGCAGTTTCTCAGAAAGCTTCTTTCCAGATTTCATCTGAGGATATTTCCTTTTTCACCATAGCCCTCTATGGGCTTCCAAATATCACTTTGCCAATTCCACAAGAACTGGCTTACCGAAAGACTTCTTGAGGGGAAAGCTGTAACTCTGTGAGATGATTTCACAGAACACAAAGAAGCTTCTCAGAAAGCTTCCTTCTCTTTGTCATCGGAGGATATTTCCTTTGGCCCTATAGTCTTCAAAGGGATCCGAAATATCTGTTCTCAGATTCCACAGAAATAATGCTAGCAAAGAGATCCACGAAATACAGATGTAACTCTGTGAGTGGAAGTCACACATCACAGAGCAGTTTCTCAGAAAGCTTCTTTCTAGATTTCATCTGAGGATATTTCCTTTTTTCCATAGCCCTCTATGGGCTTCCAAATATCACTTTGCCAATTCCACAAGAACTGTCTTATCGAAAGTCTTCTTGAGGGGAAAGCTGTAACTCTGTGAGATGATTTCACAGAACACAAAGAAGTTTCTCAGAAAGCTTCTTTCTCTTTGTTATCACAGGATATTTCCTTTGGCCCTATAGTCTTCAAAGGGATCCGAAATATCTGTTCTCAGATTCCACAGAAATAAGGCAAGCAAAGAGATCCACGAAATACAGATGTAACTCTGTGAGATGAATGAAAAGAACACTAAGCAGTTTCTCAGAAATCTTCTTTCCAGATTTCATCTGAGGATATTTCCTCCTTCACCATAGCCCTCTATGGGCTTCCAAATATCACTTTGCCAATTCCACAAGAACTGTCTTAGCGAAAGGCTTCTTGAGGGGAAAGCTGTAACTCTGTGAGATGATTTCACAGAACACAAAGAAGTTTCTCAGAAAGCTTCCTTCTCTTTGTTACCGGAAGATAGTTCCTTTGGCCCTATAGTCTTCAAAGGGATCCGAAATATCTGTTCTCAGATTCCACAGAAATAAGGCTAGCAAAGAGATCCGCGAAATACAGATGTAATTCTGTGAGTGGAAGTCACACATCACAGAGCATTTTCTCAGAAAGCTTCTTTCCAGATTTCATCTGAGGATATTTCCTTTTTCACCATAGCCCTCTATGGGCTTCCAAATATCACTTTGCCAATTCCACAAGAACTGTCTTAGCGAAAGGCTTCTTGAGGGGAAAGCTGTAACTCTGTGAGATGATTTCACAGAACACAAAGAAGTTTCTCAGAAAGCTTCCTTCTCTTTGTTACCGGAGGATAATTCCTTTGGCCCTATAGTCTTCAAAGGGATCCGAAATATCTGTTCTCAGATTCCACAGAAATAAGGCTAGCAAAGAGATCCACGAAATACAGATGTAACTCTGTGAGTGGAAGTCACACATCACAGAGCAGTTTCTCAGAAAGCTTTTTTCCAGATTTCATCTGAGGATATTTCCTTTTTCACCATAGCCCTCTATGGGCTTCCATATATCACTTTGCCAATTCCAGAAGAACTGTCTTAGCGAAAGTCTTCTTGAGTGGAAAGCTGTAACTCTGTGAGATGATTTCACAGAACACAAAGAAGTTTCTCAGAAAGCTTCTTTCTCTTTGTTATCGGAGTATATTTCCTTTGGCCCTATAGTCTTCAAAGGTATCCGAAATATCTGTTCTCAGATTCCACAGAAATAAGGCTAGCAAAGAGATCCACGAAATACAGATGTAACTCTGTGAGATGAATGAACAGAACACTATGGAGTTTCTCAGATAGCTTCTTTCCAGATTTCATCAGAGGATATTTCCTTTTTCACCATAGCCCTCTATGGGCTTCCAAATATCACTTTGCCAATTCCACAAGAACTGTCTTAGCGAAAGGCTTCTTGAGGGGAAAGCTGTAACTCTGTGAGATGATTTCAAAGAACACAAAGAAGTTTCTCAGAAAGCTTCCTTCTCTTTGTTATGGGAGGATATTTCCTTTGGCCCTATAGTCTTCAAAGGGATCCGAAATATCTGTTCTCAGATTCCACATAAATAATGCTAGCAAAGAGATCCACGAAATACAGATGTAACTCTGTGAGTGGAAGTCACACATCACAGAGCAGTTTCTCAGAAAGCTTCTTTCCAGATTTCATCAGAGGATATTTCCTTTTTCACCATTGCCCTCTATGGGCTTCCAAATATCACTTTGCCAATTCCACAAGAACTGTCTTAGCGAAAGGCTTCTTGAGGGGAAAGCTGTAACTCTGTGAGACGATTTCAGAGAACACAAAGAAGTTTCTCAGAAAGGTTCTTTCGCTTTGTTATCGGAGGATATTTCCTTTGGCCCTATAGTCTTCTAAGGGATCCGAAATATCTGTTCTCAGATTCCACAGAAATAAGGCTAGCAAAGACATACACGAAATACAGATGTAACTCTGTGAGTGGAAGTCACACATCACAGAGCAGTTTCTCAGAAAGCTTCTTTCCAGATTTCATCTGAGGAAATTTCCTTTTTCACCATAGCCCTCTATGGGCTTCCAAATATCACCTTGCCAATTCCACAAGAACTGTCTTAGCGAAAGGCTTCTTGAGGGGAAAGCTGTAACTCTGTGAGATGATTTCACAGAACACAAAGAAGTTTCTCAGAAAGGTTCTTTCTCTTTGTTATCGGAGGATATTTCCTTTGGCCCTATAGTCTTCAAAGGGATCCGAAATATCTGTTCTCAGATTCCACAGAAATAAGGCTTGCAAAGAGATCCACGAAATACAGATATAACTCTGTGAGATGAATGAACAGAACACTAAGCAGTTTCTCAGAAAGCTTCTTTCCAGATTTCATCTGAGGATATTTCCTTTTTCACCATAGCCCTCTATGGGCTTCCAAATATCACTTTTCCAATTCCACAAGAACTGTCTTAGCGAAAGGCTTCTTGAGGGGAAAGCTGTAACTCTGTGAGATGATTTCACAGAACACAAAGAAGCTTCTCAGAAAGCTTCCTTCTCTTTGTCATCGGAGGATATTTCCTTTGGCCCTATAGTCTTCAAAGGGATCCGAAATATCTGTTCTCAGATTCCACAGAAATAAGGCTAGCAAAGAGATCCACGAAATACAGATGTAACTCTGTGAGTGGAAGTCACACATCACAGAGCAGTTTCTCAGAAAGCTTCTTTCTAGATTTCATCTGAGGATATTTCCTTTTTCACCATAGCCCTCTATGGGCTTCCAAATATCACTTTGCCAATTCCACAAGAACTGTCTTATCGAAAGGCTTCTTGAGGGGAAAGCTGTAACTCTGTGAGATGATTTCACAGAACACAAAGAAGTTTCTCAGAAAGCTTCTTTCTCTTTGTTATCGCATGATATTTCCTTTGTCCCTATAGTCTTCAAAGGGATCCGAAATATCTGTTCTCAGATTCCACAGAAATAAGGCTAGCAAAGAGATCCACGAAATACAGATGTAACTCTGTGAGATGAATGAACAGAACACTAAGCAGTTTCTCAGAAATCTTCTTTCCAGATTTCATCTGAGGATATTTCCTACTTCACCATAGCCCTCTATGGGCTTCCAAATATCACTTTGCCAATTCCACAAGAACTGTCTTAACGAAAGGCTTCTTGAGGGGAAAGCTGTAACTCTGTGAGATGATTTCACAGAACACAAAGAAGTTTCTCAGAAAGCTTCTTTCTCTTTGTTATCGGAGGATATTTCCTTTGGCCCTATAGTCTT
This sequence comes from Macaca nemestrina, assembly GCF_043159975.1. Lineage (NCBI taxonomy): Eukaryota > Metazoa > Chordata > Mammalia > Primates > Cercopithecidae > Macaca > Macaca nemestrina. The sequence goes on from NC_092132.1 coordinate 108,054,791, forward strand.
CAAAGGGATCCGAAATATCTGTTCTCAGATTCCACAGAAATAAGGCTAGCAAAGAGATCCACGAAATACAGATGTAACTCTGTGAGATGAATGAACAGAACACTAAGCAGTTTCTCAGAAATCTTCTTTCCAGATTTCATCTGAGGATATTTCCTACTTCACCATAGCCCTCTATGGGCTTCCAAATATCACTTTGCCAATTCCACAAGAACTGTCTTAGCGAAAGGCTTCTTGAGGGGAAAGCTGTAACTCTGTGAGATGATTTCACAGAACACAAAGAAGTTTCTCAGAAAGCTTCCTTCTCTTTGTTACCGGAGGATAATTCCTTTGGCCCTATAGTCTTCAAAGGGATCCGAAATATCTGTTCTCAGATTCCACAGAAATAAGGCTAGCAAAGAGATCCACGAAATACAGATGTAACTCTGTGAGTGGAAGTCACACATCACAGAGCAGTTTCTCAGAAAGCTTTTTTCCAGATTTCATCTGAGGATATTTCCTTTTTCACCATAGCCCTCTATGGGCTTCCATATATCACTTTGCCAATTCCAGAAGAACTGTCTTAGCGAAAGTCTTCTTGAGTGGAAAGCTGTAACTCTGTGAGATGATTTCACAGAACACAAAGAAGTTTCTCAGAAAGCTTCTTTCTCTTTGTTATCGGAGTATATTTCCTTTGGCCCTATAGTCTTCAAAGGTATCCGAAATATCTGTTCTCAGATTCCACAGAAATAAGGCTAGCAAAGAGATCCACGAAATACAGATGTAACTCTGTGAGATGAATGAACAGAACACTATGGAGTTTCTCAGATAGCTTCTTTCCAGATTTCATCAGAGGATATTTCCTTTTTCACCATAGCCCTCTATGGGCTTCCAAATATCACTTTGCCAATTCCACAAGAACTGTCTTAGCGAAAGGCTTCTTGAGGGGAAAGCTGTAACTCTGTGAGATGATTTCAAAGAACACAAAGAAGTTTCTCAGAAAGCTTCCTTCTCTTTGTTATGGGAGGATATTTCCTTTGGCCCTATAGTCTTCAAAGGGATCCGAAATATCTGTTCTCAGATTCCACATAAATAATGCTAGCAAAGAGATCCACGAAATACAGATGTAACTCTGTGAGTGGAAGTCACACATCACAGAGCAGTTTCTCAGAAAGCTTCTTTCCAGATTTCATCAGAGGATATTTCCTTTTTCACCATTGCCCTCTATGGGCTTCCAAATATCACTTTGCCAATTCCACAAGAACTGTCTTAGCGAAAGGCTTCTTGAGGGGAAAGCTGTAACTCTGTGAGACGATTTCAGAGAACACAAAGAAGTTTCTCAGAAAGGTTCTTTCGCTTTGTTATCGGAGGATATTTCCTTTGGCCCTATAGTCTTCTAAGGGATCCGAAATATCTGTTCTCAGATTCCACAGAAATAAGGCTAGCAAAGACATACACGAAATACAGATGTAACTCTGTGAGTGGAAGTCACACATCACAGAGCAGTTTCTCAGAAAGCTTCTTTCCAGATTTCATCTGAGGAAATTTCCTTTTTCACCATAGCCCTCTATGGGCTTCCAAATATCACCTTGCCAATTCCACAAGAACTGTCTTAGCGAAAGGCTTCTTGAGGGGAAAGCTGTAACTCTGTGAGATGATTTCACAGAACACAAAGAAGTTTCTCAGAAAGGTTCTTTCTCTTTGTTATCGGAGGATATTTCCTTTGGCCCTATAGTCTTCAAAGGGATCCGAAATATCTGTTCTCAGATTCCACAGAAATAAGGCTTGCAAAGAGATCCACGAAATACAGATATAACTCTGTGAGATGAATGAACAGAACACTAAGCAGTTTCTCAGAAAGCTTCTTTCCAGATTTCATCTGAGGATATTTCCTTTTTCACCATAGCCCTCTATGGGCTTCCAAATATCACTTTTCCAATTCCACAAGAACTGTCTTAGCGAAAGGCTTCTTGAGGGGAAAGCTGTAACTCTGTGAGATGATTTCACAGAACACAAAGAAGCTTCTCAGAAAGCTTCCTTCTCTTTGTCATCGGAGGATATTTCCTTTGGCCCTATAGTCTTCAAAGGGATCCGAAATATCTGTTCTCAGATTCCACAGAAATAAGGCTAGCAAAGAGATCCACGAAATACAGATGTAACTCTGTGAGTGGAAGTCACACATCACAGAGCAGTTTCTCAGAAAGCTTCTTTCTAGATTTCATCTGAGGATATTTCCTTTTTCACCATAGCCCTCTATGGGCTTCCAAATATCACTTTGCCAATTCCACAAGAACTGTCTTATCGAAAGGCATCTTGAGGGGAAAGCTGTAACTCTGTGAGATGATTTCACAGAACACAAAGAAGTTTCTCAGAAAGCTTCTTTCTCTTTGTTATCGCAGGATATTTCCTTTGTCCCTATAGTCTTCAAAGGGATCCGAAATATCTGTTCTCAGATTCCACAGAAATAAGGCTAGCAAAGAGATCCACGAAATACAGATGTAACTCTGTGAGATGAATGAACAGAACACTAAGCAGTTTCTCAGAAATCTTCTTTCCAGATTTCATCTGAGGATATTTCCTACTTCACCATAGCCCTCTATGGGCTTCCAAATATCACTTTGCCAATTCCACAAGAACTGTCTTAGCGAAAGGCTTCTTGAGGGGAAAGCTGTAACTCTGTGAGATGATTTCACAGAACACAAAGAAGTTTCTCAGAAAGCTTCTTTCTCTCTGTTATCGGAGGATATTTCCTTTGGCCCTATAGTCTTCAAAGGGATCCGAAATATCTGTTCTCAGATTCCACAGAAATAAGGCTAGCAAAGAGATCCACGAAATACAGATGTAACTCTGTGAGATGAATGAACAGAACACTAAGCAGTTTCTCAGAAATCTTCTTTCCAGATTTCATCTGAGGATATTTCCTACTTCACCATAGCCCTCTATGGGCTTCCAAATATCACTTTGCCAATTCCACAAGAACTGTCTTAGCGAAAGGCTTCTTGAGGGGAAAGCTGTAACTCTGTGAGATGATTTCACAGAACACAAAGAAGTTTCTCAGAAAGCTTCCTTCTCTTTGTTACCGGAGGATAGTTCCTTTGGCCCTATAGACTTCAAAGGGATCCGAAATATCTGTTCTCAGATTCCACAGAAATAAGGCTAGCAAAGAGATCCACGAAATACAGATGTAACTCTGTGAGTGGAAGTCACACATCACAGAGCAGTTTCTCAGAAAGCTTTTTTCCAGATTTCATCTGAGGATATTTCCTTTCTCACCATAGCCCTCTATGGGCTTCCATATATCACTTTGCCAATTCCAGAAGAACTGTCTTAGCGAAAGTCTTCTTGAGTGGAAAGCTGTAACTCTGTGAGATGATTTCACAGAACACAAAGAAGTTTCTCAGAAAGCGTCTTTCTCTTTGTTATCGGAGTATATTTCCTTTGGCCCTATAGTCTTCAAAGGGATCCGAAATGTCTGTTCTCAGATTCCACAGAAATAAGGATAGCAAAGAGATCCACGAAATACAGATGTAACTCTGTGAGATGAATGAACAGAACACTATGGAGTTTCTCAGATAGCTTCTTTCCAGATTTCATCAGAGGATATTTCCTTTTTCACCATAGCCCTCTATGGGCTTCCAAATATCACTTTGCCAATTCCACAAGAACTGTCTTAGCGAAAGGCTTCTTGAGGGGAAAGCTGTAACTCTGTGAGATGATTTCACAGAACACAAAGAAGTTTCTCAGAAAGCTTCCTTCTCTTTGTTATCGGAGGATATTTCCTTTGGCCCTATAGTCTTCAAAGGGATCCGAAATATCTGTTCTCAGATTCCACATAAATAATGCTAGCAAAGAGATCCACTAAATACAGATGTAACTCTGTGAGTGGAAGTCTCACATCACAGAGCAGTTTCTCAGAAAGCTTCTTTCCAGATTTCATCAGAGGATATTTCCTTTTTCACCATAGCCCTCTATGGGCTTCCAAATATCACTTTGCCAATTCCACAAGAACTGTCTTAGCGAAAGGCTTCTTGAGGGGAAAGCTGTAACTCTGTGAGACGATTTCAGAGAACACAAAGAAGTTTCTCAGAAAGGTTCTTTCTCTTTGTTATCGGAGGATATTTCCTTTGGCCCTATAGTCTTCAAAGGGATCCGAAATATCTGTTCTCAGATTCCACAGAAATAAGGGTATCCAAGAGATCCACGAAATACCGATGTAACTCTGTGAGATGAATGAACAGAACACTAAGCAGTTTCTCAGAAAACTTCTTTCCAGATTTCATCTGAGGATATTTCCTTCTTCACCATAGCCCTCTAAGGGCTTCCAAATATCACTTTGCCAATTCCACAAGAACTGTCTTAGCGAAAGGCTTCTTGAGGGAAAAGCTGTAACTCTGTGAGATGATTTCACAGAAAACAAAGAAGTTTCTCAGAAATCTTCTTTCTCTTTGTTATCAGAGGATATTTCCTTTGGCCCTATAGTCTTCAAAGGGATCCGAAATATCTGTTGTCAGATTCCACAGAAATAAGGCTAGCAAAGAGATCCACGAAATGCAGATGTAACTCTGTGAGTGGAAGTCACACATCACAGAGCAGTTTCTCAGAAAGCTTCTTTCCAGATTTCATCTGAGGATATTTCCTTTTTCACCATAGCCCTCTATGGGCTTCCAAATATCACTTTGCCAATTCCACAAGAACTGGCTTACCGAAAGACTTCTTGAGGGGAAAGCTGTAACTCTGTGAGATGATTTCACAGAACACAAAGAAGCTTCTCAGAAAGCTTCCTTCTCTTTGTCATCGGAGGATATTTCCTTTGGCCCTATAGTCTTCAAAGGGATCCGAAATATCTGTTCTCAGATTCCACAGAAATAATGCTAGCAAAGAGATCCACGAAATACAGATGTAACTCTGTGAGTGGAAGTCACACATCACAGAGCAGTTTCTCAGAAAGCTTCTTTCTAGATTTCATCTGAGGATATTTCCTTTTTTCCATAGCCCTCTATGGGCTTCCAAATATCACTTTGCCAATTCCACAAGAACTGTCTTATCGAAAGTCTTCTTGAGGGGAAAGCTGTAACTCTGTGAGATGATTTCACAGAACACAAAGAAGTTTCTCAGAAAGCTTCTTTCTCTTTGTTATCACAGGATATTTCCTTTGGCCCTATAGTCTTCAAAGGGATCCGAAATATCTGTTCTCAGATTCCACAGAAATAAGGCTAGCAAAGAGATCCACGAAATACAGATGTAACTCTGTGAGATGAATGAAAAGAACACTAAGCAGTTTCTCAGAAATCTTCTTTCCAGATTTCATCTGAGGATATTTCCTCCTTCACCATAGCCCTCTATGGGCTTCCAAATATCACTTTGCCAATTCCACAAGAACTGTCTTAGCGAAAGGCTTCTTGAGGGGAAAGCTGTAACTCTGTGAGATGATTTCACAGAACACAAAGAAGTTTCTCAGAAAGCTTCCTTCTCTTTGTTACCGGAAGATAGTTCCTTTGGCCCTATAGTCTTCAAAGGGATCCGAAATATCTGTTCTCAGATTCCACAGAAATAAGGCTAGCAAAGAGATCCGCGAAATACAGATGTAATTCTGTGAGTGGAAGTCACACATCACAGAGCATTTTCTCAGAAAGCTTCTTTCCAGATTTCATCTGAGGATATTTCCTTTTTCACCATAGCCCTCTATGGGCTTCCAAATATCACTTTGCCAATTCCACAAGAACTGTCTTAGCGAAAGGCTTCTTGAGGGGAAAGCTGTAACTCTGTGAGATGATTTCACAGAACACAAAGAAGTTTCTCAGAAAGCTTCCTTCTCTTTGTTACCGGAGGATAATTCCTTTGGCCCTATAGTCTTCAAAGGGATCCGAAATATCTGTTCTCAGATTCCACAGAAATAAGGCTAGCAAAGAGATCCACGAAATACAGATGTAACTCTGTGAGTGGAAGTCACACATCACAGAGCAGTTTCTCAGAAAGCTTTTTTCCAGATTTCATCTGAGGATATTTCCTTTTTCACCATAGCCCTCTATGGGCTTCCATATATCACTTTGCCAATTCCAGAAGAACTGTCTTAGCGAAAGTCTTCTTGAGTGGAAAGCTGTAACTCTGTGAGATGATTTCACAGAACACAAAGAAGTTTCTCAGAAAGCTTCTTTCTCTTTGTTATCGGAGTATATTTCCTTTGGCCCTATAGTCTTCAAAGGTATCCGAAATATCTGTTCTCAGATTCCACAGAAATAAGGCTAGCAAAGAGATCCACGAAATACAGATGTAACTCTGTGAGATGAATGAACAGAACACTATGGAGTTTCTCAGATAGCTTCTTTCCAGATTTCATCAGAGGATATTTCCTTTTTCACCATAGCCCTCTATGGGCTTCCAAATATCACTTTGCCAATTCCACAAGAACTGTCTTAGCGAAAGGCTTCTTGAGGGGAAAGCTGTAACTCTGTGAGATGATTTCAAAGAACACAAAGAAGTTTCTCAGAAAGCTTCCTTCTCTTTGTTATGGGAGGATATTTCCTTTGGCCCTATAGTCTTCAAAGGGATCCGAAATATCTGTTCTCAGATTCCACATAAATAATGCTAGCAAAGAGATCCACGAAATACAGATGTAACTCTGTGAGTGGAAGTCACACATCACAGAGCAGTTTCTCAGAAAGCTTCTTTCCAGATTTCATCAGAGGATATTTCCTTTTTCACCATTGCCCTCTATGGGCTTCCAAATATCACTTTGCCAATTCCACAAGAACTGTCTTAGCGAAAGGCTTCTTGAGGGGAAAGCTGTAACTCTGTGAGACGATTTCAGAGAACACAAAGAAGTTTCTCAGAAAGGTTCTTTCGCTTTGTTATCGGAGGATATTTCCTTTGGCCCTATAGTCTTCTAAGGGATCCGAAATATCTGTTCTCAGATTCCACAGAAATAAGGCTAGCAAAGACATACACGAAATACAGATGTAACTCTGTGAGTGGAAGTCACACATCACAGAGCAGTTTCTCAGAAAGCTTCTTTCCAGATTTCATCTGAGGAAATTTCCTTTTTCACCATAGCCCTCTATGGGCTTCCAAATATCACCTTGCCAATTCCACAAGAACTGTCTTAGCGAAAGGCTTCTTGAGGGGAAAGCTGTAACTCTGTGAGATGATTTCACAGAACACAAAGAAGTTTCTCAGAAAGGTTCTTTCTCTTTGTTATCGGAGGATATTTCCTTTGGCCCTATAGTCTTCAAAGGGATCCGAAATATCTGTTCTCAGATTCCACAGAAATAAGGCTTGCAAAGAGATCCACGAAATACAGATATAACTCTGTGAGATGAATGAACAGAACACTAAGCAGTTTCTCAGAAAGCTTCTTTCCAGATTTCATCTGAGGATATTTCCTTTTTCACCATAGCCCTCTATGGGCTTCCAAATATCACTTTTCCAATTCCACAAGAACTGTCTTAGCGAAAGGCTTCTTGAGGGGAAAGCTGTAACTCTGTGAGATGATTTCACAGAACACAGAGAAGCTTCTCAGAAAGCTTCCTTCTCTTTGTCATCGGAGGATATTTCCTTTGGCCCTATAGTCTTCAAAGGGATCCGAAATATCTGTTCTCAGATTCCACAGAAATAAGGCTAGCAAAGAGATCCACGAAATACAGATGTAACTCTGTGAGTGGAAGTCACACATCACAGAGCAGTTTCTCAGAAAGCTTCTTTCTAGATTTCATCTGAGGATATTTCCTTTTTCACCATAGCCCTCTATGGGCTTCCAAATATCACTTTGCCAATTCCACAAGAACTGTCTTATCGAAAGGCTTCTTGAGGGGAAAGCTGTAACTCTGTGAGATGATTTCACAGAACACAAAGAATTTTCTCAGAAAGCTTCTTTCTCTTTGTTATCGCATGATATTTCCTTTGTCCCTATAGTCTTCAAAGGGATCCGAAATATCTGTTCTCAGATTCCACAGAAATAAGGCTAGCAAAGAGATCCACGAAATACAGATGTAACTCTGTGAGTGGAAGTCACACATCACAGAGCAGTTTCTCAGAAAGCTTTTTTCCAGATTTCATCTGAGGATATTTCCTTTCTCACCATAGCCCTCTATGGGCTTCCATATATCACTTTGCCAATTCCAGAAGAACTGTCTTAGCGAAAGACTTCTTGAGTGGAAAGATGTAACTCTGTGAGATGATTTCACAGAACACAAAGAAGTTTCTCAGAAAGCGTCTTTCTCTTTGTTATCGGAGTATATTTCCTTTGGCCCTATAGTCTTCAAAGGGATCCGAAATATCTGTTCTCAGATTCCACAGAAATAAGGCTAGCAAAGAGATCCACGAAATAGAGATGTAACTCTGTGAGATGAATGAACAGAACACTATGGAGTTTCTCAGATAGCTTCTTTCCAGATTTCATCTGAGGATATTTCCTTTTTCACCATAGCCCTCTATGGGCTTCCAAATATCACTTTGCCAATTCCACAAGAACTGTCTTAGCGAAAGGCTTCTTGAGGGGAAAGCTGTAACTCTGTGAGATGATTTCACAGAACACAAAGAAGTTTCTCAGAAAGCTTCCTTCTCTTTGTTATCGGAGGATATTTCCTTTGGCCCTATAGTCTTCAAAGGGATCCGAAATATCTGTTCTCAGATTCCACATAAATAATGCTAGCAAAGAGATCCACTAAATACAGATGTAACTCTGTGAGTGGAAGTCACACATCACAGAGCAGTTTCTCAGAAAGCTTCTTTCCAGATTTCATCAGAGGATATTTCCTTTTTCACCATTGCCCTCTATGGGCTTCCAAATATCACTTTGCCAATTCCACAAGAACTGTCTTAGCGAAAGGCTTCTTGAGGGGAAAGCTGTAACTCTGTGAGACGATTTCAGAGAACACAAAGAAGTTTCTCAGAAAGGTTCTTTCGCTTTGTTATCGGAGGATATTTCCTTTGGCCCTATAGTCTTCTAAGGGATCCGAAATATCTGTTCTCAGATTCCACAGAAATAAGGCTAGCAAAGACATACACGAAATACAGATGTAACTCTGTGAGTGGAAGTCACACATCACAGAGCAGTTTCTCAGAAAGCTTTTTTCCAGATTTCATCTGAGGATATTTCCTTTCTCACCATAGCCCTCTATGGGCTTCCATATATCACTTTGCCAATTCCAGAAGAACTGTCTTAGCGAAAGACTTCTTGAGTGGAAAGCTGTAACTCTGTGAGATGATTTCACAGAACACAAAGAAGTTTCTCAGAAAGCTTCTTTCTCTTTGTTATCGGAGTATATTTCCTTTGGCCCTATAGTCTTCAAAGGTATCCGAAATATCTGTTCTCAGATTCCACAGAAATAAGGCTAGCAAAGAGATCCACGAAATACAGATGTAACTCTGTGAGATGAATGAACAGAACACTATGGAGTTTCTCAGATAGCTTCTTTCCAGATTTCATCAGAGGATATTTCCTTTTTCACCATAGCCCTCTATGGGCTTCCAAATATCACTTTGCCAATTCCACAAGAACTGTCTTAGCGAAAGGCTTCTTGAGGGGAAAGCTGTAACTCTGTGAGATGATTTCAAAGAACACAAAGAAGTTTCTCAGAAAGCTTCCTTCTCTTTGTTATGGGAGGATATTTCCTTTGGCCCTATAGTCTTCAAAGGGATCCGAAATATCTGTTCTCAGATTCCACATAAATAATGCTAGCAAAGAGATCCACGAAATACAGATGTAACTCTGTGAGTGGAAGTCACACATCACAGAGCAGTTTCTCAGAAAGCTTCTTTCCAGATTTCATCAGAGGATATTTCCTTTTTCACCATTGCCCTCTATGGGCTTCCAAATATCACTTTGCCAATTCCACAAGAACTGTCTTAGCGAAAGGCTTCTTGAGGGGAAAGCTGTAACTCTGTGAGACGATTTCAGAGAACACAAAGAAGTTTCTCAGAAAGGTTCTTTCGCTTTGTTATCGGAGGATATTTCCTTTGGCCCTATAGTCTTCTAAGGGATCCGAAATATCTGTTCTCAGATTCCACAGAAATAAGGCTAGCAAAGACATACACGAAATACAGATGTAACTCTGTGAGTGGAAGTCACACATCACAGAGCAGTTTCTCAGAAAGCTTCTTTCCAGATTTCATCTGAGGAAATTTCCTTTTTCACCATAGCCCTCTATGGGCTTCCAAATATCACCTTGCCAATTCCACAAGAACTGTCTTAGCGAAAGGCTTCTTGAGGGGAAAGCTGTAACTCTGTGAGATGATTTCACAGAACACAAAGAAGTTTCTCAGAAAGGTTCTTTCTCTTTGTTATCGGAGGATATTTCCTTTGGCCCTATAGTCTTCAAAGGGATCCGAAATATCTGTTCTCAGATTCCACAGAAATAAGGCTTGCAAAGAGATCCACGAAATACAGATATAACTCTGTGAGATGAATGAACAGAACACTAAGCAGTTTCTCAGAAAGCTTCTTTCCAGATTTCATCTGAGGATATTTCCTTTTTCACCATAGCCCTCTATGGGCTTCCAAATATCACTTTTCCAATTCCACAAGAACTGTCTTAGCGAAAGGCTTCTTGAGGGGAAAGCTGTAACTCTGTGAGATGATTTCACAGAACACAGAGAAGCTTCTCAGAAAGCTTCCTTCTCTTTGTCATCGGAGGATATTTCCTTTGGCCCTATAGTCTTCAAAGGGATCCGAAATATCTGTTCTCAGATTCCACAGAAATAAGGCTAGCAAAGAGATCCACGAAATACAGATGTAACTCTGTGAGTGGAAGTCACACATCACAGAGCAGTTTCTCAGAAAGCTTCTTTCTAGATTTCATCTGAGGATATTTCCTTTTTCACCATAGCCCTCTATGGGCTTCCAAATATCACTTTGCCAATTCCACAAGAACTGTCTTATCGAAAGGCTTCTTGAGGGGAAAGCTGTAACTCTGTGAGATGATTTCACAGAACACAAAGAATTTTCTCAGAAAGCTTCTTTCTCTTTGTTATCGCATGATATTTCCTTTGTCCCTATAGTCTTCAAAGGGATCCGAAATATCTGTTCTCAGATTCCACAGAAATAAGGCTAGCAAAGAGATCCACGAAATACAGATGTAACTCTGTGAGTGGAAGTCACACATCACAGAGCAGTTTCTCAGAAAGCTTTTTTCCAGATTTCATCTGAGGATATTTCCTTTCTCACCATAGCCCTCTATGGGCTTCCATATATCACTTTGCCAATTCCAGAAGAACTGTCTTAGCGAAAGACTTCTTGAGTGGAAAGATGTAACTCTGTGAGATGATTTCACAGAACACAAAGAAGTTTCTCAGAAAGCGTCTTTCTCTTTGTTATCGGAGTATATTTCCTTTGGCCCTATAGTCTTCAAAGGGATCCGAAATATCTGTTCTCAGATTCCACAGAAATAAGGCTAGCAAAGAGATCCACGAAATAGAGATGTAACTCTGTGAGATGAATGAACAGAACACTATGGAGTTTCTCAGATAGCTTCTTTCCAGATTTCATCTGAGGATATTTCCTTTTTCACCATAGCCCTCTATGGGCTTCCAAATATCACTTTGCCAATTCCACAAGAACTGTCTTAGCGAAAGGCTTCTTGAGGGGAAAGCTGTAACTCTGTGAGATGATTTCACAGAACACAAAGAAGTTTCTCAGAAAGCTTCCTTCTCTTTGTTATCGGAGGATATTTCCTTTGGCCCTATAGTCTTCAAAGGGATCCGAAATATCTGTTCTCAGATTCCACATAAATAATGCTAGCAAAGAGATCCACTAAATACAGATGTAACTCTGTGAGTGGAAGTCACACATCACAGAGCAGTTTCTCAGAAAGCTTCTTTCCAGATTTCATCAGAGGATATTTCCTTTTTCACCATAGCCCTCTATGGGCTTCCAAATATCACTTTGCCAATTCCACAAGAACTGTCTTAGCGAAAGGCTTCTTGAGGGGAAAGCTGTAACTCTGTGAGACGATTTCAGAGAACACAAAGAAGTTTCTCAGAAAGGTTCTATCTCTTTGTTATCGGAGGATATTTCCTTTGGCCCTATAGTCTTCAAAGGGATCCGAAATATCTGTTCTCAGATTCCACAGAAATAAGGGTATCCAAGAGATCCACGAAATACCGATGTAACTCTGTGAGATGAATGAACAGAACACTAAGCAGTTTCTCAGAAAGCTTCTTTCCAGATTTCATCTGAGGATATTTCCTTCTTCACCATAGCCCTCTAAGGGCTTCCAAATATCACTTTGCAAATTCCACAAGAACTGTCTTAGCGAAAGGCTTCTTGAGGGGAAAGCTGTAACTCTGTGAGATGATTTCACAGAAAACAAAGAAGTTTCTCAGAAAGCTTCTTTCTCTTTGTTATCAGAGGATATTTCCTTTGGCCCTATAGTCTTCAAAGGCATCCGAAATATCTGTTCTCAGATTCCACAGAAATAAGGCTAGCAAAGAGATCCACGAAATGCAGATGTAACTCTGTGAGTGGAAGTCACACATCACAGAGCAGTTTCTCAGAAAGCTTCTTTCCAGATTTCATCTGAGGATATTTCCTTTTTCACCATAGCCCTCTATGGGCTTCCAAATATCACTTTGCCAATTCCACAAGAACTGGCTTACCGAAAGACTTCTTGAGGGGAAAGCTGTAACTGTGTGAGATGATTTCACAGAACACAAAGAAGTTTCTCAGAAAGCTTCTTTCTCTTTGTTATCGGAGGATATTTCCTTTGGCCCTATAGTCTTCAAAGGGATCCGAAATATCTGTTCTTAGATTCCACAGAAATAAGGCTAGCAAAGAGATCCACGAAATACAGATGTAACTCTGTGAGATGAATGAACAGAACACTAAGCATTTTCTCAGAAAGCTTCTTTCCAGATTTCTTCTGAGGATACTTCCTTTTTCACCATAGCCCTCTATGGGCTTCCAAATATCACTTTGCCAATTCCACAAGAACTGGCTTAGCGAAAGGCTTCTTGAGGGGAAAGCTGTAACTCTGTGAGATGATTTCACAGAACACAAAGAAGCTTCTCAGAAAGCTTCCTTCTCTTTGTCATCGGAGGATATTTCCTTTGGCCCTATAGTCTTCAAAGGGATCCGAAATATCTGTTCTCAGATTCCACAGAAATAAGGCTAGCAAAGAGATCCACGAAATACAGATGTAACTCTGTGAGTGGAAGTCACACATCACAGAGCAGTTTCTCAGAAAGCTTCTTTCTAGATTTCATCTGAGGATATTTCCTTTTTCACCATAGCCCTCTATGGGCTTCCAAATATCACTTTGCCAATTCCACAAGAACTGTCTTATCGAAAGTCTTCTTGAGGGGAAAGCTGTAACTCTGTGAGATGATTTCACAGAACACAAAGAAGTTTCTCAGAAAGCTTCTTTCTCTTTGTTATCACAGGATATTTCCTTTGGCCCTATAGTCTTCAAAGGGATCCGAAATATCTGTTCTCAGATTCCACAGAAATAAGGCTAGCAAAGAGATCCACGAAATACAGATGTAACTCTGTGAGATGAATGAACAGAACACTAAGCAGTTTCTCAGAAATCTTCTTTCCAGATTTCATCAGAGGATATTTCCTACTTCACCATAGCCCTCTATGGGCTTCCAAATATCACTTTGCCAATTCCACAAGAACTGTCTTAGCGAAAGGCTTCTTGAGGGGAAAGCTGTAACTCTGTGAGATGATTTCACAGAACACAAAGAAGTTTCTCAGAAAGCTTCCTTCTCTTTGTTATGGGAGGATATTTCCTTTGGCCCTATAGTCTTCAAAGGGATCCGAAATATCTGTTCTCAGATTCCACATAAATAATGCTAGCAAAGAGATCCACTAAATACAGATGTAACTCTGTGAGTGGAAGTCACACATCACAGAGCAGTTTCTCAGAAAGCTTCTTTCCAGATTTCATCAGAGGATATTTCCTTTTTCACCATAGCCCTCTATGGGCTTCCAAATATCACTTTGCCAATTCCACAAGAACTGTCTTAGCGAAAGGCTTCTTGAGGGGAAAGCTGTAACTCTGTGAGACGATTTCAGAGAACACAAAGAAGTTTCTCAGAAAGGTTCTTTCTCTTTGTTATCGGAGGATATTTCCTTTGGCCCTATAGTCTTCAAAGGGATCCGAAATATCTGTTCTCAGATTCCACAGAAATAAGGGTATCCAAGAGATCCACGAAATACCGATGTAACTCTGTGAGATGAATGAACAGAACACTAAGCAGTTTCTCAGAAAGCTTCTTTCCAGATTTCATCTGAGGATATTTCCTTCTTCACCATAGCCCTCTAAGGGCTTCCAAATATCACTTTGCAATTCCACAAGAACTGTCTTAGCGAAAGGCTTCTTGAGGGGAAAGCTGTAACTCTGTGAGATGATTTCACAGAACACAAAGAAGTTTCTCAGAAAGCTTCTTTCTCTTTGTTATCAGAGGATATTTCCTTTGGCCCTATAGTCTTCAAAGGGATCCGAAATATCTGTTCTCAGATTCCACAGAAATAAGGCTAGCAAAGAGATCCACGAAATGCAGATGTAACTCTGTGAGTGGAAGTCACACATCACAGAGCAGTTTCTCAGAAAGCTTCTTTCCAGATTTCATCTGAGGATATTTCCTTTTTCACCGTAGCCCTCTATGGGCTTCCAAATATCACTTTGCCAATTCCACAAGAACTGGCTTACCGAAAGACTTCTTGAGGGGAAAGCTGTAACTGTGTGAGATGATTTCACAGAACACAAAGAAGTTTCTCAGAAAGCTTCTTTCTCTTTGTTATCGGAGGATATTTCCTTTGGCCCTATAGTCTTCAAAGGGATCCGAAATATCTGTTCTTAGATTCCACAGAAATAAGGCTAGCAAAGAGATCCACGAAATACAGATGTAACTCTGTGAGATGAATGAACAGAACACTAAGCAGTTTCTCAGAAAGCTTCTTTCCAGATTTCTTCTGAGGATACTTCCTTTTTCACCATAGCCCTCTATGGGCTTCCAAATATCACTTTGCCAATTCCACAAGAACTGGCTTAGCGAAAGGCTTCTTGAGGGGAAAGCTGTAACTCTGTGAGATGATTTCACAGAACACAAAGAAGCTTCTCAGAAAGCTTCCTTCTCTTTGTCATCGGAGGATATTTCCTTTGGCCCTATAGTCTT
This sequence comes from Macaca nemestrina, assembly GCF_043159975.1. Classification (NCBI taxonomy): domain Eukaryota; kingdom Metazoa; phylum Chordata; class Mammalia; order Primates; family Cercopithecidae; genus Macaca; species Macaca nemestrina. The sequence goes on from NC_092132.1 coordinate 108,069,881, forward strand.
CAAAGGGATCCGAAATATCTGTTCTCAGATTCCACAGAAATAAGGCTAGCAAAGAGATCCACGAAATACAGATGTAACTCTGTGAGTGGAAGTCACACATCACAGAGCAGTTTCTCAGAAAGCTTCTATCTAGATTTCATCTGAGGATATTTCCTTTTTCACCATAGCCCTCTATGGGCTTCCAAATATCACTTTGCCAATTCCACAAGAACTGTCTTATCGAAAGTCTTCTTGAGGGGAAAGCTGTAACTCTGTGAGATGATTTCACAGAACACAAAGAAGTTTCTCAGAAAGCTTCTTTCTCTTTGTTATCACAGGATATTTCCTTTGGACCTATAGTCTTCAAAGGGATCCGAAATATCTGTTCTCAGATTCCACAGAAATAAGGCTAGCAAAGAGATCCACGAAATACAGATGTAACTCTGTGAGATGAATGAACAGAACACTAAGCAGTTTCTCAGAAATCTTCTTTCCAGATTTCATCTGAGGATATTTCCTACTTCACCATAGCCCTCTATGGGCTTCCAAATATCACTTTGCCAATTCCACAAGAACTGTCTTAGCGAAAGGCTTCTTGAGGGGAAAGCTGTAACTCTGTGAGATGATTTCACAGAACACAAAGAAGTTTCTCAGAAAGCTTCCTTCTCTTTGTTACCGGAGGATAGTTCCTTTGGCCGTATAGTCTTCAAAGGGATCCGAAATATCTGTTCTCAGGTTCCACAGAAATAAGGCTAGCAAAGAGATCCACGAAATACAGATGTAACTCTGTGAGTGGAAATCACACATCACAGAGCATTTTCTCAGAAAGCTTCTTTCCAGATTTCATCTGAGGATATTTCCTTTTTCACCATAGCCCTCTATGGGCTTCCAAATATCACTTTGCCAATTCCACAAGAACTGTCTTAGCGAAAGGCTTCTTGAGGGGAAAGCTGTAACTCTGTGAGATGATTTCACAGAACACAAAGAAGTTTCTCAGAAAGCTTCCTTCTCTTTGTTACCGGAGGATAGTTCCTTTGGCCCTATAGTCTTCAAAGGGATCCGAAATATCTGTTCTCAGATTCCACAGAAATAAGGCTAGCAAAGAGATCCACGAAATACAGATGTAACTCTGTGAGATGAATGAACAGAACACTATGGAGTTTCTCAGATAGCTTCTTTCCAGATTTCATCAGAGGATATTTCCTTTTTCACCATAGCCCTCTATGGGCTTCCAAATATCACTTTGCCAATTCCACAAGAACTGGCTTAGCGAAAGGCTTCTTGAGGGGAAAGCTGTAACTCTGTGAGACGATTTCAGAAAACACAAAGAAGTTTCTCAGAAAGGTTCTTTCTCTTTGTTATCGGAGGATATTTCCTTTGGCCCTATAGTCTTCTAAGGGATCCGAAATATCTGTTCTGAGATTCCACAGAAATAAGGGTATCCAAGAGATCCACGAAATACCGATGTAACTCTGTGAGATGAATGAACAGAACACTAAGCAGTTTCTCAGAAACTTCTTTCCAGATTTCATCTGAGGATATTTCCTTTTTCACCATAGCCCTCTATGGGCTTCCAAATATCACTTTGCCAATTCCACAAGAACTGGCTTAGCGAAAGGCTTCTTGAGGGGAAAGCTGTAACTCTGTGAGATGATTTCACAGAACACAAAGAAGTTTCTCAGAAAGCTTCCTACTCTTTGTTATCGGAGGATATTTCCTTTGGGCCTATAGTCTTCAAAGGGATCCGAAATATCTGTTCTCAGATTCCACAGAAATAAGGCTAGCAAAGAGATCCACGAAATACAGATGTAACTCTGTGAGTGGAAGTAACACATCACAGAGCAGTTTCTCAGAAAGCTTCTTTCCAGATTTCATCTGAGGATATTTCCTTTTTCAACATAGCCCTCTATGGGCTTCCAAATAACACTTTGCCAATTCCCAAGAACTGTCTTAGCGAAAGGCTTCTTGAGGGGAAAGCTGTAACTCTGTGAGATGATTTCACAGAACACAAAGAAGTTTCTCAGAAAGCTTCTTTCTCTTTGTTATCGGAGGATATTTCCTTTGGCCCTATAGACTTCAAAGGGATCCGAAATATCTGTTCTCGGATTCCACAGAAATAAGGCTAGCAAAGACATCCACGAAATACAGATGTAACTCTGTGAGTGGAAGTCACACATCACAGAGCAGTTTCTCAGAAAGCTTCTTTCCAGATTTCATCTGAGGAAATTTCCTTTTTCACCATAGCCCTCTATGGGCTTCCAAATATCACTTTGCCAATTCCACAAGAACTGTCTTAGCGAAAGGCTTCTTGAGGGGAAAGCTGTAACTCTGTGAGATGATTTCACAGAACACAAAGAAGTTTCTCAGAAAGGTTCTTTCTCTTTGTTATCGGAGGATATTTCCTTTGGCCCTATAGTCTTCAAAGGGATCCGAAATATCTGTTCTCAGATTCCACAGAAATAAGGCTTGCAAAGAGATCCACGAAATACAGATATAACTCTGTGAGATGAATGAACAGAACACTAAGGAGTTTCTCAGAAAGCTTCTTTCCAGATTTCATCTGAGGATATTTCCTTTTTCACCATAGCCCTCTATGGGCTTCCAAATATCACTTTTCCAATTCCACAAGAACTGTCTTAGCGAAAGGCTTCTTGAGGGGAAAGCTGTAACTCTGTGAGATGATTTCACAGAACACAAAGAAGTTTCTCAGAAAGCTTCCTTCTCTTTGTTATCGGAGGATATTTCCTTTGGCCCTATAGTCTTCAAAGGGATCCGAAATATCTGTTCTCAGATTCCACAGAAATAAGGCTAGCAAAGAGATCCACGAAATACAGATGTAACTCTGTGAGTGTAAGTCACACATCACAGAGCAGTTTCTCAGAAAGCTTCTTTCCAGATTTCATCTGAGGATATTTCCTTTTTCACCATAGCCCTCTATGGGATTCCAAATATCACTTTGCCAATTCCACAAGAACTGTCTTAGCGAAAGGCTTCTTGAGGGGAAAGCTGTAACTCTGTGAGATGATTTCACAGAACACAAAGAAGTTTCTCAGAAAGCTTCTTTCTCTTTGTTATCAGAGGATATTTCCTTTGGCCCTATAGTTTTCAAAGGGATCTGAAATATCTGTTCTCAGATTCCACATAAATAATGCTAGCAAAGAGATCCACTAAATACAGATGTAACTCTGTGAGTGGAAGTCACACATTACAGAGCAGTTTCTCAGAAAGCTTCTTTCCAGATTTCATCAGAGGATATTTCCTTTTTCACCATAGCCCTCTATGGGCTTCCAAATATCACTTTGCCAATTCCACAAGAACTGTCTTAGCGAAAGGCTTCTTGAGGGGAAAGCTGTAACTCTGTGAGACGATTTCAGAGAACACAAAGAAGTTTCTCAGAAAGGTTCAATCTCTTTGTTATCGGAGGATATTTCCTTTGGCCCTATAGTCTTCAAAGGGATCCGAAATATCTGTTCTCAGATTCCACAGAAATAAGGGTATCCAAGAGATCCACGAAATACCGATGTAACTCTGTGAGATGAATGAACAGAACACTAAGCAGTTTCTCAGAAAGCTTCTTTCCAGATTTCATCTGAGGATATTTCCTTCTTCACCATAGCCCTCTAAGGGCTTCCAAATATCACTTTGCAAATTCCACAAGAACTGTCTTAGCGAAAGGCTTCTTGAGGGGAAAGCTGTAACTCTGTGAGATGATTTCACAGAAAACAAAGAAGTTTCTCAGAAAGCTTCTTTCTCTTTGTTATCAGAGGATATTTCCTTTGGCCCTATAGTCTTCAAAGGGATCCGAAATATCTGTTCTCAGATTCCACAGAAATAAGGCTAGCAAAGAGATCCACGAAATGCAGATGTAACTCTGTGAGTGGAAGTCACACATCACAGAGCAGTTTCTCAGAAAGCTTCTTTCCAGATTTCATCTGAGGATATTTCCTTTTTCACCATAGCCCTCTATGGGCTTCCAAATATCACTTTGCCAATTCCACAAGAACTGGCTTACCGAAAGACTTCTTGAGGGGAAAGCTGTAACTGTGTGAGATGATTTCACAGAACACAAAGAAGTTTCTCAGAAAGCTTCTTTCTCTTTGTTATCGGAGGATATTTCCTTTGGCCCTATAGTCTTCAAAGGGATCCGAAATATCTGTTCTTAGATTCCACAGAAATAAGGCTAGCAAAGAGATCCACGAAATACAGATGTAACTCTGTGAGATGAATGAACAGAACACTAAGCAGTTTCTCAGAAAGCTTCTTTCCAGATTTCTTCTGAGGATACTTCCTTTTTCACCATAGCCCTCTATGGGCTTCCAAATATCACTTTGCCAATTCCTCAAGAACTGGCTTAGCGAAAGGCTTCTTGAGGGGAAAGCTGTAACTCTGTGAGATGATTTCACAGAACACAAAGAAGCTTCTCAGAAAGCTTCCTTCTCTTTGTCATCGGAGGATATTTCCTTTGGCCCTATAGTCTTCAAAGGGATCCGAAATATCTGTTCTCAGATTCCACAGAAATAAGGCTAGCAAAGAGATCCACGAAATACAGATGTAACTCTGTGAGTGGAAGTCACACATCACAGAGCAGTTTCTCAGAAAGCTTCTATCTAGATTTCATCTGAGGATATTTCCTTTTTCACCATAGCCCTCTATGGGCTTCCAAATATCACTTTGCCAATTCCACAAGAACTGTCTTATCGAAAGTCTTCTTGAGGGGAAAGCTGTAACTCTGTGAGATGATTTCACAGAACACAAAGAAGTTTCTCAGAAAGCTTCTTTCTCTTTGTTATCACAGGATATTTCCTTTGGCCCTATAGTCTTCAAAGGGATCCGAAATATCTGTTCTCAGATTCCACAGAAATAAGGCTAGCAAAGAGATCCACGAAATACAGATGTAACTCTGTGAGATGAATGAACAGAACACTAAGCAGTTTCTCAGGAATCTTCTTTCCAGATTTCATCTGAGGATATTTCCTACTTCACCATAGCCCTCTATGGGCTTCCAAATATCACTTTACCAATTCCACAAGAACTGTCTTAGCGAAAGGCTTCTTGAGGGGAAAGCTGTAACTCTGTGAGATGATTTCACAGAACACAAAGAAGTTTCTCAGAAAGCTTCCTTCTCTTTGTTACCGGAGGATAGTTCCTTTGGCCCTATAGTCTTCAAAGGGATCCGAAATATCTGTTCTCAGGTTCCACAGAAATAAGGCTAGCAAAGAGATCCACGAAATACAGATGTAACTCTGTGAGTGGAAATCACACATCACAGAGCATTTTCTCAGAAAGCTTCTTTCCAGATTTCATCTGAGGATATTTCCTTTTTCACCATAGCCCTCTATGGGCTTCCAAATATCACTTTGCCAATTCCACAAGAACTGTCTTAGCGAAAGGCTTCTTGAGGGGAAAGCTGTAACTCTGTGAGATGATTTCACAGAACACAAAGAAATTTCTCAGAAAGCTTCCTTCTCTTTGTTACCGGAGGATAGTTCCTTTGGCCCTATAGTCTTCAAAGGGATCCGAAATATCTGTTCTCAGATTCCACAGAAATAAGGCTAGCAAAGAGATCCACGAAATACAGATGTAACTCTGTGAGATGAATGAACAGAACACTATGGAGTTTCTCAGATAGCTTCTTTCCAGATTTCATCAGAGGATATTTCCTTTTTCACCATAGCCCTCTATGGGCTTCCAAATATCACTTTGCCAATTCCACAAGAACTGGCTTAGCGAAAGGCTTCTTGAGGGGAAAGCTGTAACTCTGTGAGACGATTTCAGAAAACACAAAGAAGTTTCTCAGAAAGGTTCTTTCTCTTTGTTATCGGAGGATATTTCCTTTGGCCCTATAGTCTTCTAAGGGATCCGAAATATCTGTTCTGAGATTCCACAGAAATAAGGGTATCCAAGAGATCCACGAAATACCGATGTAACTCTGTGAGATGAATGAACAGAACACTAAGCAGTTTCTCAGAAACTTCTTTCCAGATTTCATCTGAGGATATTTCCTTTTTCACCATAGCCCTCTATGGGCTTCCAAATATCACTTTGCCAATTCCACAAGAACTGGCTTAGCGAAAGGCTTCTTGAGGGGAAAGCTGTAACTCTGTGAGATGATTTCACAGAACACAAAGAAGTTTCTCAGAAAGGTTCTTTCTCTTTGTTATCGGAGGATATTTCCTTTGGCCCTATAGTCTTCAAAGGGATCCGAAATATCTGTTCTCAGATTCCACAGAAATAAGGCTTGCAAAGAGATCCACGAAATACAGATATAACTCTGTGAGATGAATGAACAGAACACTAAGGAGTTTCTCAGAAAGCTTCTTTCCAGATTTCATCTGAGGATATTTCCTTTTTCACCATAGCCCTCTATGGGCTTCCAAATATCACTTTTCCAATTCCACAAGAACTGTCTTAGCGAAAGGCTTCTTGAGGGGAAAGCTGTAACTCTGTGAGATGGTTTCACAGAACACAAAGAAGTTTCTCAGAAAGCTTCCTTCTCTTTGTTATCGGAGGATATTTCCTTTGGCCCTATAGTCTTCAAAGGGATCCGAAATATCTGTTCTCAGATTCCACAGAAATAAGGCTAGCAAAGAGATCCACGAAATACAGATGTAACTCTGTGAGTGTAAGTCACACATCACAGAGCAGTTTCTCAGAAAGCTTCTTTCCAGATTTCATCTGAGGATATTTCCTTTTTCACCATAGCCCTCTATGGGCTTCCAAATATCACTTTGCCAATTCCACAAAAACTGTCTTATCGAAAGGCTTCTTGAGTGGAAAGCTGTAACTCTGTGAGATGATTTCACAGAACACAAAGAAGTTTCTCAGAAAGCTTCTTTCTCTTTGTTATCGGAGGATATTTCCTTTGGCCCTATAGTCTTCAAAGGGATCCGAAATATCTGTTGTCAGATTCCACAGAAATAAGGCTAGCAAAGAGATCCACGAAATACAGATGTAACTCTGTGAGTGGATGTCACACATCACAGAGCAGTTTCTCAGAAAGCTTCTTTCCAGATTTCATCTGAGGATATTTCCTTTTTCACCATAGCCCTCTATGGGCTTCCAAATATCACTTTGCCAATTCCACAAGAACTGGCTTACCGAAAGACTTCCTGAGGGGAAAGCTGTAACTGTGTGAGATGATTTAACAGAACACAAAGAAGTTTCTCAGAAAGCTTCTTTCTCTTTGTTATCGGAGGATATTTCCTTTGGCCCTATAGTCTTCAAAGGGATCCGAATTATCTGTTCTCAGATTCCACAGAAATAAGGCTAGCAAAGAGATCCACGAAATACAGATGTAACTCTGTGAGTGGAAGTCACACATCACAGAGCAGTTTCTCAGAAAGCTTCTTTCCAGATTTCATCTGAGGATATTTCCTTTTTCACCATAGCCCTCTATGGGCTTCCAAATATCACTTTGCCAATTCCACAGGAACTGTCTTAGTGAAAGGCTTCTTGAGGGGAAAGCTGTAACTCTGTGAGATGATTTCACAGAACACAAAGAAGTTTCTCATAAAGGTTCTTTCTCTTTGTTATCGGAGGATATTTCCTTTGGCCCTATAGTCTTCAAAGGGATCCGAAATATCTGTTCTCAGATTCCACAGAAATAAGGGTATCGAAGAGATCCACGAAATACCGATGTAACTCTGTGAGATGAATGAACAGAACACTAAGCAGTTTCTCAGAAAGCTCTTTCCAGATTTCATCTGAGGATATTTCCTTCTTCACCATAGCCCTCTAAGGGCTTCCAAATATCACTTTGCCAATTCCACAAGAACTGTCTTAGCGAAAGGCTTCTTGAGGGGAAAGCTGTAACTCTGTGAGATGATTTCACAGAACACAAAGAAGTTTCTAAGAAAGCTTCTTTCTCTTTGTTATCAGAGGATATTTCCTTTGGCCCTATAGTTTTCAAAGGGATCCGAAATATCTGTTCTCAGATTCCACAGAAATAAGGCTAGCAAAGAGATCCACGAAATACAGATGTAACTCTGTGAGTGGAAGTCACACATCACAGAGCAGTTTCTCAGAAAGCTTCTTTCCAGATTTCAACTGAGGATATTTCCTTTTTCACCATAGCCCTCTATGGGCTTCCAAATATCACTTTGCCAATTCCACAAGAACTGGCTTACCGAAAGACTTCTTGAGGGGAAAGCTGTAACTGTGTGAGATGATTTCACAGAACACAAAGAAGTTTCTCAGAAAGCTTCTTTCTCTTTGTTATCGGAGGATATTTCCTTTGGCCCTATAGTCTTCAAAGGGATCCGAAATATCTCTTCTCAGATTCCACAGAAATAAGGCTAGCAAAGAGATCCACGAAATACAGATGTAACTCTGTGAGATGAATGAACAGAACACTAAGCAGTTTCACAGAAAGCTTCTTTCCAGATTTCATCTGAGGATATTTCCTTTTTCACCATAGCCCTCTACGGGCTTCCAAATATCACTTTGCCAATTCCACAAGAACTGTCTTAGCGAAAGGCTTCTTGAGGGGAAAGCTGTAACTCTGTGAGATGATTTCACAGAACACAAAGAAGTTTCTCAGAAAGCTTCCTTCTCTTTTTTATCGGAGGATATTTCCTTTGGCCCTATAGTCTTCAAAGGGATCCGAAATATCTGTTGTCAGATTCCCCAGAAATAAGGCTAGCAAAGAGATCCACGAAATACAGATGTAACTCTGTGAGTGGAAGTCACACATCACAGAGCAGTTTCTCAGAAAGCTTCTTTCCAGATTTCATCTGAGGATATTTCCTTTTTCAACATAGCCCTCTATGGGCTTCCAAATATCAGTTTGCCAATTCCACAAGAACTGTCTTAGCGAAAGGCTTCTTGAGGGGAAAGCTGTAACTCTGTGAGATGATTTCACAGAACACAAAGAAGTTTCTCAGAAAGCTTCTTTCTCTTTGTTATCGGAGGATATTTCCTTTGGCCCTATAGTCTTCAAAGGGATCTGAAATATCTGTTCTCAGATTCCACAGAAATAAGGGTAGCAAAGAGATCCACGAAATACAGATGTAACTCTGTGAGTGGAAATCACACATCACAGAGCAGTTTCTCAGAAAGCTTCTTTCCAGATTTCATCTGAGGAAATTTCCTTTTTCACCATAGCCCTCTATGGGCTTCCAAATATCACTTTGCCAATTCCACAAGAACTGTCTTAGCGAAAGGCTTCTTGAGGGGAAAGCTGTAACTCTGTGAGATGATTTCACAGAACACAAAGAAGTTTCTCAGAAAGGTTCTTTCTCTTTGTTATTGGAGGATATTTCCTTTGGCCCTATAGTCTTCAAAGGGATCCGAAATATCTGTTCTCAGATTCCACAGAAATAAGGCTAGCAAAGAGATCCACGAAATACAGATGTAACTCTGTGAGATGAATGAACAGAACACTAAGCAGTTTCTCAGAAAGCTTCTTTCCAGATTTCATCTGAGGATATTTCCTTTTTCACCATAGCCCTCTATGGGCTTCCAAATATCACTTTGCCAATTCCACAAGAACTGTCTTAGCGAAAGGCTTCTTGAGGGGAAAGCTGTAACTCTGTGAGATGTTTTCACAGAACACAAAGAAGTTTCTCAGAAAGCTTCCTTCTCTTTGTTATCGGAGGATATTTCCTTTGGCCCTATAGTCTTCAAAGGGATCCGAAATATCTGTTGTCAGATTCCACAGAAATAAGGCTAGCAAAGAGATCCACGAAATACAGATGTAACTCTGTGAGTGGAAGTCACACATCACAGAGCAGTTTCTCAGAAAGCTTCTTTCCAGATTTCATCTGAGGATATTTCCTTTTTCACCATAGCCCTCTATGGGCTTCCAAATATCACTTCGCCAAATCCACAAGAACTGGCTTACCTAAAGACTTCTAGAGGGGAAAGCTGCAACTGTGTGAGATGATTTCACAGAACACAAAGAAGTTTCTCAGAAAGCTTCTTTCTCTTTGTTATCGGAGGATATTTCCTTTGGCCCTATAGTCTTCAAAGGGATCCGAAATATCTGTTCTCAGATTCCACAGAAATAAGGCTAGCAAAGAGATCCACGAAATACAGATGTAACTCTGTGAGATAAATGAACAGAACACTAAGCAGTTTCTCAGAAAGCTTCTTTCCAGATTTCATCTGAGGATATTTCCTTTTTCACCATAGCCCTCTATGGGCTTCCAAATATCACTTTGCCAATTCCACAAGAACTGTCTTAGCGAAAGGCTTCTTGAGGGGAAAGCTGTAACTCTGTGAGATGATTTCACTGAACACAAAGAAGTTTCTCAGAAAGCTTCTTTCTCTTTGTTATCGGAGGATATTTCCTTTGGCCCCATAGTCTTCAAAGTGATCCGAAATATCTGTTCTCAGATTACACAGAAATAAGGCTAGCAAAGATCCACGAAATACAGATGTAACTCTGTGAGATGAATGAACAGAACACTAAGCAGTTTCTCAGAAAGCTTCTTTACAGATTTCATCTGAGGATATTTCCTTTTTCACCATAGCCCTCTATGAGCTTCCAAATATCACGTTGCCAATTCCAGAAGAACTGTCTTAGCGAAAGACTTCTTGAGCGGAAAGCTGTAACTCTGTGAGATGTTTTCACAGAACACAAAGAAGTTTCTCAGAAAGCTTCCTTCTCTTTGTTATCGGAGGATACTTCCTTTGGCCCTATAGTCTTCAAAGGGATCCGAAATATCTGTTCTCAGATTCCACAGAAATAAGGCTAGCAAAGAGATCCACGAAATACAGATGTAACTCTGTGAGTGGAAGTCACACATCACAGAGCAGTTTCTCAGAAAGCTTCTTTCCAGATTTTATCTGAGGATATTTCCTTTTTCACCATAGCTCTCTATGGGCTTCCAAATATCACTTTGCCAATTCCACAAAAACTGTCTTATCGAAAGGCTTCTTCAGGGGAAAGTTGTAACTCTGTGAGATGATTTCACAGAACACAAAGAAGTTTCTCAGAAAGCTTCTTTCTCTTTGTTATCGGAGGATATTTCCTTTGGCCCTATAGTCTTCAAAGGGATCCGAAATATCTGTTTTCAGATTCCACAGAAATAAGGCTAGCAAAGAGATCCACGAAATACAGATGTAACTCTGTGAGATGAATGAACAGAACACTAAGGAGTTTCTCAGAAAGCTTCTTTCCAGATTTCATCTGAGGATATTTCCTTTTTCACCATAGCCCTCTATGGGCTTCCAAATATCACTTTGCCAATTCCACAAGAACTGTCTTAGCGAAAGGCTTATTGAGGGGAAAGCTGTAACTCTGTGAGATGATTTCACAGAACACAAAGAAGTTTCTCAGATAGCTTCCTTCTCTTTGTTATGGGAGGATATTTCCTTTGGCCCTATAGTCTTCAAAAGGATCGGAAATATCTGTTCTCAGATTCCACAGAAATAAGGCTAGCAAAGAGATCCACGAAATACAGGTGTAACTCTGTGAGTGGAAGTCACACATCACAGAGCAGTTTCTCAGAAAGTTTCTTTCCACATTTTATCTGAGGATATTTCCTTTTTCACCCTAGCTCTCTATGGGCTTCCAAATATCACTTTGCCAATTCCACAAGAACTGTCTTAGCGAAAGGCTTCTTGAGTGGAAAGCTGTAACTCTGTGAGATGATTTCACAGAACACAAAGAAGTTTCTCAGAAAGCTTCTTTCTCTTTGTTATCGGAGGATATTTCCTTTGGCCCTATAGTCTTCAAAGGGATCCGAAATATCTGTTCTCAGATTCCACAGAAAGAAGGCTAGCAAAGAGATCCACGAAATACAGATGTAATTCTGTGAGATGAATGAACAGAACACTTAGCAGTTTCTCAGAAAGCTTCTTTCCAGATTTCATCTGAGGATATTTCCTTTTTCACCATAGCCCTCTATGGGCTTCCAAATATCACTTTGCGAATTCCACAAGAACTGTCTTAGCGAAAGGCTTCTTGAGGGGAAAGCTGTAACTCTGTGAGATGATTTCACAGAACACAAAGAAGATTCTCAGAAAGCTTCCTTCTCTTTGTTATGGGAGGATATTACCTTTGGCCCTATAGTCTTCAAAGGGATCCGAAATATCTGTTCTCAGATTCCACATAAATAATGCTAGCAAAGAGATCCACTAAATACAGATGTAACTCTGTGAGTGGAAGTCACACATCACAGAGCAGTTTCTCAGAAAGCTTCTTTCCAGATTTCATCAGAGGATATTTCCTTTTTCACCATTGCCCTCTATGGGCTTCCAAATATCACTTTGCCAATTCCACAAGAACTGTCTTAGCGAAAGGCTTCTTGAGGGGAAAGCTGTAACTCTGTGAGACGATTTCAGAGAACACAAAGAAGTTTCACAGAAAGGTTCTTTCTCTTTGTTATCGGAGGATATTTCCTTTGGCCCTATAGTCTTCTAAGGGATCCGAAATATCTGTTCTCAGATTCCACAGAAATAAGGGTATCCAAGAGATCCACGAAATACCGATGTAACTCTGTGAGATGAATGAACAGAACACTAAGCAGTTTCTCAGAAAGCTTCTTTCCAGATTTCATCTGAGGATATTTCCTTCTTCACCATAGCCCTCTAAGGGCTTCCAAATATCACTTTGCCAATTCCACAAGAACTGTCTTATCGAAAGGCTTCTTGAGGGGAAAGCTGTAACTCTGTGAGATGTTTTCACAGAACACAAAGAAGTTTCTCAGAAAGCTTCTTTCTCTTTGTTATCAGAGGATATTTCCTTTGGCCCTATAGTCTTCAAAGGGATCCGAAATATCTGTTGTCAGATTCCACAGAAATAAGGCTAGCAAAGAGATCCACGAAATACAGATGTAACTCTGTGAGTGGAAGTCACACATCACAGAGCAGTTTCTCAGAAAGCTTCTTTCCAGATTTCATCTGAGGATATTTCCTTTTTCACCATAGCCCTCTATGGGCTTCCAAATATCACTTCGCCAATTCCACAAGAACTGGCTTACCGAAAGACTTCTTGAGGGGAAAGCTGTAACTGTGTGAGATGATTTCACAGAACACAAAGAAGTTTCTCAGAAAGCTTCTTTCTCTTTGTTATCGGAGGATATTTCCTTTGGCCCTATAGTCTTCAAAGGGATCCGAAATATCTGTTCTTAGATTCCACAGAAATAAGGCTAGCAAAGAGATCCACGAAATACAGATGTAACTCTGTGAGATGAATGAACAGAACACTAAGCAGTTTCTCAGAAAGCTTCTTTCTCTTTGTTATCGGAGGATATTTCCTTTGGCCCCATAGTCTTCAAAGGGATCCGAAATATCTGTTCTCAGATTACACAGAAATAAGGCTAGCAAAGAGATCCACGAAATACAGATGTAAATCTGTGAGATGAATGAACAGAACACTAAGCAGTTTCTCAGAAAGCTTCTTTCCAGATTTCATCTGAGGATATTTCCTTTTTCACCATAGCCCTCTATGGGCTTCCAAATATCACGTTGCCAATTCCAGAAGAACTGTCTTAGCGAAAGGCTTCTTGAGGGGAAAGCTGTAACTCTGTGAGATGATTTCACAGAACACAAAGAAGTTTCTCAGAAAGCTTCCTTCTCTTTGTTATCGGAGGATACTTCCTTTGGCCCTATAGTCTTCAAAGGGATCCGAAATATCTGTTCTCAGATTCCACAGAAATAAGGCTAGCAAAGAGATCCACGAAATACAGATGTAACTCTGTGAGTGGAAGTCACACATCACAGAGCAGTTTCTCAGAAAACTTCTTTCCAGATTTTATCTGAGGATATTTCCTTTTTCACCATAGCACTCTATGGGCTTCCAAATATCACTTTGCCAATTCCACAAAAACTGTCTTATCGAAAGGCTTCTTCAGGGGAAAGTTGTAACTCTGTGAGATGATTTCACAGAACACAAAGAAGTTTCTCAGAAAGCTTCTTTCTCTTTGTTATCGGAGGATATTTCCTTTGTCCCTATAGTCTTCAAAGGGATCCGAAATATCTGTTTTCAGATTCCACAGAAATAAGGCTAGCAAAGAGATCTACGAAATACAGATGTAACTCTGTGAGATGAATGAACAGAACACTATGGAGTTTCTCAGAAAGCTTCTTTCCAGATTTCATCTGAGGATATTTCCTTTTTCACCATAGCCCTCTATGGGCTTCCAAATATCACTTTGCCAATTCCACAAGAACTGTCTTAGCGAAAGGCTTATTGAGGGGAAAGCTGTAACTCTGTGAGATGATTTCACAGAACACAAAGAAGTTTCTCAGATAGCTTCCTTCTCTTTGTTATGGGAGGATATTTCCTTTGGCCCTATAGTCTTCAAAAGGATCGGAAATATCTGTTCTCAGATTCCACAGAAATAAGGCTAGCAAAGAGATCCACGAAATACAGGTGTAACTCTGTGAGTGGAAGTCACACATCACAGAGCAGTTTCTCAGAAAGTTTCTTTCCACATTTTATCTGAGGATATTTCCTTTTTCACCCTAGCTCTCTATGGGCTTCCAAATATCACTTTGCCAATTCCACAAGAACTGTCTTAGCGAAAGGCTTCTTGAGTGGAAAGCTGTAACTCTGTGAGATGATTTCACAGAACACAAAGAAGTTTCTCAGAAAGCTTCTTTCTCTTTGTTATCGGAGGATATTTCCTTTGGCCCTATAGTCTTCAAAGGGATCCGAAATATCTGTTCTCAGGTTCCACAGAAAGAAGGCTAGCAAAGAGATCCACGAAATACAGATGTAAGTCTGTGAGATGAATGAACAGAACACTTAGCAGTTTCTCAGAAAGCTTCTTTCCAGATTTCATCTGAGGATATTTCCATTTTCACCATAGCCCTCTATGGGCTTCCAAATATCACTTTGCCAATTCCACAAGAACTGTCTTAGCGAAAGGCTTTTGAGGAGAAAGCTGTAACTCTGTGAGATGATTTCAAAAAACACAAAGAAGTTTCTCAGAAAGCTTCCTTCTCTTTGTTATGGGAGGATATTTCCTTTGGCACTATAGTCTTCAAAGGGATCCGAAATATCTGTTCTCAGATTCCACATAAATAATGCTAGCAAAGAGATCCACGAAATACAGATGTAACTCTGTGAGTGGAAGTCACACATCACAGAGCAGTTTCTCAGAAAGCTTCTTTCCAGATTTCATCAGAGGATATTTCCTTTTTCACCATTGCCCTCTATGGGCTTCCAAATATCACTTTGCCAATTCCACAAGAACTGTCTTAGCGAAAGGCTTCTTGAGGGGAAAGCTGTAACTCTGTGAGACGATTTCAGAGAACACAAAGAAGTTTCTCAGAAAGCTTCTTTCTCTTTGTTATCGGAGGATATTTCCTTTGGCCCTATAGTCTTCTAAGGGATCCGAAATATCTGTTCTCAGATTCCACAGAAATAAGGGTATCCAAGAGATCCACGAAATACCGATGTACTCTGTGAGATGAATGAACAGAACACTAAGCAGTTTCTCAGAAAGCTTCTTTCCAGATTTCACCTGAGGATATTTCCTTCTTCACCATAGCCCTCTAAGGGCTTCCAAATATCACTTTGCCAATTCCACAAGAACTGTCTTAGCGAAAGGCTTCTTGAGGGGAAAGCTGTAACTCTGTGAGATGATTTCACAGAACACAAAGAAGTTTCTCAGAAAGCTTCTTTCTCTTTGTTATCAGAGGATATTTCCTTTGGCCCTATAGTCTTCAAAGGGATCCGAAATATCTGTTCTCAGATTCCACAGAAATAAGGCTAGCAAAGAGATCCACGAAATACAGATGTAACTCTGTGAGTGGAAGTCACACATCACAGAGCAGTTTCTCAGAAAGCTTCTTTCCAGATTTCATCTGAGGATATTTCCTTTTTCACCATAGCCCTCTATGGGCTTCCAAATATCACTTTGCCAACTCCACAAGAACTGGCTTACCGAAAGACTTCTTGAGGGGAAAGCTGTAACTGTGTGAGATGATTTCACAGAACACAAAGAAGTTTCTCAGAAAGCTTCTTTCTCTTTGTTATCGGAGGATATTTCCTTTGGCCCTATAGTCTTCAAAGGGATCCGAAATATCTGTTCTTAGATTCCACAGAAATAAGGCTAGCAAAGAGATCCACGAAATACAGATGTAACTCTGTGAGATGAATGAACAGAACACTAAGCAGTTTCTCAGAAAGCTTCTTTCCAGATTTCATCTGAGGATATTTCCTTTTTCACCATAGCCCTCTATGGGCTTCCAAATATCACTTTGCCAATTCCACAAGAACTGTCTTAGGGAAAGGCTTCTTAAGGGGAAAGCTGTAACTCTGTGAGATGATTTCACAGAACACAAAGAAGTTTCTCAGAAAGCTTCCTTCTCTTTGTTATCGGAGGATATTTCCTTTGGCCCTATAGTCTTCAAAGGGATCCGAAATATCTGTTCTCAGATTCCACAGAAATAAGGCTAGCAAAGAGATCCACGAAATACAGATGTAACTCTGTGAGTGGAAGTAACACATCACAGAGCAGTTTCTCAGAAAGCTTCTTTCCAGATTTCATCTGAGGATATTTCCTTTTTCAACATAGCCCTCTATGGGCTTCCAAATATCACTTTGCCAATTCCACAAGAACTGTCTTAGTGAAAGGCTTCTTGAGGGGAAAGCTGTAACTCTGTGAGATGATTTCACAGAACACAAAGAAGTTTCTCAGAAAGCTTCTTTCTCTTTGTTATCGGAGGATATTTCCTTTGGCCCTATAGTCTTCAAAGGGATCCGAAATATCTGTTCTCAGATTCCACAGAAATAAGGCTAGCAAAGACATCCACGAAATACAGATGTAACTCTGTGAATGGAAGTCACACATCACAGAGCAGTTTCTCAGAAAGCTTCTTTCCAGATTTCATCTGAGGAAATTTCCTTTTTCACCATAGCCCTCTATGGGCTTCCAAATATCACTTTGCCAATTCCACAAGAACTGTATTAGCGAAAGGCTTCTTGAGGGGAAAGCTGTAACTCTGTGAGATGATTTCACAGAACACAAAGAAGTTTCTCAGAAAGGTTCTTTCTCTTTGTTATCGGAGGATATTTCCTTTGGCCCTATAGTCTTCAAAGGGATCCGAAATATCTGTTCTCAGATTCCACAGAAATAAGGCTTGCAAAGAGATCCACGAAATACAGATATAACTCTGTGAGATGAATGAACAGAACACTAAGCAGTTTCTCAGAAAGCTTCTTTCCAGATTTCATCTGAGGATATTTCCTTTTTCACCATAGCCCTCTATGGGCTTCCAAATATCACTTTTCCAATTCCACAAGAACTGTCTTAGCGAAAGGCTTCTTGAGGGGAAAGCTGTATATCTGTGAGATGATTTCACAGAACACAAAGAAGCTTCTCAGAAAGCTTCCTTCTCTTTGTCATCGGAGGATATTTCCTTTGGCCCTGTAGTCTTCAAAGGGATCCGAAATATCTGTTCTCAGATTCCACAGAAATAAGGCTAGCAAAGAGATCCACGAAACACAGATGTAACTCTGTGAGTGGAAGTCACACATCACAGAGCAGTTTCTCAGAAAGCTTCTTTCTAGATTTCATCTGAGGATATTTCCTTTTTCACCATAGCCCTCTATGGGCTTCCAAATATCACTTTGCCAATTCCACAAGAACTGTCTTATCGAAAGGCTTCTTGAGGGGAAAGCTGTAACTCTGTGAGATGATTTCACAGAACACAAAGAAGTTTCTCAGAAAGCTTCTTTCTCTTTGTTATCGCAGGATATTTCCTTTGTCCCAATAGTCTTCAAAGGGATCCGAAATATCTGTTCTCAGATTCCACAGAAATAAGGCTAGCAAAGAGATCCACGAAATACAGATGTAACTCTGTGAGTGGAAGTCACACATCACAGAGCATTTTCTCAGAAAGCTTCTTTCCAGATTTCATCTGAGGATATTTCCTTTTTCACCATAGCCCTCTATGGGCTTCCAAATATCACTTTGCCAATTCCACAAGAACTGTCTTAGCGAAAGGCTTCTTGAGGGGAAAGCTGTAACTCTGTGAGATGATTTCACAGAACACAAAGAAGTTTCTCAGAAAGCTTCCTTCTCTTTGTTACCGGAGGATAGTTCCTTTGGCCCTATAGTCTTCAAAGGGATCCGAAATATCTGTTCTCAGATTCCACAGAAATAAGGCTAGCAAAGAGATCCACGAAATACAGATGTAACTCTGTGAGTGGAAGTCACACATCACAGAGCAGTTTCTCAGAAAGCTTTTTTCCAGATTTCATCTGAGGATATTTCCTTTTTCACCATAGCCCTCTATGGGCTTCCATATATCACTTTGCCAATTCCAGAAGAACTGTCTTAGCGAAAGTCTTCTTGAGTGGAAAGCTGTAACTCTGTGAGATGATTTCACAGAACACAAAGAAGTTTCTCAGAAAGCTTCTTTCTCTTTGTTATCGGAGTATATTTCCTTTGGCCCTATAGTCTTCAAAGGTATCCGAAATATCTGTTCTCAGATTCCACAGAAATAAGGCTAGCAAAGAGATCCACGAAATACAGATGTAACTCTGTGAGATGAATGAACAGAACACTATGGAGTTTCTCAGATAGCTTCTTTCCAGATTTCATCAGAGGATATTTCCTTTTTCAACATAGCCCTCTATGGGCTTCCAAATATCACTTTGCCAATACCACAAGTACTGTCTTAGCGAAAGGCTTCTTGAGGGGAAAGCTGTAACTCTGTGAGATGATTTCAAAGAACACAAAGAAGTTTCTCAGAAAGCTTCCTTCTCTTTGTTATGGGAGGATATTTCCTTTGGCCCTATAGTCTTCAAAGGGATCCGAAATATCTGTTCTCAGATTCCACATAAATAATGCTAGCAAAGAGATCCACGAAATACAGATGTAACTCTGTGAGTGGAAGTCACACATCACAGAGCAGTTTCTCAGAAAGCTTCTTTCCAGATTTCATCAGAGGATATTTCCTTTTTCACCATTGCCCTCTATGGGCTTCCAAATATCACTTTGCCAATTCCACAAGAACTGTCTTAGCGAAAGTCTTCTTGAGGGGAAAGCTGTAACTCTGTGAGACGATTTCAGAGAACACAAAGAAGTTTCTCAGAAAGGTTCTTTCTCTTTGTTATCGGAGGATATTTCCTTTGGCCCTATAGTCTTCTAAGGGATCCGAAATATCTGTTCTCAGATTCCACAGAAATAAGGGTATCCAAGAGATCCACGAAATACCGATGTAACTCTGTGAGATGAATGAACAGAACACTAAGCAGTTTCTCAGAAAGCTTCTTTCCAGATTTCATCTGAGGATATTTCCTTCTTCACCATAGCCCTCTAAGGGCTTCCAAATATCACTTTGCCAATTCCACAAGAACTGTCTTAGCGAAAGGCTTCTTGAGGGGAAAGCTGTAACTCTGTGTGATGATTTCACAGAACACAAAGAAGTTTCTCAGAAAGCTTCTTTCTCTTTGTTATCAGAGGATATTTCCTTTGGCCCTATAGTCTTCAAAGGGATCCGAAATATCTGTTCTCAGATTCCACAGAAATAAGGCTAGCAAAGAGATCCACGAAATGCAGATGTAACTATGTGAGTGGAAGTCACACATCACAGAGCAGTTTCTCAGAAAGCTTCTTTCCAGATTTCATCTGAGGATATTTCCTTTTTCACCATAGCCCTCTATGGGCTTCCAAATATCAGTTTGCCAATTCCACAAGAACTGTCTTAGCGAAAGGCTTCTTGAGGGGAAAGCTGTAATTCTGTGAGATGATTTCACAGAACACAAAGAAGTTTTTCAGAAAGCTTCCTTCTCTTTGTTACCGGAGGATAGTTCCTTTGGCCCTATAGTCTTCAAAGGGATCCGAAATATCTGTTCTCAGATTCCACAGAAATAAGGCTAGCAAAGAGATCCACGAAATACAGATGTAACTCTGTGAGTGGAAGTCACACATCACAGAGCATTTTCTCGGAAAGCTTCTTTCCAGATTTCATCTGAGGATATTTCCTTTTTCACCGTAGCCCTCTATGGGCTTCCAAATATCACTTTGCCAATTCCACAAGAACTGTCTTAGCGAAAGGCTTCTTGAGGGGAAAGCTGTAACTCTGTGAGATGATTTCACAGAACACAAAGAAGTTACTCAGAAAGCTTCCTTCTCTTTGTTACCGGAGGATAGTTCCTTTGGCCCTATAGTCTTCAAAGGGATCCGAAATATCTGTTCTCAGATTCCACAGAAAAAGGCTAGCAAAGAGATCCACGAAATACAGATGTAACTCTGTGAGTGGAAGTCACACATCACAGAGCAGTTTCTCAGAAAGCTTCTTTCCAGATTTCATCAGAGGATATTTCCTTTTTCACCATAGCCCTCTATGGGCTTCCAAATATCACTTTGCCATTTCCACAAGAACTGTCTTAGCGAAAGGCTTCTTGAGGGGAAAGCTGTAACTCTGTGAGACGATTTCAGAGAACACAAAGAAGTTTCTCAGAAAGGTTCTTTCTCTTTGTTATCGGAGGATATTTCCTTTGGCCCTATAGTCTTCTAAGGGATCCGAAATATCTGTTCTGAGATTCCACAGAAATAAGGGTATCCAAGAGATCCACGAAATACCGATGTAACTCTGTGAGATGAATGAACAGAACACTAAGCAGTTTCTCAGAAAGCTTCTTTCCAGATTTCATCTGAGGATATATCCTTCTTCACCATAGCCCTCTAAGGGCTTCCAAATATCACTTTGCCAATTCCACAAGAACTGTCTTAGCGAAAGGCTTCTTGAGGGGAAAGCTGTAACTCTGTGAGATGATTTCACAGAACACAAAGAAGTTTCTCAGAAAGCTTCTTTCTCTTTGTTATCAGAGGATATTTCCTTTGGCCCTATAGTCTTCAAAGGGATCCGAAATATCTGTTCTCAGATTCCACAGAAATAAGGCTAGCAAAGAGATCCACGAAATGCAGATGTAACTCTGTGAGTGGAGGTCACACATCACAGAGCAGTTTCTCAGAAAGCTTCTTTCCAGATTTCATCTGAGGATATTTCCTTTTTCACCATAGCCCTCTATGGGCTTCCAAATATCACTTTGCCAATTCCACAAGAACTGGCTTAGCGAAAGACTTCTTGAGGGGAAAGCTGTAACTGTGTGAGATGATTTCACAGAACACAAAGAAGTTTCTCAGAAAGCTTCTTTCTCTTTGTTATCGGAGGATATTTCCTTTGGCCCTATAGTCTTCAAAGGGATCCGAAATATCTGTTCTCAGATTCCACAGAAATAAGGCTAGCAAAGAGATCCACGAAATACAGATATAACTCTGTGAGATGAATGAACAGAACACTAAGCAGTTTCTCAGAAAGCTTCTTTCCAGATTTCATCTGAGGATATTTCCTTTTTCACCATAGCCCTCTATGGGCTTCCAAATATCACTTTTCCAATTCCACAAGAACTGTCTTAGCGAAAGGCTTCTTGAGGGGAAAGCTGTAACTCTGTGAGATGATTTCACAGAACACAAAGAAGCTTCTCAGAAAGCTTCCTTCTCTTTGTCATCGGAGGATATTTCCTTTGGCCCTATAGTCTTCAAAGGGATCCGAAATATCTGTTCTCAGATTCCACAGAAATAAGGCTAGCAAAGAGATCCACGAAACACAGATGTAACTCTGTGAGTGGAAGTCACACATCACAGAGCAGTTTCTCAGAAAGCTTCTTTCTAGATTTCATCTTAGGATATTTCCTTTTTCACCATAGCCCTCTATGGGCTTCCAAATATCACTTTGCCAATTCCACAAGAACTGTCTTATCGAAAGGCTTCTTGAGGGGAAAGCTGTAACTCTGTGAGATGATTTCACAGAACACAAAGAAGTTTCTCAGAAAGCTTCTTTCTCTTTGTTATCGCAGGATATTTCCTTTGTCCCAATAGTCTTCAAAGGGATCCGAAATATCTGTTCTCAGATTCCACAGAAATAAGGCTAGCAAATAGATCCACGAAATACAGATGTAACTCTGTGAGTGGAAGTCACACATCACAGAGCATTTTCTCAGAAAGCTTCTTTCCAGATTTCATCTGAGGATATTTCCTTTTTCACCATAGCCCTCTATGGGCTTCCAAATATCACTTTGCCAATTCCACAAGAACTGTCTTAGCGAAAGGCTTCTTGAGGGGAAAGCTGTAACTCTGTGAGATGATTTCACAGAACACAAAGAAGTTTCTCAGAAAGCTTCCTTCTCTTTGTTATCGGAGGATATTTCCTTTGGCCCTATAGTCTTCAAAGGGATCCGAAATATCTGTTCTCAGATTCCACAGAAATAATGCTAGCAAAGAGATCCACGAAATACAGATGTAACTCTGTGAGTGGAAGTCACACATCACAGAGCAGTTTCTCAGAAAGCTTCTTTCCAGATTTCATCAGAGGATATTTCCTTTTTCACCATTGCCCTCTATGGGCTTCCAAATATCACTTTGCCATTTCCACAAGAACTGTCTTAGCGAAAGGCTTCTTGAGGGGAAAGCTGTAACTCTGTGAGACGATTTCAGAGAACACAAAGAAGTTTCTCAGAAAGGTTCTTTCTCTTTGTTATCGGAGGATATTTCCTTTGGCCCTATAGTCTTCTAAGGGATCCGAAATATCTGTTCTGAGATTCCACAGAAATAAGGGTATCCAAGAGATGCACGAAATACCGATGTAACTCTGTGAGATGAATGAACAGAACACTAAGCAGTTTCTCAGAAAGCTTCTTTCCAGATTTCATCTGAGGATATATCCTTCTTCACCATAGCCCTCTAAGGGCTTCCAAATATCACTTTGCCAATTCCACAAGAACTGTCTTAGAGAAAGGCTTCTTGAGGGGAAAGCTGTAACTCTGTGAGATGATTTCACAGAACACAAAGAAGTTTCTCAGAAAGCTTCTTTCTCTTTGTTATCAGAGGATATTTCCTTTGGCCCTATAGTCTTCAAAGGGATCCGAAATATCTGTTCTCAGATTCCACAGAAATAAGGCTAGCAAAGAGATCCACGAAATGCAGATGTAACTCTGTGAATGGAAGTCACACATCACAGAGCAGTTTCTCAGAAAGCTTCTTTCCAGATTTCATCTGAGGATATTTCCTTTTTCACCATAGCCCTCTATGGGCTTCCAAATATCACTTTGCCAATTCCACAAGAACTGGCTTATCGAAAGGCTTCTTGAGGGGAAAGCTGTAACTCTGTGAGATGATTTCACAGAACACAAAGAAGTTTCTCAGAAAGCTTCCTTCTCTTTGTTATCGGAGGATATTTCCTTTGGCCCTATAGTCTTCAAAGGGATCCGAAATATCTGTTCTCAGATTCCACAGAAATAAGGCTAGCAAAGAGATCCACGAAATACAGATGTAACTCTGTGAGTGGAAGTAACACATCACAGAGCAGTTTCTCAGAAAGCTTCTTTCCAGATTTCATCTGAGGATATTTCCTTTTTCAACATAGCCCTCTATGGGCTTCCAAATATCACTTTGCCAATTCCACAAGAACTGTCTTAGTGAAAGGCTTCTTGAGGGGAAAGCTGTAACTCTGTGAGATGATTTCACAGAACACAAAGAAGTTTCTCAGAAAGCTTCTTTCTCTTTGTTATCGGAGGATATTTCCTTTGGCCCTATAGTCTTCAAAGGGATCCGAAATATCTGTTCTCAGATTCCACAGAAATAAGGCTAGCAAAGACATCCACGAAATACAGATGTAACTCTGTGAGTGGAAGTCACACATCACAGAGCAGTTTCTCAGAAAGCTTCTTTCCAGATTTCATCTGAGGAAATTTCCTTTTTCACCATAGCCCTCTATGGGCTTCCAAATATCACTTTGCCAATTCCACAAGAACTGTATTAGCGAAAGGCTTCTTGAGGGGAAAGCTGTAACTCTGTGAGATGATTTCACAGAACACAAAGAAGTTTCTCAGAAAGGTTCTTTCTCTTTGTTATCGGAGGATATTTCCTTTGGCCCTATAGTCTTCAAAGGGATCCGAAATATCTGTTCTCAGATTCCACAGAAATAAGGCTTGCAAAGAGATCCACGAAATACAGATATAACTCTGTGAGATGAATGAACAGAACACTAAGCAGTTTCTCAGAAAGCTTCTTTCCAGATTTCATCTGAGGATATTTCCTTTTTCACCATAGCCCTCTATGGGCTTCCAAATATCACTTTTCCAATTCCACAAGAACTGTCTTAGCGAAAGGCTTCTTGAGGGGAAAGCTGTAAATCTGTGAGATGATTTCACAGAACACAAAGAAGCTTCTCAGAAAGCTTCCTTCTCTTTGTCATCGGAGGATATTTCCTTTGGCCCTATAGTCTTCAAAGGGATCCGAAATATCTGTTCTCAGATTCCACAGAAATAAGGCTAGCAAAGAGATCCACGAAACACAGATGTAACTCTGTGAGTGGAAGTCACACATCACAGAGCAGTTTCTCAGAAAGCTTCTTTCTAGATTTCATCTGAGGATATTTCCTTTTTCACCATAGCCCTCTATGGGCTTCCAAATATCACTTTGCCAATTCCACAAGAACTGTCTTATCGAAAGGCTTCTTGAGGGGAAAGCTGTAACTCTGTGAGATGATTTCACAGAACACAAAGAATTTTCTCAGAAAGCTTCTTTCTCTTTGTTATCGCAGGATATTTCCTTTGTCCCAATAGTCTTCAAAGGGATCCGAAATATCTGTTCTCAGATTCCACAGAAATAAGGCTAGCAAAGAGATCCACGAAATACAGATGTAACTCTGTGAGTGGAAGTCACACATCACAGAGCATTTTCTCAGAAAGCTTCTTTCCAGATTTCATCTGAGGATATTTCCTTTTTCACCATAGCCCTCTATGGGCTTCCAAATATCACTTTGCCAATTCCACAAGAACTGTCTTAGCGAAAGGCTTCTTGAGGGGAAAGCTGTAACTCTGTGAGATGATTTCACAGAACACAAAGAAGTTTCTCAGAAAGCTTCCTTCTCTTTGTTACCGGAGGATAGTTCCTTTGGCCCTATAGTCTTCAAAAGGATCCGAAATATCTGTTCTCAGATTCCACAGAAATAAGGCTAGCAAAGAGATCCACGAAATACAGATGTAACTCTGTGAGTGGAAGTCACACATCACAGAGCAGTTTCTCAGAAAGCTTTTTTCCAGATTTCATCTGAGGATATTTCCTTTTTCACCATAGCCCTCTATGGGCTTCCATATATCACTTTGCCAATTCCAGAAGAACTGTCTTAGCGAAAGTCTTCTTGAGTGGAAAGCTGTAACTCTGTGAGATGATTTCACAGAACACAAAGAAGTTTCTCAGAAAGCTTCTTTCTCTTTGTTATCGGATTATATTTCCTTTGGCCCTATAGTCTTCAAAGGTATCCGAAATATCTGTTCTCAGATTCCACAGAAATAAGGCTAGCAAAGAGATCCACGAAATACAGATGTAACTCTGTGAGATGAATGAACAGAACACTATGGAGTTTCTCAGATAGCTTCTTTCCAGATTTCATCAGAGGATATTTCCTTTTTCACCATAGCCCTCTATGGGCTTCCAAATATCACTTTGCCAATACCACAAGTACTGTCTTAGCGAAAGGCTTCTTGAGGGGAAAGCTGTAACTCTGTGAGATGATTTCAAAGAACACAAAGAAGTTTCTCAGAAAGCTTCCTTCTCTTTGTTATGGGAGGATATTTCCTTTGGCCCTATAGTCTTCAAAGGGATCCGAAATATCTGTTCTCAGATTCCACATAAATAATGCTAGCAAAGAGATCCACGAAATACAGATGTAACTCTGTGAGTGGAAGTCACACATCACAGAGCAGTTTCTCAGAAAGCTTCTTTCCAGATTTCATCAGAGGATATTTCCTTTTTCACCATTGCCCTCTATGGGCTTCCAAATATCAGTTTGCCAATTCCACAAGAACTGTCTTAGCGAAAGGCTTCTTGAGGGGAAAGCTGTAACTCTGTGAGACGATTTCAGAGAACACAAAGAAGTTTCTCAGAAAGGTTCTTTCTCTTTGTTATCGGAGGATATTTCCTTTGGCCCTATAGTCTTCTAAGGGATCCGAAATATCTGTTCTCAGATTCCACAGAAATAAGGGTATCCAAGAGATCCACGAAATACCGATGTAACTCTGTGAGATGAATGAACAGAACACTAAGCAGTTTCTCAGAAAGCTTCTTTCCAGATTTCATCTGAGGATATTTCCTTCTTCACCATAGCCCTCTAAGGGCTTCCAAATATCACTTTGCCAATTCCACAAGAACTGTCTTAGCGAAAGGCTTCTTGAGGGGAAAGCTGTAACTCTGTGTGATGATTTCACAGAACACAAAGAAGTTTCTCAGAAAGCTTCTTTCTCTTTGTTATCAGAGGATATTTCCTTTGGCCCTATAGTCTTCAAAGGGATCCGAAATATCTGTTCTCAGATTCCACAGAAATAAGGCTAGCAAAGAGATCCACGAAATGCAGATGTAACTCTGTGAGTGGAAGTCACACATCACAGAGCAGTTTCTCAGAAAGCTTCTTTCCAGATTTCATCTGAGGATATTTCCTTTTTCACCATAGCCCTCTATGGGCTTCCAAATATCAGTTTGCCAATTCCACAAGAACTGTCTTAGCGAAAGGCTTCTTGAGGGGAAAGCTGTAACTCTGTGAGATGATTTCACAGAACACAAAGAAGTTTCTCAGAAAGCTTCCTTCTCTTTGTTACCGGAGGATAGTTCCTTTGGCCCTATAGTCTTCAAAGGGATCCGAAATATCTGTTCTCAGATTCCACAGAAATAAGGCTAGCAAAGAGATCCACGAAATACAGATGTAACTCTGTGAGTGGAAGTAACACATCACAGAGCAGTTTCTCAGAAAGCTTCTTTCCAGATTTCATCTGAGGATATTTCCTTTTTCAACATAGCCCTCTATGGGCTTCCAAATATCACTTTGCCAATTCCACAAGAACTGTCTTAGTGAAAGGCTTCTTGAGGGGAAAGCTGTAACTCTGTGAGATGATTTCACAGAACACAAAGAAGTTTCTCAGAAAGCTTCTTTCTCTTTGTTATCGGAGGATAGTTCCTTTGGCCCTATAGTCTTCAAAGGGATCCGAAATATCTGTTCTCAGATTCCACAGAAATAAGGCTAGCAAAGACATCCACGAAATACAGATGTAACTCTGTGAGTGGAAGTCACACATCACAGAGCAGTTTCTCAGAAAGCTTCTTTCCAGATTTCATCTGAGGAAATTTCCTTTTTCACCATAGCCCTCTATGGGCTTCCAAATATCACTTTGCCAATTCCACAAGAACTGTATTAGCGAAAGGCTTCTTGAGGGGAAAGCTGTAACTCTGTGAGATGATTTCACAGAACACAAAGAAGTTTCTCAGAAAGGTTCTTTCTCTTTGTTATCGGAGGATATTTCCTTTGGCCCTATAGTCTTCAAAGGGATCCGAAATATCTGTTCTCAGATTCCACAGAAATAAGGCTTGCAAAGAGATCCACGAAATACAGATATAACTCTGTGAGATGAATGAACAGAACACTAAGCAGTTTCTCAGAAAGCTTCTTTCCAGATTTCATCTGAGGATATTTCCTTTTTCACCATAGCCCTCTATGGGCTTCCAAATATCACTTTTCCAATTCCACAAGAACTGTCTTAGCGAAAGGCTTCTTGAGGGGAAAGCTGTAAATCTGTGAGATGATTTCACAGAACACAAAGAAGCTTCTCAGAAAGCTTCCTTCTCTTTGTCATCGGAGGATATTTCCTTTGGCCCTATAGTCTTCAAAGGGATCCGAAATATCTGTTCTCAGATTCCACAGAAATAAGGCTAGCAAAGAGATCCACGAAACACAGATGTAACTCTGTGAGTGGAAGTCACACATCACAGAGCAGTTTCTCAGAAAGCTTCTTTCTAGATTTCATCTGAGGATATTTCCTTTTTCACCATAGCCCTCTATGGGCTTCCAAATATCACTTTGCCAATTCCACAAGAACTGTCTTATCGAAAGGCTTCTTGAGGGGAAAGCTGTAACTCTGTGAGATGATTTCACAGAACACAAAGAAGTTTCTCAGAAAGCTTCTTTCTCTTTGTTATCGCAGGATATTTCCTTTGTCCCAATAGTCTTCAAAGGGATCCGAAATATCTGTTCTCAGATTCCACAGAAATAAGGCTAGCAAAGAGATCCACGAAATACAGATGTAACTCTGTGAGTGGAAGTCACACATCACAGAGCATTTTCTCAGAAAGCTTCTTTCCAGATTTCATCTGAGGATATTTCCTTTTTCACCATAGCCCTCTATGGGCTTCCAAATATCACTTTGCCAATTCCACAAGAACTGTCTTAGCGAAAGGCTTCTTGAGGGGAAAGCTGTAACTCTGTGAGATGATTTCACAGAACACAAAGAAGTTTCTCAGAAAGCTTCCTTCTCTTTGTTACCGGAGGATAGTTCCTTTGGCCCTATAGTCTTCAAAAGGATCCGAAATATCTGTTCTCAGATTCCACAGAAATAAGGCTAGCAAAGAGATCCACGAAATACAGATGTAACTCTGTGAGTGGAAGTCACACATCACAGAGCAGTTTCTCAGAAAGCTTTTTTCCAGATTTCATCTGAGGATATTTCCTTTTTCACCATAGCCCTCTATGGGCTTCCATATATCACTTTGCCAATTCCAGAAGAACTGTCTTAGCGAAAGTCTTCTTGAGTGGAAAGCTGTAACTCTGTGAGATGATTTCACAGAACACAAAGAAGTTTCTCAGAAAGCTTCTTTCTCTTTGTTATCGGAGTATATTTCCTTTGGCCCTATAGTCTTCAAAGGTATCCGAAATATCTGTTCTCAGATTCCACAGAAATAAGGCTAGCAAAGAGATCCACGAAATACAGATGTAACTCTGTGAGATGAATGAACAGAACACTATGGAGTTTCTCAGATAGCTTCTTTCCAGATTTCATCAGAGGATATTTCCTTTTTCACCATAGCCCTCTATGGGCTTCCAAATATCACTTTGCCAATACCACAAGTACTGTCTTAGCGAAAGGCTTCTTGAGGGGAAAGCTGTAACTCTGTGAGATGATTTCAAAGAACACAAAGAAGTTTCTCAGAAAGCTTCCTTCTCTTTGTTATGGGAGGATATTTCCTTTGGCCCTATAGTCTTCAAAGGGATCCGAAATATCTGTTCTCAGATTCCACATAAATAATGCTAGCAAAGAGATCCACGAAATACAGATGTAACTCTGTGAGTGGAAGTCACACATCACAGAGCAGTTTCTCAGAAAGCTTCTTTCCAGATTTCATCAGAGGATATTTCCTTTTTCACCATTGCCCTCTATGGGCTTCCAAATATCAGTTTGCCAATTCCACAAGAACTGTCTTAGCGAAAGGCTTCTTGAGGGGAAAGCTGTAACTCTGTGAGACGATTTCAGAGAACACAAAGAAGTTTCTCAGAAAGGTTCTTTCTCTTTGTTATCGGAGGATATTTCCTTTGGCCCTATAGTCTTCTAAGGGATCCGAAATATCTGTTCTCAGATTCCACAGAAATAAGGGTATCCAAGAGATCCACGAAATACCGATGTAACTCTGTGAGATGAATGAACAGAACACTAAGCAGTTTCTCAGAAAGCTTCTTTCCAGATTTCATCTGAGGATATTTCCTTCTTCACCATAGCCCTCTAAGGGCTTCCAAATATCACTTTGCCAATTCCACAAGAACTGTCTTAGCGAAAGACTTCTTGAGGGGAAAGCTGTAACTCTGTGTGATGATTTCACAGAACACAAAGAAGTTTCTCAGAAAGCTTCTTTCTCTTTGTTATCAGAGGATATTTCCTTTGGCCCTATAGTCTTCAAAGGGATCCGAAATATCTGTTCTCAGATTCCACAGAAATAAGGCTAGCAAAGAGATCCACGAAATGCAGATGTAACTCTGTGAGTGGAAGTCACACATCACAGAGCAGTTTCTCAGAAAGCTTCTTTCCAGATTTCATCTGAGGATATTTCCTTTTTCACCATAGCCCTCTATGGGCTTCCAAATATCAGTTTGCCAATTCCACAAGAACTGTCTTAGCGAAAGGCTTCTTGAGGGGAAAGCTGTAACTCTGTGAGATGATTTCACAGAACACAAAGAAGTTTCTCAGAAAGCTTCCTTCTCTTTGTTACCGGAGGATAGTTCCTTTGGCCCTATAGTCTTCAAAGGGATCCGAAATATCTGTTCTCAGATTCCACAGAAATAAGGCTAGCAAAGAGATCCACGAAATACAGATGTAACTCTGTGAGTGGAAGTCACACATCACAGAGCATTTTCTCGGAAAGCTTCTTTCCAGATTTCATCTGAGGATATTTCCTTTTTCACCGTAGCCCTCTATGGGCTTCCAAATATCACTTTGCCAATTCCACAAGAACTGTCTTAGCGAAAGGCTTCTTGAGGGGAAAGCTGTAACTCTGTGAGATGATTTCACAGAACACAAAGAAGTTTCTCAGAAAGCTTCCTTCTCTTTGTTACCGGAGGATAGTTCCTTTGGCCCTATAGTCTTCAAAGGGATCCGAAATATCTGTTCTCAGATTCCACAGAAAAAGGCTAGCAAAGAGATCCACGAAATACAGATGTAACTCTGTGAGTGGAAGTCACACATCACAGAGCAGTTTCTCAGAAAGCTTCTTTCCAGATTTCATCAGAGGATATTTCCTTTTTCACCATAGCCCTCTATGGGCTTCCAAATATCACTTTGCCATTTCCACAAGAACTGTCTTAGCGAAAGGCTTCTTGAGGGGAAAGCTGTAACTCTGTGAGACGATTTCAGAGAACACAAAGAAGTTTCTCAGAAAGGTTCTTTCTCTTTGTTATCGGAGGATATTTCCTTTGGCCCTATAGTCTTCTAAGGGATCCGAAATATCTGTTCTGAGATTCCACAGAAATAAGGGTATCCAAGAGATCCACGAAATACCGATGTAACTCTGTGAGATGAATGAACAGAACACTAAGCAGTTTCTCAGAAAGCTTCTTTCCAGATTTCATCTGAGGATATATCCTTCTTCACCATAGCCCTCTAAGGGCTTCCAAATATCACTTTGCCAATTCCACAAGAACTGTCTTAGCGAAAGGCTTCTTGAGGGGAAAGCTGTAACTCTGTGAGATGATTTCACAGAACACAAAGAAGTTTCTCAGAAAGCTTCTTTCTCTTTGTTATCAGAGGATATTTCCTTTGGCCCTATAGTCTTCAAAGGGATCCGAAATATCTGTTCTCAGATTCCACAGAAATAAGGCTAGCAAAGAGATCCACGAAATGCAGATGTAACTCTGTGAGTGGAGGTCACACATCACAGAGCAGTTTCTCAGAAAGCTTCTTTCCAGATTTCATCTGAGGATATTTCCTTTTTCACCATAGCCCTCTATGGGCTTCCAAATATCACTTTGCCAATTCCACAAGAACTGGCTTAGCGAAAGACTTCTTGAGGGGAAAGCTGTAACTGTGTGAGATGATTTCACAGAACACAAAGAAGTTTCTCAGAAAGCTTCTTTCTCTTTGTTATCGGAGGATATTTCCTTTGGCCCTATAGTCTTCAAAGGGATCCGAAATATCTGTTCTCAGATTCCACAGAAATAAGGCTAGCAAAGAGATCCACGAAATACAGATATAACTCTGTGAGATGAATGAACAGAACACTAAGTAGTTTCTCAGAAAGCTTCTTTCCAGATTTCATCTGAGGATATTTCCTTTTTCACCATAGCCCTCTATGGGCTTCCAAATATCACTTTTCCAATTCCACAAGAACTGTCTTAGCGAAAGGCTTCTTGAGGGGAAAGCTGTAACTCTGTGAGATGATTTCACAGAACACAAAGAAGCTTCTCAGAAAGCTTCCTTCTCTTTGTCATCGGAGGATATTTCCTTTGGCCCTATAGTCTTCAAAGGGATCCGAAATATCTGTTCTCAGATTCCACAGAAATAAGGCTAGCAAAGAGATCCACGAAACACAGATGTAACTCTGTGAGTGGAAGTCACACATCACAGAGCAGTTTCTCAGAAAGCTTCTTTCTAGATTTCATCTTAGGATATTTCCTTTTTCACCATAGCCCTCTATGGGCTTCCAAATATCACTTTGCCAATTCCACAAGAACTGTCTTATCGAAAGGCTTCTTGAGGGGAAAGCTGTAACTCTGTGAGATGATTTCACAGAACACAAAGAAGTTTCTCAGAAAGCTTCTTTCTCTTTGTTATCGCAGGATATTTCCTTTGTCCCAATAGTCTTCAAAGGGATCCGAAATATCTGTTCTCAGATTCCACAGAAATAAGGCTAGCAAATAGATCCACGAAATACAGATGTAACTCTGTGAGTGGAAGTCACACATCACAGAGCATTTTCTCAGAAAGCTTCTTTCCAGATTTCATCTGAGGATATTTCCTTTTTCACCATAGCCCTCTATGGGCTTCCAAATATCACTTTGCCAATTCCACAAGAACTGTCTTAGCGAAAGGCTTCTTGAGGGGAAAGCTGTAACTCTGTGAGATGATTTCACAGAACACAAAGAAGTTTCTCAGAAAGCTTCCTTCTCTTTGTTATCGGAGGATATTTCCTTTGGCCCTATAGTCTTCAAAGGGATCCGAAATATCTGTTCTCAGATTCCACAGAAATAATGCTAGCAAAGAGATCCACGAAATACAGATGTAACTCTGTGAGTGGAAGTCACACATCACAGAGCAGTTTCTCAGAAAGCTTCTTTCCAGATTTCATCAGAGGATATTTCCTTTTTCACCATTGCCCTCTATGGGCTTCCAAATATCACTTTGCCATTTCCACAAGAACTGTCTTAGCGAAAGGCTTCTTGAGGGGAAAGCTGTAACTCTGTGAGACGATTTCAGGGAACACAAAGAAGTTTCTCAGAAAGGTTCTTTCTCTTTGATATCGGAGGATATTTCCTTTGGCCCTATAGTCTTCTAAGGGATCCGAAATATCTGTTCTGAGATTCCACAGAAATAAGGGTATCCAAGAGATCCACGAAATACCGATGTAACTCTGTGAGATGAATGAACAGAACACTAAGCAGTTTCTCAGAAAGCTTCTTTCCAGATTTCATCTGAGGATATATCCTTCTTCACCATAGCCCTCTAAGGGCTTCCAAATATCACTTTGCCAATTCCACAAGAACTGTCTTAGCGAAAGGCTTCTTGAGGGGAAAGC
Organism: Macaca nemestrina; assembly: GCF_043159975.1. Classification (NCBI taxonomy): domain Eukaryota; kingdom Metazoa; phylum Chordata; class Mammalia; order Primates; family Cercopithecidae; genus Macaca; species Macaca nemestrina. The sequence goes on from NC_092132.1 coordinate 108,102,871, forward strand.
TGTAACTCTGTGAGATGATTTCACAGAACACAAAGAAGTTTCTCAGAAAGCTTCTTTCTCTTTGTTATCAGAGGATATTTCCTTTGGCCCTATAGTCTTCAAAGGGATCCGAAATATCTGTTCTCAGATTCCACAGAAATAAGGCTAGCAAAGAGATCCACGAAATGCAGATGTAACTCTGTGAATGGAAGTCACACATCACAGAGCAGTTTCTCAGAAAGCTTCTTTCCAGATTTCATCTGAGGATATTTCCTTTTTCACCATAGCCCTCTATGGGCTTCCAAATATCACTTTGCCAATTCCACAAGAACTGGCTTAGCGAAAGACTTCTTGAGGGGAAAGCTGTAACTCTGTGAGATGATTTCACAGAACACAAAGAAGTTTCTCAGAAAGCTTCTTTCTCTTTGTTATCGGAGGATATTTCCTTTGGCCCTATAGTCTTCAAAGGGATCCGAAATATCTGTTCTCAGATTCCACAGAAATAAGGCTAGCAAAGACATCCACGAAATACAGATGTAACTCTGTGAGTTGAAGTCACACATCACAGAGCAGTTTCTCAGAAAGCTTCTTTCCAGATTTCATCTGAGGAAATTTCCTTTTTCACCATAGCCCTCTATGGGCTTCCAAATATCACTTTGCCAATTCCACAAGAACTGTCTTAGCGAAAGGCTTCTTGAGGGGAAAGCTGTAACTCTGTGAGATGATTTCACAGAACACAAAGAAGTTTCTCAGAAAGGTTCTTTCTCTTTGTTATCGGAGGATATTTCCTTTGGCCCTATAGTCTTCAAAGGGATCCGAAATATCTGTTTTCAGATTCCACAGAAATAAGGCTAGCAAAGAGATCCACGAAATACAGATGTAACTCTGTGAGTGGATGTCACACATCACAGAGCAGTTTCTCAGAAAGCTTCTTTCCAGATTTCATCTGAGGATATTTCCTTTTTCACCATAGCCCTCTATGGGCTTCCAAATATCACTTTGCCAATTCCACAAGAACTGGCTTACCGAAAGACTTCCTGAGGGGAAAGCTGTAACTGTGTGAGATGATTTCACAGAACACAAAGAAGTTTCTCAGAAAGCTTCTTTCTCTTTGTTATCGGAGGATATTTCCTTTGGCCCTATAGTCTTCAAAGGGATCCGAATTATCTGTTCTCAGATTCCACAGAAATAAGGCTAGCAAAGAGATCCACGAAATACAGATGTAACTGTGTGAGTGGAAGTCACACATCACAGAGCAGTTTCTCAGAAAGCTTCTTTCCAGATTTCATCTGAGGATATTTCCTTTTTCACCATAGCCCTCTATGGGCTTCCAAATATCACTTTGCCAATTCCACAGGAACTGTCTTAGTGAAAGGCTTCTTGAGGGGAAAGCTGTAACTCTGTGAGATGATTTCACAGAACACAAAGAAGTTTCTCAGAAAGGTTCTTTCTCTTTGTTATCGGAGGATATTTCCTTTGGCCCTATAGTCTTCAAAGGGATCCGAAATATCTGTTCTCAGATTCCACAGAAATAAGGGTATCGAAGAGATCCACGAAATACCGATGTAACTCTGTGAGATGAATGAACAGAACAATAAGCAGTTTCTCAGAAAGCTCTTTCCAGATTTCATCTGAGGATATTTCCTTCTTCACCATAGCCCTCTATGGGCTTCCAAATATCACTTTGCCAAATCCACAAGAACTGTCTTAGCGAAAGGCTTCTTGAGGGGAAAGCTGTAACTCTGTGAGATGATTTCACAGAACACAAAGAAGTTTCTCAGAAAGCTTCTTTCTCTTTGTTATCAGAGGATATTTCCTTTGGCCCTATAGTTTTCAAAGGGATCCGAAATATCTGTTCTCAGATTCCACAGAAATAAGGCTAGCAAAGAGATCCACGAAATACAGATGTAACTCTGTGAGTGGAAGTCACACATCACAGAGCAGTTTCTCAGAAAGCTTCTTTCCAGATTTCAACTGAGGATATTTCCTTTTTCACCATAGCCCTCTATGGGCTTCCAAATATCACTTTGCCAATTCCACAAGAACTGTCTTAGCGAAAGGCTTCTTGAGGGGAAAGCTGTAACTCTGTGAGATGATTTCACAGAACACAAAGAAGTTTCTCAGAAAGCTTCCTTCTCTTTGTTATCGGAGGATATTTCCTTTGGCCCTATAGTCTTCAAAGGGATCCGAAATATCTGTTCTCAGATTCCACAGAAATAATGCTAGCAAAGAGATCCACGAAATACAGATGTAACTCTGTGAGTGGAAGTCACACATCACAGAGCAGTTTCTCAGAAAGCTTCTTTCCAGATTTCATCAGAGGATATTTCCTTTTTCACCATTGCCCTCTATGGGCTTCCAAATATCACTTTGCCATTTCCACAAGAACTGTCTTAGCGAAAGGCTTCTTGAGGGGAAAGCTGTAACTCTGTGAGACGATTTCAGAGAACACAAAGAAGTTTCTCAGAAAGGTTCTTTCTCTTTGTTATCGGAGGATATTTCCTTTGGCCCTATAGTCTTCTAAGGGATCCGAAATATCTGTTCTGAGATTCCACAGAAATAAGGGTATCCAAGAGATCCACGAAATACCGATGTAACTCTGTGAGATGAATGAACAGAACACTAAGCAGTTTCTCAGAAAGCTTCTTTCCAGATTTCATCTGAGGATATATCCTTCTTCACCATAGCCCTCTAAGGGCTTCCAAATATCACTTTGCCAATTCCACAAGAACTGTCTTAGCGAAAGGCTTCTTGAGGGGAAAGCTGTAACTCTGTGAGATGATTTCACAGAACACAAAGAAGTTTCTCAGAAAGCTTCTTTCTCTTTGTTATCAGAGGATATTTCCTTTGGCCCTATAGTCTTCAAAGGGATCCGAAATATCTGTTCTCAGATTCCACAGAAATAAGGCTAGCAAAGAGATCCACGAAATGCAGATGTAACTCTGTGAGTGGAAGTCACACATCACAGAGCAGTTTCTCAGAAAGCTTCTTTCCAGATTTCATCTGAGGATATTTCCTTTTTCACCATAGCCCTCTATGGGCTTCCAAATATCACTTTGCCAATTCCACAAGAACTGGCTTAGCGAAAGACTTCTTGAGGGGAAAGCTGTAACTGTGTGAGATGATTTCACAGAACACAAAGAAGTTTCTCAGAAAGCTTCTTTCTCTTTGTTATCGGAGGATATTTCCTTTGGCCCTATAGTCTTCAAAGGGATCCGAAATATCTGTTCTTAGATTCCACAGAAATAAGGCTAGCAAAGAGATCCACGAAATACAGATGTAACTCTGTGAGATGAATGAACAGAACACTAAGCAGTTTCTCAGAAAGCTTCTTTCCAGATTTCATCGGAGGATATTTCCTTTTTCACCATAGCCCTCTATGGGCTTCCAAATATCACTTTGCCAATTCCACAAGAACTGGCTTAGCGAAAGGCTCCTTGAGGGGAAAGCTGTAACTCTGTGAGATGATTTCACAGAACACAAAGAAGCTTCTCAGAAAGCTTCCTTCTCTTTGTCATCGGAGGATATTTCCTTTGGCCCTATAGTCTTCAAAGGGATCCGAAATATCTGTTCTCAGATTCCACAGAAATAAGGCTAGCAAAGAGATCCACGAAACACAGATGTAACTCTGTGAGTGGAAGTCACACATCACAGAGCAGTTTCTCAGAAAGCTTCTTTCTAGATTTCATCTTAGGATATTTCCTTTTTCACCATAGCCCTCTATGGGCTTCCAAATATCACTTTGCCAATTCCACAAGAACTGTCTTATCGAAAGGCTTCTTGAGGGGAAAGCTGTAACTCTGTGAGATGATTTCACAGAACACAAAGAAGTTTCTCAGAAAGCTTCTTTCTCTTTGTTATCGCAGGATATTTCCTTTGTCCCAATAGTCTTCAAAGGGATCCGAAATATCTGTTCTCAGATTCCACAGAAATAAGGCTAGCAAATAGATCCACGAAATACAGATGTAACTCTGTGAGTGGAAGTCACACATCACAGAGCATTTTCTCAGAAAGCTTCTTTCCAGATTTCATCTGAGGATATTTCCTTTTTCACCATAGCCCTCTATGGGCTTCCAAATATCACTTTGCCAATTCCACAAGAACTGTCTTAGCGAAAGGCTTCTTGAGGGGAAAGCTGTAACTCTGTGAGATGATTTCACAGAACACAAAGAAGTTTCTCAGAAAGCTTCCTTCTCTTTGTTATCGGAGGATATTTCCTTTGGCCCTATAGTCTTCAAAGGGATCCGAAATATCTGTTCTCAGATTCCACAGAAATAATGCTAGCAAAGAGATCCACGAAATACAGATGTAACTCTGTGAGTGGAAGTCACACATCACAGAGCAGTTTCTCAGAAAGCTTCTTTCCAGATTTCATCAGAGGATATTTCCTTTTTCACCATTGCCCTCTATGGGCTTCCAAATATCACTTTGCCATTTCCACAAGAACTGTCTTAGCGAAAGGCTTCTTGAGGGGAAAGCTGTAACTCTGTGAGACGATTTCAGAGAACACAAAGAAGTTTCTCAGAAAGGTTCTTTCTCTTTGTTATCGGAGGATATTTCCTTTGGCCCTATAGTCTTCTAAGGGATCCGAAATATCTGTTCTGAGATTCCACAGAAATAAGGGTATCCAAGAGATCCACGAAATACCGATGTAACTCTGTGAGATGAATGAACAGAACACTAAGCAGTTTCTCAGAAAGCTTCTTTCCAGATTTCATCTGAGGATATATCCTTCTTCACCATAGCCCTCTAAGGGCTTCCAAATATCACTTTGCCAATTCCACAAGAACTGTCTTAGCGAAAGGCTTCTTGAGGGGAAAGCTGTAACTCTGTGAGATGATTTCACAGAACACAAAGAAGTTTCTCAGAAAGCTTCTTTCTCTTTGTTATCAGAGGATATTTCCTTTGGCCCTATAGTCTTCAAAGGGATCCGAAATATCTGTTCTCAGATTCCACAGAAATAAGGCTAGCAAAGAGATCCACGAAATGCAGATGTAACTCTGTGAGTGGAAGTCACACATCACAGAGCAGTTTCTCAGAAAGCTTCTTTCCAGATTTCATCTGAGGATATTTCCTTTTTCACCATAGCCCTCTATGGGCTTCCAAATATCACTTTGCCAATTCCACAAGAACTGTCTTAGCGAAAGGCTTCTTGAGGGGAAAGCTGTAACTCTGTGAGATGATTTCACAGAACACACAGAAGTTTCTCAGAAAGCTTCTTTCTCTTTGTTTTCGGAGGATATTTGCTTTGGCCCTATAGTCTTCAAAGGGATCCGAAATATCTGTTCTTAGATTCCACAGAAATAAGGCTAGCAAAGAGATCCACGAAATACAGATGTAACTCTGTGAGATGAATGAACAGAACACTAAGCAGTTTCTCAGAAAGCTTCTTTCCAGATTTCATCGGAGGATATTTCCTTTTTCACCATAGCCCTCTATGGGCTTCCAAATATCACTTTGCCAATTCCACAAGAACTGGCTTAGCGAAAGGCTCCTTGAGGGGAAAGCTGTAACTCTGTGAGATGATTTCACAGAACACAAAGAAGTTTCTCAGAAAGCTTCCTTCTCTTTGTTATCGGAGGATATTTCCTTTGGCCCTATAGTCTTCAAAGGGATCCGAAATATCTGTTCTCAGATTCCAGAGAAATAAGGCTAGCAAAGAGATCCACGAAATACAGATGTAACTCTGTGAGTGGAAGTAACACATCACAGAGCAGTTACTCAGAAAGCTTCTTTCCAGATTTCATCTGAGGATATTTCCTTTTTCAACATAGCCCTCTATGGGCTTTCAAATAACACTTTGCCAATTCCACAAGAACTGTCTTAGCGAAAGGCTTCTTGAGGGGAAAGCTGTAACTCTGTGAGATGATTTCACAGAACACAAAGAAGTTTCTCAGAAAGCTTCTTTCTCTTTGTTATCGGAGGATATTTCCTTTGGCCCTATAGTCTTCAAAGGGATCCGAAATATCTGTTCTCAGATTCCACAGAAATAAGGCTAGCAAAGACATCCACGAAATACAGATGTAACTCTGTGAGTTGAAGTCACACATCACAGAGCAGTTTCTCAGAAAGCTTCTTTCCAGATTTCATCTGAGGAAATTTCCTTTTTCACCATAGCCCTCTATGGGCTTCCAAATATCACTTTGCCAATTCCACAAGAACTGTCTTAGTGAAAGGCTTCTTGAGGGGAAAGCTGTAACTCTGTGAGATGATTTCACAGAACACAAAGAAGTTTCTCAGAAAGGTTCTTTCTCTTTGTTATCGGAGGATATTTCCTTTGGCCCTATAGTCTTCAAAGGGATCCGAAATATCTGTTTTCAGATTCCACAGAAATAAGGCTAGCAAAGAGATCCACGAAATACAGATGTAACTCTGTGAGTGGATGTCACACATCACAGAGCAGTTTCTCAGAAAGCTTCTTTCCAGATTTCATCTGAGGATATTTCCTTTTTCACCATAGCCCTCTATGGGCTTCCAAATATCACTTTGCCAATTCCACAAGAACTGGCTTACCGAAAGACTTCCTGAGGGGAAAGCTGTAACTGTGTGAGATGATTTCACAGAACACAAAGAAGTTTCTCAGAAAGCTTCTTTCTCTTTGTTATCGGAGGATATTTCCTTTGGCCCTATAGTCTTCAAAGGGATCCGAATTATCTGTTCTCAGATTCCACAGAAATAAGGCTAGCAAAGAGATCCACGAAATACAGATGTAACTGTGTGAGTGGAAGTCACACATCACAGAGCAGTTTCTCAGAAAGCTTCTTTCCAGATTTCATCTGAGGATATTTCCTTTTTCACCATAGCACTCTATGGGCTTCCAAATATCACTTTGCCAATTCCACAGGAACTGTCTTAGTGAAAGGCTTCTTGAGGGGAAAGCTGTAACTCTGTGAGATGATTTCACAGAACACAAAGAAGTTTCTCAGAAAGGTTCTTTCTCTTTGTTATCGGAGGATATTTCCTTTGGCCCTATAGTCTTCAAAGGGATCCGAAATATCTGTTCTCAGATTCCACAGAAATAAGGGTATCGAAGAGATCCACGAAATACCGATGTAACTCTGTGAGATGAATGAACAGAACAATAAGCAGTTTCTCAGAAAGCTCTTTCCAGATTTCATCTGAGGATATTTCCTTCTTCACCATAGCCCTCTATGGGCTTCCAAATATCACTTTGCCAAATCCACAAGAACTGTCTTAGCGAAAGGCTTCTTGAGGGGAAAGCTGTAACTCTGTGAGATGATTTCACAGAACACAAAGAAGTTTCTCAGAAAGCTTCTTTCTCTTTGTTATCAGAGGATATTTCCTTTGGCCCTATAGTTTTCAAAGGGATCCGAAATATCTGTTCTCAGATTCCACAGAAATAAGGCTAGCAAAGAGATCCACGAAATACAGATGTAACTCTGTGAGTGGAAGTCACACATCACAGAGCAGTTTCTCAGAAAGCTTCTTTCCAGATTTCAACTGAGGATATTTCCTTTTTCACCATAGCCCTCTATGGGCTTCCAAATATCACTTTGCCAATTCCACAAGAACTGGCTTACCGAAAGACTTCTTGAGGGGAAAGCTGTAACTGTGTGAGATGATTTCACAGAACACAAAGAAGTTTCTCAGAAAGCTTCTTTCTCTTTGTTATCGGAGGATATTTCCTTTGGCCCTATAGTCTTCAAAGGGATCCGAAATATCTCTTCTCAGATTCCACAGAAATAAGGCTAGCAAAGAGATCCACGAAATACAGATGTAACTCTGTGAGATGAATGAACAGAACACTAAGCAGTTTCACAGAAAGCTTCTTTCCAGATTTCATCTGAGGATATTTCCTTTTTCACCATAGCCCTCTATGGGCTTCCAAATATCACTTTGCCAATTCCACAAGAACTGTCTTAGCGAAAGGCTTCTTGAGGGGAAAGCTGTAACTCTGTGAGATGATTTCACAGAACACAAAGAAGTTTCTCAGAAAGCTTCCTTCTCTTTGTTATCGGAGGATATTTCCTTTGGCCCTATAGTCTTCAAAGGGATCCGAAATATCTGTTGTCAGATTCCACAGAAATAAGGCTAGCAAAGAGATTCACGAAATACAGATGTAACTCTGTGAGTGGAAGTCACACATCACAGAGCAGTTTCTCAGAAAGCTTCTTTCCAGATTTCATCTGAGGATATTTCCTTTTTCAACATAGCCCTCTATGGGCTTCCAAATATCAGTTTGCCAATTCCACAAGAACTGTCTTAGCGAAAGGCTTCTTGAGGGGAAAGCTGTAACTCTGTGAGATGTTTTCACAGAACACAAAGAAGTTTCTCAGAAAGCTTCCTTCCCTTTGTTATTGGAGGATATTTCCTTTGGCCCTATAGTCTTCAAAGGGATCCGAAATATCTGTTGTCAGATTCCACAGAAATAAGGCTAGCAAAGAGATCCACGAAATACAGATGTAACTCTGTGAGTGGAAGTCACACATCACAGAGCAGTTTCTCAGAAAGCTTCTTTCCAGATTTCATCTGAGGATATTTCCTTTTTCAACATAGCCCTCTATGGGCTTCCAAATATCACTTTGCCAAATCCACAAGAACTGGCTTACCGAAAGACTTCTTGATGGGAAAGCTGCAACTGTGTGAGATGATTTCACAGAACACAAAGAAGTTTCTCAGAAAGCTTCTTTCTCTTTGTTATCGGAGGATATTTCCTTTGGCCCTATAGTCTTCAAAGGGATCCGAAATATCTGTTCTCAGATTCCACAGAAATAAGGCTAGCAAAGAGATCCACGAAATACAGATGTAACTCTGTGAGATGAATGAACAGAACACTAAGCAGTTTCTCAGAAAGCTTCTTTCCAGATTTCATCTGAGGATATTTCCTTTTTCACCATAGCCCTCTATGGGCTTCCAAATATCACTTTGCCAATTCCACAAGAACTGTCTTAGCGAAAGGCTTCTTGAGGGGAAAGCTGTAACTCTGTGAGATGATTTCACAGAACACAAAGAAGTTTCTCAGAAAGCTTCCTTCTCTTTGTTATCGGAGGATACTTCCTTTGGCCCTATAGTTTTCAAAGGGATCCGAAATATCTGTTCTCAGATTCCACAGAAATAAGGCTAGCAAAGAGATCCACGAAATACAGATGTAACTCTGTGAGTGGAAGTCACACATCACAGAGCAGTTTCTGAGAAAGCTTCTTTCCAGATTTCATCTGAGGATATTTCCTTTTTCACCATAGCCCTCTATGGGCTTCCAAATATCACTTTGCCAATTCCACAAAAACTGTCTTATCGAAAGGCTTCTTCAGGGGAAAGTTGTAACTCTGTGAGATGATTTCACAGAACACAAAGAAGTTTCTCAGAAAGCTTCTTTCTCTTTGTTATCGGAGGATATTTCCTTTGGCCCTATAGTCATCATAGGGATCCGATATATCTGTTTTCAGATTCCACAGAAATAAGGCTAGCAAAGAAATCCACGAAATACAGATGTAACTCTGTGAGATGAATGAACAGAACACTAAGGAGTTTCTCAGAAAGCTTCTTTCCAGATTTCATCTGAGGATATTTCCTTCTTCACCATAGCCCTCTATGGGCTTCCAAATATCACTTTGCCAATTCCACAAGAACTGTCTTAGCGAAAGGCTTCTTGAGGGGAAAGCTGTAACTCTGTGAGATGATTTCACAGAACACAAAGAAGTTTCTCAGAAAGCTTCCTTCTCTTTGTTATGGGAGGATATTTCCTTTGGCCCTATAGTCTTCAAAGGGATCCGAAATATCTCTTCTCAGATACCACAGAAATAAGGCTAGCAAAGAGATCCACGAAATACAGATGTAACTCTGTGAGTGGAAGTCGCACATCACAGAGCAGTTTCTCAGAAAGCTTCTTTCCAGATTTTATCTGAGGATATTTCCTTTTTCACCATAGCCCTCTATGGGCTTCCAAATATCACTTTTCCAATTCCACAAGAACTGTCCTAGCGAAAGACTTCTTGAGGGGAAAGCTGTAACTCTGTGAGATGATTTCACAGAACACAAAGAAGTTTCTCAGAAAGATTCTTTCTCTCTGTTATCGGAGGATATTTCCTTTGGCCCTATAGTCTTCAATGGGATCCGAAATATCTGTTCTCAGATTCCACAGAAATAAGGCTAGCAAAGAGATCCACGAAATACAGATGTAACTCTGTGAGTGGAAGTCACACATCACTGAGCAGTTTCTCAGAAAGCTTCTTTCCAGATTTCATCTGAGGATATTTCCTTTTTCACCATAGCCCTCTATGGGCTTCCAAATATCACTTTGCCAATTCCACAAGGACTGGCTTACCGAAAGGCTTCTTGAGGGGAAAGCTGTAACTCTGTGAGATGATTTCACAGAACACAAAGAAGTTTCTCAGAAAGGTTCTTTCTCTTTGTTATCGGAGGATATTTCCTTTGGCCCTATAGTCTTCAAAGGGATCCGAAATATCTGTTCTCAGATTCCACAGAAATAAGGGTATCCAAGAGATCCACGAAATACCGATGTAACTCTGTGAGATGAATGAACAGAACACTAAGCAGTTTCTCAGAAAGCTTCTTTCCAGATTTCATCTGAGGATATTTCCTTCTTCACCATAGCCCTCTAAGGGCTTCCAAATATCACTTTGCCAATTCCACAAGAACTGTCTTAGCGAAAGGCTTCTTGAGGGGAAAGCTGTAACTGTGTCAGATGATTTCACAGAACACAAAGAAGTTTCTCAGAAAGCTTCTTTCTCTTTGTTATCAGAGGATATTTCCTTTGGCCCTATAGATTTCAAAGGGATCCGAAATATCTGTTCTCAGATTCCACAGAAATAAGGCTAGCAAAGAGATCCACGAAATACAGATGTAACTCTGTGAGTGGAAGTCACACATCACAGAGCAGTTTCTCAGAAAGCTTCTTTCCAGATTTCATCTGAGGATATTTCCTTTTTCACCATAGCCCTCTGTGGGCTTCCAAATATCACTTTGCAAATTCCACAAGAACTGGCTTACCGAAAGACTTCTTGAGGGGCAAGCTGTAACTGTGTGAGATGATTTCACAGAACACAAAGAAGTTTCTCAGAAGGCTTCTTCCTCTTTGTTATCGGAGGATATTTCCTTTGGCCCTATAGTCTTCAAAGGGATCCGAAATATCTGTTCTCAGATTCCACAGAAATAAGGCTAGCAAAGAGATCCACGAAATACAGATGTAACTCTGTGAGATGAATGAACAGACACTAAGCAGTTTCTCAGAAAGCTTCTTTCCAGATTTCATCTGAGGATATTTCCTTCTTCACCATAGCCCTCTATGGGCTTCCATATATCACTTTGCCAATTCCACAAGAACTGTCTTAGCGAAAGACTTCTTGAGGGGAAAGCTGTAACTCTGTGAGATGATTTCACAGAACACAAAGAAGTTTCTCAGAAAGCTTCCTTCTCTTTGTTATCGGAGGATATTTCCTCTGGCCCTATAGTCTTCAAAGGGATCCGAAATATCTGTTCTCAGATTCCACAGAAATAAGGCTAGCAAAGAGATGCACGAAATACAGATGTAACTCTGTGAGTGGAAGTCACACATCACAGAGCAGTTTCTCAGAAAGCTTCTTTCCAGATTTCATCTGAGGATATTTCCTTTTTCAACATAGCCCTCTATGGGCTTCCAAATATCACTTTGCCAATTCCACAAGAACTGTCTGAGCGAAAGGCTTCTTGAGGGGAAAGCTGTAACTCTGTGAGATGATTTCACAGGACACAAAGAAGATTCTCAGAAAGCTTCTTTCTCTTTGTTATCGGAGGATATTTCCTTTGGCCCTATAGTCTTCAAAGGGATCCGAAATATCTGTTCTCATATTCCACAGAAATAAGGCTAGCAAAGAGATCCACGAAATACAGATGTAACTCTGTGAGATGAATGAACAGAACACTAAGCAGTTTCTCAGAAATCTTCTTTCCAGATTTCATCTGAGGATATTTCCTACTTCACCATAGCCCTCTATGGGCTTCCAAATATCACGTTGCCAATTCCACAAGAACTGTCTTAGCGAAAGGCTTCTTGAGGGGAAAGCTGTAACTCTGTGAGATGATTTCACAGAACACAAAGAAGTTTCTCAGAAAGCTTCCTTCTCTTTGTTATCGGAGGATACTTCCTTTGGCCCTATAGTTTTCAAAGGGATCCGAAATATCTGTTCTCAGATTCCACAGAAATAAGGCTAGCAAAGAGATCCACGAAATACAGATGTAACTCTGTGAGTGGAAGTCACACATCACAGAGCAGTTTCTGAGAAAGCTTCTTTCCAGATTTCATCTGAGGATATTTCCTTTTTCACCATAGCCCTCTATGGGCTTCCAAATATCACTTTGCCAATCCACAAAAACTGTCTTATCGAAAGGCTTCTTCAGGGGAAAGTTGTAACTCTGTGAGATGATTTCACAGAACACAAAGAAGTTTCTCAGAAAGCTTCTTTCTCTTTGTTATCGGAGGATATTTCCTTTGGCCCTATAGTCTTCATAGGGATCCGATATATCTGTTTTCAGATTCCACAGAAATAAGGCTAGCAAAGAAATCCACGAAATACAGATGTAACTCTGTGAGATGAATGAACAGAACACTAAGGAGTTTCTCAGAAAGCTTCTTTCCAGATTTCATCTGAGGATATTTCCTTCTTCACCATAGCCCTCTATGGGCTTCCAAATATCACTTTGCCAATTCCACAAGAACTGTCTTAGCGAAAGGCTTCTTGAGGGGAAAGCTGTAACTCTGTGAGATGATTTCACAGAACACAAAGAAGTTTCTCAGAAAGCTTCCTTCTCTTTGTTATGGGAGGATATTTCCTTTGGCCCTATAGTCTTCAAAGGGATCCGAAATATCTCTTCTCAGATACCACAGAAATAAGGCTAGCAAAGAGATCCACGAAATACAGATGTAACTCTGTGAGTGGAAGTCGCACATCACAGAGCAGTTTCTCAGAAAGCTTCTTTCCAGATTTTATCTGAGGATATTTCCTTTTTCACCATAGCCCTCTATGGGCTTCCAAATATCACTTTGCCAATTCCACAAGAACTGTCTTAGCGAAAGGCTTCTTGAGGGGAAAGCTGTAACTCTGTGAGATGATTTCAAAGAACACAAAGAAGTTTCTCAGAAAGGTTCTTTCTCTTTGATATCGGAGGATATTTCCTTTGGCCCTATAGTCTTCAAAGGGATCCGAAATATCTGTTCTCAGATTCCACAGAAATAAGGGTATCCAAGAGATCCACGAAATACCGATGTAACTCTGTGAGATGAATGAACAGAACACTAAGCAGTTTCTCAGAAAGCTTCTTTCCAGATTTCATCTGAGGATATTTCCTTCTTCACCATAGCCCTCTAAGGGCTTCCAAATATCACTTTGCCAATTCCACAAGAACTGTCTTAGCGAAAGGCTTCTTGAGGGGAAAGCTGTAACTGTGTGAGATGATTTCACAGAACACAAAGAAGTTTCTCAGAAATCTTCTTTCTCTTTGTTATCAGAGGATATTTCCTTTGGCCCTATAGTTTTCAAAGGGATCCGAAATATCTGTTCTCAGATTCCACAGAAATAAGGCTAGCAAAGAGATCCACGAAATACAGATGTAACTCTGTGAGTGGAAGTCACACATCACAGAGCAGTTTCTCAGAAAGCTTCTTTCCAGATTTCATCTGAGGATATTTCCTTTTTCACCATAGCCCTCTATGGGCTTCCAAATATCACTTGGCAAATTCCACAAGAAGTGGCTTACCGAAAGACTTCTTGAGTGGAAAGCTGTAACTGTGTGAGATGATTTCACAGAACACAAAGAAGTTTCTCAGAAAGCTTCTTTCTCTTTGTTATCGGAGGATATTTCCTTTGGCCCTATAGTCTTCAAAGGGATCCGAAATATCTGTTCTCAGATTCCACAGAAATAAGGCTAGCCAAGAGATCCACGAAATACAGATGTAACTCTGTGAGATGAATGAACAGAACACTAAGCAGTTTCTCCGAAAGCTTCTTTCCAGATTTCATCTGAGGATATTTCCTTTTTCACCATAGCCCTCTATGGGCTTCCAAATATCACTTTGCCAATTCCACAAGAACTGTCTTAGCGAAAGGCTTCTTGAGGGGAAAGATGTAACTCTGTGAGATGATTTCACAGAACACAAAGAAGTTTCTCAGAAAGCTTCCTTCTCTTTGTTATCGGAGGATATTTCCTTTGGCCCTATAGTCTTCAAAGGGATCCGAAATATCTGTTCTCAGATTCCACAGAAATAAGGCTAGCAAAGAGATCCACGAAATACAGATGTTACCCTGTGAGATGAATGGACAGAACAATAAGCAGTTTCTCAGAAAGCTTTTTTCCAGATTTCATCTGAGGATATTTCCTTTTTCACCATAGCTCTCTATGGGCTTCAAAATATCACTTTGCCAATTCCACAAGAACTGTCTTAGCGAAAGGCTTCTTGAGGGGAAAGCTGTAACTCTGTGAGATGATTTCACAGAACAAAAAGAAGTTTCTCAGAAAGCTTCCTTCTCTTTGTTATCGGAGGATATTTCCTTTGGCACTATAGCCTTCAAAGGGATCCGAAATATCTGTTGTCAGATTCCACAGAAATAAGGATAGCAAAGAGATCCACGAAATACAGATGTAACTCTGTGAGTGGAAGTCACACATCACAGAGCAGTTTCTGATAAAGCTTCTTTCCAGATTTCATCTGAGGATATTTCCTTTTTCACCATAGCCCTCTATGGGCTTCCAAATATCACTTTGCCAATTCTACAAAAACTGACTTATCGAAAGGCTTCTTGAGGGGAAAGTTGTAACTCTGTGAGATGATTTCACAGAACACAAAGAAGTTTCTCAGAAAGCTTCTTTCTCTTTGTTATCGGAGGATATTTCCATTGGCCCTATAGTCTTCAAAGGGATCCGAAATATCTGTTCTCAGATTCCACAGAAAAAAGGCTAGCAAAGAGATCCACGAAACACAGATGTAACTCTGTGAGTGGATGTCACACATCACAGAGCAGTTTCTCAGAAAACTTCTTTCCAGATTTCATCTGAGGATATTTCCTTTTTCACCATAGCCCTCTATGGGCTTCCAAATATCACTTTGCCAATTCCACAAGAACTGGCTTACCGAAAGACTACTTGAGGCGTAAGCTGTAACTGTGTGAGATGATTTCACAGAACACAAAGAAGTTTCTCAGAAAGCTTCTTTCTCTTTGTTATCGGAGGATATTTCCTTTGGCCCTATAGTCTTCAAAGGGATCCGAAATATCTGTTCTCAGATTCCACAGAAATAAGGCAAGCAAAGAGATCCACGAAATACAGATGTAACTCTGTGAGTGGAAATCACACATCACAGAGCAGTTTCTCAGAAAGCTTCTTTCCAGATTTCATCTGAGGATATTTCCTTTTTCACCATAGCCCTCTATGGGCTTCCAAATATCACTTTGCCAATTCCACAAGAACTGTCTTAGCGAAAGGCTTCTTGAGGGGAAAGCTGTAACTCTGTGAGATGATTTCACAGGACACAAAGAAGTTTCTCAGAAAGGTTCTTTCTCTTTGTTATCGGAGGATATTTCCTTTGGCCCTATAGTCTTCAAAGGGATCCGAAATATCTGTTCTCAGATTCCACAGAAATAAGGCTAGCAAAGAGATCCACGAAATACAGATGTAACTCTGTGAGATGAATGAACAGAACACTAAGCAGTTTCTCAGAAAGCTTCTTTCCAGATTTCATCTGAGGATATTTCCTTTTTCACCATAGCCCTCTATGGGCTTCCAAATATCACTTTGCCAATTCCACAAGAACTGGCTTACCGAAAGACTTCTTGAGGGGAAAGCTGTAACTGTGTGAGATGATTTCACAGAACACAAAGAAGTTTCTCAGAAAGGTTCTTTCTCTTTGTTATCGGAGGATATTTCCTTTGGCCCTATAGTCTTCAAAGGGATCCGAAATATCTGTTCTCAGATTCCACAGAAATAAGGCTAGCAAAGAGATCCACGAAATACAGATGTAACTCTGTGAGTGGAAGTCACACATCACAGAGCAGTTTCTCAGAAAGCTTCTTTCCAGATTTCATCTGAGGAAATTTCCTTTTTCACCATAGCCCTCTATGGGCTTCCAAATATCACTTTGCCAATTCCACAAGAACTGTCTTAGCGAAAGGCTTCTTGAGGGGAAAGCTGTAATTCTGTGAGATGATTTCACAGAACACAAAGAAGTTTCTCAGAAAGGTTCTTTCTCTTTGTTATCGGAGGATATTTCCTTTGGCCCTATAGTCTTCAAAGGGATCCGAAATATCTGTTCTCAGATTCCACAGAAATAAGGGTATCCAAGAGATCCACGAAATACCGATGTAACTCTGTGAGATGAATGAACAGAACACTAAGCAGTTTCTCAGAAAGCTTCTTTCCAGATTTCATCTGAGGATATTTCCTTCTTCACCATAGCCCTCTAAGGGCTTCCAAATATCACTTTGCCAATTCCACAAGAACTGTCTTAGCGAAAGGCTTCTTGAGGGGAAAGCTGTAACTCTGTGAGATGATTTCACAGAACACAAAGAAGTTTCTCAGAAGGCTTCTTTCTCTTTGTTATCAGAGGATATTTCCTTTGGCCCTATAGTTTTCAAAGGGATCCGAAATATCTGTTCTCAGATTCCACAGAAATAAGGTAGCAAAGAGATCCACGAAATACAGATGTAACTCTGTGAGTGGAAGTCACACATCACAGAGCAGTTTCTCAGAAAGCTTCTTTCCAGATTTCATCTGAGGATATTTCCTTTTTCACCATAGCCCTCTATGGGCTTCCAAATATCACTTTGTCAATTACACAAGAACTGGCTTACCGAAAGACTTCTTGAGTCGAAAGCTGTAACTGTGTGAGATGATTTCACAGAACACAAAGTAGTTTCTCAGAAAGCTTCTTTCTCTTTGTTATCGGAGGATATTTCCTTTGGCCCTATAGTCTTCAAAGGGATCCGAAATATCTGTTCTCAGATTCCACAGAAATAAGGCTAGCCAAGAGATCCACGAAATACAGATGTAACTCTGTGAGATGAATGAACAGAACACTAAGCAGTTTCTCAGAAAGCTTCTTTCCAGATTTCATCTGAGGATATTTCCTTTTTCACCATAGCCCTCTATGGGCTTCCAAATATCACTTTGCCAATTCCACAAGAACTGTCTTAGCGAAAGGCTTCTTGAGGGGAAAGCTGTAACTCTGTGAGATGATTTCACAGAACACAAAGAAGTTTCTCAGAAAGCTTCCTTCTCTTTGTTATCAGAGGATATTTCCTTTGGCCCTATAGTTTTCAAAGGGATCCGAAATATCTGTTCTCAGATTCCACAGAAATAAGGCTAGCAAAGAGATCCACGAAATACAGATGTTACCCTGTGAGTGGAAGTCACACATCACAGAGCAGTTTCTCGGAAAGCTTCTTTCCAGATTTCATCTGAGGATATTTCCTTTTTCACCATAGCCCTCTATGGGCCTCCAAATATCACTTTGCCAATTCCACAAGAACTGGCTTACCGAAAGACTTCTTGAGGCGAAAGCTGTAACTGTGTGAGATGATTTCACAGAACACAAAGAAGTTTCTCAGAAAGCTTCCTTCTCTTTGTTATCGGAGGATATTTCCTTTGGCCATATAGTCTTCAAAGGGATCCGAAATATCTGTTCTCAGATTCCACAGAAATAAGGCTAGCAAAGAGATCCACGAAATACAGATGTAACTCTGTGAGATGAATGAACAGAACACTAAACAGTTTCTCAGAAAGCTTCTTTCCAGATTTCATCTGAGGATATTTCCTTTTTCACCATAGCCCTCTATGGGCTTCCAAATATCACTTTGCCAATTCCACAAGAACTGTCTTAGCGAAAGGCTTCTTGAGGGGAAAGCTGTAACTCTGTGAGATGATTTCACAGAACACAAAGAAGTTTCTCAGAAAGCTTCCTTCTCTTTGTTATCGGAGGATATTTCCTTTGGCCCTATAGTCTTCAAAGGGATCCGAAATATCTGTTCTCAGATTCCACAGAAATAAGGCTAGCAAAGAGATCCACAAAATACAGATGTAACTCTGTGAGTGGAAGTCACACATCACAGAGCAGTTTCTCAGAAAGCTTCTTTCCAGATTTCATCTGAGGAAATTTCCTTTTTCACCATAGCCCTCTATGGGCTTCCAAATATCACTTTGCCAATTCCACAAGAACTGTCTTAGCGAAAGGCTTCTTGAGGGGAAAGCTGTAACTCTGTGAGATGATTTCACAGAACACAAAGTAGTTTCTCAGAAAGGTTCTTTCTCTTTGTTATGGGAGGATATTTCCTTTGGCCCTATAGTCTTCAAAGGGATCCGAAATATCTGTTCTCAGATTCCACAGAAATAAGGCTAGCAATGAGATCCACGAAATACATATGTAACTCTGTGAGATAAATGAACAGAACACTAAGCAGTTTCTCAGAAAGCTTCTTTCCAGATTTCATCTGAGGATATTTCCTTTTTCACCATAGCCCTCTATTGGCTTCCAAATATCACTTTGCCATTTCCACAAGAACTGTCTTAGCGAAAGGCTTCTTGAGGGGAAAGCTGTAACTCTGTTAGATGATTTCACAGAACACAAGAAGTTTCTCAGAAAGCTTCTTTCTCTTTGTTATCAGAGGATATTTCCTTTGGCCCTATAGTTTTCAAAGGGATCCGAAATATCTGTTATCAGATTCCACAGAAATAAGGCTAGCCAAGAGATCCACGAAATACAGATGTAACTCTGTGAGATGAATGAACAGAACACTAAGCACTTTCTCAGAAAGCTTCTTTCCAGATTTCACCTGAGGATATTTCCTTTTTCACCATAGCCCTCTATGGGCTTCCAAATATCACTTTGCCAATTCCACAAGAACTGTCTTAGCGAAAGGCTTCTTGAGGGGAAAGCTGTAACTCTGTGAGATGATTTCACAGAACACAAAGAAGTTTCTCAGAAAGCTTCCTTCTCTTTTTTATCGGAGGATATTTCCTTTGGCCCTGTAGTCTTCAAAGGGATCCGAAATATCTGTTCTCAGATTCCACAGAAATAAGGCTAGCAAAGAGATCCACGAAATACAGATGTAACTCTGTGAGTGGAAGTCACACATCACAGAGTAGTTTCTCAGAAAGCTTCTTTCCAGATTTCATCTGAGGATATTTCCTTTTTCACCATAGCCCTCTATGGGCTTCCAAATATCACTTTGCCAATTCCACAAAAACTGTCTTATCGAAAGGCTTCTTGAGGGGAAAGTTGTAACTCTGTGAGATGATTTCACAGAACACAAAGAAGTTTCTCAGAAAGCTTCTTTCTCTTTGTTATCGGAGGATACTTCCTTTGGCCCTATAGTCTTCAAAGGGATCCGAAATATCTGTTTTCAGATTCCAGAGAAATAAGGCTAGCAAAGAGATCCACCAAATACAGATGTAACTCTGTGAGTGGATGTCACACATCACAGAGCAGTTTCTCAGAAAGCTTCTTTCCAGATTTCATCTGAGGATATTTCCTTTTTCACCATAGCCCTCTATGGGCTTCCAAATATCACTTTGCCAATTCCACAAGAACTGGCTTACCGAAAGACTTCTTGAGGGGAAAGCTGTAACTGTGTGAGATGATTTCACAGAACACAAAGAAGTTTCTCAGAAAGCTTATTTCTCTTTGTTATCGGAGGATATTTCCTTTGTCCCTATAGTCTTCAAAGGGATCCGAAATATCTGTTCTCAGATTCCACAGAAATAAGGGTATCCAAGAGATCCACGAAATACCGATGTAACTCTGTGAGATGAATAAACAGAACACTAAGCAGTTTCTCAGAAAGCTTCTTTCCAGATTTCATCTGAGGATATTTCCTTCTTTACCATAGCCCTCTAAGGGCTTCCAAATATCACTTTGCCAATTCCAAAAGAACTGTCTTAGCGAAAGGCTTCTTGAGGGGAAAGCTGTAACTCTGTGAGATGATTTCACAGAACACAAAGAAGTTTCACAGAAGGCTTCTTTCTCTTTGTTATCAGAGGATGTTTCCTTTGGCCCTATAGTTTTCAAAGGGATCCGAAATATCTGTTCTCAGATTCCACAGAAATAAGGCTAGCAAAGAGATCCACGAAATACAGATGTAACTCTGTGAGATGAATGAACAGAACACTAAGCAGTTTCTCAGAAAACTTCTTTCCAGATTTCATCTGAGGATATTTCCTTTTTCACCATAGCCCTCTATGGGCTTCCAAATATCACTTTGCCAATTCCACAAGAACTGTCTTAGCGAAAGGCTTCTTGAGGGGAAAGCTGTAACTCTGTGAGATGATTTCACAGAACAAAAAGAAGTTTCTCAGAAAGCTTCCTTCTCTTTGTTATCGGAGGATATTTCCTTTGGCCCTATAGTCTTCAAAGGGATCCGAAATATCTGTTGTCAGATTCCACAGAAATAAGGCTAGCAAAGAGATCCACGAAATACAGATGTAACTCTGTGAGTGAAAGTCACACGTCACAGAGCAGTTTCTCAGAAAGCTTCTTTCCAGATTTCATCGGAGGATATTTCCTTTTTCACCATAGCCCTCTATGGGCTTCCAAATATCACTTTGCCAATTCCACAAGAACTGTCTTAGCGAAAGGCTTCTTGAGGGGAAAGCTGTAACTCTGTGAGATGATTTCACAGAACACAAAGAAGTTTCTCAGAAAGCTTCCTTCTCTTTGTTATCAGAGGATATTTTCTTTGGCCCTATAGTTTTCAAAGGGATCCGAAATATCTGTTGTCAGATTCCACAGAAATAAGGCTAGCAAAGAGATCCACGAAATACAGATGTAACTCTGTGAGTGGAAGTCACACATCACAGAGCAGTTTCTCGGAAAGCTTCTTTCCAGATTTCATCTGAGGATATTTCCTTTTTCACCATAGCCCTCTATGGGCTTCCAAATATCACTTTGCCAATTCCACAAGAACTGGCTAACCGAAAGACTTCTTGAGGGGAAAGCTGTAACTGTGTGAGATGATTTCACAGAACACAAAGAAGTTTCTCAGAAAGCTTCCTTCTCTTTGTTACCGGAGGATAGTTCCTTTGGCCCTATAGTCTTCAAAGGGATCCGAAATATCTGTTCTCAGATTCCACAGAAATAAGGCTAGCAAAGAGATCCACGAAATACAGATGTAACTCTGTGAGTGGAAGTCACACATCACAGAGCAGTTTCTCAGAAAGCTTCTTTCCAGATTTCATCTGAGGAAATTTCCTTTTTCAACATAGCCCTCTATGGGCTTCCAAATATCACTTTGCCAATTCCACAAGAACTGTCTTAGCGAAAGGCTTCTTGAGGGGAAAGCTGTAACTCTGTGAGATGATTTCACAGAAAACAAAGAAGTTTCTCAGAAAGGTTCTTTCTCTTTGTTATCGGAGGATATTTCCTTTGGCCCTATAGTCTTCAAAGGGATCCGAAATATCTGTTCTCAGATTCCACAGAAATAAGGGTATCCAAGAGATCCACGAAATACCGATGTAACTCTGTGAGATGAATGAACAGAACACTAAGCAGTTTCTCAGAAAGCTTCTTTCCAGATTTCATCTAAGGATATTTCCTTCTTCACCATAGCCCTCTAAGGGCTTCCAAATATCACTTTGCCAATTCCACAAGAACTGTCTTAGCGAAAGGCTTCTTGAGGGGAAAGCTGTAACTCTGTGAGATGATTTCACAGAACACAAAGAAGTTTCTCAGAAGGCTTCTTTCTCTTTGTTATCAGAGGATATTTCCTTTGGCCCTATAGTTTTCAAAGGGATCCGAAATATCTGTTCTCAGATTCCACAGAAATAAGGCTAGCAAAGAGATCCACGAAATACAGATGTAACTCTGTGAGTGGAAGTCACACATCACAGAGCAGTTTCTCGGAAAGCTTCTTTCCAGATTTCATCTGAGGATATTTCCTTTTTCACCATAGCCCTCTATGGGCTTCCAAATATCACTTTGCCAATTCCACAAGAACTGGCTTACCGAAAGACTTCTTGAGGCGAAAGCTGTAACTGTGTGAGATGATTTCACAGAACACAAAGAAGTTTCTCAGAAAGCTTCCTTCTCTTTGTCATCGGAGGATATTTCCTTTGGCCCTATAGTCTTCAAAGGGATCCGAAATATCTGTTCTCAGATTCCACAGAAATAAGGCTAGCAAAGAGATCCACGAAATACAGATGTAACTCTGTGAGATGAATGAACAGAACACTAAATAGTTTCTCAGAAAGCTTCTTTCCAGATTTCATCTGAGGATATTTCCTTTTTCACCATAGCCCTCTATGGGCTTCCAAATATCACTTTGCCAATTCCACAAGAACTGTCTTAGCGAAAGGCTTCTTGAGGGGAAAGCTGTACCTCTGTGAGATGATTTCACAGAACACAAAGAAGTTTCTCAGAAAGCTTCCTTCTCTTTGTTATCGGAGGATATTTCCTTTGGCCCTATAGTCTTCAAAGGGATCCGAAATATCTGTTCTCAGATTCCACAGAAATAAGGCTAGCAAAGAGATCCACGAAATACAGATGTAACTCTGTGAGTGGAAGTCACACATCACAGAGCAGTTTCTCAGAAAGCTTCTTCCCAGATTTCATCTGAGGATATTTCCTTTTTCACCATAGCCCTCTATGGGCTTCCAAATATCACTTTGCCAATTCCACAAGAACTGTCTTAGCGAAAGGCTTCTTGAGGGGAAAGCTGTAACTCTGTGAGATGATTTCACAGAACACAAAGAAGTTTCTCAGAAAGGTTCTTTCTCTTTGTTATCGGAGGATATTTCCTTTGGCCCTATAGTCTTCAAAGGGATCCGAAATATCTGTTCTCAGATTCCACAGAAATAAGGCTAGCAAAGAGATCCACGAAATACATATGTAACTCTGTGAGATGAATGAACAGAACACTAAGCAGTTTCTCAGAAAGCTTCTTTCCAGATTTCATCTGAGGATATTTCCTTTTTCACCATAGCCCTCTATTGGCTTCCAAATATCACTTTGCCAATTCCACAAGAACTGACTTAGCGAAAGGCTTCTTGAGGGGAAAGCTGTAACTCTGTGAGATGATTTCACAGAACACAAAGAAGTTTCTCAGAAAGCTTCCTTCTCTTTGTTATCGGAGGATATTTCCTTTGGCCCTATAGTCTTCAAAGGGATCCGAAATATCTGTTGTCAGATTCCACAGAAATAAGGCTAGCAAAGAGATCCACGAAATACAGATGTAACTCTGTGAGTGGAAGTCACACATCACAGAGCAGTTTCTCAGAAAGCTTCTTTCCAGATTTCATCTGAGGATATTTCCTTTTTCACCATAGCCCTCTATGGGCTTCCAAATATCACTTTGCCAATTCCACAAAAACTGTCTTATCGAAAGGCTTCTTGAGGGGAAAGTTGTAACTCTGTGAGATGATTTCACAGAACACAAAGAAGTTTCTCAGAAAGCTTCTTTCTCTTTGTTATCAGAGGATATTTCCTTTGGCCCTATAGTTTTCAAAGGGATCCGAAATATCTGTTCTCAGATTCCACAGAAATAAGGCTAGCAAAGAGATCCACGAAATACAGATGTAACTCTGTGAATGGAAGTCACACATCACAGAGCAGTTTCTCAGAAAGCTTCTTTCCAGATTTCATCTGAGGATATTTCCTTTTTCACCATAGCCCTCTATGGGCTTCCAAATATCACTTTGCCAATTCCACAAGAACTGGCTTACCGAAAGACTTCTGAGGCTAAAGCTGTAACTGTGTGAGATGATTTCACAGAACACAAAGAAGTTTCTCAGAAAGCTTCTTTCTCTTTTTTATCGGAGGATATTTCCTTTGGCCCTATAGTCTTCAAAGGGATCCGAAATATCTGTTATCAGATTCCACAGAAATAAGGCTAGCAAAGAGATCCACGAAATACAGATGTAACTCTGTGAGATGAATGAACAGAACACTAAGCAGTTTCTCAGAAAGCTTCTTTCCAGATTTCACCTGAGGATATTTCCTTTTTCACCATAGCCCTCTATGGGCTTCCAAATATCACTTTGCCAATTCCACAAGAACTGTCTTAGCGAAAGGCTTCTTGAGGGGAAAGCTGTAACTCTGTGAGATGATTTCACAGAACACAAAGAAGTTTCTCAGAAATCTTCCTTCTCTTTTTTATCGGAGGATATTTCCTTTGGCCCTGTAGTCTTCAAAGGGATCCGAAATATCTGTTCTCTGATTCCACAGAAATAAGGCTAGCAAAGAGATCCACGAAATACAGATGTAACTCTGTGAGTGGAAGTCACACATCACAGAGCAGTTTCTCAGAAATCTTCTTTCCAGATTTCATCTGAGGATATTTCCTTTTTCACCATAGCCCTCTATGGGCTTCCAAATATCACTTTGCCAATTCCACAAAAACTGTCTTATCGAAAGGCTTCTTGAGGGGAAAGTTGTAACTCGGTGAGATGATTTCACAGAACACAAAGAAGTTTCTCAGAAAGCTTCTTTCTCTTTGTTATCGGAGGATATTTCTTTTGGCCCTATAGTCTTCAAAGGGATCCGAAATATCTGTTTTCAGATTCCAGAGAAATAAGGCTAGCAAAGAGATCCACGAAATACAGATATAACTCTGTGAGTGGATGTCACACATCACAGAGCAGTTTCTCAGAAAGCTTCTTTCCAGATTTCATATGAGGATATTTCCTTTTTCACCGTAGCCCTCAATGGGCTTCCAAATATCACTTTGCCAATTCCACAAGAACTGGCTTACCGAAAGACTTCTTGAGGGGAAAGCTGTAACTGTGTGAGATGATTTCACAGAACACAAAGAAGTTTCTCAGAAAGCTTATTTCTCTTTGTTATCGGAGGATATTTCCTTTGGCCCTATAGTCTTCAAAGGGATCCGGAATATCTGTTCTCAGATTCCACAGAAATAAGGCTAGCAAAAAGATCCACGAAATACAGATGTAACTCTGTGAGATGAATGAACAGAACACTAAGCAGTTTCTCAGAAAGCTTCTTTCCAGATTTCATCTGAGGATATTTCCTTTTTCACCATAGCCCTCTATGGGCTTCCAAATATCACTTTGCCAATTCCACAAGGACTGACTTAGCGAAAGGCTTCTTGAGGGGAAAGCTGTAACTCTGTGAGATAATTTCACAGAACACAAAGAAGTTTCTCAGAAAGCTTCCTTCTCTTTGTTATCGGAGGATATTTCCTTTGGCCCTATAGTCTTCAAAGGGATCCGAAATATCTGTTGTCAGATTCCACAGAAATAAGGCTAGCAAAGAGATCCACGAAATACAGATGTAACTCTGTGAGTGGAAGTCACACATCACAGAGCAGTTTCTCAGAAAGCTTCTTTCCAGATTTCATCTGAGGATATTTCCTTTTTCACCATAGCCCTCAATGGGCTTCCAAATATCACTTTGCCAATTCCACAAAAACTGTCTTATCGAAAGGCTTCTTGAGGGGAAAGTTGTAACTCTGTGAGATGATTTCACAGAACACAAAGAAGTTTCTCAGAAAGCTTCTTTCTCTTTGTTATCAGAGGATATTTCCTTTGGCCCTATAGTTTTCAAAGGGATCCGAAATATCTGTTCTCAGATTCCACAGAAATAAGGCTAGCAAAGAGATCCACGAAATACAGATGTAACTCTGTGAGTGGAAGTCACACATCACAGAGCAGTTTCTCAGAAAGCTTCTTTCCAGATTTCATCTGAGGATATTTCCTTTTTCACCATAGCCCTCTATGGGCTTCCAAATATCACTTTGCCAATTCCACAAGAACTGGCTTACCGAAAGACTTCTGAGGCGAAAGCTGTAACTGTGTGAGATGATTTCACAGAACACAAAGAAGTTTCTCAGAAAGCTTCTTTCTCTTTTTTATCGGAGGATATTTCCTTTGGCCCTATAGTCTTCAAAGGGATCCGAAATATCTGTTATCAGATTCCACAGAAATAAGGCTAGCAAAGAGATCCACGAAATACAGATGTAACTCTGTGAGATGAATGAACAGAACACTAAGCAGTTTCTCAGAAAGCTTCTTTCCAGATTTCACCTGAGGATATTTCCTTTTTCACCATAGCCCTCTATGGGCTTCCAAATATCACTTTGCCAATTCCACAAGAACTGTCTTAGCGAAATGCTTCTTGAGGGGAAAGCTGTAACTCTGTGAGATGATTTCACAGAACACAAAGAAGTTTCTCAGAAAGCTTCCTTCTCTTTTTTATCGGAGGATATTTCCTTTGGCCCTGTAGTCTTCAAAGGGATCCGAAATATCTGTTCTCAGATTCCACAGAAATAAGGCTAGCAAAGAGATCCACGAAATACAGATGTAACTCTTTGAGTGGAAGTCACACATCACAGAGCAGTTTCTCAGAAAGCTTCTTTCCAGATTTCATCTGAGGATATTTCCTTTTTCACCATAGACCTCTAGGGGTTCCAAATATCACTTTGCCAATTCCACAAGAACTGGCTTACCGAAAGACTTCTTGAGGCGAAAGCTGTAACTGTGTGAGATGATTTCACAGAACACAAAGAAGTTTCTCAGAAAGCTTCTTTCTCTTTGTTATCGGAGGATATTTCCTTTGGCCCTATAGTCTTCAAAGGGATCCGAAATATCTGTTCTCAGATTCCACAGAAATAAGGCTAGCAAAGAGATCCACGAAATACAGATGTAACTCTGTGAGATGAATGAACAGAACACTAAGCAGTTTCTCAGAAAACTTCTTTCCAGATTTCATCTGAGGATATTTCCTTTTTCACCATAGCCCTCTATGGGCTTCCAAATATCACTTTGCCAATTCCACAAGAACTGTCTTAGCGAAAGGCTTCTTGAGGGGAAAGCTGTAACTCTGTGAGATGATTTCACAGAACACAAAGAAGTTTCTCAGAAAGCTTCCTTCTCTTTGTTATCGGAGGATATTTCCTTTGGCCCTGTAGTCTTCAAAGGGATCCGAAATATCTGTTCTCAGATTCCACAGAAATAAGGCTAGCAAAGAGATCCACGAAATACAGATGTAACTCTGTGAGTGGAAGACACACATCACAGAGCAGTTTCTCAGAAAGCTTCTTTCCAGATTTCATCTGAGGATATTTCCTTTTTCAACATAGCCCTCTATGGGCTTCCAAATATCACTTTGCCAATTCCACAAGAACTGTCTTAGCGAAAGGCTTCTTGAGGGGAAAGCTGTAACTCTGTGAGATGATTTCACAGAACACAAAGAAGTTTCTCAGAAAGCTTCTTTCCCTTTGTTATCGGAGGATATTTCCTTTGGCCCTATAGTCTTCAAAGGGATCCGAAATATCTGTTCTCATATTCCACAGAAATAAGGGTAGCAAAGAGATACACGAAATACAGATGTAACTCTGTGAGTGGAAATCACACATCACAGAGCAGTTTCTCAGAAAGCTTCTTTCCAGATTTCATCTGTGGATATTTCCTTTTTCACCATAGCCCTCTATGGGCTTCCAAATATCGCTTTGCCAATTCCACAAAAACTGTCTTATCGAAAGGCTTCTTGAAGGGAAAGTTGTAACTCTGTGAGATGATTTCACAGAACACAAAGAAGTTTCTCAGAAAGCTTCTTTCTCTTTGTTATCGGAGGATATTTCCTTTGGCCCTATAGTCTTCAAAGGGATCCGAAATATCTGTTCTCAGATTCCACAGAAATAAGTCTAGCAAAGAGATCCACGAAATACAGATGTAACTCTGTGTGATGAATGAACAGAACACTAAGCAGTTTCTCAGAAAGCTTCTTTCCAGATTTCCTCTGAGGATATTTCCTTCTTTACCATAGCCCTCTAAGGGCTTCCAAATATCACTTTGCCAATTCCACAAGAACTGTTTTAGCGAAAGGCTTCTTGAGGGGAAAGCTGTAACTCTGTGAGATGATTTCACAGAACACAAAGAAGTTTCTCAGAAGGCTTCTTTCTCTTTGTTATGAGAGGATATTTCCTTTGGCCCTATAGTCTTCAAAGGGATCCGAAATATCTGTTCTCAGATTCCACAGAAATAAGGCTAGCAAAGAGATCCACGAAATACAGATGTAACTCTGTGAGTGGAAGTCACACATCACAGAGCAGTTTCTCAGAAAGCTTCTTTCCAGATTTCATCTGAGGAAATTTCCTTTTTCACCTTAGCCCTCTATGGGCTTCCAAATATCACTTTGCCAATTCCACAAGAACTGTCTTAGCGAAAGGCTTCTTGAGGGGAAAGCTGTAACTCTGTGAGATGATATCACAGGACACAAAGAAGTTTCTCAGAAAGGTTCTTTCTCTTTGTTATCGGAGGATATTTCCTTTGGCCCTATAGTTTTCAAAGGGATCCGAAATATCTGTTATCAGATTCCACAGAAATAAGGCTAGCCAAGAGATCCACGAAATACAGATGTAACTCTGTGAGATGAATGAACAGAACACTAAGCACTTTCTCAGAAAGCTTCTTTCCAGATTTCACCTGAGGATATTTCCTTTTTCACCATAGCCCTCTATGGGCTTCCAAATATCACTTTGCCAATTCCACAAGAACTGTCTTAGCGAAAGGCTTCTTGAGGGGAAAGCTGTAACTCTGTGAGATGATTTCACAGAACACAAAGAAGTTTCTCAGAAAGCTTCCTTCTCTTTTTTATCGGAGGATATTTCCTTTGGCCCTGTAGTCTTCAAAGGGATCCGAAATATCTGTTCTCAGATTCCACAGAAATAAGGCTAGCAAAGAGATCCACGAAATACAGATGTAACTCTGTGAGTGGAAGTCACACATCACAGAGTAGTTTCTCAGAAAGCTTCTTTCCAGATTTCATCTGAGGATATTTCCTTTTTCACCATAGCCCTCTATGGGCTTCCAAATATCACTTTGCCAATTCCACAAAAACTGTCTTATCGAAAGGCTTCTTGAGGGGAAAGTTGTAACTCTGTGAGATGATTTCACAGAACACAAAGAAGTTTCTCAGAAAGCTTCTTTCTCTTTGTTATCGGAGGATACTTCCTTTGGCCCTATAGTCTTCAAAGGGATCCGAAATATCTGTTTTCAGATTCCAGAGAAATAAGGCTAGCAAAGAGATCCACCAAATACAGATGTAACTCTGTGAGTGGATGTCACACATCACAGAGCAGTTTCTCAGAAAGCTTCTTTCCAGATTTCATCTGAGGATATTTCCTTTTTCACCATAGCCCTCTATGGGCTTCCAAATATCACTTTGCCAATTCCACAAGAACTGGCTTACCGAAAGACTTCTTGAGGGGAAAGCTGTAACTGTGTGAGATGATTTCACAGAACACAAAGAAGTTTCTCAGAAAGCTTATTTCTCTTTGTTATCGGAGGATATTTCCTTTGTCCCTATAGTCTTCAAAGGGATCCGAAATATCTGTTCTCAGATTCCACAGAAATAAGGCTAGCAAAAAGATCCACGAAATACAGATGTAACTCTGTGAGATGAATGAACAGAACACTAAGCAGTTTCTCAGAAAGCTTCTTTCCAGATTTCATCTGAGGATATTTCCTTTTTCACCATAGCCCTCTATGGGCTTCCAAATATCACTTTGCCAATTCCACAAGAACTGTCTTAGCGAAAGGCTTCTTGAGGGGAAAGCTGTAACTCTGTGAGATGATTTCACAGAACACAAAGAAGTTTCTCAGAAAGGTTCTTTCTCTTTGTTATCGGAGGATATTTCCTTTGGCCCTATAGTCTTCAAAGGGATCCGAAATATCTGTTCTCAGATTCCACAGAAATAAGGGTATCCAAGAGATCCACGAAATACCGATGTAACTCTGTGAGATGAATAAACAGAACACTAAGCAGTTTCTCAGAAAGCTTCTTTCCAGATTTCATCTGAGGATATTTCCTTCTTTACCATAGCCCTCTAAGGGCTTCCAAATATCACTTTGCCAATTCCAAAAGAACTGTCTTAGCGAAAGGCTTCTTGAGGGGAAAGCTGTAACTCTGTGAGATGATTTCACAGAACACAAAGAAGTTTCACAGAAGGCTTCTTTCTCTTTGTTATCAGAGGATGTTTCCTTTGGCCCTATAGTTTTCAAAGGGATCCGAAATATCTGTTCTCAGATTCCACAGAAATAAGGCTAGCAAAGAGATCCACGAAATACAGATGTAACTCTGTGAGATGAATGAACAGAACACTAAGCAGTTTCTCAGAAAACTTCTTTCCAGATTTCATCTGAGGATATTTCCTTTTTCACCATAGCCCTCTATGGGCTTCCAAATATCACTTTGCCAATTCCACAAGAACTGTCTTAGCGAAAGGCTTCTTGAGGGGAAAGCTGTAACTCTGTGAGATGATTTCACAGAACAAAAAGAAGTTTCTCAGAAAGCTTCCTTCTCTTTGTTATCGGAGGATATTTCCTTTGGCCCTATAGTCTTCAAAGGGATCCGAAATATCTGTTGTCAGATTCCACAGAAATAAGGCTAGCAAAGAGATCCACGAAATACAGATGTAACTCTGTGAGTGAAAGTCACACGTCACAGAGCAGTTTCTCAGAAAGCTTCTTTCCAGATTTCATCGGAGGATATTTCCTTTTTCACCATAGCCCTCTATGGGCTTCCAAATATCACTTTGCCAATTCCACAAGAACTGTCTTAGCGAAAGGCTTCTTGAGGGGAAAGCTGTAACTCTGTGAGATGATTTCACAGAACACAAAGAAGTTTCTCAGAAAGCTTCCTTCTCTTTGTTATCAGAGGATATTTTCTTTGGCCCTATAGTTTTCAAAGGGATCCGAAATATCTGTTGTCAGATTCCACAGAAATAAGGCTAGCAAAGAGATCCACGAAATACAGATGTAACTCTGTGAGTGGAAGTCACACATCACAGAGCAGTTTCTCGGAAAGCTTCTTTCCAGATTTCATCTGAGGATATTTCCTTTTTCACCATAGCCCTCTATGGGCTTCCAAATATCACTTTGCCAATTCCACAAGAACTGGCTAACCGAAAGACTTCTTGAGGGGAAAGCTGTAACTGTGTGAGATGATTTCACAGAACACAAAGAAGTTTCTCAGAAAGCTTCTTTCTCTTTGTTATCGGAGGATATTTCCTTTGGCCCTATAGTCTTCAAAGGGATCCGAAATATCTGTTCTCAGATTCCACAGAAATAAGGCTAGCAAAGAGATCCACGAAATACAGATGTAACTCTGTGAGTGGAAGTCACACATCACAGAGCAGTTTCTCAGAAAGCTTCTTTCCAGATTTCATCTGAGGAAATTTCCTTTTTCAACATAGCCCTCTATGGGCTTCCAAATATCACTTTGCCAATTCCACAAGAACTGTCTTAGCGAAAGGCTTCTTGAGGGGAAAGCTGTAACTCTGTGAGATGATTTCACAGAAAACAAAGAAGTTTCTCAGAAAGGTTCTTTCTCTTTGTTATCGGAGGATATTTCCTTTGGCCCTATAGTCTTCAAAGGGATCCGAAATATCTGTTCTCAGATTCCACAGAAATAAGGGTATCCAAGAGATCCACGAAATACCGATGTAACTCTGTGAGATGAATGAACAGAACACTAAGCAGTTTCTCAGAAAGCTTCTTTCCAGATTTCATCTAAGGATATTTCCTTCTTCACCATAGCCCTCTAAGGGCTTCCAAATATCACTTTGCCAATTCCACAAGAACTGTCTTAGCGAAAGGCTTCTTGAGGGGAAAGCTGTAACTCTGTGAGATGATTTCACAGAACACAAAGAAGTTTCTCAGAAGGCTTCTTTCTCTTTGTTATCAGAGGATATTTCCTTTGGCCCTATAGTTTTCAAAGGGATCCGAAATATCTGTTCTCAGATTCCACAGAAATAAGGCTAGCAAAGAGATCCACGAAATACAGATGTAACTCTGTGAGTGGAAGTCACACATCACAGAGCAGTTTCTCGGAAAGCTTCTTTCCAGATTTCATCTGAGGATATTTCCTTTTTCACCATAGCCCTCTATGGGCTTCCAAATATCACTTTGCCAATTCCACAAGAACTGGCTTACCGAAAGACTTCTTGAGGCGAAAGCTGTAACTGTGTGAGATGATTTCACAGAACACAAAGAAGTTTCTCAGAAAGCTTCCTTCTCTTTGTCATCGGAGGATATTTCCTTTGGCCCTATAGTCTTCAAAGGGATCCGAAATATCTGTTCTCAGATTCCACAGAAATAAGGCTAGCAAAGAGATCCACGAAATACAGATGTAACTCTGTGAGATGAATGAACAGAACACTAAATAGTTTCTCAGAAAGCTTCTTTCCAGATTTCATCTGAGGATATTTCCTTTTTCACCATAGCCCTCTATGGGCTTCCAAATATCACTTTGCCAATTCCACAAGAACTGTCTTAGCGAAAGGCTTCTTGAGGGGAAAGCTGTACCTCTGTGAGATGATTTCACAGAACACAAAGAAGTTTCTCAGAAAGCTTCCTTCTCTTTGTTATCGGAGGATATTTCCTTTGGCCCTATAGTCTTCAAAGGGATCCGAAATATCTGTTCTCAGATTCCACAGAAATAAGGCTAGCAAAGAGATCCACGAAATACAGATGTAACTCTGTGAGTGGAAGTCACACATCACAGAGCAGTTTCTCAGAAAGCTTCTTCCCAGATTTCATCTGAGGATATTTCCTTTTTCACCATAGCCCTCTATGGGCTTCCAAATATCACTTTGCCAATTCCACAAGAACTGTCTTAGCGAAAGGCTTCTTGAGGGGAAAGCTGTAACTCTGTGAGATGATTTCACAGAACACAAAGAAGTTTCTGAGAAAGGTTCTTTCTCTTTGTTATCGGAGGATATTTCCTTTGGCCCTATAGTCTTCAAAGGGATCCGAAATATCTGTTCTCAGATTCCACAGAAATAAGGCTAGCAAAGAGATCCACGAAATACATATGTAACTCTGTGAGATGAATGAACAGAACACTAAGCAGTTTCTCAGAAAGCTTCTTTCCAGATTTCATCTGAGGATATTTCCTTTTTCACCATAGCCCTCTATTGGCTTCCAAATATCACTTTGCCAATTCCACAAGAACTGACTTAGCGAAAGGCTTCTTGAGGGGAAAGCTGTAACTCTGTGAGATGATTTCACAGAACACAAAGAAGTTTCTCAGAAAGCTTCCTTCTCTTTGTTATCGGAGGATATTTCCTTTGGCCCTATAGTCTTCAAAGGGATCCGAAATATCTGTTGTCAGATTCCACAGAAATAAGGCTAGCAAAGAGATCCACGAAATACAGATGTAACTCTGTGAGTGGAAGTCACACATCACAGAGCAGTTTCTCAGAAAGCTTCTTTCCAGATTTCATCTGAGGATATTTCCTTTTTCACCATAGCCCTCTATGGGCTTCCAAATATCACTTTGCCAATTCCACAAAAACTGTCTTATCGAAAGGCTTCTTGAGGGGAAAGTTGTAACTCTGTGAGATGATTTCACAGAACACAAAGAAGTTTCTCAGAAAGCTTCTTTCTCTTTGTTATCAGAGGATATTTCCTTTGGCCCTATAGTTTTCAAAGGGATCCGAAATATCTGTTCTCAGATTCCACAGAAATAAGGCTAGCAAAGAGATCCACGAAATACAGATGTAACTCTGTGAATGGAAGTCACACATCACAGAGCAGTTTCTCAGAAAGCTTCTTTCCAGATTTCATCTGAGGATATTTCCTTTTTCACCATAGCCCTCTATGGGCTTCCAAATATCACTTTGCCAATTCCACAAGAACTGGCTTACCGAAAGACTTCTGAGGCTAAAGCTGTAACTGTGTGAGATGATTTCACAGAACACAAAGAAGTTTCTCAGAAAGCTTCTTTCTCTTTTTTATCGGAGGATATTTCCTTTGGCCCTATAGTCTTCAAAGGGATCCGAAATATCTGTTCTCAGATTCCACAGAAATAAGGCTAGCAAAGAGATCCACGAAATACAGATGTAACTCTGTGAGATGAATGAACAGAACACTAAGCAGTTTCTCAGAAAGCTTCTTTCCAGATTTCACCTGAGGATATTTCCTTTTTCACCATAGCCCTCTATGGGCTTCCAAATATCACTTTGCCAATTCCACAAGAACTGTCTTAGCGAAAGGCTTCTTGAGGGGAAAGCTGTAACTCTGTGAGATGATTTCACAGAACACAAAGAAGTTTCTCAGAAATCTTCCTTCTCTTTTTTATCGGAGGATATTTCCTTTGGCCCTGTAGTCTTCAAAGGGATCCGAAATATCTGTTCTCTGATTCCACAGAAATAAGGCTAGCAAAGAGATCCACGAAATACAGATGTAACTCTGTGAGTGGAAGTCACACATCACAGAGCAGTTTCTCAGAAAGCTTCTTTCCAGATTTCATCTGAGGATATTTCCTTTTTCACCATAGCCCTCTATGGGCTTCCAAATATCACTTTGCCAATTCCACAAAAACTGTCTTATCGAAAGGCTTCTTGAGGGGAAAGTTGTAACTCGGTGAGATGATTTCACAGAACACAAAGAAGTTTCTCAGAAAGCTTCTTTCTCTTTGTTATCGGAGGATATTTCTTTTGGCCCTATAGTCTTCAAAGGGATCCGAAATATCTGTTTTCAGATTCCAGAGAAATAAGGCTAGCAAAGAGATCCACGAAATACAGATATAACTCTGTGAGTGGATGTCACACATCACAGAGCAGTTTCTCAGAAAGCTTCTTTCCAGATTTCATATGAGGATATTTCCTTTTTCACCGTAGCCCTCATTGGGCTTCCAAATATCACTTTGCCAATTCCACAAGAACTGGCTTACCGAAAGACTTCTTGAGGGGAAAGCTGTAACTGTGTGAGATGATTTCACAGAACACAAAGAAGTTTCTCAGAAAGCTTATTTCTCTTTGTTATCGGAGGATATTTCCTTTGGCCCTATAGTCTTCAAAGGGATCCGGAATATCTGTTCTCAGATTCCACAGAAATAAGGCTAGCAAAAAGATCCACGAAATACAGATGTAACTCTGTGAGATGAATGAACAGAACACTAAGCAGTTTCTCAGAAAGCTTCTTTCCAGATTTCATCTGAGGATATTTCCTTTTTCACCATAGCCCTCTATGGGCTTCCAAATATCACTTTGCCAATTCCACAAGGACTGACTTAGCGAAAGGCTTCTTGAGGGGAAAGCTGTAACTCTGTGAGATAATTTCACAGAACACAAAGAAGTTTCTCAGAAAGCTTCCTTCTCTTTGTTATCGGAGGATATTTCCTTTGGCCCTATAGTCTTCAAAGGGATCCGAAATATCTGTTGTCAGATTCCACAGAAATAAGGCTAGCAAAGAGATCCACGAAATACAGATGTAACTCTGTGAGTGGAAGTCACACATCACAGAGCAGTTTCTCAGAAAGCTTCTTTCCAGATTTCATCTGAGGATATTTCCTTTTTCACCATAGCCCTCAATGGGCTTCCAAATATCACTTTGCCAATTCCACAAAAACTGTCTTATCGAAAGGCTTCTTGAGGGGAAAGTTGTAACTCTGTGAGATGATTTCACAGAACACAAAGAAGTTTCTCAGAAAGCTTCTTTCTCTTTGTTATCAGAGGATATTTCCTTTGGCCCTATAGTTTTCAAAGGGATCCGAAATATCTGTTCTCAGATTCCACAGAAATAAGGCTAGCAAAGAGATCCACGAAATACAGATGTAACTCTGTGAGTGGAAGTCACACATCACAGAGCAGTTTCTCAGAAAGCTTCTTTCCAGATTTCATCTGAGGATATTTCCTTTTTCACCATAGCCCTCTACGGGCTTCCAAATATCACTTTGCCAATTCCACAAGAACTGGCTTACCGAAAGACTTCTGAGGCGAAAGCTGTAACTGTGTGAGATGATTTCACAGAACACAAAGAAGTTTCTCAGAAAGCTTCTTTCTCTTTTTTATCGGAGGATATTTCCTTTGGCCCTATAGTCTTCAAAGGGATCCGAAATATCTGTTATCAGATTCCACAGAAATAAGGCTAGCAAAGAGATCCACGAAATACAGATGTAACTCTGTGAGATGAATGAACAGAACACTAAGCAGTTTCTCAGAAAGCTTCTTTCCAGATTTCACCTGAGGATATTTCCTTTTTCACCATAGCCCTCTATGGGCTTCCAAATATCACTTTGCCAATTCCACAAGAACTGTCTTAGCGAAATGCTTCTTGAGGGGAAAGCTGTAACTCTGTGAGATGATTTCACAGAACACAAAGAAGTTTCTCAGAAAGCTTCCTTCTCTTTTTTATCGGAGGATATTTCCTTTGGCCCTGTAGTCTTCAAAGGGATCCGAAATATCTGTTCTCAGATTCCACAGAAATAAGGCTAGCAAAGAGATCCACGAAATACAGATGTAACTCTTTGAGTGGAAGTCACACATCACAGAGCAGTTTCTCAGAAAGCTTCTTTCCAGATTTCATCTGAGGATATTTCCTTTTTCACCATAGACCTCTAGGGGTTCCAAATATCACTTTGCCAATTCCACAAGAACTGGCTTACCGAAAGACTTCTTGAGGCGAAAGCTGTAACTGTGTGAGATGATTTCACAGAACACAAAGAAGTTTCTCAGAAAGCTTCTTTCTCTTTGTTATCGGAGGATATTTCCTTTGGCCCTATAGTCTTCAAAGGGATCCGAAATATCTGTTCTCAGATTCCACAGAAATAAGGCTAGCAAAGAGATCCACGAAATACAGATGTAACTCTGTGAGATGAATGAACAGAACACTAAGCAGTTTCTCAGAAAACTTCTTTCCAGATTTCATCTGAGGATATTTCCTTTTTCACCATAGCCCTCTATGGGCTTCCAAATATCACTTTGCCAATTCCACAAGAACTGTCTTAGCGAAAGGCTTCTTGAGGGGAAAGCTGTAACTCTGTGAGATGATTTCACAGAACACAAAGAAGTTTCTCAGAAAGCTTCCTTCTCTTTGTTATCGGAGGATATTTCCTTTGGCCCTGTAGTCTTCAAAGGGATCCGAAATATCTGTTCTCAGATTCCACAGAAATAAGGCTAGCAAAGAGATCCACGAAATACAGATGTAACTCTGTGAGTGGAAGACACACATCACAGAGCAGTTTCTCAGAAAGCTTCTTTCCAGATTTCATCTGAGGATATTTCCTTTTTCAACATAGCCCTCTATGGGCTTCCAAATATCACTTTGCCAATTCCACAAGAACTGTCTTAGCGAAAGGCTTCTTGAGGGGAAAGCTGTAACTCTGTGAGATGATTTCACAGAACACAAAGAAGTTTCTCAGAAAGCTTCTTTCCCTTTGTTATCGGAGGATATTTCCTTTGGCCCTATAGTCTTCAAAGGGATCCGAAATATCTGTTCTCATATTCCACAGAAATAAGGGTAGCAAAGAGATACACGAAATACAGATGTAACTCTGTGAGTGGAAATCACACATCACAGAGCAGTTTCTCAGAAAGCTTCTTTCCAGATTTCATCTGTGGATATTTCCTT
Source organism: Macaca nemestrina (assembly GCF_043159975.1). Taxonomy (NCBI): domain Eukaryota; kingdom Metazoa; phylum Chordata; class Mammalia; order Primates; family Cercopithecidae; genus Macaca; species Macaca nemestrina. The sequence goes on from NC_092132.1 coordinate 108,140,158, forward strand.
TTTCACCATAGCCCTCTATGGGCTTCCAAATATCGCTTTGCCAATTCCACAAAAACTGTCTTATCGAAAGGCTTCTTGAAGGGAAAGTTGTAACTCTGTGAGATGATTTCACAGAACACAAAGAAGTTTCTCAGAAAGCTTCTTTCTCTTTGTTATCGGAGGATATTTCCTTTGGCCCTATAGTCTTCAAAGGGATCCGAAATATCTGTTCTCAGATTCCACAGAAATAAGTCTAGCAAAGAGATCCACGAAATACAGATGTAACTCTGTGTGATGAATGAACAGAACACTAAGCAGTTTCTCAGAAAGCTTCTTTCCAGATTTCCTCTGAGGATATTTCCTTCTTTACCATAGCCCTCTAAGGGCTTCCAAATATCACTTTGCCAATTCCACAAGAACTGTTTTAGCGAAAGGCTTCTTGAGGGGAAAGCTGTAACTCTGTGAGATGATTTCACAGAACACAAAGAAGTTTCTCAGAAGGCTTCTTTCTCTTTGTTATGAGAGGATATTTCCTTTGGCCCTATAGTCTTCAAAGGGATCCGAAATATCTGTTCTCAGATTCCACAGAAATAAGGCTAGCAAAGAGATCCACGAAATACAGATGTAACTCTGTGAGTGGAAGTCACACATCACAGAGCAGTTTCTCAGAAAGCTTCTTTCCAGATTTCATCTGAGGAATTTTCCTTTTTCACCTTAGCCCTCTATGGGCTTCCAAATATCACTTTGCCAATTCCACAAGAACTGTCTTAGCGAAAGGCTTCTTGAGGGGAAAGCTGTAACTCTGTGAGATGATATCACAGGACACAAAGAAGTTTCTCAGAAAGGTTCTTTCTCTTTGTTATCGGAGGATATTTCCTTTGGCCCTATAGTCTTCAAGGGGATCCGAAATATCTGTTCTCAGATTCCACAGAAATAAGGCTAGCAAAGAGATCCACGAAATACAGATGTAACTCTGTGAGATGAATGAACAGAACACTAAGCAGTTTCTCAGAAAGCTTCTTTCCAGATTTCATCTGAGGATATTTCCTTTTTCACCATAGCCCTCTATGGGCTTCCAAATATCACTTTGCCAATTCCACAAGAACTGTCTTAGCGAAAGGCTTCTTGAGGGGAAAGCTGTAACTCTGTGAGATGATTTCACAGAACAAAAAGAAGTTTCTCAGAAAGCTTCCTTCTCTTTGTTATCGGAGGATATTTCCTTTGGCCCTATAGTCTTCAAAGGGATCCGAAATATCTGTTGTCAGATTCCACAGAAATAAGGCTAGCAAAGAGATCCACGAAATACAGATGTAACTCTGTGAGTGGAAGTCACACATCACAGAGCAGTTTCTCAGAAAGCTTCTTTCCAGATTTCATCTGAGGATATTTCCTTTTTCACCATAGCCCTCTATGGGCTTCCAAATATCACTTTGCCAATTCCACAAGAACTGGCTTACCGAAAGACTTCTTGAGGCGAAAGGTGTAACTGTGTGAGATGATTTCACAGAACACAAAGAAGTTTCTCAGAAAGCTTCCTTCTCTTTGTTATTGGAGGATATTTCCTTTGGCCCTATAGTCTTCAAAGGGATCCGAAATATCTGTTCTCAGATTCCACAGAAATAAGGCTAGCAAAGAGATCCACGAAATACAGATGTAACTCTGTGAGATGAATGAACAGAACACTAAGCAGTTTCTCAGAAAGCTTCTTTCCAGATTTCATCTGAGGATATTTCCTTTTTCACCATAGCCCTCTATGGGCTTCCAAATATCACTTTGCCAATTCCACAAGAACTGTCTTAGCGAAAGGCTTCTTGAGGGGAAAGCTGTAACTCTGTGAGATGATTTCACAGAACACAAAGAAGTTTCTCAGAAAGCTTCTTTCTCTTTGTTATCAGAGTTTATTTTCTTTGGCCCTATAGTTTTCAAAGGGATCCGAAATATCTGTTCTCAGATTCCACAGAAATAAGGCTAGCAAAGAGATCCACGAAATACAGATGTAACTCTGTGAGTGGAAGTCACACATCAAAGAGCAGTTTCTCGGAAAGCTTCTTTCCAGATTTCATCTGAGGATATTTCCTTTTTCACCATAGCCCTCTATGGGCTTCCAAATATCACTTTGCCAATTCCACAAGAACTGGCTAACCGAAAGACTTCTTGAGGGGAAAGCTGTAACTGTGTGAGATGATTTCACAGAACACAAAGAAGTTTCTCAGAAAGCTTCTTTCTCTTTGTTATCGGAGGATATTTCCTTTGGCCCTATAGTCTTCAAAGGGATCCGAAATATCTGTTCTCAGATTCCACAGAAATAAGGCTAGCAAAGAGATCCACGAAATACAGATGTAACTCTGTGAGTGGAAGTCCCACATCACAGAGCAGTTTCTCAGAAAGCTTCTTTCCAGATTTCATCTGAGGATATTTCCTTTTTCAACATAGCCCTCTATGGGCTTCCAAATATCACTTTGCCAATTCCACAAGAACTGTCTTAGCGAAAGGCTTCTTGAGGGGAAAGCTGTAACTCTGTGAGATGATTTCACAGAACACAAAGAAGTTTCTCAGAAAGCTTCTTTCTCTTTGTTATCGGAGGATATTTCCTTTGGCCCTATAGTCTTCAAAGGGATCCGAAATATCTGTTCTCAGATTCCACAGAAATAAGGGTATCCAAGAGATCCACGAAATACCGATGTAACTCTGTGAGATGAATGAACAGAACACTAAGCAGTTTCTCAGAAAGCTTCTTTCCAGATTTCATCTGACGATATTTCCTTCTTCACCATAGCCCTCTAAGGGCTTCCAAATATCACTTTGCCAATTCCACAAGAACTGTCTTAGCGAAAGGCTTCTTGAGGGGAAAGCTGTAACTCTGTGAGATGATTTCACAGAACACAAAGAATTTTCTCAGAAGGATTCTTTCTCTTTGTTATCAGAGGATATTTCATTTGGCCCTATAGTCTTCAAAGGGATCCGAAATATCTGTTCTCAGATTCCACAGAAATAAGGCTAGCAAAGAGATCCACGAAATACAGATGTAACTCTGTGAGTGGAAGTCACACATCACAGAGCAGTTTCTCAGAAAGCTTCTTTCCAGATTTCATCTGAGGATATTTCCTTTTTCACCATAGCCCTCTATGGGCTTCCAAATATCACTTTGCCAATTACACAAGAACTGGCTTACCGAAAGACTTCTTGAGGCGAAAGCTGTAACTGTGTGAGATGATTTCACAGAACACAAAGAAGTTTCTCAGAAAGGTTCTTTCTCTTTGTTATCGGAGGATATTTCCTTTGGCCCTATAGTTTTCAAAGGGATCCGAAATATCTGTTCTCAGATTCCACAGAAATAAGGCTAGCAAAGAGATCCACGAAATACAGATGTAACCCTGTGAGTGGAAGTCACACATCACAGAGCAGTTTCTCGGAAAGATTCTTTCCAGATTTCATCTGAGGATATTTCCTTTTTCACCATAGCCCTCAATGGGCTTCCAAATATCACTTTGCCAATTCCACAAGAACTGGCTTACCGAAAGACTTCTTGAGGCGAAAGCTGTAACTGTGTGAGATGATTTCACAGAACACAAAGAAGTTCCTCAGAAAGCTTCCTTCTCTTTGTTATCGGAGGATATTTCCTTTGGCCCTATAGTCTTCAAAGGGATCCGAAATATCTGTTCTCAGATTCCACAGAAATAAGGCTAGCAAAGAGATCCACGAAATACAGATGTAACTCTGTGAGATGAATGAACAGAACACTAAACAGTTTCTCAGAAAGCTTCTTTCCAGATTTCATCTGAGGATATTTCCTTTTTCACCATAGCCCTCTATGGGCTTCCAAATATCACTTTGCCAATTCCACAAGAACTGTCTTAGCGAAAGGCTTCTTGAAGGGAAAGCTGTAACTCTGTGAGATGATTTCACAGAACACAAAGAAGTTTCTCAGAAAGCTTCCTTCTCTTTGTTATCGGAGGATATTTCCTTTGGCCCTATAGTCTTCAAAGGGATCCGAAATATCTGCTCTCAGATTCCACAGAAATAAGGCTAGCAAAGAGATCCACGAAATACATATGTAACTCTGTGAGATGAATGAACAGAACACTAAGCAGTTTCTCAGAAAGCTTCTTTCCAGATTTCATCTGAGGATATTTCCTTTTTCACCATAGCCCTCTATTGGCTTCCAAATATCACTTTGCCAATTCCACAAGAACTGACTTAGCGAAAGGCTTCTTGAGGGGAAAGCTGTAACTCTGTGAGATGATTTCACAGAACACAAAGAAGTTTCTCAGAAAGCTTCCTTCTCTTTGTTATCGGAGGATATTTCCTTTGGCCCTATAGTCTTCAAAGGGATCCGAAATATCTGTTCTCAGATTCAACAGAAATAAGGCTAGCAAAGAGATCCACGAAATACAGATGTAACTCTGTGAGTGGAAGTCACACATCACAGAGCAGTTTCTCAGAAAGCTTCTTTCCAGATTTCATCTGAGGATATTTCCTTTTTCACCATAGCCCTCTATGGGCTTCCAAATATCACTTTGCCAATTCCACAAAAACTGTCTTATCGAAAGGCTTCTTGAGGGGAAAGTTGTAACTCTGTGAGATGATTTCACAGAACACAAAGAAGTTTCTCAGAAAGCTTCTTTCTCTTTGTTATCAGAGGATATTTCCTTTGGCCCTATAGTTTTCAAAGGGATCCGAAATATCTGTTCTCAGATTCCACAGAAATAAGGCTAGCAAAGAGATCCACGAAATACAGATGTAACTCTGTGAGTGGAAGTCACACATCACAGAGCAGTTTCTCAGAAAGCTTCTTTCCAGATTTCATCTGAGGATATTTCCTTTTTCACCATAGCCCTCTATGGGCTTCCAAATATCACTTTGCCAATTCCACAAGAACTGGCTTACCGAAAGACTTCTGAGGCGAAAGCTGTAACTGTGTGAGATGATTTCACAGAACACAAAGAAGTTTCTCAGAAAGCTTCTTTCTCTTTTTTATCGGAGGATATTTCCTTTGGCCCTACAGTCTTCAAAGGGATCCGAAATATCTGTTATCAGATTCCACAGAAATAAGGCTAGCAAAGAGATCCACGAAATACAGATGTAACTCTGTGAGATGAATGAACAGAACACTAAGCAGTTTCTCAGAAAGCTTCTTTCCAGATTTCACCTGAGGATATTTCCTTTTTCACCATAGCCCTCTATGGGCTTCCAAATATCACTTTGCCAATTCCACAAGAACTGTCTTAGCGAAAGGCTTCTTGAGGGGAAAGCTGTAACTCTGTGAGATGATTTCACAGAACACAAAGAAGTTTCTCAGAAAGCTTCCTTCTCTTTTTTATCGGAGGATATTTCCTTTGGCCCTGTTGTCTTCAATGGGATCCGAAATATCTGTTCTCAGATTCCACAGAAATAAGGCTAGCAAAGAGATCCACGAAATACAGATGTAACTCTGTGAGTGGAAGTCACACATCACAGAGCAGTTTCTCAGAAAGCTTCTTTCCAGATTTCATCTGAGGATATTTCCTTTTTCACCATAGCCCTCTATGGGCTTCCAAATATCACTTTGCCAATTCCACAAAAACTGTCTTAGCGAAAGGCTTCTTGAGGGGAAAGTTGTAACTCTGTGAGATGATTTCACAGAACACAAAGAAGTTTCTCAGAAAGCTTCTTTCTCTTTGTTATCAGAGGATATTTCCTTTGGCCCTATAGTTTTCAAAGGGATCCGAAATATCTGTTCTCAGATTCCACAGAAATAAGACTAGCAAAGAGATCCACGAAATACAGATGTAACTCTGTGAGTGGAAGTCACACATCACAGAGCAGTTTCTCAGAAAGCTTCTTTCCAGATTTCATCTGAGGATATTTCCTTTTTCACCATAGCCCTCTATGGGCTTCCAAATATCACTTTGCCAATTCCACAAGAACTGGCTTACCGAAAGACTTCTGAGGCGAAAGCTGTAACTGTGTGAGATGATTTCACAGAACACAAAGAAGTTTCTCAGAAAGCTTCTTTCTCTTTTTTATCGGAGGATATTTCCTTTGGCCCTACAGTCTTCAAAGGGATCCGAAATATCTGTTATCAGATTCCACAGAAATAAGGCTAGCAAAGAGATCCACGAAATACAGATGTAACTCTGTGAGATGAATGAACAGAACACTAAGCAGTTTCTCAGAAAGCTTCTTTCCAGATTTCACCTGAGGATATTTCCTTTTTCACCATAGCCCTCTATGGGCTTCCAAATATCACTTTGCCAATTCCACAAGAACTGTGTTAGCGAAAGGCTTCTTGAGGGGAAAGCTGTAACTCTGTGAGATGATTTCACAGAACACAAAGAAGTTTCTCAGAAAGCTTCCTTCTCTTTTTTATCGGAGGATATTTCCTTTGGCCCTGTTGTCTTCAATGGGATCCGAAATATCTGTTCTCAGATTCCACAGAAATAAGGCTAGCAAAGAGATCCACGAAATACAGATGTAACTCTGTGAGTGGAAGTCACACATCACAGAGCAGTTTCTCAGAAAGCTTCTTTCCAGATTTCATCTGAGGATATTTCCTTTTTCACCATAGCCCTCTATGGGCTTCCAAATATCACTTTGCCAATTCCACAAAAACTGTCTTACCGAAAGGCTTCTTGAGGGGAAAGTTGTAACTCTGTGAGATGATTTCACAGAACACAAAGAAGTTTCTCAGAAAGCTTCTTTCTCTTTGTTATCGGAGGATATTTCCTTTGGCCCTATAGTCTTCAAAGGGATCCGAAATATCTGTTTTCAGATTCCGGAGAAATAAGGCTAGCAAAGAGATCCACGAAATACAGATGTAACTCAGTGAGTGGATGTCACACATCACAGAGCAGTTTCTCAGAAAGCTTCTTTCCAGATTTCATCTGAGGATATTTCCTTTTTCACCATAGCCCTCTATGGGCTTCCAAATATCACTTTGCCAATTCCACGAGAACTGTCTTAGCGAAAGGCTTCTTGAGGGGAAAGCTGTAACTGTGTGAGATGATTTCACAGAACACAAAGAAGTTTCTCAGAAAGCTTATTTCTCTTTGTTATCGGAGGATATTTCCTTTGGCCCTATAGTCTTCAAAGGGATCCGAAATATCTGTTCTCAGATTCCACAGAAATAAGGCTAGCAAAAAGATCCAGGAAATACAGATGTAACTCCGTGAGATGAATGAACAGAACACTAAGCAGTTTCTCAGAAAGCTTCTTTCCAGATTTCATCTGAGGATATTTCCTTTTTCACCATGGCCCTCTATGGGCTTCCAAATATCACTTTGCCAATTCCACAAGAACTGTCTTAGCGAAAGCCTTCTTGAGGGGAAAGCTGTAACTCTGTGAGATGATTTCACAGAACACAAAGAAGTTTCTCAGAAAGGTTCTTTCTCTTTGTTATCGGAGGATATTTCCTTTGGCCCTATAGTCTTCAAAGGGATCCGAAATATCTGTTCTCAGATTCCACAGAAATAAGGGTATCCAAGAGATCCACAAAATACCGATGTAACTCTGTGAGATGAATAAACAGAACACTAAGCAGTTTCTCAGAAAGCTTCTTTCCAGATTTCATCTGAGGATATTTCCTTCTTTACCATAGCCCTCTAAGGGCTTCCAAATATCACTTTGCCAATTCCACAAGAACTGTCTTAGCGAAAGGCTTCTTGAGGGGAAAGCTGTAACTCTGTGAGATGATTTCACAGAACACAAAGAAGTTTCTCAGAAGGCTTCTTTCTCTTTGTTATCAGAGGATATTTCCTTTGGCCCTATAGTTTTCAAAGGGATCCGAAATATCTGTTCTCAGATTCCACAGAAATAAGGCTAGCAAAGAGATCCACGAAATACAGATGTAACTCTGTGAGTGGAAGTCACACATCACAGAGCAGTTTCTCAGAAAGCTTCTTTCCAGATTTCATCTGAGGATATTTCCTTTTTCACCATAGCCCTCTAGGGGTTCCAAATATCACTTTGCCAATTCCACAAGAACTGGCTTACCGAAAGACTTCTTGAGGCGAAAGCTGTAACTGTGTGAGATGATTTCACAGAACACAAAGAAGTTTCTCAGAAAGCTTCTTTCTCTTTGTTATCAGAGGATATTTTTTTGGCCCTATAGTCTTCAAAGGGATCCGAAATATCTGTTCTCAGATTCCACAGAAATAAGGCTAGCAAAGAGATCCACGAAATACAGATGTAACTCTGTGAGATGAATAAACAGAACACTAAGCAGTTTCTCAGAAAACTTCTTTCCAGATTTCATCTGAGGATATTTCCTTTTTCACCATAGCCCTCTATGGGCTTCCAAATATCACTTTGCCAATTCCACAAGAACTGTCTTAGCGAAAGGCTTCTTGAGGGGAAAGCTGTAACTCTGTGAGATGATTTCACAGAACACAAAGAAGTTTCTCAGAAAGCTTCCTTCTCTTTGTTATCGGAGGATATTTCCTTTGGCCCTGTAGTCTTCAAAGGGATCCGAAATATCTGTTCTCAGATTCCACAGAAATAAGGCTAGCAAAGAGATCCACGAAATACAGATGTAACTTTGTGAGTGGAAGTCACAAATCACAGAGCAGTTTCTCAGAAAGCTTCTTTCCAGATTTCATCTGAGGATATTTCCTTTTTCAACATAGCCCTCTATGGGCTTCCAAATATCACTTTTCCAATTCCACAAGAACTGTCTTAGCGAAAGGCTTCTTGAGGGGAAAGCTGTAACTCTGTGAGATGATTTCGCAGAACACAAAGAAGTTTCTCAGAAAGGTTCTTTCTCTTTGTTATCGGAGGATATTTCCTTTGGCCCTATAGTCTTCAAAGGGATCCGAAATATCTGTTCTCAGATTCCACAGAAATACGGCTAGCAAAGAGATCCACGAAATACAGATGTAACTCTGTGAGATGAATGAACAGAACACTATGGAGTTTCTCAGAAAGCTTCTTTCCAGATTTCATCAGAAGATATTTCCTTTTTCAACATAGCCCTCTATGGGCTTCCAAATATCACTTTGCCAATTCCACAAGAACTGTCTTAGCGAAAGGCTTCTTGAGGGGAAAGCTGTAACTCTGTGAGATGATTTCACAGAACACAAAGAAGTTTCTCAGAAAGCTTCCTTCTCTTTGTTATGGGAGGATATTTCCTTTGGCCCTATAGTCTTCAAAGGGATCCGAAATATCTGTTCTCAGATTCCACAGAAATAAGGCTAGCAAAGAGATCCACTAAATACAAATGTAACTCTGTGAGTGGAAGTCACACATCACAGAGAAGTTTCTCAGAAAGCTTCTTTCCAGATTTCATCTGAGGATATTTCCTTCTTCACCATAGCCCTCTATGGGCTTCCAAATATCACTTTGCCAATTCCACAAGAACTGTCTTAGCGAAAGGCTTCTTGAGGGGAAAGCTGTAACTCTGTGAGATGATTTCACAGAACACAAAGAAGTTTCTCAGAAAGGTTCTTTCTCTTTGTTATCGGAGGATATTTCCTTTGGCCCTATAGTCTTCAAAGGGATCCGAAATATCTGTTCTCAGATTCCACAGAAATAAGGCTAGCAAAGAGATCCACGAAATACAGATGTAACTCTGTGAGATGAATGAACAGAACACTAAGCAGTTTCTCAGAAAGCTTCTTTCCAGATTTCATCAGAGGATATTTCCTTTTTCACTATAGCCCTCTATGGGCTTCCAAATATCACTTTGCCAATTCCACAAGAACTGTCTTAGCGAAAGGCTTCTAGAAGGGAAAGCTGTAACTCTGTGAGATGATTTCACAGAACACAAAGAAGTTTCTCAGAAAGCTTCTTTCTCTTTGTTATCGGAGGATATTTCCTTTGGCCTTATAGTCTTCAAAGGGATCCGAAATATCTGTTCTCAGATTCCACAGAAATAAGGGTAGCAAAGAGATCCACGAAATACAGATGTAACTCTGTGAGTGGAAATCACACATCACAGAGCAGTTTCTCAGAAAGCTTCTTTCCAGATTTCATCTGAGGAAATTTCCTTTTTCACCATAGCCCTCTATGGGCTTCCAAATATCACTTTGCCAATTCCACAAGAACTGTCTTAGCGAAAGGCTTCTTGAGGGGAAAGCTGTAACTCTGTGAGATGATTTCACAGAACACAAAGAAGTTTCTCAGAAAGGTTCTTTCTCTTTGTTATGGGAGGATATTTCCTTTGGCCCTATAGTCTTCAAAGGGATCCGAAATATCTGTTCTCAGATTCCACAGAAATAAGGCTAGCAAAGAGATCCACGAAATACAGATGTAACTCTGTGAGATGAATGAACAGAACACTAAGCAGTTTCTCAGAAAGCTTCTTTCCAGATTTCATCTGAGGATATTTCCTTTTTCACCATAGCCCTCCATGGGCTTCCAAATATCACTTTGCCAATTCCACAACAACTGTCTTAGCTAAAGGCTTCTTGAGGGGAAAGCTGCAACTCTGTGAGATGATTTCACAGAACACAAAGAAGTTTCTCAGAAAGCTTCCTTCTCTTTGTTATCGGAGGATATCTCCTTTGGCCCTATAGTCTTCAAAGGGATCCGAAATATCTGTTGTCAGATTCCACAGAAATAAGGCTAGCAAAGAGATCCACGAAATACAGATGTAACTCTGTGAGTGGAAGTCACACATCACAGAGCACTTTCTCAGAAAGCTTCTTTCCAGATTTCATCTGAGGATATTTCCTTTTTCTCCATAGCCCTCTATGGGCTTCGCAATATCACTTTGCCAATTCCACAAGAACCGTCTTAGCGAAAGGCTTCTTGAGGGGAAAGTTGTAACTCTGTGAGATGATTTCACAGAACACAAAGAAGTTTCTCAGAAAGGTTCTTTCTCTTTGTTATCGGAGGATGTTTCCTTTGGCCCTATAGTCTTCAAAGGGATCCGAAATATCTGTTTTCAGATTCCACAGAAATAAGGCTAGCAAAGAGATCCACGAAATACAGATGTAACTCTGTGAGTGGATGTCACACATCACAGAGCAGTTTCTCAGAAAGCTTCTTTCCAGATTTCATCTGAGGATATTTCCTTTTTCACCATAGCCCTCTATGGGCTTCCAAATATCACTTTGCCAATTCCACAAGAACTGGCTTACCGAAAGACTTCTTGAGGGGAAAGCTGTAACTGTGTGAGATGATTTCACAGAACACAAAGAAGTTTCTCAGAAAGCTTCTTTCTCTTTGTTATCGGAGGATATTTCCTTTGGCCCTATAGTCTTCAAAGGGATCCGAAATATCTGTTCTCAGATTCCACAGAAATAAGGCTAGCAAAGAGATCCACGAAATACAGATGTAACTCTGTGAGATGACTGAACAGAACACTAAGCAGTTTCTCAGAAAGCTTCTTTCCAGATTTCATCTGAGAATATTTCCTTTTTCACCATAGCCCTCTATGGGCTTCCAAATATCACTTTGCCAATTCCACAAGAACTGTCTTAGCGAAAGGCTTCTTGAGGGGAAAGCTGTAACTCTGTGAGATGATTTCACAGAACACAAAGAAGTTTCTCAGAAAGCTTCCTTCTCTTTGTTATGGGAGGATATTTCCTTTGGCCCTATAGTCTTCAAAGGGATCCGAAATATCTGTTCTCAGATTCCACAGAAATAAGGCTAGCAAAGAGATCCACGAAATACAGATGTAACTCTGTGAGTGGAAGTCACACATCAAAGAGCAGTTTCTCAGAAAGCTTCTTTCCAGATTTCATCTGAGGATATTTCCTTTTTCACCATAGCCCTCTATGGGCTTCCAAATATCACTTTGCCAATTCCACAAGAACTGTCTTAGCGAAAGGCTTCTTGAGAGGAAAGCTGTAACTCTGTGAGATGATTTCACAGAACACAAAGAAGTTTCTCAGAAAGGTTCTTTCTCTTTTTTATCGGAGGATATTTCCTTTGGCCCTATAGTCTTCAAAGGGATCCGAAATATCTGTTCTCAGATTCCACAGGAATAAGGGTGTCCAAGAGATCCACGAAATACCGATGTAACTCTGTGAGATGAATGAACAGAACACTAAGCAGTTTCTCAGAAAGATTCTTTCCAGATTTCATCTGAGGATATTTCCTTCTTCACCATAGCCCTCTAAGGGCTTCCAAATATCACTTTGCCAATTCCACAAGAACTGTCTTAGCGAAAGGCTTCTTGAGGGGAAAGCTGTAACTCTGTGAGATGATTTCACAGAACACAAAGAAGTTTCTCAGAAAGCTTCTTTCTCTTTGTTATCAGAGGATATTTCCTTTGGCCCTATAGTTTTCAAAGGGATCCGAAATATCTGTTCTCAGATTCCACAGAAATAAGGCTAGCAAAGAGATTCACGAAATACAGATGTAACTCTGTGAGTGGAAGTCACACATCACAGAGCAGTTTCTCGGAAAGCTTCTTTCTAGATTTCATCTGAGGATATTTCCTTTTTCACCATAGCCCTCTATGGGCTTCCAAATATCACTTTGCCAATTCCACAAGAACTGGCTTACCGAAAGACTTCTTGAGGCGAAAGCTGTAACTCTGTGAGATGATTTCACAGAACACAAAGAAGTTTCTCAGAAAGCTTCTTTCTCTTTGTTATCGGAGGATATTTCCTTTGGCCCTATAGTCTTCAAAGGGATCCGAAATATCTGTTCTCAGATTCCACAGAAATAAGGCTAGCAAAGAGATCCACGAAATACAGATGTAACTCTGTGAGATGAATGAACAGAACACTAAACAGTTTCTCAGAAAGCTTCTTTCCAGATTTCATCTGAGGATATTTCCTTTTTCACCATAACCCTCTATGGGCTTCCAAATATCACTTTGCCAATTCCACAAGAACTGTCTTAGCGAAAGGCTTCTTTAGGGGAAAGCTGTAACTCTGTGAGATGATTTCACAGAACACAAAGAAGTTTCTCAGAAAGCTTCCTTCTCTTTGTTATCGGAGGATATTTCCTTTGGCCCTATAGTCTTCAAAGGGATCCGAAATATCTGTTCTCAGATTCCACAGAAATAAGGCTAGCAAAGAGATCCACGACATACAGATGTAACTCTGTGAGATGAATGAACAGAACACTAAGCAGTTTCTCAGAAAGCTTCTTTCCAGATTTCATCTGAGGATATTTCCTTTTTCACCATAGCCCTCTATGGGCTTCCAAATATCACTTTGCCAATTCCACAAGAACTGTCTTAGCGAAAGGCTTCTTGAGGGGAAAGCTGTAACTCTGTGAGATGATTTCACAGAACACAAAGAAGTTTCTCAGAAAGCTTCCTTCTCTTTGTTATCGGAGGATATTTCCTTTGGCCCTATAGTCTTCAAAGGGATCCGAAATATCTGTTGTCAGATTCCACAGAAATAAGGCTAGCAAAGAGATCCACGAAATACAGATGTAACTCTGTGAGTGGAAGTCACACATCACAGAGCACTTTCTCAGAAAGCTTCTTTCCAGATTTCATCTGAGGATATTTCCTTTTTCTCCATAGCCCTCTATGGGGTTCCAAATATCACTTTGCCAATTCCACAAAAACTGTCTTATCGAAAGGCTTCTTGAGGGGAAAGTTGTAACTCTGTGAGATGATTTCACAGAACACAAAGAAGTTTCTCAGAAAGGTTCTTTCTCTTTGTTATCGCAGGATGTTTCCTTTGGCCCTATAGTCTTCAAAGGGATCCGAAATATCTGTTTTCAGATTCCACAGAAATAAGGCTAGCAAAGAGATCCACGAAATACAGATGTAACTCTGTGAGTGGATGTCACACATCACAGAGCAGTTTCTCAGAAAGCTTCTTTCCAGATTTCATCTGAGGATATTTCCTTTTTCACCATAGCCCTCTATGGGCTTCCAAATATCACTTTGCCAATTCCACAAGAACTGGCTTACCGAAAGACTTCTTGAGGGGAAAGCTGTAACTGTGTGAGATGATTTCACAGAACACAAAGAAGTTTCTCAGAAAGCTTCTTTCTCTTTGTTATCGGAGGATATTTCCTTTGGCCCTATAGTCTTCAAAGGGATCCGAAATATCTGTTCTCAGATTCCACAGAAATAAGGCTAGCAAAGAGATCCACGAAATACAGATGTAACTCTGTGAGATGAATGAACAGAACACTAAGCAGTTTCTCAGAAAGCTTCTTTCCAGATTTCATCTGAGGATATTTCCTTTTTCACCATAGCCCTCTATGGGCTTCCAAATATCACTTTGCCAATTCCACAACAACTGTCTTAGCGAAAGGCTTCTTGAGGGGAAAGCTGTAACTCTGTGAGATGATTTCACAGAACACAAAGAAGTTTCTCAGAAAGCTTCCTTCTCTTTGTTATGGGAGGATATTTCCTTTGGCCCTATAGTATTCAAAGGGATCCGAAATATCTGTTCTCAGATTCCACAGAAATAAGGCTAGCAAAGAGATCCACGAAATACAGATGTAACTCTGTGAGTGGAAGTCACACATCACAGAGCAGTTTCTCAGAAAGCTTCTTTCCAGATTTCATCTGAGGATATTTCCTTTTTCACCATAGCCCTCTATGGGCTTCCAAATATCACTTTGCCAATTCCACAAGAACTGTCTTAGCGAAAGGCTTCTTGAGGGGAAAGCTGTAACTGTGTGAGATGATTTCACAGAACACAAAGAAGTTTCTCAGAAAGGTTCTTTCTCTTTTTTATCGGAGGATATTTCCTTTGGCCCTATAGTCTTCAAAGGGATCCGAAATATCTGTTCTCATATTCCACAGGAATAAGGGTATCCAAGAGATCCACGAAATACCGATGTAACTCTGTGAGATGAATGAACAGAACACTAAGCAGTTTCTCAGAAAGATTCTTTCCAGATTTCATCTGAGGATATTTCCTTCTTCACCATAGCCCTCTAAGGGCTTCCAAATATCACTTTGCCAATTCCACAAGAACTGTCTTAGCGAAAGGCTTCTTGAGGGGAAAGCTGTAACTCTGTGAGATGATTTCACAGAACACAAAGAAGTTTCTCAGAAAGCTTCTTTCTCTTTGTTATCAGAGGATATTTCCTTTGGCCCTAGAGTTTTAAAAGGGATCCGAAATATCTGTTCTCAGATTCCACAGAAATAAGGCTAGCAAAGAGATCCACGAAATACAGATGTAACTCTGTGAGTGGAAGTCACACATCACAGAGCAGTTTCTCGGAAAGCTTCTTTCTAGATTTCATCTGAGGATATTTCCTTTTTCACCATAGCCCTCTATGGGCTTCCAAATATCACTTTGCCAATTCCACAAGAACTGGCTTACCGAAAGACTTCTAGAGGCGAAAGCTGTAACTCTGTGAGATGATTTCACAGAACACAAAGAAGTTTCTCAGAAAGCTTCTTTCTCTTTGTTATCGGAGGATATTTCCTTTGGCCCTATAGTCTTCAAAGGGATCCGAAATATCTGTTCTCAGATTCCACAGAAATAAGGCTAGCAAAGAGATCCACGAAATACAGATGTAACTCTGTGAGATGAACGAACAGAACACTATGGAGTTTCTCAGAAAGCTTCTTTCCAGATTTCATCAGAAGATATTTCCTTTTTCAACATAGCCCTCTATGGGCTTCCAAATATCACTTTGCCAATTCCACAAGAACTGTCTTAGCGAAAGGCTTCTTGAGGGGAAAGCTGTAACTCTGTGAGATGATTTCACAGAACACAAAGAAGTTTCTCAGAAAGCTTCCTTCTCTTTGTTATCGGAGGATATTTCCTTTGGCCCTATAGTCTTCAAAGGGATCCGAAATATCTGTTCTCAGATTCCACAGAAATAAGGCTAGCAAAGAGATCCACGAAATACAGATGTAACTCTGTGAGATGAATGAACAGAACACTAAGCAGTTTCTCAGAAAACTTCTTTCCAGATTTCATCTGAGGATATTTCCTTTTTCAACATAGCCCTCTATGGGCTTCCAAATATCACTTTGCCAATTCCACAAGAACTGTCTTAGCGAAAGGCTTCTTGAGGGGAAAGCTGTAACTCTGTGAGATGATTTCACAGAACACAAAGAAGTTTCTCAGGAAGCTTCTTTCCCTTTGTTATCGGAGGATATTTCCTTTGGCCCTATAGTCTTCAAAGGGATCCGAAATATCTGTTCTCAGATTCCACAGAAATAAGGCTAGCAAAGAGATCCACGAAATACAGATGTAACTCTGTGAGATGAATGAACAGAACACTAAGCAGTTTCTCAGAAAGCTTCTTTCCAGATTTCATCTGAGGATATTTCCTTTTTCACCATAGCCCTCTATGGGCTTCCAAATATCACTTTGCCAATTCCACAACAACTGTCTTAGCGAAAGGCTTCTTGAGGGGAAAGCTGTAACTCTGTGAGATGATTTCACAGAACACAAAGAAGTTTCTCAGAAAGCTTCCTTCTCTTTGTTATGGGAGGATATTTCCTTTGGCCCTATAGTATTCAAAGGGATCCGAAATATCTGTTCTCAGATTCCACAGAAATAAGGCTAGCAAAGAGATCCACGAAATACAGATGTAACTCTGTGAGTGGAAGTCACACATCACAGAGCAGTTTCTCAGAAATCTTCTTTCCAGATTTCATCTGAGGATATTTCCTTTTTCACCATAGCCCTCTATGGGCTTCCAAATATCACTTTGCCAATTCCACAAGAACTGTCTTAGCGAAAGGCTTCTTGAGGGGAAAGCTGTAACTGTGTGAGATGATTTCACAGAACACAAAGAAGTTTCTCAGAAAGGTTCTTTCTCTTTTTTATCGGAGGATATTTCCTTTGGCCCTATAGTCTTCAAAGGGATCCGAAATATCTGTTCTCAGATTCCACAGGAATAAGGGTATCCAAGAGATCCACGAAATACCGATGTAACTCTGTGAGATGAATGAACAGAACACTAAGCAGTTTCTCAGAAAGATTCTTTCCAGATTTCATCTGAGGATATTTCCTTCTTCACCATAGCCCTCTAAGGGCTTCCAAATATCACTTTGCCAATTCCACAAGAACTGTCTTAGCGAAAGGCTTCTTGAGGGGAAAGCTGTAACTCTGTGAGATGATTTCACAGAACACAAAGAAGTTTCTCAGAAAGCTTCTTTCTCTTTGTTATCAGAGGATATTTCCTTTGGCCCTATAGTTTTAAAAGGGATCCGAAATATCTGTTCTCAGATTCCACAGAAATAAGGCTAGCAAAGAGATCCACGAAATACAGATGTAACTCTGTGAGTGGAAGTCACACATCACAGAGCAGTTTCTCGGAAAGCTTCTTTCTAGATTTCATCTGAGGATATTTCCTTTTTCACCATAGCCCTCTATGGGCTTCCAAATATCACTTTGCCAATTCCACAAGAACTGGCTTACCGAAAGACTTCTAGAGGCGAAAGCTGTAACTCTGTGAGATGATTTCACAGAACACAAAGAAGTTTCTCAGAAAGCTTCTTTCTCTTTGTTATCGGAGGATATTTCCTTTGGCCCTATAGTCTTCAAAGGGATCCGAAATATCTGTTCTCAGATTCCACAGAAATAAGGCTAGCAAAGAGATCCACGAAATACAGATGTAACTCTGTGAGATGAATGAACAGAACACTATGGAGTTTCTCAGAAAGCTTCTTTCCAGATTTCATCAGAAGATATTTCCTTTTTCAACATAGCCCTCTATGGGCTTCCAAATATCACTTTGCCAATTCCACAAGAACTGTCTTAGCGAAAGGCTTCTTGAGGGGAAAGCTGTAACTCTGTGAGATGATTTCACAGAACACAAAGAAGTTTCTCAGAAAGCTTCCTTCTCTTTGTTATCGGAGGATATTTCCTTTGGCCCTATAGTCTTCAAAGGGATCCGAAATATCTGTTCTCAGATTCCACAGAAATAAGGCTAGCAAAGAGATCCACGAAATACAGATGTAACTCTGTGAGATGAATGAACAGAACACTAAGCAGTTTCTCAGAAAACTTCTTTCCAGATTTCATCTGAGGATATTTCCTTTTTCACCATAGCCCTCTATGGGCTTCCAAATATTACTTTGCCAATTCCACAAGAACTGTCTTAGCGAAAGGCTTCTTGAGGGGAAAGCTGTAACTCTGTGAGATGATTTCACAGAACACAAAGAAGTTTCTCAGAAAGCTTCCTTCTCTTTGTTATCGGAGGATATTTCCTTTGGCCCTGTAGTCTTCAAAGGGATCCGAAATATCTGTTCTCAGATTCCACAGAAATAAGGCTAGCAAAGAGATCCACGAAATACAGATGTAATTCTGTGAGTGGAAGTCACACATCACAGAGCAGTTTCTCAGAAAGCTTCTTTCCAGATTTCATCTGAGGATATTTCCTTTTTCAACATAGCCCTCTATGGGCTTCCAAATATCACTTTGCCAATTCCACAAGAACTGTCTTAGCGAAAGGCTTCTTGAGGGGAAAGCTGTAACTCTGTGAGATGATTTCACAGAACACAAAGAAGTTTCTCAGGAAGCTTCTTTCCCTTTGTTATCGGAGGATATTTCCTTTGGCCCTATAGTCTTCAAAGGGATCCGAAATATCTGTTCTCAGATTCCACAGAAATAAGGGTAGCAAAGAGATCCACGAAATACAGATGTAACTCTGTGAGTGGAAATCACACATCACAGAGCAGTTTCTCACAAAGCTTCTTTCCAGATTTCATCTGAGGAAATTTCCTTTTTCAACATAGTCCTCTATGGGCTTCCAAATATCACTTTGCCATTCCACAAGAACTGTCTTAGCGAAAGGCTTCTTGAGGGGAAAGCTGTAACTCTGTGAGATGATTTCACAGAACACAAAGAAGTTTCTCAGAAAGGTTCTTTCTCTTTGTTATCGGAGGATATTTCCTTTGGCCCTATAGTCTTCAAAGGGATCCGAAATATCTGTTCTCAGATTCCACAGAAATAAGGCTAGCAAAGAGATCCACGAAATACAGATGTAACTCTGTGAGATGAATGAACAGAACACTAAGCAGTTTCTCAGAAAGCTTCTTTCCAGATTTCATCTGAGGATATTTCCTTCTTCACCATAGCCCTCTATGGGCTTCCAAATATCACTTTGCCAATTCCACAAGAACTGTCTTAGCGAAAGGCTTCTTGAGGGGAAAGCTCTAACTCTGTGAGATGATTTCACAGAACACAAAGAAGTTTCTCAGAAAGCTTCCTTCTCTTTGTTATCGGAGGATATTTCCTTTGGCCCTATAGTCTTCAAAGGGATCCGAAATATCTGTTGTCAGATTCCACAGAAATAAGGCTAGCAAAGAGATCCACGAAATACAGATGTAACTCTGTGAGTGGAAGTCACACATCACAGAGCACTTTCTCAGAAAGCTTCTTTCCAGATTTCATCTGAGGATATTTCCTTTTTCTCCATAGCCCTCTATGGGCTTCCCAATATCACTTTGCCAATTCCACAAAAACTGTCTTATCGAAAGGCTTCTTGAGGGGAAAGTTGTAACTCTGTGAGATGATTTCACAGAACACAAAGAAGTTTCTCAGAAAGGTTCTTTCTCTTTGTTATCGGAGGATGTTTCCTTTGGCCCTATAGTCTTCAAAGGGATCTGAAATATCTGTTTTCAGATTCCACAGAAATAAGGCTAGCAAAGAGATCCACGAAATACAGATGTAACTCTGTGAGTGGATGTCACACATCACAGAGCAGTTTCTCAGAAAGCTTTTTTCCAGATTTCATCTGAGGATATTTCCTTTTTCACCATAGCCCTCTATGGGCTTCCAAATATCACTTTGCCAATTCCACAAGAACTGGCTTACCGAAAGACTTCTTGAGGGGAAAGCTGTAACTGTGTGAGATGATTTCACAGAACACAAAGAAGTTTCTCAGAAAGCTTCTTTCTCTTTGTTATCGGAGGATATTTCCTTTGGCCCTATAGACTTCAAAGGGATCCGAAATATCTGTTCTCAGATTCCACAGAAATAAGGCTAGCAAAGAGATCCACGAAATACAGATGTAACTCTGTGAGATGAATGAACAGAACACTAAGCAGTTTCTCAGAAAGCTTCTTTCCAGATTTCATCTGAGGATATTTCCTTTTTCACCATAGCCCTCTATGGGCTTCCAAATATCACTTTGCCAATTCCACAAGAACTGTCTTAGCGAAAGGCTTCTTGAGGGGAAAGCTGTAACTCTGTGAGATGATTTCACAGAACACAAAGAAGTTTCTCAGAAAGCTTTCTTCTCTTTGTTATGGGAGGATATTTCCTTTGGCCCTATAGTCTTCAAAGGGATCCGAAATATCTGTTCTCAGATTCCACAGAAATAAGGCTAGCAAAGAGATCCACGAAATACAGATGTAACTCTGTGAGTGGAAGTCACACATCACAGAGCAGTTTCTCAGAAAGCTTCTTTCCAGATTTCATCTGAGGATATTTCCTTTTTCACCATAGCCCTCTATGGGCTTCCAAATATCACTTTGCCAATTCCACAAGAACTGTCTTAGCGAAAGGCTTCTTGAGGGGAAAGCTGTAACTGTGTGAGATGATTTCACAGAACACAAAGAAGTTTCTCAGAAACGTTCTTTCTCTTTTTTATCGGAGGATATTTCCTTTGGCCCTATAGTCTTCAAAGGGATCCGAAATATCTGTTCTCAGATTCCACAGAAATAAGGGTATCCAAGAGATCCACGAAATGCCGATGTAACTCTGTGAGATAAATGAACAGAACACTAAGCAGTTTCTCAGAAAGATTCTTTCCAGATTTCATCTGAGGATATTTCCTTCTTCACCATAGCCCTCTAAGGGCTTCCAAATATCACTTTGCCAATTCCACAAGAACTGTCTTAGCGAAAGGCTTCTTGAGGGGAAAGCTGTAACTCTGTGAGATGATTTCACAGAACACAAAGAAGTTTCTCAGAAAGCTTCTTTCTCTTTGTTATCAGAGGATATTTCCTTTGGCCCTATAGTTTTCAAAGGGATCCGAAATATCTGTTCTCAGATTCCACAGAAATAAGGCTAGCAAAGAGATCCACGAAATACAGATGTAACTCAGTGAGTGGAAGTCACACATCACAGAGCAGTTTCTCGGGAAGCTTCTTTCTAGATTTCATCTGAGGATATTTCCTTTTTCACCATCGCCCTCTATGGGCTTCCAAATATCACTTTGCCAATTCCACAAGAACTGGCTTACCGAAAGACTTCTAGAGGCGAAAGCTGTAACTCTGTGAGATGATTTCACAGAACACAAAGAAGTTTCTCAGAAAGCTTCTTTCTCTTTGTTATCGGAGGATATTTCCTTTGGCCCTATAGTCTTCAAAGGGATCCGAAATATCTGTTCTCAGATTCCACAGAATTAAGGCTAGCAAAGAGATCCACGAAATACAGATGTAACTCTGTGAGATGAATGAACAGAACACTAAACAGTTTCTCAGAAAGCTTCTTTCCAGATTTCATCTGAGGATATTTCCTTTTTCACCATAGCCCTCTATGGGCTTCCAAATATCACTTTGCCAATTCCACAAGAACTGTCTTAGCGAAAGGCTTCTTTAGGGGAAACTGTATCTCTGTGAGATGAATGAACAGAACACTAAACAGTTTCTCAGAAAGCTTCTTTCCAGATTTCATCTGAGGATATTTCCTTTTTCACCATAGCCCTCTATGGGCTTCCAAATATCACTTTGCCAATTCCACAAGAACTGTCTTAGCGAAAGGCTTCTTTAGGGGAAAGCTGTAACTCTGTGAGATGATTTCACAGAACACAAAGAAGTTTCTCAGAAAGCTTCCTTCTCTTTGTTATCGGAGGATATTTCCTTTGGCCCTATAGTCTTCAAAGGGATCCGAAATATCTGTTCTCAGATTCCACAGAAATAAGGCTAGCAAAGAGATCCACGAAATACAGATGTAACTCTGTGAGATGAATGAACAGAACACTAAGCAGTTTCTCAGAAAGTATCTTTCCAGATTTCATCTGAGGATATTTCCTTTTTCACCATAGCCCTCTATGGGCTTCCAAATATCACTTTGCCAATTCCACAAGAACTGTCTTAGCGAAAGGCTTCTTGAGGGGAAAGCTGTAACTCTGTGAGATGATTTCACAGAACACAAAGAAGTTTCTCAGAAAGCTTCTTTCCCTTTGTTATCGGAGGATATTTCCTTTGGCCCTATAGTCTTCAAAGGGATCCGAAATATCTGTTCTCAGATTCCACAGAAATAAGGGTAGCAAAGAGATCCACGAAATACAGATGTAACTCTGTGAGTGGAAATCACACATCATAGAGCAGTTTCTCAGAAAGCTTCTTTCCAGATTTAATCTGAGGAAATTTCCTTTTTCAACATAGCCCTCTATGGGCTTCCAAATATCACTTTGCCTATTCCACAAGAACTGTCTTAGCGAAAGGCTTCTTGAGGGGAAAGCTGTAACTCTGTGAGATGATTTCGCAGAACACAAAGAAGTTTCTCAGAAAGGTTCTTTCTCTTTGTTATCGGAGGATATTTCCTTTGGCCCTATAGTCTTCAAAGGGATCCGAAATATCTGTTCTCAGATTCCACAGAAATAAGGCTAGCAAAGAGATCCACGAAATACAGATGTAACTCTGTGAGATGAATGAACAGAACACTATGGAGTTTCTCAGAAAGCTTCTTTCCAGATTTCATCAGAAGATATTTCCTTTTTCAACATAGCCCTCTATGGGCTTCCAAATATCACTTTGCCAATTCCACAAGAACTGTCTTAGCGAAAGGCTTCTTGAGGGGAAAGCTGTAACTCTGTGAGATGATTTCACAGAACACAAAGAAGTTTCTCAGAAAGCTTCCTTCTCTTTGTTATGGGAGGATATTTCCTTTGGCCCTATAGTCTTCAAAGGGATCCGAAATATCTGTTCTCAGATTCCACAGAAATAAGGCTAGCAAAGAGATCCACGAAATACAGATGTAACTCTGTGAGATGAATGAACAGAACACTAAGCAGTTTCTCAGAAAACTTCTTTCCAGATTTCATCTGAGGATATTTCCTTTTTCACCATAGCCCTCTATGGGCTTCCAAATATCACTTTGCCAATTCCACAAGAACTGTCTTAGCGAAAGGCTTCTTGAGGGGAAAGCTGTAACTCTGTGAGATGATTTCACAGAACACAAAGAAGTTTCTCAGAAAGCTTCCTTCTCTTTGTTATCGGAGGATATTTCCTTTGGCCCTGTAGTCTTCAAAGGGATCCGAAATATCTGTTCTCAGATTCCACAGAAATAAGGCTAGCAAAGAGATCCACGAAATACAGATGTAATTCTGTGAGTGGAAGTCACACATCACAGAGCAGTTTCTCAGAAAGCTTCTTTCCAGATTTCATCTGAGGATATTTCCTTTTTCAACATAGCCCTCTATGGGCTTCCAAATATCACTTTGCCAATTCCACAAGAACTGTCTTAGCGAAAGGCTTCTTGAGGGGAAAGCTGTAACTCTGTGAGATGATTTCACAGAACACAAAGAAGTTTCTCAGGAAGCTTCTTTCCCTTTGTTATCGGAGTATATTTCCTTTGGCCCTATAGTCTTCAAAGGGATCCGAAATATCTGTTCTCAGATTCCACAGAAATAAGGGTAGCAAAGAGATCCACGAAATACAGATGTAACTCTGTGAGTGGAAATCACACATCACAGAGCAGTTTCTCAGAAAGCTTCTTTCCAGATTTCATCTGAGGAAATTTCCTTTTTCAACATAGTCCTCTATGGGCTTCCAAATATCACTTTGCCAATTCCACAAGAACTGTCTTAGCGAAAGGCTTCTTGAGGGGAAAGCTGTAACTCTGTGAGATGATTTCGCAGAACACAAAGAAGTTTCTCAGAAAGGTTCTTTCTCTTTGTTATCGGAGGATATTTCCTTTGGCCCTATAGTCTTCAAAGGGATCCGAAATATCTGTTCTCAGATTCCACAGAAATAAGGCTAGCAAAGAGATCCACGAAATACAGATGTAACTCTGTGAGATGAATGAACAGAACACTATGGAGTTTCTCAGAAAGCTTCTTTCCAGATTTCATCAGAAGGTATTTCCTTTTTCAACATAGCCCTCTATGGGCTTCCAAATATCACTTTGCCAATTCCACAAGAACTGTCTTAGCGAAAGGCTTCTTGAGGGGAAAGCTGTAACTCTGTGAGATGATTTCACAGAACACAAAGAAGTTTCTCAGAAACTTCCTTCTCTTTGCTATGGGAGGATATTTCCTTTGGCCCTATAGTCTTCAAAGGGATCCGAAATATCTGTTCTCAGATTCCACAGAAATAAGGCTAGCAAAGAGATCCACTAAATACAAATATAACTCTGTGAGTGGAAGTCACACATCACAGAGAAGTTTCTCAGAAAGCTTCTTTCCAGATTTCTTCTGAGGATATTTCCTTCTTCACCATAGCCCTCTATGGGCTTCCAAATATCACTTTGCCAATTCCACAAGAACTGTCTTAGCGAAAGGCTTCTTGAGGGGAAAGCTGTAACTCTGTGAGATGATTTCACAGAACACAAAGAAGTTTCTCAGAAAGGTTCTTTCTCTTTGTTATCGGAGGATATTTCCTTTGGCCCTATAGTCTTCAAAGGGATCCGAAATATCTGTTCTCAGATTCCACAGAAATAAGGCTAGCAAAGAGATCCACGAAATACAGATGTAACTCTGTGAGATGAATGAACAGAACACTAAGCAGTTTCTCAGAAAGCTTCTTTCCAGATTTCATCTGAGGATATTTCCTTTTTCACCATAGCCCTCTATGGGCTTCCAAATATCACTTTTCCAATTCCACAAGACCTCTCTTAGCGAAAGGCTTCTTGAGGGGAAAGCTGTAACTCTGTGAGATGATTTCACAGAACAAAAAGAAGTTTCTCAGAAAGCTTCCTTCTCTTTGTTATCGGAGGATATTTCCTTAGGCCCTATAGTCTTCAAAGGGATCCGAAATATCTGTTGTCAGATTCCACAGAAATAAGGCTAGCAAAGAGATCCACGAAATACAGATGTAACTCTGTGAGTGGAAGTCACACATCACAGAGCAGTTTCTCAGAAAGCTTCTTTCCAGATTTAATCTGTGGATATTTCCTTTTTCACCATAGCCCTCTATGGGCTTCCAAATATCACTTTGCCAATTCCACAAAAACTGTCTTATCGAAAGGCTTCTTGAGGGGAAAGTTGTAACTCTGTGAGATGATTTCACAGAACACAAAGAAGTTTCTCAGAAAGCTTCTTTCTCTTTGTTATCGGAGGATATTTCCTTTGGCCCTATAGTCTTCAAAGGGATCCGAAATATCTGTTCTCAGATTCCACAGAAATAAGGCTAGCAAAGAGATCCACGAAATACAGATGTAACTCTGTGTAATGAATGAACAGAACACTAAGCAGTTTCTCAGAAAGCTTCTTTCCAGATTTCATCTGAGGATATTTCCTTTTTCACCATAGCCCTCTATGGGCTTCCAAATATCACTTTGCCAATTCCACAAGAACTGTCTTAGCGAAAGGCTTCTTGAGGGGAAAGCTGTAACTCTGTGAGATGATTTCACAGAACACAAAGAAGTTTCCCAGAAAGCTTACTTCTCTTTGTTATCGGAGGATATTTCCTTTGGCCCTATAGTCTTCAAAGGGATCCGAAATATCTGTTCTCAGATTCCACAAAAATAAGGCTAGCAAAGAGATCCACGAAATACAGATGTAAATCTGTGAGTGGAAGTCACACATCACAGAGCAGTTTCTCAGAAAGCTTCTTTACAGATTTCCTCTGAGGATATTTCCTTTTTCACCATAGCCCTCTATGGGCTTCCAAATATCACTTTGCCAATTCCACAAGAACTGTCTTAGCGAAAGGCTTCTTGAGGGGAAAGCTGTAACTCTGTGAGATGATTTCACAGAACACAAAGAAGTTTCTCAGAAAGCTTCCTTCTCTTTGTTATCGGAGGATATTTCCTTTGGCCCTATAGTCTTCAAAGGGATCCGAAATATCTGTTCTCAGATTCCACAGAAATAAGGGTAGCAAAGAGATCCACGAAATACAGATGTAACTCTGTGAGTGGAAATCACACATCACAGAGCAGTTTCTCAGAAAGCTTCTTTCCAGATTTCATCTGAGGAAATTACCTTTTTCACCATAGCCCTCTATGGGCTTCCAAATATCTCTTTGCCAATTCCACAAGAACTGTCTTAGCGAAAGGCTTCTTGAGGGGAAAGCTGTAACTCTGTGAGATGATTTCACAGAACACAAAGAAGTTTCTCAGAAACGTTCTTTCTCTTTGTTATCGGAGGATATTTCCTTTGGCCCTTTAGTCTTCAAAGGGATCCGAAATATCTGTTCTCAGATTCCACAGAAATAAGGCTAGCAAAGAGATCCACGAAATACAGATGTAACTCTGTGAGATGAATGAACAGAACACTAAGCAGTTTCTCAGAAAGCTTCTTTCCAGATTTCATCTGAGGATATTTCCTTTTTCACCATAGCCCTCTATGGGCTTCCAAATATCACTTTGCCAATTCCACAAGAACTGTCTTAGCGAAAGGCTTCTTGAGGGGAAAGCTGTAACTCTTTGAGATGATTTCACAGAACACAAAGAAGTTTCTCAGAAAGCTTCCTTCTCTTTGTTATCGGAGGATATTTCCTTTGGCCCTATAGTCTTCAAAGGGATCCGAAATATCTGTTCTCAGATTCCACAGAAATAAGGGTAGCAAAGAGATCCACGAAATACAGATGTAACTCTGTGAGTGGAAATCACACATCACAGAGCAGTTTCTCAGAAAGCTTCTTTCCAGATTTCATCTGAGGAAATTTCCTTTTTCAACATAGTCCTCTATGGGCTTCCAAATATCACTTTGCCAATTCCACAAGAACTGTCTTAGCGAAAGGCTTCTTGAGGGGAAAGCTGTAACTCTGTGAGATGATTTCGCAGAACACAAAGAAGTTTCTCAGAAAGGTTCTTTCTCTTTGTTATCGGAGGATATTTCCTTTGGCCCTATAGTCTTCAAAGGGATCCGAAATATCTGTTCTCAGATTCCACAGAAATAAGGCTAGCAAAGAGATCCACGAAATACAGATGTAACTCTGTGAGATGAATGAACAGAACACTATGGAGTTTCTCAGAAAGCTTCTTTCCAGATTTCATCAGAAGATATTTCCTTTTTCAACATAGCCCTCTATGGGCTTCCAAATATCACTTTGCCAATTCCACAAGAACTGTCTTAGCGAAAGGCTTCTTGAGGGGAAAGCTGTAACTCTGTGAGATGATTTCACAGAACACAAAGAAGTTTCTCAGAAAGCTTCCTTCTCTTTGCTATGGGAGGATATTTCCTTTGGCCCTATAGTCTTCAAAGGGATCCGAAATATCTGTTCTCAGATTCCACAGAAATAAGGCTAGCAAAGAGATCCACTAAATACAAATGTAACTCTGTGAGTGGAAGTCACACATCACAGAGAAGTTTCTCAGAAAGCTTCTTTCCAGATTTCATCTGAGGATATTTCCTTCTTCACCATAGCCCTCTATGGGCTTCCAAATATCACTTTGCCAATTCCACAAGAACTGTCTTAGCGAAAGGCTTCTTGAGGGGAAAGCTGTAACTCTGTGAGATGATTTCACAGAACACAAAGAAGTTTCTCAGAAAGGTTCTTTCTCTTTGTTATCGGAGGATATTTCCTTTGGCCCTTTAGTCTTCAAAGGGATCCGAAATATCTGTTCTCAGATTCCACAGAAATAAGGCTAGCAAAGAGATCCACGAAATACAGATGTAACTCTGTGAGATGAATGAACAGAACACTAAGCAGTTTCTCAGAAAGCTTCTTTCCAGATTTCATCTGAGGATATTTCCTTTTTCACCATAGCCCTCTATGGGCTTCCAAATATCACTTTGCCAATTCCACAAGAACTGTCTTAGCGAAAGGCTTCTTGAGGAGAAAGCTGTAACTCTGTGAGATGATTTCACAGAACACAAAGAAGTTTCTCAGAAAGCTTCCTTCTCTTTGTTATCGGAGGATATTTCCTTTGGCCCTATAGTCTTCAAAGGGATCCGAAATATCTGTTGTCAGATTCCACAGAAATAAGGCTAGCAAAGAGATCCACGAAATACAGATGTAACTCTGTGAGTGGAAGTCACACATCACAGAGCACTTTCTCAGAAAGCTTCTTTCCAGATTTCATCTGAGGATATTTCCTTTTTCACCATAGCCCTCTATGGGCTTCCAAATATCACTTTGCCAATTCCACAAAAACTGTCTTATCGAAAGGCTTCTTGAGGGGAAAGTTGTAACTCTGTGAGATGATTTCACAGAACACAAAGAAGTTTCTCAGAAAGGTTCTTTCTCTTTGTTATCGGAGGATGTTTCCTTTGGCCCTATAGTCTTCAAAGGGATCCGAAATATCTGTTTTCAGATTCCACAGAAATAAGGCTAGCAAAGAGATCCACGAAATACAGATGTAACTCTGTGAGTGGATGTCACACATCACAGAGCACTTTCTCAGAAAGCTTCTTTCCAGATTTCATCTGAGGATATTTCCTTTTTCACCATAGCCCTCTATGGGCTTCCAAATATCACTTTGCCAATTCCACAAGAACTGGCTTACCGAAAGATTTCTTGAGGGGAAAGCTGTAACTGTGTGAGATGATTTCACAGAACACAAAGAAGTTTCTCAGAAAGCTTCTTTCTCTTTGTTATCGGAGGATATTTCCTTTGGCCCTATAGTCTTCAAAGGGATCCGAAATATCTGTTCTCAGATTCCACAGAAATAAGGCTAGCAAAGAGATCCACGAAATACAGATGTAACTCTGTGAGATGAATGAACAGAACACTAAGCAGTTTCTCAGAAAGCTTCTTTCCAGATTTCATCTGAGGATATTTCCTTTTTCACCATAGCCCTCTATGGGCTTCCAAATATCACTTTGCCAATTCCACAAGAACTGTCTTAGCGAAAGGCTTCTTGAGGGGAAAGCTGTAACTCTGTGAGATGATTTCACAGAACACAAAGAAGTTTCTCAGAAAGCTTCCTTCTCTTTGTTATGGGAGGATATTTCCTTTGGCCCTATAGTCTTCAAAGGGATCCGAAATATCTGTTCTCAGATTCCACAGAAATAAGGCTAGCAAAGAGATCCACGAAATACAGATGTAACTCTGTGAGTGGAAGTCACACATCACAGAGCAGTTTCTCAGAAAGCTTCTTTCCAGATTTCATCTGAGGATATTTCCTTCTTCACCATAGCCCTCTATGGGCTTCCAAATATCACTTTGCCAATTCCACAAGAACTGTCTTAGCGAAAGGCTTCTTGAGGGGAAAGCTGTAACTCTGTGAGATGATTTCACAGAACACAAAGAAGTTTCTCAGAAAGGTTCTTTCTCTTTGTTATCGGAGGATATTTCCTTTGGCCCTATAGTCTTCAAAGGGATCCGAAATATCTGTTCTCAGATTCCACAGAAATAAGGCTAGCAAAGAGATCCACGAAATACAGATGTAACTCTGTGAGATGAATGAACAGAACACTAAGCAGTTTCTCAGAAAGCTTCTTTCCAGATTTCATCTGAGGATATTTCCTTTTTCACCATAGCCCTCTATGGGCTTCCAAATATCACTTTTCCAATTCCACAAGACCTCTCTTAGCGAAAGGCTTCTTGAGGGGAAAGCTGTAACTCTGTGAGATGATTTCACAGAACAAAAAGAAGTTTCTCAGAAAGCTTCCTTCTCTTTGTTATCGGAGGATATTTCCTTAGGCCCTATAGTCTTCAAAGGGATCCGAAATATCTGTTGTCAGATTCCACAGAAATAAGGCTAGCAAAGAGATCCACGAAATACAGATGTAACTCTGTGAGTGGAAGTCACACATCACAGAGCAGTTTCTCAGAAAGCTTCTTTCCAGATTTAATCTGAGGATATTTCCTTTTTCACCATAGCCCTCTATGGGCTTCCAAATATCACTTTGCCAATTCCACAAAAACTGTCTTATCGAAAGGCTTCTTGAGGGGAAAGTTGTAACTCTGTGAGATGATTTCACAGAACACAAAGAAGTTTCTCAGAAAGCTTCTTTCTCTTTGTTATCGGAGGATATTTCCTTTGGCCCTATAGTCTTCAAAGGGATCCGAAATATCTGTTCTCAGATTCCACAGAAATAAGGCTAGCAAAGAGATCCACGAAATACAGATGTAACTCTGTGTAATGAATGAACAGAACACTAAGCAGTTTCTCAGAAAGCTTCTTTCCAGATTTCATCTGAGGATATTTCCTTTTTCACCATAGCCCTCTATGGGCTTCCAAATATCACTTTGCCAATTCCACAAGAACTGTCTTAGCGAAAGGCTTCTTGAGGGGAAAGCTGTAACTCTGTGAGATGATTTCACAGAACACAAAGAAGTTTCCCAGAAAGCTTACTTCTCTTTGTTATCGGAGGATATTTCCTTTGGCCCTATAGTCTTCAAAGGGATCCGAAATATCTGTTCTCAGATTCCACAAAAATAAGGCTAGCAAAGAGATCCACGAAATACAGATGTAAATCTGTGAGTGGAAGTCACACATCACAGAGCAGTTTCTCAGAAAGCTTCTTTACAGATTTCCTCTGAGGATATTTCCTTTTTCACCATAGCCCTCTATGGGCTTCCAAATATCACTTTGCCAATTCCACAAGAACTGTCTTAGCGAAAGGCTTCTTGAGGGGAAAGCTGTAACTGTGTGAGATGATTTCACAGAACACAAAGAAGTTTCTCAGAAAGCTTCCTTCTCTTTGTTATCGGAGGATATTTCCTTTGGCCCTATAGTCTTCAAAGGGATCCGAAATATCTGTTCTCAGATTCCACAGAAATAAGGGTAGCAAAGAGATCCACGAAATACAGATGTAACTCTGTGAGTGGAAATCACACATCACAGAGCAGTTTCTCAGAAAGCTTCTTTCCAGATTTCATCTGAGGAAATTACCTTTTTCACCATAGCCCTCTATGGGCTTCCAAATATCACTTTGCCAATTCCACAAGAACTGTCTTAGCGAAAGGCTTCTTGAGGGGAAAGCTGTAACTCTGTGAGATGATTTCACAGAACACAAAGAAGTTTCTCAGAAAGGTTCTTTCTCTTTGTTATCGGAGGATATTTCCTTTGGCCCTTTAGTCTTCAAAGGGATCCGAAATATCTGTTCTCAGATTCCACAGAAATAAGGCTAGCAAAGAGATCCACGAAATACAGATGTAACTCTGTGAGATGAATGAACAGAACACTAAGCAGTTTCTCAGAAAGCTTCTTTCCAGATTTCATCTGAGGATATTTCCTTTTTCACCATAGCCCTCTATGGGCTTCCAAATATCACTTTGCCAATTCCACAAGAACTGTCTTAGCGAAAGGCTTCTTGAGGAGAAAGCTGTAACTCTGTGAGATGATTTCACAGAACACAAAGAAGTTTCTCAGAAAGCTTCCTTCTCTTTGTTATCGGAGGATATTTCCTTTGGCCCTATAGTCTTCAAAGGGATCCGAAATATCTGTTGTCAGATTCCACAGAAATAAGGCTAGCAAAGAGATCCACGAAATACAGATGTAACTCTGTGAGTGGAAGTCACACATCACAGAGCACTTTCTCAGAAAGCTTCTTTCCAGATTTCATCTGAGGATATTTCCTTTTTCACCATAGCCCTCTATGGGCTTCCAAATATCACTTTGCCAATTCCACAAAAACTGTCTTATCGAAAGGCTTCTTGAGGGGAAAGTTGTAACTCTGTGAGATGATTTCACAGAACACAAAGAAGTTTCTCAGAAAGGTTCTTTCTCTTTGTTATCGGAGGATGTTTCCTTTGGCCCTATAGTCTTCAAAGGGATCCGAAATATCTGTTTTCAGATTCCACAGAAATAAGGCTAGCAAAGAGATCCACGAAATACAGATGTAACTCTGTGAGTGGATGTCACACATCACAGAGCACTTTCTCAGAAAGCTTCTTTCCAGATTTCATCTGAGGATATTTCCTTTTTCACCATAGCCCTCTATGGGCTTCCAAATATCACTTTGCCAATTCCACAAGAACTGGCTTACCGAAAGATTTCTTGAGGGGAAAGCTGTAACTGTGTGAGATGATTTCACAGAACACAAAGAAGTTTCTCAGAAAGCTTCTTTCTCTTTGTTATCGGAGGATATTTCCTTTGGCCCTATAGTCTTCAAAGGGATCCGAAATATCTGTTCTCAGATTCCACAGAAATAAGGCTAGCAAAGAGATCCACGAAATACAGATGTAACTCTGTGAGATGAATGAACAGAACACTAAGCAGTTTCTCAGAAAGCTTCTTTCCAGATTTCATCTGAGGATATTTCCTTTTTCACCATAGCCCTCTATGGGCTTCCAAATATCACTTTGCCAATTCCACAAGAACTGTCTTAGCGAAAGGCTTCTTGAGGGGAAAGCTGTAACTCTGTGAGATGATTTCACAGAACACAAAGAAGTTTCTCAGAAAGCTTCCTTCTCTTTGTTATGGGAGGATATTTCCTTTGGCCCTATAGTCTTCAAAGGGATCCGAAATATCTGTTCTCAGATTCCACAGAAATAAGGCTAGCAAAGAGATCCACGAAATACAGATGTAACTCTGTGAGTGGAAGTCACACATCACAGAGCAGTTTCTCAGAAAGCTTCTTTCCAGATTTCATCTGAGGATATTTCCTTTTTCACCATAGCCCTCTATGGGCTTCCAAATATCACTTTGCCAATTCCACAAGAACTGTCTTAGCGAAAGGCTTCTTGAGGGGAAAGCTGTAACTGTGTGAGATGATTTCACAGAACACAAAGAAGTTTCTCAGAAAGGTTCTTTCTCTTTGTTATCGGAGGATATTTCCTTTGGCCCTATAGTCTTCAAAGGGATCCGAAATATCTGTTCTCAGATTCCACAGAAATAAGGGTATCCAAGAGATCCACGAAATACCGATGTAACTCTGTGAGATGAATGAACAGAACACTAAGCAGTTTCTCAGAAAGATTCTTTCCAGATTTCATCTGAGGATATTTCCTTCTTCACCATAGCCCTCTAAGGGCTTCCAAATATCACTTTGCCAATTCCACAAGAACTGTCTTAGCGAAAGGCTTCTTGAGGGGAAAGCTGTAACTCTGTGAGATGATTTCACAGAACACAAAGAAGTTTCTCAGAAAGCTTCCTTCTCTTTGTTATCGGAGGATATTTCCTTTGGCCCTATAGTCTTCAAAGGGATCCGAAATATCTGTTGTCAGATTCCACAGAAATAAGGCTAGCAAAGAGATCCACGAAATACAGATGTAACTCTGTGAGTGGAAGTAACACATCACAGAGCAG
The DNA here is from genome assembly GCF_043159975.1 of Macaca nemestrina. Taxonomy (NCBI): domain Eukaryota; kingdom Metazoa; phylum Chordata; class Mammalia; order Primates; family Cercopithecidae; genus Macaca; species Macaca nemestrina. Next base: position 108,173,205 of record NC_092132.1, read on the forward strand.
TTTCTCAGAAAGCTTCTTTCCAGATTTCATCTGAGGATATTTCCTTTTTCAACATAGCCCTCTATGGGCTTCCAAATATCACTTTGCCAATTCCACAAAAACTGTCTTATCGAAAGGCTTCTTGAGGGGAAAGTTGTAACTCTGTGAGATGATTTCTCAGAACACAAAGAAGTTTCTCAGAAAGCTTCTTTCTCTTTGTTATCGGAGGATATTTCCTTTGGCCCTATAGTCTTCAAAGGGATCCGAAATATCTGTTTTCAGATTCCACAGAAATAAGGCTAGTAAAGAGATCCACGAAATACAGATGGAAATCTGTGAGTGGATGTCACACATCACAGAGCAGTTTCTCAGAAAGCTTCTTTCCAGATTTCATCTGAGGATATTTCCTTTTTCACCATAGCCCTCTATGGGCTTCCAAATATCACTTTGCCAATTCCACAAGAACTGGCTTACCGAAAGACTTCTTGAGGGGAAAGCTGTAACTGTGTGAGATGATTTCACAGAACACAAAGAAGTTTCTCAGAAAGCTTCTTTCTCTTTGTTATCTGAGGATATTTCCTTTGGCTCTATACTCTTCAAAGGGATCCGAAATATCTGTTCTCAGATTCCACAGAAATAAGGGTAGCAAAGAGATCCACGAAATACAGATGTAACTCTGTGAGTGGAAGTCACACATCACAGAGCAGTTTCTCGGAAAGCTTCTTTCCAGATTTCATCTGAGGATATTTCCTTTTTCACCATAGCCCTCTATGGGCTTCCAAATATCACTTTGCCAATTCCACAAGAACTGTCTTAGCGAAAGGCTTCTTGAGGGGAAAGCTGTAACTCTGTGAGATGATTTCACAGAACACAAAGAAGTTTCTCAGAAAGCTCCTTTCTCTTTGTTATCGGAGGATATTTCCTTTGGCCCTATAGTCTTCAAAGGGATCCGAAATATCTGTTCTCAGATTCCACAGAAATAAGGCTAGCAAAGAGATCCACGAAATACAGATGTAACTCTGTGAGTGGAAGTCACACATCACAGAGCAGTTTCTCAGAAAGCTTCTTTCCAGATTTCATCTGAGGATATTTCCTTTTTCACCATAGCCCTCTATGGGCTTCCAAATATCACTTTGCCAATTCCACAAGAACTGTCTTAGCGAAAGGCTTCTTGAGGGGAAAGCTGTAACTGTGTGAGATGATTTCACAGAACACAAAGAAGTTTCTCAGAAAGGTTCTTTCTCTTTGTTATCGGAGGATATTTCCTTTGGCCCTATAGTCTTCAAAGGGATCCGAAATATCTGTTCTCAGATTCCACAGAAATAAGGCTAGCAAAGAGATCCACGAAATACAGATGTAACTCTGTGAGATGAATGAACAGAACACTAAACAGTTTCTCAGAAAGCTTCTTTCCAGATTTCATCTGAGGATATTTCCTTTTTCACCATAGCCCTCTATGGGCTTCCAAATATCACTTTGCCAATTCCACAAGAACTGTCTTAGCGAAAGGCTTCTTTAGGGGAAAGCTGTAACTCTGTGAGATGATTTCACAGAACACAAAGAAGTTTCTCAGAAAGCTTCCTTCCCTTTGTTATCGGAGGATATTTCCTTTGGCCCTATAGTCTTCAAAGGGATCCGAAATATCTGTTCTCAGATTCCACAGAAATAAGGCTAGCAAAGAGATCCACGAAATACAGATGTAACTCTGTGAGATGAATGAACAGAACACTAAGCAGTTTCTCAGAAAGCTTCTTTCCAGATTTCATCTGAGGATATTTCCTTTTTCACCATAGCCCTCTATGGGCTTCCAAATATCACTAGGCCAATTCCACAAGAACTGTCTTAGCGAAAGGCTTCTTGAGGGGAAAGCTGTAACTCTGTGAGATGATTTCACAGAACACAAAGAAGTTTCTCAGAAAGCTTCCTTCTCTTTGTTATCGGAGGATATTTCCTTTGGCCCTATAGTCTTCAAAGGGATCCGAAATATCTGTTCTCAGATTCCACAGAAATAAGGCTAGCAATGAGATCCACGAAATACAGATGTAACTCTGTGAGTGGAAGTAACACATCACAGAGCAGTTTCTCAGAAAGCTTCTTTCCAGATTTCATCTGAGGATATTTCCTTTTTCAACATAGCCCTCTATGGGCTTCCAAATATCACTTTGCCAATTCCACAAAAACTGTCTTATCGAAAGGCTTCTTGAGGGGAAAGTTGTAACTCTGTGAGATGATTTCTCAGAACACAAAGAAGTTTCTCAGAAAGCTTCTTTCTCTTTGTTATCGGAGGATATTTCCTTTGGCCCTATAGTCTTCAAAGGGATCCGAAATATCTGTTTTCAGATTCCACAGAAATAAGGCTAGTAAAGAGATCCACGGAATACAGATGTAACTCTGTGAGTGGATGTCACACATCACAGAGCAGTTTCTCAGAAAGCTTCTTTCCAGATTTCATCTGAGGATATTTCCTTTTTCACCATAGCCCTCTATGGGCTTCCAAATATCACTTTGCCAATTCTCAAGAACTGGCTTACCGAAAGACTTCTTGAGGGGAAAGCTGTAACTGTGTGAGATGATTTCACAGAACACAAAGAAGTTTCTCAGAAAGCTTCTTTCTCTTTGTTATCTGAGGATATTTCCTTTGGCTCTATAGTCTTCAAAGGGATCCGAAATATCTGTTCTCAGATTCCACAGAAATAAGGCTAGCAAAGAGATCCACGAAATACAGATGTAACTCTGTGAGATGAATGAAAGGAACACTAAGCAGTTTCTCAGAAAGCTTCTTTCCAGATTTCATCTGAGGATATTTCCTTTTTCACCATAGCCCTCTATGGGCTTCCAAATATCACTTTGCCAATTCCACAAGAACTGTCTTAGCGAAAGGCTTCTTGAGGGGAAAGCTGTAACTCTGTGAGATGATTTCACAGAACACAAAGAAGTTTCTCAGAAAGCTCCTTTCTCTTTGTTATCGGAGGATATTTCCTTTGGCCCTATAGTCTTCAAAGGGATCCGAAATATCTGTTCTCAGATTCCACAGAAATAAGGCTAGCAAAGAGATCCACGAAATACAGATGTAACTCTGTGAGATGAATGAACAGAACACTAAGCAGTTTCTCAGAAAGCTTCTTTCCAGATTTCATCTGAGGATATTTCCTTTTTCACCATAGCCCTCTATGGGCTTCCAAATATCACTTTGCCAATTCCACAAGAACTGTCTTAGCGAAAGGCTTCTTGAGGGGAAAGTTGTAACTCTGTGAGATGATTTCACAGAACACAAAGAAGTTTCTCAGAAAGCTTCTTTCTCTTTGTTATCGGAGAATATTTCCTTTGGCCCTATAGTCTTCAAAGGGATCCGAAATATCTGTTTTCAGATTCCACAGAAATAAGGCTAGCAAAGAGATCCACGAAATGCAGATGTAACTCTGTGAGTGGATGTCACACATCACAGAGCAGTTTCTCAGAAAGCTTCTTTCCAGATTTCATCTGAGGATATTTCCTTTTTCACCATAGCCCTCTATGGGCTTCCAAATATCACTTTGCCAATTCCACAAGAACTGTCTTAGCGAAAGGCTTCTTGAGGGGAAAGATGTAACTCTGTGAGATGATTTCACAGAACACAAAGAAGTTTCTCAGAAAGGTTCTTTCTCTTTGTTATAGCAGGATATTTCCTTTGGCCCTATAGTCTTCAAAGGGATCCGAAATATCTGTTCTCAGATTCCACAGAAATAAGGGTATCCAAGAGATCCACGAAATACCGATGTAACTCTGTGAGATGAATGAACAGAACACTAAGCAGTTTCTCAGAAAGCTTCTTTCCAGATTTCATCTGAGGATATTTCCTTCTTCACCATAGCCATCTAAGGGCTTCCAAATATCACTTTGCCAATTCCACAAGAACTGTCTTAGCGAAAGGCTTCTTGAGGGGAAAGCTGTAACTCTGTGAGATGATTTCACAGAACACAAAGAAGTTTCTCAGAAGGCTTCTTTCTCTTTGTTATCAGAGGATATTTCCTTTGGCCCTATAGTTTTCAAAGGGATCCGAAATATCTGTTCTCAGATTCCACAGAAATAAGGCTAGCAAAGAGATCCACGAAATACAGATGTAACTCTGTGAGTGGAAGTCACACATCACAGAGCAGTTTCTCAGAAAGCTTCTTTCCAGATTTCATCTGAGGATATTTCCTTTTTCACCATAGCCCTCTATGGGCTTCTAAATATCACTTTGTCAATTCCACAAGAACTGGCTTACCGAAAGACTTCTTGAGGGGAAAGCTGTAACTGTGTGAGATGATTTCACAGAACACAAAGAAGTTTCTCAGAAAGCTTCTTTCTCTTTGTTATCGGAGGATATTTCCTTTGGCCCTATAGTCTTCAAAGGGATCCGAAATATCTGTTCTCAGATTCCACAGAAATAAGGCTAGCAAAGACATCCACGAAATACAGATGTAACTCTGTGAGATGAATGAACAGAACACTAAGCAGTTTCTCAGAAAGCTTCTTTCCAGATTTCATCTGAGGATATTTCCTTTTTCACCATAGCCCTCTATGGGCTTCCAAATATCACTTTGCCAATTCCACAAGAACTGTCTTAGCGAAAGGCTTCTTGAGGGGAAAGCTGTAACTCTGTGAGATGATTTCACAGAACACAAAGAAGTTTCTCAGAAAGCTTCCTTCTCTTTGTTATGGGAGGATATTTCCTTTGGCCCTATAGTCTTCAATGGGATCCGAAATATCTGTTCTCAGATTCCACAGAAATAAGGCTAGCAAAGAGATCCACGAAATACAGATGTAACTCTGTGAGTGGAAGTCACACATCACAGAGCAGTTTCTCAGAAAGCTTCTTTCCAGATTTCATCTGAGGATATTTCCTTTTTCACCATAGCCCTCTATGGGCTTCCAAATATCACTTTGCCAATTCCACAAGAACTGTCTTAGCGAAAGGCTTCTTGAGGGGAAAGCTGTAACTGTGTGAGATGATTTCACAGAACACAAAGAAGTTTCTCAGAAAGCTTCTTTCTCTTTGTTATCGGAGGATATTTCCTTTGGCCCTATAGTCTTCAAAGGGATCCGAAATATCTGTTCTCAGATTCCACAGAAATAAGGCTAGCAAAAAGATCCACGAAATAGAGATGTAACTCTGTGAGATGAATGAACAGAACACTAAGCAGTTTCTCAGAAAGCTTCTTTCCAGATTTCATCTGAGGATATTTCCTTTTTCACCATAGCCCTCTATGGACTTCCAAATATCACTTTGCCAATTCCACAAGAACTGTCTTAGCGAAAGGCTTCTTGAGGGGAAAGCTGTAACTCTGTGAGATGATTTCACAGAACACAAAGAAGTTTCTCAGAAAGCTTCCTTCTCTTTGTTATGGGAGGATATTTCCTTTGGTCCTATAGTCTTCAAAGGGATCTGAAATATCTGTTCTGAGATTCCACAGAAATAAGGCTAGCAAAGAGATCCACTAAATACAGATGTAACTCTGTGAGTGGAAGTCACACATCACAGAGCAGTTTCTCAGAAAGCTTCTTTCCAGATTTCATCTGAGGATATTTCCTTTTTCACCATAGCCCTCTATGGGCTTCCAAATATCACTTTGCCAATTCCATAAGAACTGTCTTAGCGAAAGGCTTCTTGAGGGGAAAGCTGTAACTCTGTGAGATGATTTCACAGAACACAAAGAAGTTTCTCAGAAAGCTTCTTTCTCTTTGTTATCGCAGGATATTTCCTTTGGCCCTATAGTCTTCAAAGGGATCCGAAATATCTGTTCTCAGATTCCACAGAAATAAGGGTATCCAAGAGATCCACGAAATACCGATGTAACTCTGTGAGATGAATGAACAGAACACTAAGCAGTTTCTCAGAAAGCTTCTTTCCAGATTTCATCTGAGGATATTTCCTTCTTCACCATAGCCCTCTAATGGCTTCCAAATATCACTTTGCCAATTCCACAAGAACTGTCTTAGCGAAAGGCTTCTTGAGGGGAAAGCTGTAACTCTGTGAGATGATTTCACAGAACTAAAGAAGTTTCTCAGAAAGCTTCCTTCTCTTTGTTATCGGAGGATATTTCCTTTGGCCCTATAGTCTTCAAAGGGATCCGAAATATCTGTTCTCAGATTCCACAGAAATAAGGCTAGGAAAGAGATCCACGAAATACAGATGTAACTCTGTGAGTGGAAGTCACACATCACAGAGCAGTTTCTCAGAAAGCTTCTTTCCAGAGATCATCTGAGGATATTTCCTTTTTCAACATAGCCCTCTATGGGCTTCCAAATATCACTTTGCCAATTCCACAAGAACTGTCTTAGCGAAAGGCTTCTTGAGGGGAAAGCTGTAACTCTGTGAGATGATTTCACAGAACACAAAGAAGTTTCTCAGAAAGCTTCTCTCTCTTTGTTGTCGGAGGATATTTCCTTTGGCCCTATAGTCTTCAAAGGGATCCGAAATATCTGTTCTCAGATTCCACAGAAATAAGGCTAGCAAAGAGATCCACGAAATATAGATGTAACTCTGTGAGATGAATGAACAGAACACTAAGCAGTTTCTCAGAAAGCTTCTTTCCAGATTTCATCTGAGGATATTTCCTTCTTCACCATAGCCCTCTAATGGCTTCCAAATATCACTTTGCCAATTCCACAAGAACTGTCTTAGCGAAAGGCTTCTTGAGGGGAAAGCTGTAACTCTGTGAGATGATTTCACAGAACTAAAGAAGTTTCTCAGAAAGCTTCCTTCTCTTTGTTATCGGAGGATATTTCCTTTGGCCCTATAGTCTTCAAAGGGATCCGAAATATCTGTTCTCAGATTCCACAGAAATAAGGCTAGGAAAGAGATCCACGAAATACAGATGTAACTCTGTGAGTGGAAGTCACACATCACAGAGCAGTTTCTCAGAAAGCTTCTTTCCAGAGATCATCTGAGGATATTTCCTTTTTCAACATAGCCCTCTATGGGCTTCCAAATATCACTTTGCCAATTCCACAAGAACTGACTTAGCGAAAGGCTTCTTGAGGGGAAAGCTGTAACTCTGTGAGATGATTTCACAGAACACAAAGAAGTTTCTCAGAAAGCTTCTCTCTCTTTGTTGTCGGAGGATATTTCCTTTGGCCCTATAGTCTTCAAAGGGATCCGAAATATCTGTTCTCAGATTCCACAGAAATAAGGCTAGCAAAGAGATCCACGAAATATAGATGTAACTCTGTGAGTGGAAGTCACACATCACAGAGCAGTTTCTCAGAAAGCTTCTTTACAGATTTCATCTGAGGATATTTCCTTTTTCACCATAGCCCTCTATGGGCTTCCAAATATCACTTTGCCAATTCCACAAGAACTGGCTTACCGAAAGACTTCTTGAGGGGAAAGCTGTAACTGTGTGAGATGATTTCACAGAACACAAAGAAGTTTCTCAGAAAGCTTCTTTCTCTTTGTTATCGGAGGATATTTCCTTTGGCCCTATAGTCTTCAAAGGGATCCGAAATATCTGTTCTCAGATTCCACAGAAATAAGGCTAGCAAAGAGATCCACGAAAAACAGATGTAACTCTGTGAGATGAATGAACAGAACACTAAGCAGTTTCTCAGAAAGCTTCTTTCCAGATTTCATCTGAGGATATTTCCTTTTTCACCATAGCCCTCTATGGGCTTCCAAATATCACTTTGCCAATTCCACAAGAACTGTCTTAGCGAAAGGCTTCTTGAGGGGAAAGCTGTAACTCTGTGAGATGATTTCACAGAACACAAAGAAGTTTCTCAGAAAGCTTCCTTCTCTTTGTTATGGGAGGATATTTCCTTTGGTCCTATAGTCTTCAAAGGGATCCGAAATATCTGTTCTCAGATTCCACAGAAATAAGGCTAGCAAAGAGATCCACGAAATACAGATGTAACTCTGTGAGTGGAAGTCACACATCACAGAGCAGTTTCTCAGAAAGCTTCTTTCCAGATTTCATCTGAGGATATTTCCTTTTTCACCATAGCCCTCTATGGGCTTCCAAATATCACTTTGCCAATTCCACAAGAACTGTCTTAGCGAAAGGCTTCTTGAGGGGAAAGCTGTAACTCTGTGAGATGATTTCACAGAACACAAAGAAGTTTCTCAGAAAGCTTCCTTCTCTTTGTTATCGGAGGATATTTCCTTTGGCCCTATAGTCTTCAAAGGGATCCGAAATATCTGTTCTCAGATTCCACAAAAATAAGGCTAGCAAAGAGATCCACGAAATACAGATGTAACTCTGTGAGTGGAAGTCACACATCACAGAGCAGTTTCTCAGAAAGCTTCTTTCCAGATTTCATCTGAGGAAATTTCCTTTTTCACCATAGCAATATATGGGCTTCCAAATATCACTTTGCCAATTCCACAAGAACTGTCTTAGCGAAAGGCTTCTTGAGGGGAAAGCTGTAACTCCTGAAATGATTTCACAGAACACAAAGAAGTTTTTCAGAAAGCTTCTTTCTCTTTGTTATCGGAGGATATTTCCTTTGGCCCTATACTCTTCAAAGGGATCCGAAATATCTGTTCTCAGATTCCACAGAAATAAGGCTAGCAAAGAGATCCACGAAATACAGATGTAACTCTGTGAGATGAATGAACAGAACACTAAGCAGTTTCTCAGAAAGCTTCTTTACAGATTTCATCTGAGGATATTTCCTTCTTCACCATAGCCCTCTAAGGGCTTCCAAATATCACTTTGCCAATTTCACAAGAACTGTCTTAGCGAAAGGCTTCTTGAGGGGAAAGCTGTAACTCTGTGAGATGATTTCACAGAACACAAAGAAGTTTCTCAGAAAGCTTCTTTCTCTTTGTTATCAGAGGATATTTCCTTTGGCCCTATAGTTTTCAAAGGGATCCGAAATATCTGTTCTGAGATTCCACAGAAATAAGGCTAGCAAAGAGATCCACGAAATACAGATGTAACTCTGTGAGTGGAAGTCACACATCACAGAGCAGTTTCTCGGAAAGCTTCTTTCCAGATTTCATCTGAGGATATTTCCTTTTTCACCATAGCCCTCTATGGGCTTCCAAATATCACTTTGCCAATTCCACAAGAACTGTCTTAGCGAAAGGCTTCTTGAGGGGAAGCTGTAACTCTGTGAGATGATTTCACAGAACACAAAGAAGTTTCTCAGAAAGGTTCTTTCTCTTTGTTATCGGAGGATATTTCCTTTGGCCCTATAGTCTTCAAAGGGATCCGAAATATCTGTTCTCAGATTCCACAGAAATAAGGCTAGCAAAGAGATCCACGAAATACAGATGTAACTCTGTGAGATGAATGAAGAGAACACTAAGCAGTTTCTCAGAAAGCTTCTTTCCAGATTTCATCTGAGGATATTTCCTTTTTCACCATAGCCCTCTATGGGCTTCCAAATATCACTTTGCCAATTCCACAAGAACTGTCTTAGCGAAAGGCTTCTTGAGGGGAAAGCTGTAACTCTGTGAGATGATTTCACAGAACACAAAGAAGTTTCTCAGAAAGCTTCCTTCTCTTTGTTATCGGAGGATATTTCCTTTGGCCCTATAGTCTTCAAAGGGATCCGAAATATCTGTTCTCAGATTCCACAGAAATAAGGCTAGCAAAGAGATCCACGAAATACAGATGTAACTCTGTGAGTGGAAGTCACACATCACAGAGCAGTTTCTCAGAAAGCTTCTTTCCAGATTTCATCTGAGGATATTTCCTTTTTCACCATAGCCCTCTATGGGCTTCCAAATATCACTTTGCCAATTCCACAAGAACTGTCTTAGCGAAAGGCTTCTTGAGGGGAAAGCTGTAACTCTGTGAGATGATTTCACAGAACACAAAGAAGTTTCTCAGAAAGCTTCCTTCTCTTTGTTATCGGAGGATATTTCCTTTGGCCCTATAGTCTTCAAAGGGATCCGAAATATCTGTTCTCAGATTCCACAGAAATAAGGCTAGCAAAGAGATCCACGAAATACAGATGTAACTCTGTGAGATGAATGAAGAGAACACTAAGCAGTTTCTCAGAAAGCTTCTTTCCAGATTTCATCTGAGGATATTTCCTTTTTCACCATAGCCCTCTATGGGCTTCCAAATATCACTTTGCCAATTCCACAAGAACT